>NC_069783.1:48100099-48727043 GCF_027406575.1 Nycticebus coucang
AGAAAGATGTCAGTGAGAGCAAAGGTGGTAGCACAAACACACACAAAGGCAAGGACATAAAAAGATTGATCAGCGGACGGTGAGGAAAACAATCTTCCTAGAGTGGAAGGAGCATAAAGAGGAGAAAATAAAGATAACTGGATAAATACAATTTTAGGAGGGATGCTGGAAAGTCTCCAACTTCAGACTATCTCGTGGGAAATCCTGTCTGTATTTGTGTTCAATCACATGAGGCATTGTGGTCATGAATATTTTAACTTGTTTCTTCTGGCTTTTAACATCTGTCTATCCATTTTAGACAACAGCTACCCTCCCTATACACATTAAAAGATAAGTAAATAAATCAGTAGTCCTGGATAAACTATCAATCATACAGCCCATGTACCTTAGTTTGGGGAATATGTTTTTGATTAAGAGTTTAAGAAAGAAATCAGAACTAAGTAGCAAAAACTCATAGCACAGTGGCAAGGGATAAGGGCTGAGTCCAACTGTTTAAAGCATCTAAGTGTGGTTATTATTTTTAATCTTCCAGCAACTTCTTTCCAATTTTCTCTCATTGATTGCTCTAAAGTTCGGAAACTTCAGCCTAGAATGCATGCACAGCCTCCACAGAGTCAAGCCTATTTTGCTTCTGTAAAATTCAGGGAATATTCAGGATTTAATCTAAAATATCTTACAGAGCAACCATCAAGAACCACAATCCTCAGATACCTAGACTTTTTCCTACAACACTTTTTATTTTTTTTCTTTGCTCTAATTCTTTTATTTTCAGAAATATGGTAGAAATGTGTACTAAAACGCAGTTTACTACATAAAGAGTCGAAAAATCAACAAAACATAACCCACTCAGATAAACATCTTGCCCCTGTCACACATGACTGCATTCCTTACAGTGGGAACAGGTATAGCTGCATATCACTAAATTCTAATATTTGATCAATAATTTAACTCACTAACATGTAAATGGTATTTGGTCATTAACAAGTTATATTTGTTATAAAACCAAATGACATTTAGTAGCCAAACTCCAAATGATTTCTTCCACGTATGTTTATGCTAACATATTTGATAGTTAAATTCTAATACTACAGAATAGTTTACTTAAATAAAGCTACCAAAGTCACCTTGCCCTTATTTTTCTTTATGCAATTGTCCCCTTGTTCCTATATTTTAATTTTAAAACCCATCTTTGCTTATTCCTTTTTTTCTTTTTATTTATTTATTTTTTAAATTGTTAAATCAGAGATGTGTACATTAGTGCAATCAAGGGGTACAATGGTCTGGTTTCATATACAATCTGAAATATTCTCATCAAACTCTTTGACATAGCCTTCATGGCATTTTCTTAGTTACTGTATGTAGACATTTGTATTCTGCATTTAGTAAGTTTCACCTGTACCCGTTCTAAGATGCACGTAGGTGTGGCCCCACCACTCACCCTCTCTCCACCCTAACCTCCCCACTCCCTTCCCCTTCCTTGGCCTTTTCCTCATAGTCTTGTGCTATAGTTGGGTTATAGCCTTCATGTGAAAACTATAATTTAGCTTCATAATAGGGCTGAGTACACTGGATACTTTTTCTTCCATTCCTGAGATACTTAGCTAAGAAGAATATGTTCCAGCTCCATCCATGTAAACATGAAAGAGGTAAAGTCTCCATCTTTCTTTAAGGCTGCATAATATTCCATGGTATACATGTATCACAATTTGCTAGTCCCTTTGTGGGTCGATGGGCACATGAGCTTCTTCCATGACTTAGCAATTATGAATTGGGCTGAAATAAACATTCTGGTACAGATGTCTTTGTTATATTGTGATTTTTGGTCTTCTGGGTATAAACCTAGTAAAGGAATTATAGGATCAAATGGCAGGTCTATTTTTAGGTCTCTAAGTATTCTCCAAACATCCTTCCAGAAGGAACATATTAGTGTGCATTCCCACCAGCAGTGTAGAAGTGTGCCCTTTTCTCCACGTCCATGCCAACATCTCTGGTTTTGGGATTTTGTTATGTGGGCTACTCTTACTGGAGTTAGGTGATATCTCAGAGTAGTTTTGATTTGCATTTCTCTGATGATTAAGGATAATGAGCTTTTTTCATGTGTTTGTAGATCGTGCATCTGTCTTCTTTAGAGAAGTTTCTCTTCAAGTCCTTTGCCCACCTTGAGATGGGATCACGTTTTCTTTTCTTGCTAACATGTTTGAGTTCTCTGTTGTTTCTGGTTATTACACCTTTATTGGAGGTACAACGTGCAAATATTTTCTCCCATTCTGAGGGCTGTCTGCTTGCTTTACTTACTATTCTCTTGGCTGTGCAGAAGCTTTTTAGTTTGATAAGGTCCCAGTAGTGTATTTTTGATACTGCTTCAATTGCCTGGGGAGTCCTCCTCATAAAATATTCACCCAGGCCAATTCTTTTAAGAGTTTTCCCTGCACTTTCTTCAAGTATTTTTATAGTTTCATGTCTTAAGTTTAAATCTTTTATCCAGTGAAAGTCTATTTTAGTTAACGGTGAATGGTGTGGGTCCAGTTTCAGTCTTTTACAGATCACCAGCCAGTTCACCCAGCACCATTTGTTAAATAGGGAATCTTTTCCCCACTGGATGTTTTTAATTGGCTTGTCAAAGATCAAATAATGGTAAGTAGCTAAATTCATCTCTTGGTTCTCTACTCTGTTCCAGATATCTACTTCTCTGTTTTTGTGCCAGTACCATGCTGTTTTGATCACTATCGATTTATAGTACAGTCTCAGGTCTGGTAGCATGATTCCTCCTGCTGTGTTTTTATTGCTGAGTAATGTTTTGGCTATTTGAGGTTTTTCTGATTCCATATAAAATGAAGTATTATTTTTTCAAGATCTTTAAAATATGACAATGGAGCTTTAATAGGGATTGCCTTAAAATTATATATTGCTTTGGGTAGTACAGATATTTTAACAATGTTGATTTCTGCCCAGTCATGAGCATGGTATGTTTTTCCATTTGTTAACATCTTCAGCTATTTCTTTTCTTAAAGTTTCATAGTTCTCTTTGTAGAGATCTTTCACATCCTTTGTTATGTATACTCCCATATATTTTATCTTCCTTGGCACTACTGTGAAAGGAATAGAATCCTTGACTGTTTTTTCGGCTTGGTTATTGTTGGTATATATATAAAGGCTACAGATTTATGGGTGTTGATTTTGTAGCCTGAGACATTGCTGTATTCCTTGATCACTTCTAAAAGTTTTGTAGTAGAATCCCTAGTGTTTTGCAGATACACGATCATATCATCTGCGAAGAGTGAACATTTGATTTCTTCTGACCCTATGTGGATACTCTTGATAGCCTTTTCTTCCCTAATTGCAATGGCTAGAACCTAGAACTTCCATTACAATGTTAAAGAGCAATGGAGACAATGGGCAACCTTGCCTGGTTCCTGATCTAAGTGGAAATGATTTCAATTTAACTCCATTCAATATGATATTGGCTGTGCGTTTGCTGTAGATGGCCTCTATTAGTTTAAGAAAAGTCCCTTCTATACCAATTTGCTTAAGTGTTCTGATCATGAAGGGATGCTGGATATTATCAAAAGCTTTTTCTGCATCAATTGAAAGAATCATATGGTCCTTATTTTTTAATTTGTTTATGTGCTGAATTACATTTATAGATTTACGTATATTAAACCAGCCTTGAGACCCTGGGATAAATCCCACTTGGTCGTGGTGTATTTTTTTGATGTGTTGTTGGATTCTGTTTGTTAGGATCTTATTGAGCATTTTAGCATCAATATTCATTAGTGATATTGGTCTATAATTTTCTTTTCTTGTTGGATCTTTCCCTGGTTTGGGGATCAAGGTGATGTTTGCTTCGTAGAATGTGTTGGGTAATATTCCTTCTTTTTCTATATTTTGGAAGAGGTTTAGTAATATAGGTACAAATTCTTCTTTAAAGGTTTGATAAAATTCTGATGTAAAGCCATCTGGTCCTGGGCTTTTCTTTTTAGGGAGATTTTGTGTAGTTGATGCTATTTCAGAACTTGATATAAGGCTGTTCAACATTTCCACTTCATTCTGGCTAAGTCTTGGTAGGTGGCATACTTTCAGGTATTGGTCGATTTCTTTCAGATTTTTATATTTCTGAGAGTAGAGTTTCTTGTAGTATTCGTTAAGGATTTTTTGAATTTCTGATGGGTCTGTTGTTATTTCATCATTACCATTTCTAATTGATGAAATTAGAGATTTTACTCTTTTTTTCCTGGTTAGGTTGGCCAAAGGTTTATTTTATTGATCTTTTCAAAAAACCAACGTTTGGATTTATTGATCTGTTGTATAATTATTTTTGATTTCATTTAATTCTGCTCTGATTTTGGTTATTTCTTTTCTTCTGCTGGGTTTAGGGTTGGAGTGTTCTTCCTTCTTCAGTTGCTTGAGATGTCCCATTAAGTTATTAACCTCCTCTCTTTCTGTTTTCTTGAGGAAGGCTTGCAGTGCTATAAATTTCTCTCTTAGGACTGCCTCTGCAGTATCCCAGAGATTCTGGTAATTCATGTCTTGATTGTTGTTTTGTTCCAAAAATTTGGTGATTTCCTTCTTAATGTCGTTTATAACCCATCTATCCTTCAGCATAAGGTTGTTTAGCTTCCATGTTTTTGTATGGGTATGCAGGTTCCTGCTGTTATTGAGTTCAACTTTTCTTCCATGATGGTCTGAGAACATGCAAGGAATAATTTCTATTTTTTTTTAAATTTGCTGAGGTTAGATTTGTGGCCTAGGATGTGGTCGATTTTGGAGTATGTTCTGTGGGCTGATGAGAAGAATGTGTATTCAGTTTTGTTGAGATGAAATGTTCTGTAGATGTCTGTTAAGTCCAGATGTTGAATGTTTAAGTTTAAATTTAAAATTTCTTTGCTCAGTTTCTTTTTGGAGGATCTATCCAGCACTGCTATAGGGGTGTTAAAATCTCCAGCTACTATGGAACTGGAGGAAATCAAGTTGCTCATGTCTGTTAGAGTTTCTCTTATAAATTGAGGTGCATTCTGGTTGGGTGCATAGATATTAATAATTGAAATCTCATCATATTGAGTCTTAAGCTTAACAAATATGAAGTGACCATTTTTGTCCTTCCTTACTTTTGTTGGTTTAAAGCCTATTGTGTCCGCAAATAAAATTGCAACTCCTGCTTTTTTCTGGTTACCATTTGCCTGAAATATGGATGACCATCCTTTCACCCTGAGTCTGTATTTGTCTTTTAAGTTAAGATGACTCTTGTATGCAACAAATGTCTGGCCTGAGTTTTTGTATCCAGTCAGCTAACCTATGTCTCTTTAGAGGGCAGTTTAAGCCATTCACATTAATGGAGAGCATTGATAAGTTTGGTGAAATTTGGGGTATTGAGTTTTTTGAAAGTCCAGTGGGCATTTTTAATCCTTTTGCCATTGTGGAAGTTAGAGTTTGATCAGAAGTTTCTGAGTGAGTTTACTTTTGTAGTAGAGGATTGGGTTGGTTATTATGGAGGATATGTCTGAGAATATCCTGAAGAGCTGGGTTAGCTATGGCAAATTTCTTTAGCATATGTATGTCATTAAAGTATTTAATTTCTCCGTCGTAAATGAAACTCAGTTTAGCTGGGTACAAGATCCGGGGTTGAAAGTTATTTTGCTTGAGGAGATTAAACGTTGATGACCACCTTCTTCTGGCTTGAAAAGTTTCAGCAGAGAGATCTGCAGTCATTCTAATGTTCTTCCCTTTGAAGGTAATAGATTTCTTTCTCCTGGCAGCTTTGAGGATTTTCTCCTTCATATTAACTTTAGTGAAGTTAATTATGATATGCCTGGGGGATGTCTTATTGGGGTTGAGTCGTGCTGGGGTTCTGAAGCTATCTGCTATCTGAATTTCAGGTTCTCTAGGCATGTCTGGAAAATTCTCTTTCATAATTTCATGCAGAAAGGCCTCTGCGCCCAGTGAGGCCACTTCATCTGTTTCAGGAATTCCTATGAGACGGATATTTGCCTTCTTCGAGTTATCCCAGAGCTCTCTGAGTGATCCATTTTTGCTCTCCATTTCTCTTCCTCTTTGAGAGTTTGGGAGCGTTCAAAGGCTTTATGTTCGATGTCAGAGATCCTTTCTTCTGCTTGGTCCATTCTGTTGCTAAGGGATTCCACTGTATTTTTCCTATCTTTGAGGGCTGCAAATTCTTGTTTCAGTGTGTCTAAGTCTTTCGTGGTTTTGTCTTTAAATTCGTTAAATTCTTGAGACAGCTTTTGAATTTCTCCACGAATTCCTAATTCCATTTTGTTAATCTTGTTTGCCATCCAAATTCTGAATTCGATTTCTGACATCTCAGCCAGTTGTTTGTGAGTGGGATCTTCAATTACATCTGCCGTATCTTTCCTTGTGGGGGGGGGGGTTGATCTATTCTGGTTATTCATGTTACCAGAGTTTTTCCTCTGATTCCGCCCCATGATTGTTTTACTCCCTTTGATTTTCCTCTGGTGTTTTGTCGAGGACCCGTACAGTGCTGTGGCCTGAGAAACTGGGGCCCTGTTTGGTGTAGAGGGGCTAAGTGGTTCTGACTTGTTTTCAGCTGGTTTCTATGTGACCCTAGTGAAACAGTTACTCTGGGTTGAAGTCTCAGCTGTGGAGAAATACCAGCAATTAAGTCACCCCACCCACCACAGGCAACAAATGGAAAAGGAAAATCAAACCTTCCTACAACCACACACCCAGGGCACCACCTGGGTAGTCCCCAGGTGAGTGACTCAGTTCAAAAGGTCCAAGTCAATTGTTTCAGTCAGCAGCTGCCTCGGGTGGGAAAGTTCAAGAGGTCCCTGGGAACTGGGTCACAGGGGTCTGGTGACTGCTCTAAAATGGCTTGCTCCAGTGCTGCGTGGAGTCAGGAAGAGCCACCAGTAAATAGATCAGTCTGGGAAGAATGATGCCTCCTTCCCCACCTTGCAGCTCTGTCACACCCAATCTCTGCTAGCCCCACAGGGCTGTGACCCAGTCAGTTGTCTGCAGTAAGCAGATACTCCAGGGGTTTGCACCTGCCTAAGTCACAGGGTAGTCTGTGTCTGCTCGACTAGGCCGCTATTCTCTGTCTTTATCCAGTAAGGAGTGGTGTGGCCTGTCAACCTCGGGCACTTGATGGAGGCTGGAGGTGTTCACTCAGTTCCAGCCCCACCCTTAGTTTATGTTACTGGGTGAAGGGAACAACCCTGTGGGAGTTTGTTTCTGACCTTGCCAGAGTCCTCTGCAGAGGAGAGGCTGATTTGCGTTCCCAGAACCTGTGTCTCAGGCCCTGTCTTTAGTCCTGCAGGTTTGTATTCGCAGCACGATCAATTGTTGGCTGTAGCCTCTTGGCCTCCTTTGTCTATAGGCTGGTGATCCCCTAAGGGCCAGGTGCGTCTTAGGCTCAGTAGTGCGGTTCTCTGGATCAGCCCCACCCTAGGAGTTTCCCGGCTCTGCAGGTGTGTTTTCTAGTCCCCGTGTTCCACCCAGGTTGGTACCGTCTCAGGAAAACCCTTTACTCACGGGGCCTGTGTTTCAGTCCCAGGTCTGTTCCATGGTGGTTGCCATCTGAAAAGATGCTCGGCCTCATCTGGTTGCCCAGGAAGACAGGAGGAGAGGCTATGGGATATCTGGGGGTGGGCCCTGTTATTGCTGAAGATGGATGTTGCTCTGCACCTCGGGGCACCACCGCTCCAGTGTAATTCCCTCACACAGTCTGTTTTTATAGCAACCCAAACAAAGGAGGACAAGGCATAGGTCATATTATCATTTGTCAATGTATGCCATAGGTGGTGCTAATTTAGACAGGGTCATTAGGGAAGTCCACTTAAGTAAAGTGCCAAGACATAAATATAATGAGGGGGAAAGACTTGAGAATATCAAGGCAAAATTTTTTCAAGCCAGGGAGACAATGTGCTCAGAGGCTCTGAAATGAGATGTACTTTGTGATATTGACTAACAGCAAAAAGACCAATGATAAAGAAAACTAGTATGGGGTAGTACTTCCTCTACTAAATTTTATGGGAACTTGGTCTGGCCTTACCTTCCTTTTTCTCAATGCTGCTATCCTAATTAAGCTCTTTAGCACTTCATACCTGAACTGTTGCATGAACTTTTTAGCAGGTCACCTACCCTTCCAGATTAGCTCCTTCCAAACCATCTGTCACACACTAATACAACAACCCCTGAAAATCTTGCTGTTTGCCTTATACTTCATTGTTCACACATGTCTGTGCATCCTAATCCTAAATCCTTATGCATACTTTTAAAAAATTTCTCATTATTCTATCCCATGTTAAGCTGATCCCTTTTCTGAGTTCTTCAGAAAAGTATAACAAATATTTTTCAGATACACCCAATTTTCTCTTCTCACACTGTGATTTTCTTGATGACATTTATTTTAGTCTCTTCATTTAGAAAAGAGAAGAGGATTCAGATAACTTATTATAGCACTTATAATAACAGGTACCTATCATCACAGGGCATTATAATCTTTACTATAAAAGATTATTATAATAATATAAATTACCTGTGGAGCATTAATTAAATAGAAGCATGATTAATCACAAGTCCCTGTCTTCGTACGAGTTCATTCTTTCTTCTGAAAACTTAAAATTGGGTAGCAATTTAAGAATGGTAGGATCTCTTTGCAAAAAGAGGTCTGGAAATTGTCATATATTATATATGCACTATATGTGTACATGTGCTACATGTTTATTTTTAATCATATATGACAGATATGATTAAAGCCCCTTTATATAATACCTTTATATAAACTTGATATTTATTTTCTACTTGTCCACATAATTTAATACTTAACACTTATTAAGCACTTAATAACTTTCTAGGTACATTCATATATGTTATCACATGTGGGTGTCAAAGCACCCTGTGAATTGTTAAACAGGTAGTATTTTGTCATCATCAGATGAGCTCAATGACTTGTCAAAGATCATGAATCTAGTGACAGGATGTATGAGACCATTGCTTTTTACATTATAAATCAGAAATAATCCATGTTCCTTCTGGTCCCTCTGGTCTCCATCCCTCTGGTTGTTACTGAGGGAGGAGAGAACGAGGAGAGAGGGAGAGAGAGGAGGAGGAGGAGAGAGAGGGAAAATTAGCAAACTTTTTAGTAGGTTTATTTTAGCTTTTTTCAAAGAGTGGTCTGTAGTAGACCAGATGTGAAACTCTTGTAAATTGAACTAAATATAAACAGCTTAGTTGCTGGTATATATAAGCTCTTAAATGTTTGTTGATGAATGGAAGTATAGCCATGTTTTTCAAATTTGAGTGGGTTTTTTCTAATATACTCTCTTTTTAAGGACTAAGATGTCACCTATTTGTCCCCACCTTTGATGGACTAAAAATAACCACATAGACATTTTTTCTTTTTCTAAGATCTTTATATCCACTGCTGTTTTCTGAGGCAGCTCAGAAAATATGCTTTTAGTTACTGCCTGACTGCATCATGTCAAACTTTGTGGTTACATTCTAGAAATCAATGATGTCAATACGGAATTATCTATGCACTCTTGGCAGCAAGATGTAGCCAATGCCAAATTAAAATAGCTAAACATGATAGATGATAATAAAGGAAAGACTTAGGGAAACTGTTCATAGGTTCTCAGAATTTCATAAATAAAACAGAAATTAATACTCTCACATTGTCCTATGTTATATACCATATGCATAGTCACCAACATTTGATAATTACATAAATATTTCAAAACAGTGTTATAAGAACATCTCTAATGCTTTGGAAAACTGAAATAATTTCTTGCAGATTACTGATAAGTTAGCTGAGGTCTAAGACTAGTGCTTATTTTTTCTGTTGTCCAACATATATAGCTTCGTGATTGGGACCCAGAACATATTCATATGTTGACAGAATATTGATATTTTTATAAATATCCGGATAATGGATTCATATGTTGACAGAATATTGATAATATTTTTATAAATATCCAGATAATGGATTAAAAGGAATCTCTTATCTGCTATTTGCTTACTTTCTTTGTTCAGGATTGCCAGTCCTGCTCAACCACATTCATTATTTCAAGTGGCTTCTAACTTTCTGACTCCATAGCACAAAGATAAGTAGCACCTTTTATTTTTTACCTTTTTATTTCATGTCTAAAAATTCTAAAAACAATAACGACTTTGACATTAGACATCACTAGCATTTAATAACCCCCTATAAAAAGTCTGATTCTCGGCTTGGCGCCTGTGGCTCAAGTGGTTAAGGCACCAGCCACGTACACCTGAGCTGGTGGTTCAAATCCAGCCCGGGCCCACCAAACAACAATGATGGCTGCAACCAAAAAATAGCCGGGCATTGTGGTGGGTGCCTGTAGTCCCAGTTACTTGGGAGGCCGAGGCAGGAGAATCACTTGAGCCCAGGAGTTGGAGGTTGCCGTGAACTGTGATGCCACAGCACTCTGCCCAGGGTGACAGCTTAAGGCTCTGTCTCCAAAAAAAAAAAAAAAAGTCTGATGCTGTACCTTACCCTCAGTCAATTCAGTAAGTCATTACAATCCTGAGAGTACCATCTCTACTGGTCTTTATGACCCATATAGGGAATGTGCACTATTGGAGCAGCCTCCATCAAACACTTGAACTTCAGAGCTTGTACCAGTAATTTGGGATAGAGTCACATTTGCTATCATAATATTCAGAAATTATCAAAGTCACTAAAGCTCATCTGAGCCTTTTAATGAATATGTGGTCATT
Source organism: Nycticebus coucang (assembly GCF_027406575.1). Taxonomy (NCBI): domain Eukaryota; kingdom Metazoa; phylum Chordata; class Mammalia; order Primates; family Lorisidae; genus Nycticebus; species Nycticebus coucang. The sequence goes on from NC_069783.1 coordinate 48,110,816, forward strand.
TCTCTTTCTATCTATCTACCTTTTATCCATCTATCTGTTTGGTTTTTTGTTTCTTGTTTTTGTTTTTTCATAGCTAAAACAGGACTTGATTTCGATTTTATAAGAATTTGGGGAGAGAGATAATACGTTATTAAAGACCTGATCTTAGTCTGTTCCATATGTCATAACAAAATACCACTGACTGAGCTGCTTAAAAAACAGAAAGTTATTTCTCATAGTTCCAGAAGCTGGAAGTCTGAGATCAGAATTCCAGCATGGTTGGATTCTGGTGTGAATTCTCTTCGTGCCTTACACTGGACACCTTCCTGCTATGTTCTTGCAGGAGAGAAGAATGAAGGGAGGGACGTGGTGGGAGGGAGAGAAGAGAGACACAGAAACATACATGTACTTTGGTATCACTTATTAGAAGGACACTAATTGCACCATATCAGGGCCCTACTCTGTGACCCCCATTTAACCTAAATTACCTCCAGTGGGCCCTATTTTAACATGGCTATGTTGAGGATTAGAGTTCAGTATGTGCCTTTAGAAAGTCCTCATTTCAGTCATAACAGTCCTGTAAAGTTTTTCATAATTTAAAGTGTTAGTTTATAAGTATGAGAAAAAAATATAACATGTATTGCAAAGAAAGTTAAATTTTCTTCTCAAGGCTGAGAAGGAGGTCAAATCGACTGGTTAGAGAATAGCTCAACTATATATTTACAACAATCACACTTTTGTTTGTATGTCATCTAAAAGATAATCCTTTACATATATTTGTGTAATTGGTCTATCAGTAATTTGCTTTAAAATATTATGTGTGCCTTACTTCTGTCAAAGCTACCATCTGTAAATCTAAAATGCATGCGTGGATTTCAGGGAGCCTGTGAAGATGCATGGTACATATAAAGTTACACTAGATGCACACAGGAAATGATAAAGATACTGTTTTAATTGGATGTGCACAACTATCTATCTACCCATCTATATCCAGATCACACAGTTAACGTATGTCAAAACCAAAACATGTCCACCCTGAGGTGGAATTTAGTATAAATATACTGAGGTTTAAGTAAGACAATATTTTATAAATTTTAGGTTTTTAAAGGCAATAAATGATAGAATATTTGTGTTATGTTAAAAGAAAAAAGTAGTTTTTTAAACTGTGTCTCTCCAGTGCCCTAGAAAAATAAAACTAGTTGATTTACTAACAAAAGCTGAGACATATCTATAATTTTCTGTGCCTTGAACTCTCTCCTTACATTTCTTAAATGTCATCTCAGTGAAATCATGAAATCAAAGAACTAGATGTGACTGTTGGATCTACTAGTTGATTTGCTATGTTATTCCAGGGTCATCACTTTAATTCTCTAAGCATGAAATTCTTTATACAAAGAATGATAGTTAATAAAAAATAATGAAACTACTGGGTGGATTACTCTTTTTACAATATGCTTAAAATATCCAACATTGTTCCTTGCATGCAGTAAGTGCTGTATAGATGCTAGTTTCTTTGCTTTCTTTTCTGTTACTATGACTTTGAATGTCATATAATGCCAAGCCAGGTGTACTTAAAAGCTTCTAGATTATCAACAGTGCTTAGCATACGTAAGCGAAGCCCATGTAAGCCTGAGCTTGTGGAAATAAAAATAGGTACAGTTGTCCAGAAGGTATGGGTCCCCTTTATATTCTGCCCATGACAGCTACTCTGGCCTGGTTAGGAGAGGCTCACTACCAGCCTCAGCCTCTTCCCACCTAGTCATCAAGACTAAATGTGAGCCTCTTCACTCTAGGTAACTCACCATACAAGGGGAAAAAATATGAGATCAAGGGGATTTTAAGTGTTTAATCAGAAATATTTTAAGTGTTTAATCTAGTGTAGAACATTCTTATTAGACATTATGCAAATAAAGTTACTGCCCTGGTTATGTATATAAACTGGCAGGTTTCAAAAATAATTGTAGAGACTTTAACCACGGCAATGCTTAGTCCAAGAGAGGTGAATGATCTCCTAATTGTTTCAGGCCAAAGGAAACCCTCCCAACATCAAACCTCACCAAACTCTCAAGATCTGGGGAGAGCAGAAGTTAGCAAGCAGAAATTTGCAGTGTGGAGAGGGAGGGATAAAGTTGGGGATTTGAAATACTCATTTTAGATCTTTATTGAGCATCCACTATGTAATAAACACTGTGCTGGGCACTAGAAATAAATGTTAAAACTGGCCGAGTCCTCAGCCCTCACACAACTCACAGTCTAAAAGGGGAGGGCATATTTCTGAGTTTCCTGTTCCTGATGCTAACAGGGAGCTCAGTTGACTACTAAAAATGTTTCCTGCTGTTTTTCCAAGTGTCAGACTTGTGTCTTCTTACATCTCCCACTTTGGCTCCCGGGCTAGCTCACCTCAAATCAATTAGCCCCTTCTCACACTTATTCCTTTTGGGGTGGGAGAAATATTCCAAAATCCATTTTTATTTGGCCTCAAACTCAGGTGAGTCATCATATTCTCTGATAATAAAGTTCCTGAAAGTTTTGTTTCCATAAACTATTCATAGCCTACTTGAAATCTTCTTTTGAAAAAATGAGCACTTAGCAGATGTTTTAGAGACTTTCTATTTTAATTGTAGTGAAACTGTTAAGGCCCCTATTTATGAACTTTCTTCAGATCTGAATGGCATCGTGTCATTTCAAGGGTTATTAATTAAATATAGTGTCAGTATCCAGCCATAGGAAAAAATCGATGAAATGAAACTGTCTTGAAGAAGAGCAAACTATAAGATGGCTACATTTCTTTCTCTCATACCTATATACCACAATCTTTATCAGCAAAGTAGCTTCAGAAACTTTGCCCTAAACCTAAAAAAAAACCAAAATTATATTTGATACTACTAATAAATTGTAAAATCCTTATCCTTGGTTACTTGGAAGAGACATCCACCATTAGTAAGATGTTTCGGCTGTTGAAGTTTGTATTAGGGACCCTCGGCTAGCCACATTTCACAGATTTCACATGTACGGATTTAATATAATACGGAAAACACAGTAAAGAATTTGAATGCAAGATATAAACAAATCTCAAAACCAGTAATAAAAATACAAACAACCCAATTAAAAAATGGGCAAACTATTTGAACAGATTGTTCATCAAAGAAGACACACAGATGGCTAACAAATACACACATAAAAAGATTCTCACCATACAGCATGAGAGAAATGCAAATTCAGACCACAATGGTATATCAGCATGTGCCTGTTGAATGGTTAAATTAAATAGACTGATCCTACCAAGTGCTGGGGAGCATATGGAAGAACTGAAACCTTCATAAATACGGGCTTCATTATGTCAAATGGCACAACCACTTTGGAAAATAGATTGGCAATTTTCTTAAAAAGTTAAGTGTACAACCACCATCTGAAATAGCCTTTCCACCCCCCAGATATTTACTAAAGAGAAAATAAAGCATACGTCCATATCAAGACCTATACACAAATGTTCATATCTAGATTATTTGTAATAGCCAAAAGCAGGACACTGAAATGTTCATTAATATATGAACAGTTAAACTGTGGTATACATATGTCTATATAATGGATTACTACTGAGAAATAAAAAGACATGAACCACGGATGCATACAGTAATGTGGGTGAAGCTCTCAACAAAATTACACTGACTGAAAGTAGCCAGACACAAAGGATTACATAGTTTATGACTTTAATTATATGAAACTCTAGAAAATGCCAGCTCATGTCAGCAACAGAAAGCAAAGCAAAGTTTGCCTGGGAGGGAGCAAATAAAGATGGGATAGTGGAATTACAAAGAAACTTGAGAAACATTTTGGAATGACAGATCTGCACACTATCTTGATCATTGTTATGATTTTCAAAACTTATCAAACTGTACACTTTAACATGTTCAGTTTATTGTATGTCAAATATACCACAATGAAGCTAAGTTTAAAAAGCTAAAAAAAAAAAATGACAATAGCAGCCTTGTTGGAAAATACACAGAGTTTTCTGAAATTTCTACTACTGCTGTTTTGTGGCACTAACCTTTCTGGAGGAATGTTAGTGTGTATTACTGTGAGACTCCACAATATACACGGTGTTTTAGTTCTGGAGTGTGAAACTGTGACAGGTCTGGGGAAAATATATTTGCTTGAAGGAAAATCTCTCCTTTTCCCTTCAAATCTCCCTAGTGGTTTGGCTGCTTTTTCCTGACACAAATTTGAACAGTCCTCACTACATGTGTGGCGGGTGGTACCTGGTAATCTTCCTGACAAGGAGTTTCACGTGTGAAGCCATTTTATGAAACTGTTCCCCAGGAGATATACAGTTGGATCATTTCAGGACATATTTAAAATTGTCAACCGTTCCAGAATGCCAGAGAAATCTGTTTCTCTAGGATACAGAGAAAGAAACCTTCTGCTTACATCTGTAAAGTCCCTTTCTAGGCTTTCCTTACGGTTGACCTCCACTTGCAGGTGCACTTGGCAATTCTCCTTAGTACCTAGGACTAATTTTTAGAAGCCATTTGGTTCTTTTTTGACCAAAAAAAATAAAATAAAATAAAAAGAAAGAAAATGATACATACTGAAGGCTTGATGAGTGTCCAGTTAACAAATTCTTTCTACCAGGGGATATTTAAGACTTGGTAGGTACATTTATTATTTAAGAATGTCAGCACATTTCTATTTTCAACTATAGCATTTCAATATTTTTCTGGAGATTGATATATATCAAGAGGGAGCCTAAGTGTTCACAATAATTTTTCTTCACATTATAGCACTATAAAGTACAGGATTCTATGATGGATTTTGCACATTCTTGAATGTGCATTCGAGCTTTGTAATTTTCTGTGGGTTAAAAAAAACTTTGCAAAATAAAATCAAGAAAATTATGAGCATATATTATAGACATGTTAGTATCACAGTACATCTTCTCAACTCTACTCTTGGGAAGTACTTGATTCCCTCAAAAATATATTTTGTCAGGCAATTTGTACATTTCTTAGAGTAAAATACATTTACTTTGAGATGCCATTATAAATAAAAACACACACCCATATGTATATCTATTTATACATATATATTATAATCGCACAATTAATGGTCATTATATATGGTCTTTTTATTATTCACCACACACCAAACTTGTTATAATTCAGCGTCTCTACTTTTATAAGCATATCAGTAATCAAATGGATTTTTATTTTTTACATTTCATAGGTATGATTCAATTTCACACTATATTTCACATTATGGATTCAGCCCTAGGCAGAATTTAATTGATACCTATAATAAACTCAGAGTTTTTATGAGCTAACAAATCCTAATCCTCAAGACAGAAGTGTAAACAAGACCAACATTCATGAGTCACCTAATTATTTTTCCTCCACTAAAAATAATAATCTTATTTGATCTATAATCATATGCCTACGTTTATTTATATACACATACACATTCAAATCCACTTATATTAAACAAGCATATACACATAAATGCAGAAGGCCGATAACTATAGTATTGATTTCCAAACAGAGAAAGATTCAAATATCATTGTATTACTCAATGAAGAAAAGTGTTTAAAATTTGATTTTTCTGGTAAAGGAGTATAATCATTATTTCTTTCTATTTGTAGATTTAGATGCCATAGAAATTTTTTAAAATGTATTTCTCTCAGGGAAAATAGTAGATAATGTTCAAAATACAATTTACAAGATATTAGAGATTTTATGTGTATAACGACTATTGCCCTTAAGCTACTTTTTATGGGTTACTAATGATTAAATGATGCTACGTTTTATCTTCTGACAAATGATGATTTATTTCTATTGCCTTCTGTTCAGTTTCCAAAATAGCATAAAAGGGAATCATATGGAAATATGGACATTTTGGTAAAACTTTCTTTTACAGAGAAAAAAATCAGATGCGTGGACATTTAGAAGATTGACTTCAAGTCAATATGTTGCGGCCACATGTGGCCTTCTGGATCCTTGAGTGCGGCCTTTTAACTGAATCCAAATTTTACAAAAAAAATCCTTTTAGTATAGGGATTTGGTCTGTGACATTTGGATTAGGTCCAGGGGCTGCATTTAGGGATCTGTAAAGTCACCTGTGGCCTCGAGGCCACATGATCCGCTCCAACCTGAACAGACAGACATAAAGGTTTCCAGAAGACATTAGGAGCACATTTTTCTGGCATTCCTTCTGTTATACAGCCGCCTTATCAAAGGGGCACTTTGTCAAGCTAAAGTAAAAGCATACCTTTATGTTATATTTAAATTTTCTGGTGTTTTTATTATAAATAAATAATGAATGCCATTCCAGAACTATGCATTATTTTGAAACTCCCAGACATCTCAAGTATTCCAAATAACTGTTGTTTACACAGAAAGATTTTACCACAGCTGACCCTGAAGAGGTCTTATCTCTTCATAAATCCACCTAACTTGTTATTTAGGAAAAAAAAATATCTAATAGCAGATTAAGAACTCATGCAGTATTTTGATGGGGAGATAATCTATATCATAGACTGACATTGTAATCTCTTACTATGTGCTATTATTTCTAATTAATCATATATGATTTAATTAGGGCTCTTTATAAACTGGCAAAAAAAAAAAAAATAAAAAATGAAGTGAGTTTTGGTAAAAAATCAAGCCAGGAATTAGGATTGACTGCAAACAAGTAAGAAGTTTCCCATTAGTATGATAAAAATCTTCTGAAATTAGATAGTAGTGATTGTTTTATATTCTTTGAATATACTGAAAACTACTGGCTTGTATACCTTTAAATAATACATTTTATGGTGTGTGAAATATGTCTGAATTTTTAAAAAATGAAGATAGTTTGAAAAATAAATGTCTTATGAATATAGTACTTTCAGTGTGAATCTAGCTTTTATCTAGTATTACCACCATGTTGTTTTAAATATATTATTTTAAGAGCTTTCATGAATGTTCACTTGAGAATTTTTATAGCAATTGATTTAAAATCCTTGTCAAATACCAACATCTATAACATTTCGTCATTGGCTGTTGATTATCTTTTCTGATGCAAATTGAAATTCTCACATTTCCTTATATGCCATAACATTCTTTATAAAACATCTTTATCAAATTACAGAAAAATCAAATAAAATTTTAAATAATAAAAAATTCTATAAGCAATATTTATTGATGTTTTGACCTACAACCTAAGTTTGGCGCTAAGGTCTGAATGTGTTGCTACAAAAAACACGTTGAAAACAGTTTAGGGAAATGGAACCTAATAGGAGGAGTTTAAGTCAGGAGGGTATCACCTTCATGAATGGATAAATGCTGATTATAAAGAGCCTAGGAGTGACGAGGGCTCTGATTCTTTATTTCTCTTTGCCCTTCCATCATTGGATTATGCAGCAAGAAGATTCTCACCAGATGCTGACCTCTTGATCCCCAGACTTTCCAGCCTCCAGGCCTGTGATCCAATAAATTTCTGTCCATTAAAAGGCCCCAGTCTGTGGTATGTTGTTACAGCAGCATAAAGTGAATGAAAAAACTTGGCATTGCAGGAATATAGAGAAATCTAAAATAAAATATATGTTCTCAAAAAACTTTTTAAAATTGTCAAGAAAACAATATAAACTAGAGAAAATGCATGTTACAGCAAAGAATAAGATAATTTAGGATAACAATGGGAGAAAAATAGAAGGCAATGCATGTCTTTGGAAAAAAGCTCTCAGAGTCACAGAGAAAGATAAGATACTCTTGTGAGGAAGGTGAGATCATAGCTGGGTCTAGAAGAATAACCAAAATGTATACTGATGGTAGAAGAGATGAGAAACAGAATTCTATAGGTGTCGTGTGGCATAAATAAAGTACAAGATGAGAAAACGTAAAAATAGATAAACTAATTTGTTTGAAGATAATAGTTAAGACAGTAAAGACATTAAAAGAAAAATATCACCTGTGAATATAGGGCCAAAGGTATAATTTCAAGTCTTTTTTTGTTCATATTTACTACCGAATACCATATAATTGTTTTAGTAAATATAAACAATCTATTTTCAACTGTTCATTACTATATGTATTCTGCCTTTGGTGGAGCAAGAAGGCCAATAATTCAGGGCACCCACACAGGCCAGAGGTAAATAAATAGGCAAGACTAGCACAGGGGGTATGTGTGACATTATCTTTATGTTTCTGATGACAGAGCAAAGACTTCAGGAGGTCAATTTGGCATCACGAGAATAGCCTTACCAACAGTACACTTTATGTACTAGGCCTGTTCCTGAATAAAAGCAGCCTAATTTTAGGGTCTGAGAAAAGAATCTCAAGCAATCCCCTGGTGAGAAGGCTGCTCTGACAAGTTATTGGAATAAATTATGCCTTTTGATGTACCCTGCCAGCTACACTGAGAAGTGAAGACATTTTACTTATGAAGGAACAAAGAGTTTGTTGCTAAGGCTTGTTTAGGTCCTTAGACTGATAGTCTGGGGCCTATGGCCCCCATGATCTGAGGGAGACTGCGGTGCCTATGGCCGTGGTGTTGCAGGTATGTCTGCTTTGGAGAGGCATATTGCTCAGATTTCTCATGGGGTCCATCCTCATGGCCTTAATTCCCATTATTGAGTTCTTCTTTTTCTTTTTTTTTTTTTTTATGGTTTTTGGCCGGGGCTGGGTTTGAACCCGCCACCTCCAGCATTTGGGACCGGTGCCCTACTCCTTGAGCCACAGGCACTGCCTGAGTTCTTATTTTTCAATCCTGATACTGAGCTTTACCCAGTTTGGTTGTACAGAGGTTTGGTGTCCCAGTTCCCTGAGCCCAGAGGGACCTGGTTCAATTACTCGGCTGAGCTAGACAGTTCAACTGAGTCAAGGCAGTAGCTGAAAGCAAGGGTGGAAACTGAACATAGAACTGGGGGGCAAAGACAGTGTGGATAGAAAGCAAAAGTATCCTGCACAAGTTTAGGGTAAGGAAGAGAGATTCTACAAAGGAAGGACAAAGTGGAGGCCAGGTGACACAGAGAGAGAGAGACATGGAGACACAAAGGCAGAGCATAAACGCTCTCTCCCCTTGACATTGGCTGCAAGTCTTTCACTGGCCTCTCTGTGCCTCCAGACAGTATTGTCCTTTCCAGTTTGTCATTGATTGTGTCTTTCTATTGGTCATTGGTTACCTAGGTTGCTTCATTCCCACGTTGTTATGAGCCCTCCAGACTTTCTGGTTCTGCAGACCAGGTTTCCCTCCCACCCCCTTGAAGCCCATTTCTTTATGTCCCTTCTCAGGCTGATCAGTTTCTTTCTTCTTTCCTCCTTCTTTGCCCCTACCTTCCTTTCTCTTCCTTTTCCAATAACCTTTAAATACTCTCTGTAATACCTTCCTATGGGAAAGATTGCACAACTGCACAGTCTCATAATGATGCTGTCTCTGGCCCTTTGGAAATCACATATGAGATTATGAGGACCTGGGGCACACCTATGCATCTCTGTTATCACCCGAGCACACAGGTGATGTGTTTGATGGCCTACTGTAACAGTCACGATGAGGAATGAAGAGAATCAGCCTTTAATACACCACGCAAACACGCTGCCTTGTTCTGAATAGAATGAAAAGAAATTGAATATTTGAAATACTATACAAGAAACAAAAAAAGGTGATAAATAACAGAAGCAACATCTCTAAACATCTGTTGCAGGTGATCATCTGTTGCAAAAAACTAAAAGCCAGATATATCATTTGTGTGTTCCATTTCTTCTTGATTATGTGGCAAAAAATAGCAAATTCAGACTCATTCAGATTTACCAACCTCTACTTTGTATGCTTATTATAGTGCATTTTAAGGAATTATCTCAGTTTGTGACACTAAATTCTAAGGCGAATTGTATAGAGCTTTGAACAATACCTTATTGTGTCTGATAGTTTTTTAAACTATATTTTCAATTTTAGCACCATCCTATTTAGAAGCTTGACTTTAAAACTTGGCTTTTTCCTGTCCTCATTTTTAGAGCCTCCTTCCCAAGCTCATTCCTCTGCTCACTCTCCACCTTCATTCAGATAACAATTGATTCCTAATGAGCTATTAGTTCCACCAGGCTCTATAGTCAATTTGAATCAACGCTGTTTCAAAGGCAGTAACTACTATTATTATGGACGTATGTTTAATTCCTTTCTGGCCCCCCGCCTTCAAATCTTGGCATGGTATCAACCCTTCTCCTATGCCTTTGTTCCTAATATCTTCATAGCAACTAGCATTCACTTTCTTGATATTTTGTTGTTGCTGTTCTACTTCTCAGTGGGAAACCCAATCTGGTGTTACATTCAGTGACAAAGTGCTAATTAGCAAATGAATGCAATTAGTAGTTACCTCAAAGATTTTCAGGTAACTTCTGTTTCTGACATACCCCTACTTACAGTATATGTCAGCATTTTTCATTTTAAACAATGTAAACTCAACAAAAGCATGAGAACATTAGAAAAACAGAATGCGTGCCCAAACAATTCAATGTCAGTATTAGAGAGATGGGGAATACTGAGGATTAACCTTCCTCTCAGTCCAGGCAATGGTGACCCCTACTCAGGCTCCAGCAGTAGTTAACCCCCTTGTCTTCCATGGATCCATCCCCATGCCCTCATGGTATACCATCATGCTCGCTCTGAAACCCAAATTTCTGTTCCCCAGACATATGGCGAGGATCCATGAATTATTCTTCCTGCTATCACAGTGAATTCATAATTCTTACTTCTCATGTACTGTATACCTAGCCTTCTTCAACTAGACTGAAAACAAATTGAGGACAAAGACCATCATTTACATTTTTGCATATATCACTGTGCCTAAAATAAAGCCTTCTGCACTGTAGGCTGTCAATAACCACTTGTTGGTTTAGGATCCAACTGTCTCAAGCTCCTAACATAGCAGTAGAGGGATGGATTTAATGGACAGAGCAACGAAATGACTGAGGAATAGACAGAGGCATCACAGACATCTGAGTCAGAGGAAACTTAACAATGGTCTGGTTCAGACATTGCAATTTCATGTAAGAAAACTGGGACACCCCTCCCACCCCCGTGGAGAAATGACTTTGATCAAAGACAACACCAGTTAACTCCATAATTATTAATCTGCATTTGCTCACTCACATGGACGTAATGGCTTCTCAAATCATTGTGTGCCCTATCTTTTCTGTGTATGTTTCATTAGGATTATTGTGAGTCTAAGCATATAGCAAGTGCTCGATAGTTTTATGAATTATAGTGGAAATATCTGTGTTATCTCCCCCTCATAACATTCACCTTCTTGGGATGGAGTAGGGGGAACAATTTCCCTTTCTTTGAGTTCTGTACTTCTCCCTGTGCCTCATGTGGTTATAAAGAGGATTGATAATGAGAGCTCTTTATCATTCTGTGACTCTGGTCAGGTCTATCACGTGCTTTTCAAAAATTTTTCAAATTGAAACTGGGGGAGAGTTTATTTCCCCGAGGGCAGAACTGGGAAGATATGAGCCCAGGAAGAACAGGTAGCTTTGGTCACAGTCTGCGGGAGAAGGTTAGATACTGAGAATGGAATTCATGTTTAGAGAGAGGCAAAACAAGGCCCAGAGAAGTGGCAAAACGTTGACTGAATGATAACCAGCCATCATCCCACAGACTATCTTTTAATCCTCACAAGAAATTGCATGGCAAGTCTAACTTATGAGCTAGCCTATAGGGTACATTTATAATCATTTGAAAAAGTTGTGCCTTCCTCTAGGCAGAAGTTATCTGGTCTCATATCTTGAGGACAGAGCAGGCTGGATTTCCATCCATACTCACCCCAACAGCAGGTACCTTGTGCAGTGCACAGCCTGTACAACAGTATGGTGGCTAAGAATAAAGTTAGGTATGGGATTTTCCTTTTATGGATGAGAAAACTGAGATTCCTTTATATTAGATATTTTTTTTAGATGAGTGCCCTAGTTCCCACAGCTAGTAGGTAACTGAGCTAGGACTTACACCTATCTGACCTAAAAACTTGAACACTTCCTGTTTAACTGCTTGCCTGCCTGCTGTAATTATTGTCCTGGTCTTCTTTCTCCCTTCTCCCTCTTTTGCTGTCCCTTCCTCTGCAGGGATATGTATACATCTACTCTCACCTCCACACTTATTACTCCGGTGGTCCAAGATAGAGGTATAGTCATGTAGGTCAGTAAACTGCAAACAGAAGACCAGAGTCTCCCTGTTTTCATGCTACTCAACTCAGTGTAGAGTGCCAGCAGGTGCTTTGAAATAAGCTGATAGAATCAATAGAAATGTGGTATGTTACTGCTAACAAGAATAAGTTAATATTGCTTCTTCTATTCTTAGCCTTTTCACTATTTCCACTTGTTAACAGGGTAAAGTAGGGCCAGGAAGGGTAGCAAAAGAACCCCTTCCAAAAATTATGAGAAAACGTATCATCAATGAGTTTCAAGTATCAGTTTATACAAGGTTAGGAATTTCCAGTCTTACTGAAATGAGGTGAAATTCAATAGGAATATAAAAAGCTAAATCTTTTGGGTGAGTTCCACATTACCTGGATAAATTAGATGTGCTTGGGAGAAGTATTCATTCTTTCAAGCTAATAGGACAAATTTCATGCACTGGAACAATTATTCACCAAATGCTATAGGCCTAAAAGAGATAACACAGTTTTCAAAGAGGCTGCATCTAATTGGCAGTATAGTTTGTGGAAAACCATTGATCAAGGACCTTTCAGTACACCATTATAGCTATATTCACACTGTAAAAAGAGAATGGAATGAGACCGGTCCTACCCTCCAGCAGTTTGTAATCGAAGCACAGAGCAGTGCTTGCTCTTTGGGACTGAAGTACTAGGCACATTTTCGGAAGAGAATTAAACCCAGTGGTAAAATGCAGACACCTAGTTACCAAACACAGAAAGAAAAGAAATATCAACTTATTTCAGAAATAAGACAAAAACCTAAGTTTTTAAACTGATGGGATAGTGGCAGAAAAGGGAAATTTGATAGTGTATGGACAAGATCCAGTACACACCCCAGAGCAGAACTCACTCTTCAGGAAGGATGTCATAAGAGCAGAGATGTGAGGAGCTGGCTCCCAGGCTGAACCTGACCTCAAGGAGTTTTCATTCCCTGGGGAAGCTAGATATATACATAATTAATTGCATTGTGTAACTGAAACTTGTTATGTCAGTATTTCTTTTAATTTAATGCACATAATCTCTGCAGTTTCTATTTTTTTGAATGTAGATTCTGATTTAATATGTAGGCGATGGTTCCAAGGGTCTGCATATGTTGATCCTCCTGGTCTATGACCCACAGGTTGAGTGGCAATTGAAGAAATTATAGAAATAAGAAATGATAAGATAAAATGCTATGAGATGATACAGTGAGAAATTTAATGATGAAGCATCCTCAGAAGATGGAAGATGGGAAACTTGCTCTGGATTCTGACAGATGTGAACCAAGAAGGTTTGGGTTTTGTGATAAGCTTCAACACACCGGTGAACAAAAAGTAGATTTCATTCATTTATCAAATATTTAATGAGACAATGAATCGCATAGCAAAATACTTGTCTTTGGAAGCTTTCATATCCATTTGATCACAAGTAAAAACAAAACAACGGCAGCAACAATGAAAAATGAATACCACATTTTTTAAAACGTTAGCAGTGTTATAATCTTGAAAATGTAAACCGCAATTTGGTTTTCAATATGTAACTTTTTGTAATGTTAACTCTGGATTTTCATGCATGCTTCTTCTCTGAGTGGGCAAGCCAAGAGGGTTGTGTGTTCATTCTGTTGACCTTGTATTTCACTGGCCTGTTATGGAAGGCTAATTAAGGCCAAAGATGTTTCCATTGACTCAAGCACCAAATGACCTGTTTCAAGATGTGAGTAAACAGCAGTCATGTAGACAGCCCTTAACTGTGCAGCAGGTGTTGACACCTGTAGCTACTTAATTCCAGCCAAGATAATCACTGTTCGTTCAAGGTAGCTGGCTGAAATCAAGCATTGTCCCCCCATTACTAAAACCATTGGAAATGTTAAGTCAGGGCTTTCCCTCAGGTAAGGCAGCAAGAGAAGGGAAGATTTGGATGCCAGGAGGCCACTTTGGTCAACAGCACATGTGGTTTAAACTGCGTCCCTAGTGCTTTGGCAGACAAGCACAGAACACAGCACCTGGACACCACATCCTGAGCCAGGCAACATCCTGCAAAGGGCATTGCCTGCCAATGGCTACATTTAGAACTGGCTGGAGAAGAGGTGCCGGGCAGAAGGGAAAGCTGAGAAGGCATTCTCGGATAGCTCAGCGGCATCATTAGATTCTCTACCAGTTCACCAACAATCAGTTTGATACTGCAATTGATTAATTTATTTTTATTTTTCATCAGGGTTTAAGGTGGTTTTGGCATGCAAGCACACATATGGGTAAGTGCAAGAGGGGAATTCCTGCCTTGAGGCAAACACACACACACCCCCACAGTTCTTTCAGGTCCTGAGCACTACAAACAGGTTCCCATTACACTAAAGGTTGGCAGATGCTTATTACCATTTATCAAATTAGACATGAGAAGTGCAAACTGCTAGTACATTAGCTCCCTCTAATCACACCAATATGCCCTCACACTTCAGAAACACCCCCCTGGCTCGTGATTCTGGGAAAGACTATATTTCAATCTTGCTACTCCAAGAGTAAAAACAAAAACTTTTACATATAAACCTGTTAAGCTGACTTTAAATAAGAAGAGAATGAGCAATATGCAATCAAACTTTGAATGTTGGAATGAACTGCTTGAGGTCAAATAGCTCCACTCACCTTTAGAAAAGAAGGTATCTAAATAATTCTGCACTGGGTACTCATTCTCATTTTAAAAATCTCGAGGAAAGAAATGCTGCCTTTTCATTTGGTAATCCTATTCTAGTGCATTTTTTTAATATCAATCTCCATTTATTTGTTTATTTTAACCATTTGTAATAGAACAGATACTTCCTATATCCAGATTTATATATACAATGGAGGACCCCAAATTTGGAAAATAGGACACTGTCAAAAATGTATTATTCTTGTAAACATATTAAATGTACTCTTTTCCCTATTTATATATAATTTTATTAACAGAAAATAGTTGCAGGCAGTTCATATACAAGTAGTGAAAGCTTTCCATATCCTTTTCCCTGAGCATTTTCTCAGTTTCTATCAAAGCATTCATTCAAAAAATGTCAAAACATCATTAAAAACCCTCCTTACTGCAACAGCCCTTCCAGGGACTTTTTTTTTTTAAACCTCCTTTCCCCCACCCCCACCCCCAGTGTATCATGAAACAGAAGGTACCTCTGGAGGTGGCCTAGGCAGATTGGGAAGTTGGGAAAAGAAAATTTGCTGTGCTCTTTGACAACGCCGTCTGTTATACATAGTGGGCTAAATTCTTTCCCTTCCAAAGGAGATATGCACTGCATAATGTCTCTGGAAATGCAAGATCTTTTTAAATAACAAGCTATGAATAAGAAATTGGGGCAATGTTGCAGCTCTGAGCGTTATCATGAATTTTTAAGAATATGCAGGAAGCCTAATTCGGTCAGTTATTTTCCCTAAAGATATAAAAAAAAAAATAGGAAAATAGAAGACAGGGCAAAATAACCTATGTCTGCTGTCAGGACTATATGAGAAGAAATGATTGCCACCAGCAAAAGCCACAGAAGGCTCTCCAGCTGTAGCCTAAGGATGAATATTGCTAGAGCACAGGCCATGGTCTTCCAGAGATATAAAAGTCTTACAGCTGATTTTCATTTGCCAGTGGGCTATTGCTCATTAACCAGTTCCCACACAGATTGGTAGACACCTAGTGATGATTTTCTTGTCAAATATCCAACTGGATAGCTAAGATTCCAGAGATAAAAACGCAATATATGGCTGGGCATGGTGCCTCACAGCTGGGAAACCGTGGTGGGAGAATTCTTTGAGCTGAGGAGTTCAAGACCAGGCTGAATAAGAGCGAGACCTCCACCTCTATTAAAAAATAGAAAAAATATTAGCTTGGTGTTGTGGTAGGAGCCTATAGTCCTAGTTACTTGGGAGGCTGAGACAGGAGGATTGCTGGAGCCTAGGAGTTTGAGGTTGCTGTGAGCTAGGCTGATGCCAAAACACCCTAGCCTGGATAACATAGTGAGACTCTGTCTCAGAAATAAAAAAAAAAGGCATTGCAAAGAAACACCCCCAATTTTACAACTGGGAAATTAAGCTGCAGATGTACATGTATTGGTCTTGAACTCAGGTTTGCTGAATCTCAGATCATATAACTGAAAGAAAACTGGCTGTGGAATCAAAACATGTGCTCAAGCCTCCACTCTCTCACCAATAAGCGCATCTACAGGGCAAGTCCTTTCCTCTCATCTTGAAAACTACAAAGTTAAACAAGACTTTTTGGAAGATCTTTCCAGCTTTAAATCATAAGCAATTCTTAAATTTTCTGTACTTGTTTTCCCTGTGTTTATCTGTAATACATAGCACAGTATCATCCATAGTTCCCTTCCAGCTTCTTCCATTGCTCATTTTTCTCATCTTCTCTTAATTATTGGAACTTCTCTAAGGTCAGCCCTTGCCCTTTTATTTTCTTACTTGATATTTCTGTCAAGACTATGTCACCAACTCTGACAGCTTTACTCATAATCCATCCACATCTCATTTCCTGATTCCATACGTTTGATGAGATTATTGTCGACTCTGCCTTAAAAATGCCTCTAGAATATTTTCCTTTTCTCTACTTTTGCAGCCTTAGTCCCAAACTTTCTCTCTCCTTGTAAGATTTCAATTTTTTTTCCATCATCTCTCTATCTTCAGTCTCTTTCTTTTCCATCCATGTTTTCCATGGGTATTCGGGTTGCTTTAAAATGTAACCCAATCATGTCTCATTTTACATACCCCAAGTTAAAACTTAAATTTATCTCTTTATTGATCATTCATATTAATGCTTTTTCTAATTTAATTTTCCCCATGCTTTGTGTCCACAGTAACCACTGTAAAGGATTTGCTCTTCCTTAAACAGATTAGCCTTTCCCTATATCACTCCTGATAATTAAATGAAACTGATTGACTCTTCAAAAAACTGTGAACTCTTACGGGGCATAGGTTATTTCTCAATCATTTTCATGTGTTCAGAGCCTAACAGAGCATCTGGCATGTAGTTAGGTCTCAATATGTGTTTGTTGAATATTGAATTTGGTCAGTGGTGAGGTAAGATGCAAAGAACATGAGATGATATTGTACAGAAGTTTTTAAAGAGTTGAATACTAAAAATGTCAAATGCAAATTACCTTTTTAAATGTTTGATATGGTTCTGGTGCAAGCTGCAGTATCAAATAGAAAATGGAACTATACATATAAATCTCTGATTCACCTATCTACGTACATTTCTGTCCTAAAATAAAGCAGAAAAAATATGAGCCAGCAGTGATTCTCAACCTTCCTAATGCCGCGGCCCTGTAATATAGTTCCTGTGGGTTGCAACACACTGGCTGAGAACCGCTGCTCTGCAGGAAGACATCAGCATAGCCATGCGGAATTCTCAGTGCTAGACTAGCATTTATAGCTCTGTGTATTAGCTCTCCTAGATTATAAATCCTGCCCAGGCTCTTGATTACTCAGATACCGAGGGATGCATTTACAACTTCTTCATTATAACACGTTAATCCAAAACTACTTTAACATTTCTTAGGTTTATTTGGCATGTGTTCCCTTTTTAAAAGGTGTTTTAGACATTTTAAATCTGTGGAAAGCTATTTCCGTACAGTTTTCTCAGACTTCAAGGGCATTTATGTTTCTTGGGTTCTTGTCTAATATCCCCAATTAGTCCCTTGCACAATTCAGTGGACATGTGGGCTGTATATTTGAGGTAGTAAATCTTATGCCATCTGGTTGGATACTTGGGATATCTTAGTAGTGAGCTATACTTGTAAAATAATTTTGCAAAATGAGAGCTACTAAGGCTGGACTATTAATAGCTATGTATCTCATAAATTTGATGCTTATTCCCAAGCTCTTGTCATGTGTTTCAGAGCAATCATCTAAGAGTGAAAGTTTCTACTGGAGAACTTCTGCTTGGTCATATTCTCTTGTTATTTCATAAGCATAGTTATTATTTCCCTAACCATACCTCAATGTTTGATCTTCTAGTTATCATTTCCTCCAAATATCTCCCACTCTGCCAATGCCTGTATGATTGTATATCCAGAGCCAGAAATTACACCGAATTTGTCAGGATGTCTTTATAAGCACTGAAATCTCTATTTTGGAAAATGACCCATAGTCATTTTAGTTTATAAAATAGTTATATAAATAGTTTATAAAATAGTTATATAAATAGTTTATAAAATAGTTATAAAATATTTGTAAGCGTTGACCATTAATGGAGTAGTAAGCTACATACGATTTCTAAGTTTTCACAATTCCCCTCTGAGGTTTTGTTTCATGCTCTTGCTATAAAATCCTTGAAGGAGGGGACCATATTCCATTCATTCCAACTGATAAGCTTGACTGTCTCCTATGTGCTAGCTACTGTGCTAAGCTTTAAAAATGGAATGGTGGACAAAACAATAGCATCTTTCCTTAGCTCTTTATTCTAGTTGATAGTTTTGAAAACTTATTACAGTTGACAGGAGGCCTTTCAATAACTAAGGGTAGCGAAGGCCCATCGAACATGTACCTCTACAGTGAGGTTTACCCTTCTTTCTCCTTTCTCTTCCTCTTCACAGGTTCCCTTACTGCGATGGAGGGGAAAAAAAAAAATAATGTTCTGCCTTGCTCACTCCTAGTCACAAAGATTCAGAGACAGAAAGAAAATTAGTAAACCAGCACACAGGCGATTACCAAATATTCAGTGAGCAACTACAGCATCTGGTTCTTTCATTTACTACCAAAACACTCACTGGGAACACACTCCAGGCCAGGCACTATTCCACGGTTTTGCTGGAGGGAAGTAATGGTACTGTGAAGAACTTCTGCCCTCAAAACATTTTGAGCTTTCTTTGGGTCTATTTTTCCAATCTGTTGGTTGGAGACCCATAGGCTGACTGATGTCTCATTACTACCACACCCAAGTCTTTCAAAGAGAACTGGATATATTCTTAAGCCTACTGCCCACTGTGTCAATTTTCATAACCTTCAATTTGTAAAGAAGGAAAAGATATGCAAAAAAGTAAAATCTCTTCACCTGTACTCTCTGGCCTTGGAGTGTAAATGTCAGGGACCTGTTAAAGCTGCCTCATTTAATGATTAGAAGCCCAATTACCTGGAATGGAAGGATGACATTGGAAAGTCCAGGGGCAGGGAGAACCTCTCCTGTCACACGTAGCTGTCACACACTTCTGGAGATTATTGATTCTGCTTTCTTATCATCTGAGGGTCAAATATGCTGAGCCAACTCTCCCATGTTCCATCTGAGGTGCTTTCTGTCAGCACATTGGGCTCGATTTTGCTTTAGGTTTTGTACACGCTTCATGCTTAGAGGATCACGAAGAGGAAGTTGGGGTTTAATAACAATGTGGAAGCTCAGTGAAGTGAAAGGAAACACCCAGGTCCCTCAGCCTACATAGGGCAAGGCAATATTGCTCTTACAGAGTATATAACATCATTCATATGATCATACTCAAACTCATCCACTCAACTGGACCCACTCTGCCGATCCATCTTGGTTATCTCTTGCAAGACTAGGCCACATACTCTGTTCTTTAGAAATCCCACTCTACTTCTTTTTAAGAGATAAAATTTGTCTCTATGTCCCTTCCTCTCTTAAATGAATGTAGTTTGAATTCCTATAAAAGTCTATGTATGCTTTACATATTGAGTACTAAATTATATACTATGTACTATCCTTTGCTCATTGCTTTGTGTGTGAAGACTTCAGGGCTGGAATGCGAGCAAATGTGAAGTGTCAGAGCACTCAGTACTATTACAGAACAGACTATTGCATTTTAGCTGTGTGGTCTAGTAATGCTGCTTTGTAATTCTGTGCTTCAGATTTCCTCATCAGTAGCAGTAAGGAATGTCCCTTCTAGAGTAATGAGTGGGTAAATACAACTGTCAGACTGATCACTGAAGATTCAGGTCAAGGTTCCCTTTACTTTATATTGATCAGAGCAAATAGTAAGTGCTTAATAAATTTCTAATGATGTGACTAAACATTTATATGAGCATTTGTAATGGAAACATTTACATTTGGGTGTTTTCATCATCTCTTTGGAGAATTAACCTAGCAGAATTTTGTTCATTTCATGGTGCTTGAATTAACATTCCCCTGTTCTCTATCTATGCACATGATCCACATTGATTGACTCAAGGGTGCTTTCTCTCTCTCTCTCTCTCTCTCTCCCCACCCCAATCTTTCTGCCTCTTTCCCTGGAATTATGAGCTATAAGGACCTATAAACTTAGAGCTGCTAGAAACCACCAAAGTATGCAGAGGAAACCTGTGTGGAAATGATGAGTTGGGCTTTATTTCCCTTTTTTATTTCTCGTACTCATACCTAAATCATCCAACTGTCATGTTTAATGTTATGTTGTTATAATTTGAGCCAGTATTCCCATCCTGATGTTTTTGTACAAAGGAAATCAATAGGAAAAACATAAGCATATATGGATATTCTTTCCCACAGGGGATGGGCATTGATGCTAAATTTCCAACATTAGGGTACTTGGTAATTAAATTTGTATATCCATTCCATGGAATATTATACTGACATTAAATTTATAACTATAAAGTTTAACAGTGTGGAAATTTTAAACATGCAGTATTAAATGAACGGAGCAGAATGAAAAGTATGGACACTGTTATTGCAACCACATATTAATGTCTGCATATGGAGGAGAACTGGAAGAAACGAAAACAAAATTAAAGCTGTTCCTATGCCAGTTCTTTGAGGACAAGAATTTTTGTCCATTTTATTTACTGCCTTAAATATAGAACAATGCCTGGCACATAATAGATGCTTAATGAATTTTTATTGAATGAATAAATGTGTGGTATGACTGGTGGGATGGGAGGTGATTTGTCTGCTTTATTTCCTTTTCTATTTTAATAATTTCTTTAAAATAAAAGTGGAAAACACAAGGAAAGATGCATTTGTACTAAAATACATTTTTGATTCTTACATGGACACTTCCAGAATTATTTTAGGTAAGGGAAAGAAAGCACAAGTTTCAATGCCTCTGTCTCATATTATATTATTTATTTCTCACAATAATCCACTGAGGGAGTGTTATCATCACCTTACATGCGACGAAACTTAGGCTCAGAGAAGAAACATGCTTAAGACACTCCCAGCTAAAACACTGCTACTTATGATGGGTGGTGTATCTCCATTTAAACAAATCTTTGAACACCAAGCAAAAAATACACTGAGGATATCTCAGGATTGCACATCATGTAAGGATTGATAGAATAGGATTTAAAACAGTGGGCAAGAGGCAGAGACCGGAGTGGGCATACCACCCACATCACTGATTCTTTTAGAATCTTCTAGACATGCAACATAAGGTAAATTTTAAAACATTAAAATAAAAATAGTGCTGCATAAAAACAGCACAGTATTAAAGAGTATTTTGGCTAACATGCCATTCCTCCTAGAGTACTTGAGATTATGACTACAATATCTGATAGCAAACACAATGTCAAAGCACTGAATTGTATTGTCTCAATTTATGAAACTGAAATCTTCCATGTATTTGAATATTGATAGATTATGCTAAGTGATTAGATGTAATGTGAGGAGAGAAAAGTAATCAGCAGTACATTTTCACATGAGGATGGCCTTTTTATCCTCAGATGTATGGAAGTAAATGACAGTAATGGGATCTCTTTATTATTAAACCATCCAACTTCAGACAAAGAATGACAAAAGTTAAATGTTTGTGGAAGGATGCTCTGTGGAATGCTTTGCCAGCTTGAACCAATGGCAACTGTTTCCACATAAAAACTGTGGATTGCCTATGGATGAGCGTATGTGTGAAGTTAGCAACTTTTTTTATTGCCTGGACTTCCTTGTGCCCAAAGACTAACTCTAAAAATACTAATGGTGGCAACCTCCTTAGGTTAGTTGTTGAGAGAACTCTAGAGAGTTCCAGATCTTCTTGCAATGTCAAGAGACTGGGGGTGAAAAATGTTGGACACTTTAATGTCCAACATTTAACATCCTAAATAGAGAGTAAACTGTGGATTGCCTATGGATGAGCGTATGTGTGAAGTTAGCAACTTTTTTTATTGCCTGGACTTCCTTGTGCCCAAAGACTAACTCTAAAAATACTGATGGTGGCAACCTCCTTAGTTCAGTTGTTGAGAGAACTCTAGAGAGTTCCAGATCTTCTTGCAATGTCAAGAGACTGGGGGTGAAAAATGTTGGACATTAAAGTGTCCAACATCCTAAAGAGACAGTAAAAATTGGAATTTAGAGCATAGTTTGTGATTTTTCAGCAATATGAGGATAGTTTCAATGTTATGTTTTTTAATTGATAAAATCAATCTCAAGGGTTCTGCCATATTATTTGTTGTGTGTGTGTGGGGGGGTGTTTCCCAAACCCAGGCACAGGGCATCACTGTAATCAAAAGCAAAAGTGAGTGGAAAATGGAAATAAAAGTAGAGTGGCATAGCCAATGTGAATAGAAAGCAAAAGTAATGTTTTTAGGGTAAGTAAATTTTAGGGTAAAAAAGAAAGATTCTATTTAGAGAGCACAAAGAAAGTTTAGAGTACTCCAAAGAGAGTCTGGAAGTGACCCTCTCATGATGGAGAGAAGGTGAGAGAGAGAGAGAAACATGGAGACACAAAGTCAGAGCAGGGATATAAATACCCTCTACACTTGACCTTGGCTGCAAGTCTTTCTTTAGCCTCTCTGTGCCTCCAGGCAGTATTGTCCTTTCCCATTGATCATTGATTGTCTCTTTTGATTAGTCATTGGTTACCTAGGTTACTTCACACCCACACTGTTATGGGCCCTCCAGACTTTCTGGTTGAGCAGGCCAGGTTTTCCTCCCACCCTACTGAAGCCCTTTTCTTAGTGTCCCTTTGCATTACTTTAAACTTTTCTTATTAGCATGTCCCATATTTTCAAATATTCTGGGAATAAATTTAAATTATTCTCTCCTATCTTTATTATCAGATCCTCTCCTTCTTTTGATAGCTTCCCTGTTTTGCACCCTACAGTGCCCATGTCTACTCAACCCCCATCCCTTAGTAACCTCTACTCTGCACAACCCTGCTTTAGCAAAATAAATGTATCCAGTTCTATCTTTGTCTCTTTTACTTTTTAAAGATATTTCATCTGAAAAAAATGCTTTTCACATGGGAGTATTGAAAAGGTTAAAATATAAAATATATAAATATTTCATGCACAGCTATGATTTAATATATATATACATAAATGTTTCAAACATGTGAAGTACTATACAAATAGGATATTTTGTAATAGTACTCCACAGATTCAGAGTTCCAGACCCCAGTGCATTTCCATCAAAGTCTTTTGAGAACTTATCAGACAACAGGCAATAAAAAGAATAAATAATAAAAACTGAGTCAAATGCTACAGATGAGTCAATCTAGACAAAAGCTGAGAACTGAACATTAAACTTAGTGGAGAAGTTGTTGATGATACTGAGAGTGAAAGACTAATTGAAGTTGTTTCACAAAAGTAAAGAAGGAAGAGGAATCAGAGGAAAATAGACACTAACTAGAGGCAACTTATTTGAGGAATGTTGCCACAAAGAGGAGCAAATGAATGAATTGGTAGCAAGAAGCAGACTCGGGCTGAAAACCAGGTTTGTCTGCAGGCTAATTTGAATGAAGCATTCAAAACTATGATGCGGGAGAAAGATTCTTGGAGTGTCATGTGGATAGGCAAAATGGGAAGAGATTGGGTGCTCAAAGGAGGGGCTGCTGTAAGATGGCAGCACAGACATTTCAACCACCATACTAGGATGAAAGGCAGTGCTGATGCTTTTAACTTGTGAGTGTGTAGGGGGTATGGTGGAATTGTTGAAATTTTCTTCTAATTTCTTAGTAAAATTGAAGTAGTCTCGTACAACCGAGGGTGAATTGGAGTTAAATGAGACAGAAAAAGGTGTAGGATATTTATCTAGGACTGTGGAAAAAGAAATAGACTAGAACACTGTGGTATGATTTCTAAGAAGCATCGAGGGCCCAGTTCAGGTTAGTGACCCTTAATTTAAAGAGGTAGGCTTTAGGTAAAATACAAGAAAATTTAGATTTTTCCAGGGTTGAGCTTTTACTAAATAAATACAAAAAAAAAAAAAAAAAACAAGAAGGGCAGAGGGAATTGAGGGTAAGTATGAAGGAGAGGTAAGAATGGTTGACTATGGAATTTAATGAGGAGCCTGGGAGGCAGTGGAAGAGATCCAAGAACAATGTCAGGTCCAAGGACAATGGGAAGCAAGGAACACAAAGAAAGAACTAAATAAATATAGAAGTGATACTGGTCAGCATGTTGAGTGACCGTAAGTAAGATCATGGAAATATTGTAGCCAAGAAAATGTTTAGGTAGAAGATCTCTGACCAGAAAGTCTTCCCTCAGACACTTCCACAGCTTCCTTCCTCACCTCCTTAGGGTTTGCTCCTCAAACCATTTCTCAGGAAAACCTCCTTTTATTACCTTATTTAATATTGTGACTTCTTCCCACATTCAAGGCACTTGGTATCCCCATTTCCTGTTTCATAATTCCTCAAAGAATTTTTTACCATCTCACATTTTTGTATGTACTTGTTTATTTTGCTTATTGTATGCCTTCCTCTACCAGAATCAAAATTCAAGGAGAACCAGGACTAGGGTGTGTTTTTATACTTCCAGCATCTCTCCTGACTAGAACATTGGCTAGCATGTAGAATTTTTGTTGAATGACTTGAACAAGCAAGTTAATATTTTAATATAGTGATCTCAAAGAAGCAGTAAGTTCTCTTAATTTTATGGCTCCTTCTGGATAGTTGAATTTTCTAAATTGCTGAGAGTGAATTCATGAAGTTTCTATTAATTTTAAATATTCTTAAATAGAAATACAAACACGTGGAAAACAGGGAGGCTTTCTTCATTCTAACCTGGATACAGAGGGGGTATGGACCATTTTTCAACTGTTTTAGGGCATTCTTATAAAATTAACTATTACATTCTCCTGAAGCATGTGTGAGTTTCAGTCCCTTTGCTGAGAAACTTGGCCTACTGACACCTATTCCTTTAGTCTCTTTTCCGTCATGCCGTCAACTATCATAGTATCATGCATGTACATTTCTGAAATAGATCATTTCACCAACACTTATACTGCCCCATAATTCATAGTTTTCATAGACCTATTTTGAACCAATTTTAAAGGATTTATGTGAAATAAGAGCCTACAGTCATTAAGCAAGAGCACTGTGGCCACTGACTTTCACTGCCTACTGGGAGGTTCCTTAACTGTGAGTTACTGACGAGATAGACAGATGTTGAATTGTGAAGATGTGTGAAGTTATCATACGGTACTTGGACCCCTAGAGCTCTCTTTTCCCATGCGAATGGCTAGTTTCTCATCTGTTCACTCTACGCAGGTAGAGCTAAACACAGCATGACATTAGGAAAATGTGCAAGCAGGAGAAATGATACCAGTTCAGGTCCTCTGATTAGAAAATCCTATTCTTAAAATGTGCCTATCAACTAGAGCTCCACAGACCCTTAGGGCAAAGTTCCTTGTGAAGACATATTTAATCAGCAAATGATGAAACATCTTAAAAAGAAGAAAAAGCAGTGCATTTGAGTAGGTTTAAGCACAACACAAATGTCTATAACAAATCGTGAATAATTTACCTGACCCAGTTTTAGGTAGCACAGAGACAATTCATACAGACATAAACATTGGGTTATTTAACAAACACTCCTATAATTTCAAGTATTACATCTATAGCTTTTGCTGTTGTGTTGTTTTCAGTATCTCAGTTCTACTCTGTAATTACTGGAGAAAAATTTAGCCACCAAAGGGTAAGGAAAGCAGAGTTCTTTTACTGATTTCTCACATAAACTGTTAGGGGTCATTGCCCTGACTGGTATGCTTTCTGGGTCTCAGTTTCCTCACCTATAAAAAAAAAAATCCCTAAAGTCTCTTATAATCTAAATTTTACAACATATTAGTGTTAGATTAAAGGAGTTAGGAGGACTTCTTCTTCCACCAGTAGAGGGTAGTGTTACCTAGACAAGATCTAAGCACAGTCCAGGACAGATGGAGCAATGGGATCTCAATTTAAAATAGAGAATGGGTAGCTACCTACTGCTCCCAGTCTTGAGTCACCAAACCACAAATGCTTCTCCACAAAATAGCAATCTTAAGCAAGTGTAGAAATGCACTCCTCCTCAATAATTTGCCACCATTCCTAAAATGGTCACATTACTCATTTCTATTGGAATATGAACAGGAATTTAAACTCTTGCAATCTGTTTTGTTTTCTGAAATTTAAAGTTTGTTCTATGAATACATTCATTTATATAAAATACAGCAGCTTGTCTATACATATTTGAACATTTCAAAGTTACAGTTGAAAGTAGCAGATTTTTCTTCTTGCAAAAATATTTAAGAAGTATTTATAAAATTTGATTATGTTTAATATCATGCTGAGAGAGGAAAACTTAATTGTGCTTTTTAATATACATATAACAGAAAGTCATTGGCTTGTGATGAACATTTGATTTTAAAGTTCTAAGTATATAATGCGTAGTCACGATAGTGGATGAAAATCCAAAACTCACCGGTCTGCGAAATGTAAAGACTGCCTTCTATCATTAGGGCAATTCCCACATGGGTCACGGAAGTTGGACAAGAAACAGATTCCCAAATAGCAAGACCTGCCTGGTGAGATAAAACTGATGCTTATGAAATAGTAGCAGGATTAGAGTTTAAGATGTTTGCCGCACCCCCGGCATCAAGCCGTGGCGGGATGGCTCTGTCCGCGTTGTAAAAACTGTGGTAAGGCGGTGAGTGCTCCCCGGAGCGTTGCCCCCGGTCCCCCTGGCCTGCGACAGCAGCGCATAAGTTGCCTAGCATGCCTTTTAGTGAACGTAAGAATTCATGAGGTGCGGCATAAAGGCCTGAATAACCTTTACCCTGAAACCTGTTTGAAACTTGTTTGTTGAGTTGAATGGTTAATTGTTGCTTGAATGTCCTCAGAAACTAAGAATAAACATAATGACTTACTAATCCATGACTTCATCTATACAATGGAGACTAAATGTCTCCAAGGGAACACGTTCCCACCATAAAGGTCAGTTAATTGAAACAATGTATCAAGAGAATGCAGGGATGATAAGTTAAGATGTTCCTACCAGATACCCGCTCCCTCCGGTCTCTTATCTCTACCTTATGTCCCTTTGAAACTGTTTCTTTGAAATAAGTTTTCTATGAAATTGCTTTCTCTATAATTTTGTCACTATACACTTAAAACATATACATAATTCACTATCAATTCACTAACAACATAAAAATCATAATCAAATATAAAAATATAAAAATACAAAATGTGAACAAAGCAGTTTTACAAAGAAAGAAGGTTTAAACATAGATAAAGAGAAGTAAAAGAGTAACTGCTGATAAGCAGCAGTCCTTTGTTCCCCCTTACGGGCAGAAACATTGTCTAAGAAAAGACAGTTGACTACTCCCATCTACAAAACTCGATAAGAACTTTGTAAGCATCAGCAAGTCATAAAAATATCTTTTGTAGTTTGTAAGACATTGTCAAAAATGTATAAATACCATGCCTAAAAATCAGTAAAGTACAGCTGCTTTCATCATCACTTGTGGTGTCTAGTAGTCTGTCAAACCATCCTGCGTCGACCTTCCAATCAACCTGTAACGTTCGCCCTGAAAAGCCCTCAGACTGAAACTCATTCGACTGGCGGTCCGCGGCAGCTGGCGCCCTCGAACAGGGACCTGAAGGACAGGTGATCTTTCTTTTTCTTTCTTTCCTCTCTTTTCAGATTGAAGGCGACTCTCACCAGGGAGCTCGAGTCCCGCCGGTAAAGGCTGACCGGTTAAGTGTGAGTAATCCGCAGGACAACATGGGGCATACATTAGCAAAAGAGGAACACATGCTCGGTGTCATGATACAGCGTTTGTTAGAAAAAAATGGTTTTCATGTGTCTCTCAAACGGTTGGAGGAGCTTATGCATTTCATAAAGTTGGTTAGTCCTTGGTTTCTGGAGGAAGGCTCTCTCTCTCTCTCCGACTGGAAGAGAGTGGGACGCGAAATGCGGAATTACATGCAGGAACATGGGGAGCAGGTTTTGCCCCCACAAGCTTTTCCTTTGTGGTTACAGGTTAGAGAACTTTTAGCTGACAATACCTTTTTAGAAGCATTCATAAGAGAAACTGATTCGGAGGCTGGAAGCCCTGAAACTAAGGTGGCACCCATTTACGATGAAGTCCCCCCAGAGGCTCTTAAAGACCCCGAGCCAATATCTAATGCTGAGGGCGTCATTCCCTCAGCTCCAACACTCAAAAATATTCTACCGCCGCTCCCACCGGTTGATAATTCATCGGATAGTGACGAGTGGGATGTGGTGGATGAATTTACTAAACCAGATGAAAAAGATAACATGCATGATTTCATTCACCCTCGCCGAGCTTATCCGGCAGTCCGTGTGCCTGTGACTACACCCAGGCCAACTTTGCGGGCTCCACTTCCCCGTGTGCCTCCTTGTCTCCCCCCGCCGCCCATAGGCTTTCAGGCGGCGGTGCGAGAAGCCCGTCAGCAGGGAGATTTTACTTTCGCTTTCCCGGTACGTTTTCCTACCGAGGAAAGGGCACCACCCACCTGGGAACCTCTGTCGTTAAAGACACTTAAAGAATTGCAACAAGCTGTCCGTACATCGGGAGCTTCTGCCCCTTATACTTTACAAATTGTAGAATCAATTAGCAGTCAGTGGCTTACTCCGTATGATTGGCAACAAACGGCCAAGGCCACGCTTTCCCCAGGTGACTATATTTTATGGAGAACAGAATATGAGGATAGATGCAGAGAAAGCGTTAATCAACATGTAGGTAGAAAGGCACAGCCCACGTTATCTATGCTTTTAGGAACAGATGAATTTGCCACCTCTGAAAATCAAATTAAACTACCACGGCAATTTTTAGAAATGATTAACCACAATGCAGTTTCTGCTTGGCGCAGAATACCTCCTCCAGGTACTAAGGGCACAACTTTAGCAGGCATAAAACAGGGTATGGAAGAGTCCTATCCTGACTTTATTTCTCGCCTAGAAGAAGCTATTAATAGAATGCTCCCACCGTCTGAGGGCACAGCATTATTACTCAAGCAGTTGGCTTGGGAAAATGCAAATACGCTGTGTCAGGACTTAATACGTCCACTCAGGAAAACAGGTACAATACAAGATTATATTAAAGCATGCATGGATGCCTCACCAGCAATCGTACAAGGAATGGCGTTTGCTGCAGCTATGCGGGGTCAGAAATTCAGTTCATATGTTAAAAGTGCTTTTGATAGAGACCCCAGTAATACATGTTTCGGGTGTGACCCCCCACATGACTTACCCACTTGTTATAATTGTGGGAAGCCAGGTCATATACAGAAGGATTGTAAGAAATCCACCAGTGCTAATAACAATAATAGTAAGTCTCGTGGGCTACCCCCGGGACCATGCCCTCGTTGTAAGAAGGGCAGGCACTGGAGAAATGAATGTAAATCTAAGTTTCATAAAGATGGAACCCCCTTGTCTGACAAGGGTGCAAATGCTAATAATGGCAATAGGTCAAAAAACTAGATGAGGGGCATTCTCCCAGCCCCGACCCCAAGGGAGAGCCTAAGTCTACTGTAGTACAACCTTTTTTAGAACCTACATCTACCACTAATTGTATACCGCCAGAATGGACAATTCATGACCTCCCGCGTGGAACTCCTGGCAGTGCAGGCCTTGATCTTGCCAGCTCTAAAGACATAATTATATCTAAACATGATGGTGTTACTCTAGTTCCTACTGGAATTAAAGGAAAATTGTTACCGGGCACAGTGGGTGTTATTTTAGGTCGCAGTTCCAATTATACCAAACATTTTGAAGTTATTCCGGGAGTTATTGATTCTGACACTGAGAATACAATTAAAGTCATGGTAAAGTCTTTAGTAGAAACTACACAAATTCATAAGGGACAAAGAATTGCTCAGTTATTGTTGTTGCCATATATACCACTTCCCACCTATCACTTACATGATGCCAGGGGAGAGGGTCAATTTGGATTTACTGATCAGGACTGTGTAGCTCTCATACATGATTTATATGATAGACCAATGTTAAAAATGAAAGTTGAGGGCAGGCCTATTAAAGGGTTAATGGACACAGGAGCTGATGTAACCTGCATTGCAGCTTCTGACTGGCCAAAATCCTGGCCAGTACATCGGACTGGGTCTTCATTAGTTGGTTTAGGTTCTGTTTCTGGTGTTATGCGGAGTACATCTCATTTATTATGTGAATATAAAGATAAGAAAATTTACTTTCAACCTTATGTGTTACCCTCTCTACCCTATACTTTGTGGGGACGAGATCTTTTACATGTTCTAGATATGAAACTAGTTACAGGGGATCAGCTGAACGATCAGTGTTTTTCATAGGGGCCACTGCAGAAAACTATGCCTGTAAGATAAAATGGTTAACAGATGTTCCTGTGTGGGTTAGTCAGTGGCCCCTAACAACAGAAAAGTTACAGGCATTACAAATTTTAGTACAAGAACAATTAGATAAAGGTCATTTAGAGGAATCCACTAGTCCATGGAACACTCCTGTGTTTGTCATTAAGAAAAAATCTGGCAAATGGAGACTTTTACAAGATTTAAGAGCAGTTAATGCCATTATGGAAGACATGGGCTCCCTTCAACCTGGGCTCCCATCTCCTGTAGCAGTACCTGAACAATGGTCGCTTATAATTATTGATTTACAAGACTGCTTTTTTACTATTAATCTACATCCTGATGACTGTCCTCGTTTTGCTTTCAGTGTTCCTTCTCTAAACTTACAGGAACCGTTTAAAAGATATCAATGGAAAACTTTACCACAGGGCATGAAAAACAGCCCTACCTTATGCCAAAAATTTGTGGCGGCTGCATTAGCAGCACTGAGAAAACAATTTCCTAGTGCTTACATAATTCACTATATGGATGATATCTTGCTAGCTCATCCTGAGCTGCCAAAAGTACAGCTAATGCTAGAAAAGGCTATAGAACAATTAACTAAATTTGGCTTAGTCATTGCCCCAGAGAAAATTCAGAGAGATAAACCATTAAGTTATCTGGGACAATGGATTCACTCTGACTATATTGCACCTCAAAAGGTGCAAATAAGGAGAGATAAATTACAAACTCTTAATGATTATCAAAAATTACTGGGAGAAATAAATTGGATTCGACCTTTTCTGAAGATTACTACGGGAACCTTTAGTCCTTTGTTTACTATCTTACAGGGAGACTCTAATCCCCGTTCCCCTAGACATTTAACTCCAGAAGCCTTGCAGGCTTTACAAGTTGTTGAACAGGCTTTAACTCAAGCTAGGGTTAAACAAATTAATTATCAAAATCCATGGTCTCTACTCATTTTTTCTACTGAGTATACTCCTACAGCTTGCCTATGGCAGGAAGGTATTTTAGAATGGATTCATTTACCACATGTTCAGACAAAGATTGTTGCTGATTATCCATACCTGGTGTCTTTATTAATTGATAAAGGAAGAAAAAGATCACGAGAATTATTTGGTAAAGATCCTCATATAATTGTAACTGCTTATAATAAAATTCAAGTGAAACAACTATTTCAAAATAATGATGATTGGGTATTGGCCTTACAAGGCTATGCAGGTCAAATCTTATACCATTATCCTAAACATCCTTTAATTAAATTTACAAAAACAGTTTCACTTATATTTCCTCTTATGTGTTCCAAACAGCCTCTGTCTGACGCAATAACCTTATTCACAGATGGCTCCTCTACAGGACGAGCTGTAGTTTTTAGCCCAGGCCTGTCTCCTCTTATTAAAGAGGTCACACAAGCCTCTGCCCAACAAACAGAATTATGGGCTCTAATCTCGGCCTTTAATAATTTCAAACAAAGGTTTAACTTGTACACAGATTCAAAATATATTGCTTCTCTTTTTCCAGCTCTTGAAACTACTCTTTTAACAGGAACCTCAACTATTCTACCTTTATTAAAGAAACTACAAACTTTAATTCAGCAAAGGAATAATCAATTTTATATTGGTCACATAAGAGGACATACTAATTTACCTGGCCCTTTGGCCCAAGGAAATGCCACTGCAGATTTGTTAACACGTACTATGGTGGCATCAGTGGCTGAAGCTGAAGAAAGCCATGCCTTACATCACCAAAATGCTAACGCATTAAGAAAAATGTTTCAAATTACTAAAGAACAGGCAAGACAAATAGTCTTAAAGTGTAAAGCCTGTCCTATTACTCATCATCCTTTAAAATTTGGTGTTAATCCTCGGGGTTTACGCCCCAATGTATTATGGCAAATGGATGTAACACATGTGTCTAGTTTTGGAAAATTACAATATGTACATGTTACTGTTGATACTTTTTCTCATTTTATCTGTGCCTCTGCAAGACCTGGCGAGGCCTACAAAGATGTTGTACAGCACCTATTTTACTGCTTTCAGCAGCTAGGTGTTCCTCATCAATTAAAAACAGACAATGCTCCAGCTTATACCTCTCGAGCATTTGAACAATTTTGTATACAGTGGAAGATTTCTCATTCTACGGGGATCCCGTATAATCCTCAGGGTCAAGCAATTGTTGAAAGAACTAATCAAATATTAAAATTACAAATTGAACGCCTACAAAAAGCTCATAAATATTTCTCTCCTCATCATATTTTAACCCATGCTTTATTCGTCCTAAATCACCTTAATGTAAACTCCAACAATTTAACCCCTGCTCTCTCCCATTGGCAGCCACAATCGGCTGCCACCCTTCCTAAAGTTCTTTGGAAAGATTTATTATCGGGCCAATGGAAAGGCCCTGATGTATTGTTAACCTCCGGACGAGGCTATGCTTGCATATTTCCACAGGATGCCGACTCTCCCATCTAGATTCCAGACCGGCTCATCAAACCGGCTCCTCCGGAGACCCCGGCGCAGAAGACAACGCCTGCGGCGGATGAAGATCCTATCTGCACAAATGAGGACGACTGTGGAAGTTTCACCGAAACCCTCCAAGACCACGTGGACACAGATCCGTGCCCTGGTGAAACAAGCTAAACAACTTCTCATATCTCAAGGAAACCCTCTAACTCCTACAATGTACTTTCTTGCGTTTCTATCACTAATCTCTACTCCTAAGGTAGAAACTGCAGCTTATTGGTCTTATGTTCCTAATCCTCCACTGCTACACCCTGTGGGCTGGCTAGATCCAGACCCCATAAAAATTCTTTCTAATGATTCTATCCGCTTAGGAGGTTTAACTGACTCAGAATCCAGACATCATGCTGCGGCTTTAATTAATTTCACTGGCAAAGCCGACTCCTTGCCTATTTGCTTTACTTTAAGAGGCAACACACCTCCTTTTTGTTTACCTACTAGCTACAGGGTATTTTTAACTGATGCTCCAGATCCTCATGATGCAAATAGACGTTATGTTTGAGAATATGAGTTACAAACTATTGGAAGTCCTAATTATAATGAAACCTGTTTATCTGTTAACTCATTACCTCTCCCTAACTGTAAAGAAAAATATAGAAATAAAAATCAATTCTGGGAATCATCATTAACTAAAACACCTACTTGGCTTTCCTGTGGATTCCCAAATGCTGCCAACAAGCATTCTCCTATAAATTCAAACACAGTCATCTGGGATTATTCTCCTACTTCTTGTTTTGATCATAATAAATATTTCTCGAACCAATTAGATAAATTTCATCAGTATCAGTGGTCTGGTACTCCCCAACCAATACGACGATGGTTCACACCTGGTCTAGTTGAGCCCATATGGGTAGCTCAAGACAAAAATAAAACTCAAATACACTATGATTTATTTACACTTGTTGCTGCATCCAACTTAATTTTAGAAAAGAAACCTAATATGCCAAAACCAAATGCAATGTCAGTAAGAACTTGTGTTGGATATCCATATGCTCTACTTTTAGCTCCAAATAAGTATTTAACTATTACACAATCTAAAAACTCTTATCATATTTCTTGTACCGCTTGTAAAGTTACAAATTGTCTTACTTCTACTGATTTATTCAATGAACGCTTGTTTAATTCTGTTTTAATTGTTAAAAGACCCTCTTATGTACTATTACCTGTTGATTTACAAGATGATCCTTGGTATGATAATTCTGCTTTACAAGTTTTACATACTGTTAATCAGTTAATTCGACCTAAGAGGTTTGTAGCTGCTTTAATTCTCGGTATTTTAGCTTTAATTTCTATAGTCACAACATTTGCAGTAGCCACTACTGCTTTGGTTCAAGAAGTTCACACAGCTCACTTTGTTAATTCTCTCAGCAGCAACATAACTCTAGCTTTAATGACTCAAGCCAGCATAGATAATAAACTTGAAGCAAAACTTAACATCCTGGAAGAAGTAGTTTTAGCCTTAGGACAAGATATAAAGTTTATACAACATAAACTTCAAACCAGATGTCATTCTGCCTTTCCTGCTATTTGTGTAACTCCTTTACCTTATAATATGTCCACTTCCTGGGACAAAACTAAAGCTCATCTACAGGGTGTCTGGAAGGACAATGATATTACACATGATTTACATACTCTTCAAAAAGATATCACTGCCATCAGTGAAGCTCATTTACCTAGCACTTCTCTTGATTCACTGGCTCAATCCCTCTCTGACAATCTTAAATCTTTAAATCCTGTGTCCTGGATTCAGTACATTGTGTTTATTGTCATTATTGGATGCTTGATATTCTGTGTTGTTTTACTGTTACCTTGTCTCCTTCGTTGTGTCTTTTCCTCCTTAAAGGCTGTTCGCCAAGACCTCTTTGAGCTACGTTTCATTAACAAAAAAGGGGGAAATGCCGCACCCCCGGCATCAAGCCGTGGCGGGATGGCTCTGTCCGCGTTGTAAAAACTGTGGTAAGGCGGTGAGTGCTCCCCGGAGCGTTGCCCCCGGTCCCCCTGGCCTGCGACAGCAGCGCATAAGTTGCCTAGCATGCCTTTTAGTGAACGTAAGAATTCATGAGGTGCGGCATAAAGGCCTGAATAACCTTTACCCTGAAACCTGTTTGAAACTTGTTTGTTGAGTTGAATGGTTAATTGTTGCTTGAATGTCCTCAGAAACTAAGAATAAACATAATGACTTACTAATCCATGACTTCATCTATACAATGGAGACTAAATGTCTCCAAGGGAACACGTTCCCACCATAAAGGTCAGTTAATTGAAACAATGTATCAAGAGAATGCAGGGATGATAAGTTAAGATGTTCCTACCAGATACCCGCTCCCTCCGGTCTCTTATCTCTACCTTATGTCCCTTTGAAACTGTTTCTTTGAAATAAGTTTTCTATGAAATTGCTTTCTCTATAATTTTGTCACTATACACTTAAAACATATACATAATTCACTATCAATTCACTAACAACATAAAAATCATAATCAAATATAAAAATATAAAAATACAAAATGTGAACAAAGCAGTTTTACAAAGAAAGAAGGTTTAAACATAGATAAAGAGAAGTAAAAGAGTAACTGCTGATAAGCAGCAGTCCTTTGTTCCCCCTTACGGGCAGAAACATTGTCTAAGAAAAGACAGTTGACTACTCCCATCTACAAAACTCGATAAGAACTTTGTAAGCATCAGCAAGTCATAAAAATATCTTTTGTAGTTTGTAAGACATTGTCAAAAATGTATAAATACCATGCCTAAAAATCAGTAAAGTACAGCTGCTTTCATCATCACTTGTGGTGTCTAGTAGTCTGTCAAACCATCCTGCGTCGACCTTCCAATCAACCTGTAACGTTCGCCCTGAAAAGCCCTCAGACTGAAACTCATTCGACTGGCGGTCCGCGGCAGATGTTATCTGTTCCACACAAATCATAACTCAGTGGGAGATATGAAAGTATTTGTTGAAAAGCTGACAACATAGATGAAGACAGTATGAAATATAGTTACTGGAGGAGTCTGAGGAGGAGGTACCATTTAACAACAAAAAAAGAAGTATTAGGCAACACATGTAAAAATACATTAAAAGGGCAAAGGTCCTGTGCTCATGTAAAATGTTATTATCATCTGTACCATTTTTACTGGCTTAGGGTTCATGGTCACCATGAAGACTTGTCTGTGACCTTAGGAAGTGACCTTAGGAAGGCACTTTGGTAGAACTTCTGCTTGGTTTTTGACCTTTATCTATAGTAGAAAACCTACTTTCCTTTATTTTTTTTTCCTTTTAATATGAGTGCTAAAGCCTAAAATTTAATACAGAAATTATGGAAATACAAGGATGTCAATATAGAAATGATGTAATTCCACCTGGATCCAGGAAAACACCTTGTACTGTTCTAGTCACAGCCTAAACAGCAGAAATCTGTCTCCATGCAATACGTCAGTTCCACCAGATACATCCCTCGTGCTATCTCAAGATATAAGACTGCTCCCTTTTAAGGAAAGTTAAAATTTTCTCACATCAGGAGAAAGCCTGGCTACTTTAGAGAAATAAAGTCATGCTTCTCTCCATCCTTCACCCCTTCTCTTTTGCCTGTGGCAACTTTAAGTGCCATAAAATGAGAGAGTGGGAGCAAATTGCTATGGCAACAAAGTGTACTCTAACAGCGAAAATGGTTTCTAACAAGCAGGAGCAGCTAGAACTTTAAGACAGAGAGAAAGGAAGTGCACCTGGAAGAAGCGGGAAGAAAAAAAAAAAACTTTAAAATTTTCCATTCTCCAATCTACATATATTGGCCCATTCAGAAAAGTTAAACCTACATCTTAACTAGCTTCCTCCTGGAGATATTCTAACAAGAAATGGGCTGATGAATTTTTATTGGTGGGGAGGGGGCTAGATCTTTAGTAATCCCTAAAAGCAGGCAGGAGGAGAGATCAACCCCTTTGATCTAGAAACATGGGCCGATATACAGCCATTTAGGAGATTCGAAGAGGTATGTGTATCTAGACCCACTGTTTCAAGGCCCAGCTTCCCACAACTAGATCCAACTTCTTTGGCAAGATAATTCTCTTCTCTACAAGAACTGATTTTTACATGTGTTAGCTAATTCTCTTCTCCGTGTTGGAGAGGGGCTTGGAAACAACATATACTCGTCATAAGTAGAATGAATATGCAAGTTGAGAAATCTCAAAGTCTCATCCCAAGGGGGTGGGAGTGGTTAGGGAAGTTTGTTTTTGCATGTCCCTGAAGTCCCCCCACCCCATTGTTTTGCAACTGTTAAGGACAATAGGGAGGAGCTGGTAAGAATTAGACATTGGGTTGAAGAGAACTGAATCTATTCCACCTATATGTTCAAAACAATTTTGATTGGGATAATATTCAGAATTGTTGCGATTATGCTGCAAAATAAGCCAATAGCAACAATTTAGTTTTTCAAGGAAAAAGCATTAATTTCTCATTCACCCTGTTGATCATACTTAGAGCATTCAGCTCCTTGCCATCGTCATTCTAGGAGTAAGATGGATTTGCCAATGTGAGGCATGGTGAAGAAAAATATCGGAGGGTTTTCTGACAATAATTAAATGCTCTGATCTGAAAGTGGCAAACACCACTCACGTCAATTCCACCTCCAACATATTAGCCAGATGACCCTATTCAACTTCAGGAATAGTAATCTTCTCATGTATCTAGAAGAAAAGCAGATGTAGATATAGGTGGACATGATAAACTGATTATAGCATAATTTATGTAAAATATGTCTATTACTTGAGAAACACATTTATATTCTCTGCCAGAATGGTTGGCTATTGCATTACATACACAACAGTGTTATTTTCTCCAAGAAAATGTGCAGGTGAGGACAGGGAAGAGGCTGGAGCATCCTGGGAAGTACTGATAGAGAGACACCCTATCAGGTTCCAATCACTGGCAAGAGTTCATGGCCAACTTTTGGAAGGGTATAGATGAATGCCTTGTCATCTGAAGGTCGGAAGATGGAGCTAAGCGTAAGATTTTTCAGAATCTGAAAGCTGCCAATACCTCATGAAGGCTGTTAGTTGACATGTTTTCCATTCCAGATCTTTGTTAAAGGTATTTTGCAACTGAAAATAAAAACAAACTAAAACAAAACCTGTTTTTCCCTTATTAAATTCTTCAAGCTCAGTTCAAGCCCCATTGCTACTCATTCTATTTTTGAACTCCCATTGCACTTATAATTGGAAGGCATTTCTTTATAAAATTAGTGGTTCCCTAAAACCCAAGAGTCCAAATTTTCCTCCCCACTCAATATAGGCCCCATGACAATAGTAAGCAGGCCTTTTCTCTTTTGCAGTTGCCCTTAGCACAGAGCTGTTGAGAAAGTTGACAAACAATACATATTTATTGATCATGCCACTAACTGGAAAAGGAAGAAGAGTTTTTATTGAGAAAGATGGACTAGATGAGGCACATATACTTTGGGTAACTATGTTGTCACTAAAGCTTTATTTTATTATTTTATTTTATTTGCATTTCAGGTTAATGTGAGAGCACAAACAACTAGGTTGCAATGTTTGCGTTTGTTAGAGTCCCTCTTGTCATTGTGTCCTGCACCCAAGAGGTGTGCCATATTCCCTTACACTGTGTCCATTAAGTGGGAGCACACCAATTCCTCTCCCTCCTCCCACCTAACGCTTTAGTTTAAAAGACACCTCTCTGATTGGGGGCGGTATTGCCACTTCACTTCTTTTAAGCTCCTTCCAATGAGATGGGAAAGGCAGTATATGAAAGAAAATGGGCTGTTAGTGGCATTGGGAAAGAAGAATTGAATTGGGAACCTGGAGCTTATAATCTATTCCTGGCTCTGTTACTCACTAGCTATGTAAAGACTGGCCTTAAATCTTTACCCAGGAAAAGGATGCTTGCAATTGCCTTTCCTATTTACAGGATGTTATGAGAATCAAATAAAATCATTAAAGTAAAAGGAATCTGAAACTCTAAAAATACTTTACAAGTATAATTTTAAAGTGGGGTCATTAAGAGACACCTAACTTGTATCATAATGTCTTTTGTGCTATGGGAAGAATTTCAGGAAATGTAGGGGGTGTGTGATAAACCCCTGACAACACATGTTCTGAACACTCTTTGAAAGTATTCTATCTAATCTGCTCAAAGTCCTGTTGCTAATTGCAGGGGGTTTCTCCCTGGGCATCCAGTTCAATTTGTAAAGTGTTATATTTATAACGTACTGAAGCTTCAGTCCCTCTCAGAATCCCAGGAAATAAGAGTGTGATCTGATTGTGACTGTAGATTGCAGGTTGATATTGTCAGGCTGGTGGTGATTTCTAACAAAAGCAAAACAGCAGGTATCGCTGGGAGAAGGGCACTAAAGCTTTCCACAGCTCTAAGAGGGCCTGCCTCCCCTGCTTCCTTCCCTCCCTCCCTCTCTCTCATCTGAGAAGGAAAAGACCAGCTCTGGAGCCAGACTAAGTCTGCTCACTTGCAAAAGCAAGCACAGGTA
Organism: Nycticebus coucang; assembly: GCF_027406575.1. Lineage (NCBI taxonomy): Eukaryota > Metazoa > Chordata > Mammalia > Primates > Lorisidae > Nycticebus > Nycticebus coucang. Next base: position 48,150,425 of record NC_069783.1, read on the forward strand.
TGGGTGGGAATTTGGCTTGCAGAGGCTTCGGCAGGAGTGAGAGAAGCTCCAAATGGTTGGAGAAGCTTGGTGGGGTGTGAACCATGTGGATGGGCATTAATACGTGTCTTTACCGAATCACAGGGGTTCTGTGCTGGAGCATGTTCGCATGTGAGCTCAACAGTACACCCCACAGAGGAGCCGTCATGGTGGGAACGCGGCAGACACAACACCAGGGTGCTGGCCAGGGTTTGAGTGTTAGTGCCAACCTTATTAGCCCTATCCGTAGCTTCTTTGAGCATTAGTTTTATCACCTGAAAATGGAAAATTGGAATCAAATGAGAATATTTATGAAAGGGCCTTTCTTTTACTTAATAAAAGTAATCCATAGATAATGTATAATTATGAAAAAGCATTATATCAACACCTCTACCTCCCCCAGACACCCAGACGATGAGGATTATGAATAATCATGATAAGGAAGTTGAGAAATAGATCTGGGAGCAAAGGAACTTACATCCAGTATCAGGGATATTAAAACTTGAGAGCCCAATAATGGAAAAGAAGATGTCTTTTTATTTCTTCATGGAAATTCTGAGGTTATGGTTATGACAATATTCAGCAAATGACAATTGTAGTCATGCAAAGATGACTACATCCTAATCCCCGAACCTGTGGATTTTGTTACTTTACATGGCAAAGGGGAATTAAGGTTGCAGACGCAATAAAGTTGCTAATCGGCTACTATTAAAATAAAAAGATTATCCTGGATTATTAGGTAGAACCAATGTAATTCCAGGAGTATTTAAAAGTAGAAGAGGGAGTTGGAAAGAAACCCAAGAGCGGAAGCAGAGTCAAGGCAATGCAGGATGAGACAGCCTTGAGCACACATTGCTGGCTTTGAAGATGGAGGATAGGGACCACAATTCAAGGAATGCAGGTAGCTTCTGGGAGCTGAGAAAGGCCAGGGCATGGATTTTCAGGTTTTCACCCCTCCACCCTGATTCTCTAGACTGGAAGGAATACAGCTCAATCTACCTCTTAATATTTTAGCTCGGTGAAACCCACGTTGGGCTTTTAACCTGATGACTCATAAGATAATAAATTTGTATTGTTTTAAATCACCATAAATAGAAAACTAATATAACATAAAGAATAGAAAACTAATACAACATTCAAAGTAAAATATTTAATGCCAAGTAAAGTTCTAAGAATTAATATTAAGAGACTAGCCTATCAGAAAGGTGGATTCATAAGTGAAATAAAGAATTTAGAGGGTTAATATAAATTGTAAAGTGGACATGAATTTATCATTTTTTAATATTTGCTGCATGGCTTAAAGAAACAAAATTACATTTGAAACAACCACCCAACTTCGCTGAGGTCCAAATAATCTTTCATAATCTTTATAAGACATACATCTGATCTTGACAAGCCTTTGCTTAAAATTCTTTACTGATTACACTTTGCCAAAATAATACATTTACATTTTTATGTCTGTTATCTAATTTATTGTTATTTCTTCAGCATTGTATCCTTTAACTGCTCTGCATGCAGACTACAGCCTAGTCCAAGCTGAGCGTTCTATGTCTGCACACATACTACGTTCTCCACTTGAAATGTTCTTTCCCTTCAGTTTGTAAACTCTGACTTGTCTTTCAGCTCAAAGGATGCTTCTCCAGGAACACGTTTCTTTTAGGTCTTTTCTCAAACCAAGGTTGACTTAGATTCTGTAAGCAGGCATTTGTCCATTTTTTTGGCTGGTTAACATTGCACTTATCCACTTTTAATAGCATCTTATTCACCCTTGGGGGAATTCATCCTTGTGCATAGTTTTCTGGCAGAGAAATTCCTGATTCCCACTTCTCACCATTGCCTCCCATTCTCAAAACTTGAAGTTAACATGTCAAATCCTGCTTGCCTCTGTCCCCTACAAAGCCTAATAGAAAGTATGTGATTTAAAAGTGATCAAACTCCTAGCACTTTATGTCCAGGACTTTGAATTTGGAGTGAGCAAGGTGAAGAAGTTCATGGATCAGGTTGACTGTAAGGGATGCAGTGAACAGCAAACCAGATTGGTTCCACAGTCTGGTCTTCACTTGCTTGGTTCCTGTTCATTTTTAGGCTGGTTCTCCAGCCCCTCTACCTTCTCTTGCTATCTGTTCTAGCCTGATTATGTTTCCCCCAAATTCATAGGTTGAACGCTAATCACCAATGTGATGATACTATGAGGCAGAGTCTTTGGGGGTTGATTAGGTAGAAGGGCAGACCTCTTATAAGAGGGACCCCAAAGAGCTGCCTTGTCCCTTTAACCACATGAAGATGCTGTGAAAGGCGTCATCTGTGAACCAGGAAGACGCCTACCCTGGACTCTGAATTTGCCAGGGCTTTGATCTTAAACCTTCCTTACCTCCAGAACTGTGAGAAATAAATTTCTGTTGTGGTATTTATGGTATTATTTTATTTTCAGAGCCTGAATAAACTATGATACTGCCTTCCTAATCCCCTCCCCACCCAAAAGAAAGCCAGGATCAGCTTATGCTCTTACAATAAGGAGTCCTTACTAATAAATGTTCCTTTCTCTGGGTTCCTACAGCACATTGTCTATGCATGCAGGATAATGTATGTCATTCATAGGATAATAATTTATTTAGTTATTCATAATTAGGATGGGTTTGAAATAGCTCTGACTATCTCATGGCCAAATTGGATACAGTGAGGTTGTCCTGTATCTGATCAGTGCAGTTAGATATAGGCATTGGGAATCACTTTTGGAATTTTTTAGTGTGTTATTAATCACTTAGTGTGTTATTAATCAGAAAAAACACATTTACTCAAATAGATGCAGTGTGATAAAGCTTATGGAGGAAGAAAAATGTGACCTGTAAAAGCAACCAGCGATATTAGAGAGAGGAAAATAGGGGTGCAAGGACGCCAGGAGGCAAGGTGTAGAAGCAAGGGTACTGAGCTCGGGTCTGATATCCGTAAGTAATTACAACAGGAGAGCCCAGAATGTCCCCTGGGATTTCTAAAGGATCATATAATATTAAATGATTAGGGGTCCCCTAACCCTGGGAATATTATAGAACAATATTGCCGATATTTAAAAAAATGTTTAATACTAGGTGGTAAAATAAATAGAAGAAGATAAAACAAAAAATTGAATTTTCCTGTGATGATTATTCCTGCATTTCTTTTGAAATGTAAAATATCAATATGTTGAAAAAATAGTTTTGTCTTTTTTTTTTATTGTTGGGGATTCATTGAGGGTACAATAAGCCAGGTTACACTGATTGCAATGGTTAGGTAAAGTCCTTCTTGCAATCATGTCTTGCCCCCATAAAGTGTGACACACACCAAGGCCATTTTTTGGTACCTCTGAACCGTTCATGCATTAAGCTCTGGCTTAGGCTTCCTTACGCTGGTCCTGTGTTACATATGCTGGACACTGAATGAATAGAATAATAAGACCCATGAGCAGTTGACCATCTTTTGGTGAAACAAAGCATGTTGTTTGTACAATGTGTGGAGTTGTTGTTGTTTTTGTTTGGGGGTGGAAGGTTTGTCTTGGGCATTAAGGGATAGAGTTTTTCAAAACACTAGCCATGAAGAACCTAAGTTCATTTTCTGATCCTGCAGGCCAATGGGTATATGTAAGTCAGGCTAAGCTTAAAGAAAAAGATTATGGATAAGGTAAATGTCCTGGGCAGTGGATTTACATAGGAATTTTAACATTTTCATAGTATGGGTAGCAATATTCCTTTCAAATGAGGTTTTTAGAAAGGATTTTCCTAGAGACTTGGAACAAAAGCCCCTAAGACCAGCCTTTGAATGCAGAAGGCCTGTTTCACCTGAGTGTGAAGCATTTTAATCAGGACCTGTCCTTGGAGTAGCTGCACAATATTGGGACCAAATGCTTTGGGAGAACTCTCTTGAAGACTCGCATTCACAGACCAATTCTTCACAAGGGGTATCTCATTTTTCACTCATTTTCATGAAGAAAATGCCCACTATTTTGTAGGGGCAGAAATTAAAGGGCAAAAACATTTTATCCATTACATTGTCAAGAAGCACCATGAGACTCCAGATGCTTACCTGTGCGTTCTATCAAGACAGAAAGACATGGATAAAATTAAAATTGGCTACAAATAATGTACCAACATTTAAGTATTGTCCTTTCTACTTTTTAAATTATTGCTGAGATCTAATATCAATGGGGAAATATTGTGAAGGCACACAAGGTGCATGTGTGTGTGTGGGGGGGCGGGCGGTGGTGTGACATCTCTGAGCGGCGTTTTGTGCACAAACTCTAACTTACCAGTCACATAAGGACTTCATAAATCCTTCCCAAATGCAACTCGGCTGTCAAACACAAAGTACAAACAGCGGTACTGCTCTCGGCTTACACCAGCTCTATGCCTAATTTGGAGCTTTTCATTCTTTCAAGCGTCCCAATGGATATAATTCATCTCAAATTATGTAGCTTAAATGTGTTAGATATTTAACTTGCCTGTTTCTACATATCACCCCCCCCTCCCCGATTTTTTAGATTTACTGGCTTCTCCTGAAGCTATGTGATAATAACTGGTTCATCACACAATGATTGAGCTTTTAGTGGTTACCTAGTCAGGGACTAATTCCCTAATAATCTACGTCTGTAGTAGTTCCTAATGCAAGAATACCAAGAACATTTGTTCTTGAATAGTGCCCTTACCAATCATTAGTTGCTGTTAAGCCACAATTCGATCAGCTTCAACATGCTATAAAATCATTTTGAGGTAACTGATGCTCAGAGATATTTTGTACTATCTCTAACTTTTAATTTTTTTTTTTTTTTTTTTTTTTCAAAATGAAAGCTGATTCTATGTGTGCAGGATGACTTTGGTTTTGCCCTGTTAGTCTCCCTCTACATATGTATACAGGGGTCACTCCAAAAGTTTTGAGACAAACTGTTATAGTCCAATATTTTTCACTTCTAAGACACACAGTTGACAATATCCTCTCTGATTCACCCATGCAAGTTTCAACTTCCTCACCTTCTTGGTGTTGCTGGGAGGGCTTTATTTGTTTCTGTCTATGTGGATTTTACATTTCCCGATTTTTATGCATCTCAAAACTTTTGTAATGACCCAAGTATACTTACATGACTTAAGTGTTGCAGTTTACAAATGATTCAAGGTTCACTTAATTTGCATACATTCCATTTGCACACTCAGATTTACCATTCCCTAGTTAGTTGTAAATGTGTATTTTTATATACACACATAAATATATATTTATAGTGTATGTGTAATGTAAAAATGAAGGCTAGAAATTGAAATGGTTTATATAAAAGCAATATCCATTTATCAAATGCTTGATATTTTAGAAACCTTGGGCAGGCTGCAGATTTTCATTCACTAATTTACACCTGTAGAAATCATTTGGCTGCCATGTCTGCATCAGCTTTTACTAAATGTTAAGTTGTAAAGATGCAAGAAGTTACTATCAATGGCTTAATATTTTTCATTTTTGCTTCTGCTAAGAGAAAAAGTGGAAGATTTTGTGCTATTGAGAAAGGAATGAAAGAGATCTCGAAATAATATTTCCACACTATCTATTTCCTCTTCTATAACATGTTGAAGCTCTGGAATTCTTCTACCAATTAGCTATGTAATCCTCTTTTTTTTTTTTTTGCAGTTTTGGCCGGGGCTGGGCCCAAACCCACCATCCCTGGTATATGGGGCCGGTGCCCCACTCCTTCAGCCACAGGTGCCGCCCTAGCTATGTAATCTTAATAGGGTAACTGTGTATCAGGGTTAGTTCATAATAGTCCCAGTTAGGCTGATGCCCTCTGAAGAGAGACATAATTTCACTTCCAGAAGTGTCTTGATTGAATGATAAATTATATTAACACGCCTAAATTCTAAAAAATGTAAACCTTTTATAAAATTGGTGTCCTCGATTATGCAACAAAAGCAGTATTTACTCCATCAACTTGATTAGTAAGTATTTACTATCCATCCACCCTATGGACTCAAAATCCTACAGGAGTATGTGACATGATTCCAGCCCATGGAAAGTTTGCAACTTTTTTTTTTTTTTAATCATAACAAACTTGACAGTGCGCTGGGGAAGAAAGAAAAGCACTAAAAGACCCTTAGCAAATTAGAACAGTGAGATGCCATAACTCTATAACTTAATGACCTTGAACAGTTTATTTAACAGTGTTAAGCCTATTCCTGTGTCCATGCAACAGAGACAAATGTAAAAGCTCCCTTAACAGAATTGTGGTTAAGATTCAATGAAATAAAGTCTACAAAGTGCTTAGCACAGTATTTGCCATATGGTTAAAGCTGAGAAGATGTTGACCCAAAATATGTAGACAAATGAATACGTGAGTGAGTGAATAACTCACCTATGCCAAATAAATTAACATGCAAGTTGAAAGGAATTGTGGCGGGACAGAGAAAGGGCAAGCCATTTTGTATGTACTCCCTCTCCCTCTTCCACTTCTCCCCTTCATTATCTAAGTGACCTTGGGCAGGTTTATTTAATCTCTTCGTGTCTGTTACCTTAGCTCTACAACAGGAAATATAAAAGAACAATTGCTATGAGGATGCAATACATGTAAAGCACCAGGCCACCGTGCGTGCTTCTGAAATGTTAGTTATGGCTATTTCATTTAGTTTTTATTATTACATGAAAGGCAGAATGATAATGGGAAGAGAGATGGACAGTGCTCTGCTGAGAAAAATGAGATCACACTGAATTTGTCCCTTACTATGAGTTTTAAAAAGGAATACGTTGCAATTGGGCAAAACTTCGGATTCCTCTTACTATTCAGTCCTGTCCTCTTTCTTTGAGCGTGATTAATTTCTACATTATTATTTGCCATTATTAAAACAGAAGTGAGCAAACAAACAAATAACCTAGAATGATGTGGTTAAGTCAGATTCACCTCTGAACGACAGGTAATTTAAATGGTTCTTTCAAGGCCAAGTCCAAATCCTTATATATTCAGAGTCTTTCTTCAAAAATATTCATGAAAATATTCATGTAAGCAGTGCTTCAGTAACTGAACGTTCTTTATTATAAGCAGCCTTTCTTCCTAACATGCCTTAAAAGGAAAATTGGTGCTATTATTCTAGTTCAAAACATAATGAAATAGAAGAAGGTGAATTGTCTAGACTAAGGTCATGCATTAAGTCAATAGCAGAGACAGACTCAGAATAAAAAATAAAAGTAAACAATTCTTTTCCCCCAACAATAGTAGTACTTCACTTCTAAGACTATTATCTTTCATTGCCTTGACTTTAAGTTTTAGCACATTTAACTGCTTTTGAAAGCAGGAAGCTGTATGCTTCTTCTTCCTACTTGAGAGAACGTTTTTAAAAAACACAAATTTCTACTCATTTTGTGTTTAAAACTTCAACTAACTCAATGCATTCATTAAAGGAACACTCTTGTCAGTCTGTTAAGTCTGCTATAGCATAAAATAATAAAGGGGCTGGGGGGTTGAACCTGACCCCTATGCGCTTTTCTTGAACAGCCAGTCTGTATCACTCTACTGGCTTCTAGGCCTTTCCATATATCTGTTTCATGGAAAGCACTTTATTCAACAACAATGTGGAACTTAGGGAACATCTAATGTCTCAGAAATTAACTTCCAGCTATTTCATAAGAGAATTTCCATTATACATTTCATCCATAAAACAAAGATCTCCTTATACCCCATAAATCCATTGAAATAAATACATAAAAAGAAAAACAAGATTTACCTATGTTGATCTAGATAGATTCCAATGAAACACTATTAAGTATAAAAAGCAAGTTGGAGACTAATGTGTAATATATCACCCAATTTCAGATTTAAAAGAAATGCAAACAAACATACAGTGTATTGAAATACTTAATAAAACAACCAGCTTGGCACCTGTAGTTCAGTGGCTAGGGAGCCAGCCACATACACCCAGGCTGGCAGGTTTGAATCCAGCCCAGGCCTGGCAAACAACAATGACAACTACAACCAAAAAATAGCCAGGTGTTGTGGCAGGTACCTGTAGTCCAAACTACTTGGGAGGCTGAGGCAAGAGAATCACTTAAGCCCAAGAATTTGAGGTTGCTGTGAGCTGTGACACCACAGCATTCTACATAGTGAGATTCTATCTCAAAACAAACAAACAAGAAAAAAAAAAAGCAACAACTAAAGAACAGAGAGAGCATAGCTACGTATGAAAGAGCTTCATATGATTTCTTTAGCTTCACCTTATGGGATTTTGTTCTATTTAGTTTTGTTCTGTATTGGTTTTGCCTCCTAACTTTCTCATCATAGCGACCAGTGTTGAAAGATGGGCTACTTTTATGTGATAGCAGCAACAGGAAGACAGCTGGAAAGCCACCTCCCTTCCACAGCCAATTCTTAAGGTAGAATAATTTAAAAGGCAGTGCTGCAAAGCAGACTGAGTGTGACCTTAGAGGTCCCCATAGATACATCCCATGCGGAACTCCTACCTTGAAGAAAAAGAGCCTTCACTGTCCAAGAAACTGTATTACCTATGGAATGTAATCTCAAATTTAACTGTCAACCATATTTCCCATCATTTCCTTTCACACACTGTTTTATGTAAGCTAAATTATTTGCAGTTCCTATATAAACCCAAAGCCTTCCTACCACAAAAATATCACTTAGGCAGTTACTTCCACTCAAACTCATGGCACCTTCATCTCCACTTATTCCTTACCTTAGCAAATAAAAAATCCATTTACTAGCACTTCTAATCGCTCAAACTAAATATTTGTTACCATCTACGAATCCTTTTGTACATCCATGCATCAGATACATCAACAAATCCAAATTTCAACCTCTTCTTACCCTTCCCCTTACTACAAAGCCGGTGGAAGCTACTCCTGCCTTGCCTAGATTAGTCCAGTAACCTTCTAACTAGCCTTTTTGATGTGTATTTTCAACAAGAGTGATTCTGTTAAAATACATAATTTCAAAATACATTGTAATTCCTGAGCTCAAAATTTTCTTTGTTCCTCATATCATTCAGACTAGGGCCAGTGTTCCAACGACGATTTAGTGTGGGTTTATCTTACCTTTCTGGACTCATCTCCTAGTTATCTTCTTCTCTCTCTCATCCTGTTCCAGCCAAAATGGCTTCTTTGCTTTTCCCTGTACAAACAAAAGCCATTCAGTCCTGAGATCCATTATACTTCCACTGCATAAAATTGTCTTCTCCTATTTATGCAAATGGATTTCACCTTATCTTCTTCAGGTATGTGCTCAAATGTCATATTCTCTATGAGACCTATCCTTACATTTTACTATGTACGTACCTGTCATTACCTACCATATTGGATACTTTATTTATACTGCTTGTCTATCCATCTCCACTCCTTAGACAGGAAGCTCACGTAAGTGGAGAGGCTTATCTATTCTATTGTTGTGTCTTCAACCCTTAAAAGAGAGCTATGAATATAGTAGATTCTCATTAGGCATTTCTAGAATGGATGACTAAATTAATAAATATGGTCACCTTTTTACATTGACTAAAGACTTTATGAGCATCTGGAAAAAAAAAATGATTCTTTCTTCCTTAAAGGGCTAGATATAGTTTCTGGAGTGTCTGAAAGCACTCAAATTCTGAGCTCTAGAAAGCAAAGATGATGAAATCTTTTCGAAGAAATGTCACTATTATTATTAAGTTTGGGTTACAATTCTATAAACTCCCCGTGGGCATATTTAATCTGAGGCCCCTTTGACAAAAATAAAAATGTCAATTATCTCTTGATTTTCATTCTCCGTTCTATCCTCTTATGATTAATTCTCACTTCATTTTCCATAGCTGCAACTTCAGAGCCAGCACTCCCTCTCATGAAACAAATCACTAAAGGCAACATGATAACCTGGCAGAACAGTCTTAACTTCTGTTTTCTCTCTCTCCCTTTGAAGCTAATCCTCTGTGCTCTTATCACATTATTTTAGTAGATTGTATGTGATGTTTTATTTGTTTTGTTGTTCTATTTCAGTATGAATATTTTAGTGTATTCTAATGAGAGGTGAAATAAATTTGCTAATGACATGAATAATTATAAGTGTAAACAATAGTTGGGTATGTGACTACTGAGAGAGTGCCTCTATAAAAACACAAACCTGGTGAAAACCAACAAAGAGAAAAAATGACAACTGTAATTAAAGTCTTTTTTTCTTTTTAGAAATCTGTACTACAGATAGGCTCCTAATGCTGACAGGAGCAAGCAAATGGCAAGGGGGAGAAGGAGATAAACAAAGTTGGAAGATTATTAAATGAGTGGTAGATATGGTCAGCACTGTTCTCTGAATTATCCATTAAGGTAAATGGCTCCATTAAATTCTAATCATATTATATGTATTATGGTCTTACTTGTTACAAGGCCCACTATCGTGGGCATTTCCAAGAAAACATGAGTAATGTTGAGAAAGCCCCATTTCTATTCCAAAGAACTTTCACCTTAATAGAGAAGAGAAGACAAGAATGTGAATGACTATCTGGCAAACACATGGTCACAAAAGAGCAAAAATATATAGGCACAATTGTTTATGATGTTCAATTGACAAAGAAGTCATAACTAATTTATTGCATTTACTGAGGTGGTGGGGGAAGGGAATAGAAAGTAAATGTGGATTTACATAAATGCTAAAAAAAAAGGCATTGTGCTCTGTTAAGAGAAAATCTAAGTAAATTTTGAAATATGAAAAAGATTTCAACAGCCAAAGATGTCCAGAAAGAAAATGCCAAGAAATAAAGTTGGAGAAATTCAGAATGTAGGAGTCATCCACTGAGATGACGCTCAAGGAAGTGATGATAAATAGGGTGGAAAAATGGGTACAGTCAATATTTTCAAAAGTCCTTAAATATCAGACTGTAAGTTTGTACTTAACCCTATGGGAAATGAGGACTTCTGAAAACTTTGGAGCATGAGTAGGGACATTATAAGAGTTCCTAAAAATGATATTTTTTAAAGAGTTTCCAGAAGAATTGTGAAAGTGGGACTCTCACCAGTTCTCCCTTCCTTAGTCTTTCTTGGTCACATTTGGCCACTGGCTTCCAAAGTCTCTTTAGGGATACACAGACCTTTAGTAAGTAATTTGGAGATTGAATTTGATAGTATGATTAATATAAATCCTGGAACTGAGGAAATCTTCACAGCAATTGTACTGTTATTTTTCTAATTGTAGAGCTGAGGAAACTGAGGTAAAAATAGATTAAGTATCTTGCCTAAAGTCACATAATCAGTAAATGGAAAAGGGAGAAGAGAGAACCAAACACATCTTGTTGAACTGTTACGGAAACACACCGGTCGACATTTGTTTAATGTATTATGGCCTTGGGTAAATTAATTTGAAGCACTAGAATTTTAATGAGGATTAATGAGTTGAATTAAGTAAGAATTTTAAATGTATTGCTGAATATTTTGGTAGTTTTAGTTAAATATTTCAGAATTGCCTTTTTATATTGAATGAACAGTTCTAATCAAAGAAGATTGCACAGAAATATGTCATGTATTCTGCACTTTCAAGGCTGTGGTTCTCACCAAAGAACAAATGGAGATATCTGAAGCATGAACAAAGAGAAAATGACTTTTTACTTTAATTATAGATAAATACTTTTCTTTAATATTTACTGAACTGTGAGTAGATCTAGTTTTAGAAAGTATGAGTGATTCTGTAAACTTTTTTTAAAGAAAAATTTCCATTAATGCAGTTAAGGTGTTCTTGTTTGCTCCATTTAACAGCTACTCAGCTTTATTTTCACCCAGTGTGTCTGAAGGAGTCAGTTATCTAAAAATGTTATAAGCATCCTTATTTAGGAAAAAGATAGCACAATACCATTCCCTTCGCCTCATCATCTCAGTTACCTGCAAAAGAATAACTACAGCTACAAAAAGTGTTGGAAGAATTTAAAATGGGACATAATTCAGAGAAAAGCAATGATAATTGTTTTTCCTTCCCCACAATCTCCAAAATTGGGAAGTTGCAATTGCCCTAAAATGTCTCCCTGAACATCACAATAGCCTAAGAATAAATGTCTCCTCTTTATTTTTCTACCAGTACTTGGGATAACAACTGTGTCCCCAATAACATCACTTTTGGTCCTCTCTTAGGGCTAGACAATTATAAGGATAAACTTTGCATAGTTTTCTTACATGTACTAATATTAGTATATTTCATTTCCATATTTCATATGTAAAGTCGTCACAGACATCAGAAGTAGTATATGTGTGTGTGTGTTATTGCTCAGGAATTATATTTTGAATAAAAATTTAGAAAAATCAACACAAGAGAAATTCTTTGGATTAAAAAGTAAGGAAATTCTACATTTAAGAAAAAAACTTAAAACCATTAGAATTCCATAGTGACTAAGCTACGGGATATATTTGTTAAATTTTTCTGAACCAAATAAAGTAGGCTTCATATAATTTATTTTATTTTCCTTTCCTTGAACTGAAGTTAATATTTAGGTAAGAACTTTTAAATGTGAATTCTAGCTTATCCAACATTTTTTCTTCTAGAAATACAATTCAGTTGATAGTCTATCTAAAAGTTGATCCAAGATAAGTCTATCTTAGATCAGGCTTCACAAGCACCCTCTACAACAAGAACTTATGTGTAAGTGATTTCTTGGAGAAAGTGCTCCAGGAGAAACTAGAAAGAGAACAGAAGAAGTAGAACTGGGAATAGAAAGAATCCAAACAGAGTACAAAGTCAAACAAAGTCACATTAAAGTAGCATCAGCCTCATGCCCAACATGGACTCTGTAATATAAATTATACCTCAAAGTTTGTTTTGATATGAGGCAAAGGAGCAGGGCTTTTATATCCTACACCTGCCTGAGTCAGTCATTAGCTAAAGGTGCTTTCAGCTGTAGTAGAGGCAAAAGCCCACTGAAGCTGGGAAAGGGGCACATTGAACATGCCAAAGCAATCCAAGGTTGATCTGAGAAGAGCATTGAAAGTTCCCATTCATCGGTTCTCAACTTGTGGCTTGCAACCCCTTTGTAACAATGAAAATACATAGCGGCATTAGGAAGGTTGAGAACCACTGCACATGAACCAAGGCATTATATAGAGATAGACATGTTTATTTCTGAGTGTGTTTATTATGGTTACATAAGAATCCAAATAGAGGGTGAAGTGTTTTATTCACAGAGTAAAATACTGTGCTGATATTTTAAAGTTTTCATTAATTTACTCAATAAGCACTCCTCTCTCCCCAGGGCATTCTCTGTTATACCACTTTGTTTCTGTGAATGTGTACTGACCAATTGCTTCCCTAAACATTCCTCAATTCAAGGACCCCTAATATTCTTCCAGGGAATTTCATTTTCTTTAAATGCAATAAAGGGAAGAAAACTGCAGTAGACTGCTTACACTTCCAGAGCTCTGAATCCTAGAGTTACTGCTTGTCTCTGCATGAGATCTCAGAACCCTACAAACTGAGTCCAGATCTGGTCTTGACAGACCCAAGTCTGCAGTCTAGTGGCAGCCCCTTTGCAGTCTTTCCTAAAATGTGTGGGGAGAAATGTATGCATATGCTGCCACTCAAATCACCACACTCAGAGATAGCACTATGAGGGCATACAATGACTATGCAGGACACAGGACCAAAGACAAATAGCAGGAAGGGAAGTCAGTAGGGAAAACAAGTGAAGGAGAGATGAGAGGCAGAGACTGCACATGGTGACCATGGGCCAACTCAACCCAATAGCCTAGAGTTAAGGTGACAAAACGTAAAAAGGAGGAAGGGAAAAAGAAAGAGAAAAAAAGGAAAAGAAAAAAGAAACTACATTTGAAGAGGAACTTGCAAAATAACTCTGTAATATAAAAACCCAGAAAAGATCACTTCCCCCAAAGGATCACAAGGGAGCTATTGCAGAAAATTCCAACCATAAAGTAATTGTGAAATGAATGGAATTCAGGATATGATGGCAAATAAGATGAATAGAATTGAAGATAATATGGAAAACTAGGGAAAAATAAAGTCCAATAGTTGTCTCAAGAAATTAATGAAATTAAAGACAAAGTCATCAAGGGTCAAGAAAAAGTTAGGAAGGGTATATATTAGAGTTTAAGGAATTGAAAGAGGCATTCAGGGAGTTTTAAAACACAGGAGAGACTTTCAGTAATAGATTAAACCATAGAGAATAAAGAGTCTCAGAACTCAAAGACAAGACTCTTGAACTAATCCAATCATTTAAAGAGGCAGAAAATAATGGTAATTAGCTGGATTCATCTCTTGGTTCTCTATTCTGTTCCAGACATCTACTTCTCTGTTTTTGTGCCAGTACCATGCTGTTTTGATCACTATCAATTTGTAGTATAGTCTGAGGGTCTAGTAGTGTGATTCCTCCTGCTTTGTTTTTATTTTTGAGTAATGTCTTGGCTATTCGAGGTTTTTTCTGATTCCATATAAAACGATGTATTGTTTTTTAAAGATCTTTAAAGTATGACAGTGGAGCTTTAATGGGGATTGCGTTGAAATTATATATTGCTTTGAGTAGTATGGACATTTTAACAATGTTGATTCTTCCCAACCATGAGCATGGTATATATTTCCATTTGTTAACATTCTCAGCTATCTCTTTTCTTAGAGTTTCATAGTTCTCTTTATAGAGATCTTTCCCGTCCTTTGTTAGATAAACTCCCAAGTATTTCATCTTCTTTGGCACTACTGTGAATGGGTTAGAGTCCTTAATTGTTTTTTCAACTTGACTACTGTTGGTATATATAAAGGCTACCGATTTATGAATGTTGATTTTGTAACCTGAGACACTGCTGTATTCCTTGATCACTTCTAAGAGTTTTGTAGTAGAGTCCCTAGTGTTTTCCAGATATACAATCATATCATCTGCGAAGAGTGAAAGTTTGATCTCTTCTGACCCTATGTGGATACCCTTGATCTCCTTTTATTCCCTAATTGCGGTGGCTAAAACTTCCATTACAATGTTAAAGAGCAATGGAGACAATGGGCAGCCTTGTCTGGTTCCTGATCTGAGTGGAAATGATTCTAATTCAACTCCATTCAATATGATATTGGCTGTGGGTTTGCTGTAGATGGCCTCTATCAGTTTAAGAAATGTCCCTTCTATACCAATTAAGTGTTCTGATCATGAAGGGATGTTGGATGTTATCAAAAGCTTTTTCTGCATCAATTGAGAGAATCATATAGTCTTTGTTTTTTAATTTGTTTATGTGCTGAATTACATTTATAGATTTACGTATATTGAACCAGCCTTGAGACCCTGGGATAAAACTGACTTGGTCATGATGTATGATTTGTTTGATATGTTGCTGGATTCTGTTTGTTAGAATCTTGTTGAATATTTTTGCATCTATATTCATTAATGATATTGGTCTATAATTTTCTTTTCTTGTTGGGTCTTTTCCTGGACTAGCCTACATCACAAAATCCCAAGAGCAGAGATGTTGGTGCAGATGTGGAGAAAAGGGAACACTTTTGCACTGCTGGTGGGAATGCAAATTAATACATTCCTTTTGGAAAGAGATATGGAGAACACTTAGAGATCTAAAAATAGATCTGCCATTCAATCCTGTAATCCCTCTACTGGGCATATACCCAGAAGACCAAAAATCACATCACAACAAATAATATATCAGAATATGTATTGCAGCCCTGTTCATAATTGCTAAGTCATGGAAAAAGCCCAAGTGCCCATCAATCCACAAATGGATTAATAAATTGTGGTATATGTATACCATGGAATATTATGCAGCCTTAAAGAAAGATGGAGACTTTACCTCTTTCATGTTTACATGGATGGAGCTAGAACATATTCTTCTTAGTAAAGTGTCTCAAGAATGGAAGAAAAAGTACCCAATGTATTCACCCTTATTATGAAACTAATGTAGGACCTTCACAAGAAAGCTATAATCCAGTTACAACCTAAGAATAGGGAGAAGGGGGAAAGGGAGGGGAGGGAGGGGGATTAATGGGATTACACCTGCGGTGCATCTTACAAGGGTATATGTGAATCTTAGTAAATGTGGAATGTAAAGTTCTTAGCAAAATAACTAAGAAAATGCCAGGAAAGCTATGTTAACTAGTGTGAGGAAAATATGTCAAACAGTCTATGAACCAAGTGTATGGTGCCCCATGATCATACTAATGTACACAGGTATGATTTAATAAAAAAATTAATAAAAACGATTAAAAAATAAATAAATAAAAATAAAGAGGCAGAAAAGAAGAAAGTAATAACAAAGCACTCTTAGACAGATATGGGACTATGCAAAGGATATAAACATTTAAATCGTAGGTACCTCTGAGGAGAATAGAGTCCCAGAAGCATGGAAGTTCTAGTTGAAGATATTACCATTGAAAATTTCCCATACATTGCCAGAGACCCAGACATACAGTTACTAGATTGTTATAGAATGACATATCCTAGGTCACAAAACAAGCCTCAATAAATTAAAAAGCATATAGAAATTATACCATGCTATCTTTATAGACTACAATGAAATAAAAGCAGAAATAAATCACAAAGTCACACTAAACAAAGTCCCCACACAAAGTCACACTAAACAACTTATACCTAAATGATAGCTGAGTCAAGGAAGAGATAAGGAAGCTTAATCATTAGATTCCTTGAACAAACTGATAATGAGGCCATAGGCTATCAAAACCTTTGGAATACTAAAAAAAAGTCCTAAAAGGAAAAAAATCATGAAATGCCTACATCCAGAAATCAGAAAGAATGCAAATCAACCATCTAGTGAACCATCTCAACTAGAAAAGGAAGACCAATCTAATTCCAAACCCAGAAGAATGAAAGAAAGAACCAAAATCAAATCAGAACTAAATTAAATTGAGAACAAAAGAACCATTTTGAAGATCCATGAAGCAAAAAGTTGGTTCTTTGAAAAGATATACAAAATGGATAAACCCTAGGCCAGATTAACCAGAAGCAGAAAAATAAGATACCTAATAAGCTCAATCAGAAGTGAAAAAAGGATAAACATCAATGTATATCACAGAAATACAAACTATCACAGAATACTACAAACATCTCTATGCACAGAAATTTAAAAACATGGAGGAAATGGATAAATTCCTGAAATCATACTACTTTCCTAGACTCAACCAGGAAGAAACAGAACTCCTGAAAAGATCAATATCAATAATAAAAAAAAACCTTCCAATCCCCCAAAGTCGCAAACCAGATGGTTTTACACCAGAATTCTGCCAAATCTTCAAAGTAGAGCTTATAACTATATTGCAGAATCTATTGCAAAACATTGAGAAAGAAGGAACCCTTCCTAATTCTATGAAGCAAATACGTCTATCACCCTGAAACCAATATCAGGTAAGAATGCAGCTAAAAAAGAAAAGTACAGACAAATATCATTAATGAATATTGATGCAAAAATACTAAGTAAAATCTTAGCAAACAGGATTAGGCTACACATCAAAAAGTAATTCATGATGATCAGGTGGGATTTATTCCAGGGACACAAGGCTGGTTAAACATACACAAACATAAACATAATTCACCACATAAATATAAGTAAACACAAAGAACATATGATCCTTTCAAGAGATGCAGAAAAAGCATTTGACAAAATTTAGCAACCTCTTTTGGTAAGAGCACTTAAGAAAATTAGTATAGATGGGACATTCCTTAAACCAATAGAAGCTATCTATGACAAACCCATAACCAACATCAAGTTTGAGTAGAGAAAAACTGAAAGCATTTCCACTTAGTTCTGGATTACACAAGGATGACCACTATTGCCACTACTATTTATCATAGGGCTGAAAGTCCTCGCCAACACAATCTGGCAAGAGAAAGATATCAAGTGTATTCAAATGGGGACAGAGAAGGTCAAATTATCACTCTTCATTGATGATGGTATATGATATTATACTTAGAAAACCCTAAGGTTCTCAACCATGAGTCTTCTGAAAGTAATAGAGAAATATAGCAACATCTCAGGATATAAAATCAATGTACACAAATCAATAGCCTTCACATACACCAACAATAGTCAAGCTGAGAATCAAATCAAAGATACAATACCCTTCACAGTAGCATCAAAGAAAATTAAATACCTTTGAATATATTTAACAAAGAATGCAAAGAATCTCTACAGAGAGAAATATGAACCTCTAAGAAAAGAAATAGCAGAGGATGTTAACAGATGGAAGAACATATTATGCTCATGGATTGGAAGACTCAACATTATTAAAAAGTCTAGACTTCTCAAAGCAATCTACAGATTTAATGCACTGGCCATTAAAATGTCAATGACATACTTGGAAGATCTTAAAAATTAGTTCTACATTTCATATGGAACCAGAAAAAAAAATAGTTAACACAATTCTGTAAAATCGGAACAAATCTGGAGGGATCACATTATCAGATTTCAGTTATACTACAAGTCTATAGTAATCAAAACAGCATGGTATTGGCATAAAATAGTGACATAGCTGGTTTCATCTCTAGACTGAGAGCCTATCTAGAGATGAAACCAGCCTCATATGCCATCTGATCTTTGACAAAGCTAACAAAAGTATATACAGAGAGAAAGAATCCCTGTTCAATAAATGTGCTAGAGAAATGGTCAGCCACATGTAAAAGACTGAAACTGGACCTTCAAAGTATGTCATTGGCATTTATTAATATTTAGAGATCCATGCCTTCACCTTGTCTTTGAATTTTATTTACATAAATTTTCTTACTTCTGTCCACTCCTACTCATGGGAAATGGACATAATATTGGCTATTATTTTAAGATCAAGTGTCAAGTGTGAGTGTTTGTATATACATGTGATAGAATGTGGGAAAGCCTCTACTTTCTTTTCCATGCCTGCACTCTCTTCCTAAGTGTACAGCTTTCTTAATGTCCAAAAGATTGCACTAACCTGCATCTGTTTGTTCTTGTTTTCCACCTGCTATTACTTCTTTGGTCCTGAGTTTTCATGGAAGTGTGATTTGAGGCAACAAATTACTCTATCCAGAAAGAGAAATGAAAGAAGATGGACTTACAAGTGATCTCTTAAATCTGATTAAACCTATTATCAACCTAGTTGTTGCCTGCAGCATACATTCAAGGTGCTAAAATTGCCAATAGTTCTAACTCTGTGTTCACTGAGCACTAATTTTAAATTAGCCCCAAGTCTGTCTAACAATCTTAGAACGCTCACTCTTCAAAGTTACTATTTCTCATCTTATCATCTCTCTTCAAATTCCCAACACCTTCTTAGCTTTCTTCTTAAATCACTGGAAAAAAGAAAATAGAAGCAATCAGATGACAAATCTATTATCTTACTTAGATATTCTCTCTGACTTAACCTCCAATATCTTTCATGTATTTTGTTAAAGGGCAACTCCTTTATTTTTGTCCATGGCTCCATCCCTAACGTCCTTCATAAGAACTCTTTTATTAAATTATAACCTCCAGTTTATTGTTATTTTATATTTTTATATTTTATATTTTTACTATTTTATTTCTTTCTAATGGTTCTTTTCTTTTAATACACCAAAGTGTTCTTGCAATTCTCATATTAAGAAAGAGTAAATCCTTTTTCTTAATATGAGAATTGCAAGAACACTTTGGTGTATTAAAAGAAAAGAACCATTAGAAAGAAAAGAAAGAGTAAATCCTTTAACCTTTTGTTTCCCTCACTCTACATCCTTGTCCTCTTTTGCAACAATATTTCTTGAAGAAGATTTTTGCCTCCCCCACCCCCATCTCCTTCTCCTATTAATACATCTAGCAGGGTTATTATAACCCAACCGTTTTAATGACACTGTTTTTAGCAAGGTCATTCCTAATCCCTACCTTGTTAAATATATGCCTTTATCCAATTTTAAAGTACCAATCATTCTTCTTTCTTGAAACATGAGATGTTTTCTTATCTATCATAATATCACAACCCCATGGTTTTCTCCCTTACAGCAGTGTCTTCAGCTACTTTCTCCTCTGCAGATTATTTTCAAATATTAGAATAACCCAGGGCTGGGTCCCAGTCCCATTAGTCTGCCCTCAGTTATATTGCTTCTTTGTAATGAAGTTTTGTGAGGCCTTTAGGAGGACATGCATAGAAGTGGAATGAACATGAGCTACTGCTCATGTGCTCCTACCTGGATCTAATTATTTCACCCATAACTTTTCATAACATACATTTCCTCACATAGCATTTCATTCTAATTCTGGGACACTTGTACAGCATGAAATATACATGATGCACAGTGTAACTATAAAATAAGAGGTTTTGAAAAACTTAGTTCTATATACAGATACTAAGAATATTGCATAAGAGCAGAAGCCGACTAGTAAGATTTTTTTTCTTTTTGAAAGAACAGATTCTTATTCTTTGAGAATCATGGAATGGTAGGTTCTTCTACATTGGGTAAAGAATCTACACCCTGACACAGTAAAGATACAGAAGGATCATTTGATGAACAAAGAAAAATATTTAACCTAAAAAATGGACAAAGTGCTAGTAAGAAATATGCACCCTAAATATTTTTGCTCTTTTCTTCAGATTTCAAACACAAATCATTACACTACTTAACACGGAGGGCTAGGTTTTATTTTCTTCTCTATTTGATATTGAGTTCCATTTTGCCCTAAGAAAAGTGTGTGTCTGTGAGAGACAGAGATTTGGCATTTCTGCCAATCAATTAAAGAATATGGACATTTATTATTAAAACTGAGTTAGAAACATTCTCTCCTGCTTTTTCTTTTTCTTTCACCCTAATGTCCCAGGTCTGTCTCTGATCCTTTTGCCTTCCTTGATCAGTTTTGCAGAGCTTATTTCCCCCAAGCAGCAAACAGCGTCGCTTCCCATCACCACCCACAACTCCTACTCAAGTCAAGCCAATGTGAGAACCACCTGCCTGAACTGGCAAGTGTGGAAGTAATAATGAAAGCCAAACAAGTGAAGCTGTACAAGTGACCCTTTTGGAGACCACAGGACTGTTCCCACCAAACAAGGATAAGAGACACTCCCTCATTTCCTGGTTTACATCTTTCTTATTCAGAGGCTTTCTTATTCTTCCCAGGCTTTCCAAAACTTTTGCAGCAATAAATATTCATGTTCATACTTTCCCATTTTCCATTCAGGGTTACTAATAAAACACATCTTTACTAGTTTGGATTTAGTGGTTCCTATTTTTTCTTTGGCTCATTATAACAAAAGACTTTTAGGGGGTTTGGCTTTGGTAAGTATTTTATTCATAGTGTCTTAATTTGATTGGAAACTATATATCAATTTTATTTGTAACCCCAAGAGGACAAAATTTGGCTCTCAAGAAGCAGAAGAGGTACAGGGCCCAGGATTTCTTTAAAATATCCAGACAGAACAATTGCCCTGGCACATGGGGCTCTGAACTTGTTCAGGAAGTTCTGAAACCTAGAGTGGAGACCACTGCACAGAGGCAGTGGCATGGGCCAGAGCGACAAGGATGTGCACACATGCAGAATGAGTGCTGAAGGCCAGATGTGCTGGAGGCTACTTAGCACCAGTCTATTGTCATTGTCATCAGTTGGGAATACAGACCCAGTTTGCCTTTTGTTCTAAATGTTTAAAATAAGCAAAAATCAAAATTTTCTGTGGAAACTCTGCTAAAAAAGTTGTCTTGCATTCAACTTTCTATAAACCATTTGAGGAAAGAGATGATCTTAGTTTTTCCTATTGACATGATGAATTCTTTCTAAATAATTACAAAATTTGTACATAAGCACAAAGTATGTAATTCTAACACAGAGATTATGACTTAGAACCACATACATTATCTAATAATTACTTTAAGGAAAAAAATGGAGTTCATTTTTGGCCTGGGAATGCTCAATAGAGTCATAAATTCCCTCAATTGATAAACAGCTCTGTGGATAAAGAATTGTCCAAACTCTCTAAAAGTAAGGATTATGGACACTTTTTCTGGAAATAGATTTTTGCCTGTTATGGTATCTGTTTCGACTACTCAAGTCTGTAATTGTAGTGTAAAATCAGCAACGGACAATATGGAAATGAATGGGCCTGTATCTGAATAAAATTTTCATTTGCAAAAACAGGCTGTGACACACACTTGGTGCAAAGGCTGTAGTTTGCTGTCCCCTACTTTGAAGGAAGGCAAGTGTTCCTCAATTGGAGTTTCAGCTAAACAGTTTTTAAAAGGGTTTAGGTCTTAAGGTTAACATGTTTGAATTGCTTAACATGAAGGGTAAGTGAAAACTACATCTAACAGGAAACACCAAATCTGTCATTGGGTCCAAAACAAAAAGTATACCTTAAGGGAAAAGATCAAAAATGTTAGAACCAAACAAATGAAAGAAGTAAGTAGATAATGTGAAATAAAGGAAAAGGCTGGAAGAAGTACCTAAACTCATTTTGAGTAATGATCGCGTTACAACACAGTCTTCTCAGCAGACCCAAGATAGAAGCAGACGCCATGTCTTTATTCCCTACTATTATTAGGCTACAAAAAGGAATACTTTTCATCCTTTCTGCATCAAAAACAGCTGGCAAAGAAAGGATGCTAGACCAAATAGTGCTTGTGAAGATTCAAAGAAATGGCCAAAAAAGAAAAAAAAACTCACAAGTTTTCAACATCTCCTCTGAATTAGTTCCACTTAGAGATGACTGTGATATAACTCATCATTATATAACACACAGTGTGAATGTCTGATCAGGCTTGCAAGGCTATAAAAGGTTGCTCCCAACTCTAAGCTCATGTACCAGTTCTCTTTTCAGAAAACACTTCTTCTCAGATGGGGCAAGATGGTTATTATAGCTCTCTCTACCATGCTGTGTGTTCAACGGACACAACAGACTGCCTTTTAGACCGCAAGGCGGTTTCAGTCTAGGTCCAGCTGCTAATCATGCAAAGATCAAATTATTGAGACAATGAAGATTGGCATGAAATTATGAATTTTTAATAGGACAAGGATTTTTTCAGGAGAATGGGAGAAGCTGCCTCAAATAGTTTCTCCTACTATAGGATATCATGAGCTTTTAGAGGAGCCAGGTGCCTCGGGGCACATATGGAGTATCCTATAAGGGGCTATATGCATCGATTAGGGGCAGGCTATGGGGATGGTGAATATTCAAAAATCTTAGCTCCTTTGTTGTGCAGAAAAGTGCAGAAAACCATTTCTGAGAAACAATCAAAAAATCAAGTAGTTAGTTAATGGAGAGGATTAGAGGTTACTGAAATTTGTTTAGTGGGAGATTGGTTACACAAGCTAGAGGAGAATTAATTTTATTGCTAGTTTTATATCACTAGTGTTTCTAAGAAAATTTTCATGTTATTTCACCCAAGATACTTCTAGGCATTTAAGCAAAATGCTTTTAGCTAAATGCGAATGATATAGGAAATGACTTTTTTCATGAACTACTCAAAGGTCCGCACCTTCTGGTTTCAAGGAGAATTTATTTCCATTTTACTTCTATATCTTCAGTAGATATTCCATTTAAAATGTGAGTGTTGATTCACAGCACTGAACATGAACTTTGGTGGGTAAGATAAAGTAAATATTTAGAATTTTATCCAAAATTTCCAATATTTGGAACTCTAGGCAAGAGTTCTTGGAATAAAACTTGAAAATCAGACAAGGTTGAGTAGTCTGGATCCCTAAATGAATGAAAAGAGGTAAAGGGTCTTAAAACACAAACTCTGACACATGACCACATGGTATTGTTTAAACAAAGCAATTGAAAAATATCTGAGATTTCTGTTTAAAAAGCAGGTACATATATTGTTATGGGCAATTAATGACTAGATGGCCCAGCCCAGGTGAGTTATAATTGAATATGCATTATTAAAATGCATTAATAGACGTTTACTTGGTAGTTAACACATCTGCACAAATATTGTTTATAAATCTTTGACTTTACTAGTGATCATCTCCTGGCATTTACATTCTTTATAAAAGGCATTCTCTACTCTGATCCCAGTTTAATGGGAGAAAAAAAAAAAAACGATAAGAAGAATAACTTGAAATAGAAATGTAACTTAATATTTCAAAGCCTGCAGGTCTCTGATTATACCATTACTCTCTACACATAATCTCTTACTAAACTAAATTGATTCCTTTTCAATATAAAAATAGCACAAAGCCTTGAATTTTGAACTAGTGAAGTTCAGTGAGCTCTTTGAATTGCAAGCCAGAAAATAACAAATCTTATTTAATTAACAAAAGAATGAGATAGGGATGAAAAACATGATGTTAAGACACAGTAAGAATTGATTGGAGTTGCGTTTTTAGCTGTAAATTTGGTGAGTAGACTGCTTGTCTGACAGGCAACATTAATTACTGTTTCCATAGCAGATTCTGTGCTTAAGAAAAATTAAACTGCAAAAAAGTGGGGAAGCATCTGTGGGTGCATTCCTTTGCACCAATAATTTTATTGAACTATATTCATGTAATACTTAGAATTTAAATTCAGGAGATCTTATAGGCCTGTATTCATTAAATACCACATACCATTTTATATGAGAATACTCATAAAAGGGGAATATGGAACACAATTAAAAGGAATAAATTCAGCATCGCTTTGGCACTCTATAAAATCTCCCTGTCACTGTATATCTTTAAATGACTCCTTACACCAGGAGCCACCAGGATTAGTGATTGGAGAATTTAAAAGCAGTCTGCTTTTATGGTCAAAATTCACTACATTTTACAATCATATTAATAGTCTAATTCCTATTCAACCACAAGACCAAACTGGCAAAGTATTTTTTAGCCTCTTATTACTCTTTGGTCTGTGTTAGTATTCTCACCCTGGTAACAGTTCCATTACCTATGTCCTCCCCAACTTCAGCCATACTTTTTCCTGCTCCACTGGTCTGTTCCTCTATTTCTGAACCACAGTCCCTTTCTCAAGCCTTTAGCAGTCCAATACCTTTATCATCAACCACCTATCACCACCTTTATTAGGTTCTATGTTTGATAAAGTCTTTACATTCTGACCAGATCCCTCTGCTTCTCATCTTAAGGCCCAAGGTAAAAAGCCATTCTAAACACTGTCAAATACTTAACAGACATAAACCACTAAACCAATGGTTTAGCCACGAAACCATTTTTAGACAGCATTCATTCTCAATGTACCCATAAACTCACTATATTAATTCTTCCCTGACCTGCTTGATGGTTGCTTTTCTGTTGCCTTTGCTCCCTCTTGTTCCTTCTTGCACACAATAAACATTGCCTCCTCACCCTCTGCAATTTTCTTTCTATACACTCCCCCTAAGACCTCAGCTACACCCATTGATACAACCTTAGCCGCCAGGCGACTCACACCCAGGTCAGCATCTGTTAGGAACTCAATGCCTTGATTTTTAATATCTTGTCTACAAAATTCATAGGCTTAATAACTCCAAATCTAAACTTAGAACCTTTTCTCATAAACCAGTGCTCCCTCTAGAACAGTGATTTTTCAACTAGCGGTCCATGAGAAGATCTCAGATGTCCCATGAAAAGTTTGAAAGATTATTAATTAAATGATTTTTCAAAAGAAGTTCAAAGTACACTAGGTATATTCTTGTTTTCACTCTGTTTCAACATAATTCAAGTGTGCCATGGAAGTTTAACTATAGGTTCACGTGTGTTGTGAGATAAAAAAGGTTGAAAAACATTGATCTAGATAATGTCGTTTTTACTAATTTTACCATCATTTTCCCAGAATAAAATTTTGGCCTCTTTTTAATAAATTTGCCAACCATTTCAAAATATAAGTAACACCTATTTATTAATATTTCCTTTTCTGACTCTTGTAGGATTTCATTCTTTTCATTCCTTCAGCGAAGACTCTAATACAAATCTTTATTGATAACTGTATATTTACATTAGACTTCCATTTTTCCAACCCTAATCATTCTAAATATACCTCCATGAAGTTAATCTTCCTAAATTTCTCTGGTTAAAGCCTTAATAGCTTCCCATTAATTATTTTTTTCTTGTTTTTATTTTTTCAAATTAATAAGAGGGTACAAATTTTTAGGTTACATTGTTCACATTTCCTAGGTGAAGTTCAAGTTGTGGAAGAGCCCTTTGCCCAGGGATGCTGAACAACCTCTCATTATGCACATTAGGTGAGAACCACCAATTTCTCTTCTCCCTTCCTCCCTCACTCCTCATCTCCACCCCTGCTAGACTGTATTTATGTTTTTTAACATGTGTATGGGCATATAATTTTTTATATATTGGTTTCATATTAGTATTGAGTACATTGGATTTTTTTTCCATTCTTGGGAAACTTTACTAAGAAGAATGTGTTTCAACTTCATCCAGGTAAACACAAAAGATGTAAAGTCTCCATCTTTTTATGAAAGAATAGTATTCCGTGGTATAAATATGCCATGGAACACTATGGCATAGTATTAATCCATTCACGGGTTGATGGGCATTTGCATTCCTTCCATGATGCTGCAATTGTGAATTGAGCTGCAATAAACATTCTGGTACAAATGTCTTTGTGGTAAAATTATTTTTGTTTTTCTGGTAGATACCTAGTAATGGGATTGTGAGATCAACTGGAAAGTCAACTTTTAGTTCTTTGAGAATTCTCTTTCTATAAAGGTTGTATTAGTTTGCAATCCCACTAGCAGTGTAGTCTACATCTCCACCAGTATCTGCCCTTTGGGACTTTGTGAAGTGGGCTAATCTTACTGGAGTTAGGTAATATGTGGGAATGGTTTTGATTGACATTTCTCTGATGATTCAAGACAATGAGCATTTTTTTCATGTGTTTATTAGCCATTTGTCTATCATCTTCAGAGAAGTTTCTGTTCAAGTCTCTTGCCAACCTAGAAATAAGGTTGTTTGTTCTTTTCTTGTTTAATGATTTGAATTCTCTGTAGATTCTAGTTTGTCTTTTGTTAGATTCATAACATGCAAAAATCTTCTCCCATTCGGAAGGCTGCCTGTTTGCTTTGGTTGTGGTACCCTTCGATGTCCAGAAGCTTTTTACTATAATCAAATTCCAGTTATTTATTTTTGGTGTTGCTGCAATTTCTGGGACCGGAAGCAGATCTTCCTCAAGAGGGACTTTACCTAACAAATGCAATCAGTGTAACATGGCTTATTGTACCCTCAATGAATCCCCAACAATAAAAAAATAGATAAATAAAATGCCTCTTTCAATTCCTTAATATCTGCTATCTTTTGCCTCCTTCTGTCCATATTCTTGGTAACTTTGTCTTTGAATTCATTAATTCCTTGAAACAATTTTTGAACTATTTATGGATTTCTATTTCCATCTTTTCCTCTATTCCAACCATCTTATTTGCCATCCTTATCCTGAACTCCATTTCTGAAATTTCAGCAATTTCTCTGTTAACGGTATTTTCTGTTGTATCTCCTTTATAATCTCTTGGGGGAGTTGATTTGCTCTGAGTTTTCGTGTTGCTAGAAAACTGGTTCTTCCCCATGAATATTTTCAGCTTTTTTCATAAATATATTATTTATATATTTTTAATTTTATTATTTTTTAAATATTATTTAAAGTATTTAAATATAAAAATTGTATATTTTAAATAGAAAATTTTTTAAATATAAAATTTATATTTTTTAATTTATAATTTTTAAATATAAAAATTACATTTCAAAAATATTTAAATTATTTAAATATAAAAATTATATTAATTATATAATATAAATATATATAATTATTTTTTAATATTATTTATATTTTTTGAAATGATAAATTTTGCCTAAATAATTATTGGGAGATAATCTAATTGGGGACCCTTAGAAAACACCATACTAATCTATTTGGCAATTGAACCTGGAGGGATTGAGACTGGATTGGGAGCCCCCAGGAACTGGAGCCAGCCACCCCCCTTCGCCAATGAGCTGGGGCTTGTGAGCTTGTGATTGTGGCCTTCCCTCTACAGCTTCACAAAGTTCCCTTTCAAGGAAATAGCCAGAGTCTCTGGGGGCCAATTTAGTGACTGAGATAGCTCAACCTGATGCTGTCTTGATGTCAGCCTGCCCTCTACCCAATTCTAAAGAATCAAGGTATTACACTGGAATCTCAGGTGGGCAAAGATGCAAGCACATGTGGCCCGCTGTCTTCCAATGGGTAGCTGGAGGAATAGAATCCTCACACAGACTTGCTGAATCCACCTGACTGCTGCAATGCCACCACTGCTCAATTTCAGAGTCACCAGTTGGACAGCTCAGTTCCTGAGTTCTAGTCAAACTTGCTCAGGCAATGCGAGCAAAACCCACACAAAAGAGTTCAGAGGGTCTCCAGATGGACAATTCTGGCTGAGAATTCAATCGAACTCTCTCAGGCAGTGTGGGTAACACCTACACAAATGAGTTCAGAGAGTTGATAGACTAGCAATCTGTCTGTTTCCAGGGGCCTGGAAAAGGGTCTTTTATAGTGGGAAAGGGAATCAGCAAAGTTCACTCCCTACCCACCAAAGTTAGAACTCTGGTGCCACTGTTTCCACACTGCAGCCCAGTGGCCCACACTATGCCCTGGCCTCTCAGTGAACTACTCAAATACTACTGCCTTTATAGTCCTTCAGGCAACAAGGACGGGGGAAGGGTGAGCTATGTGCTCAGGATTGTGGAAAGAATATTTGTTCTCTTTTTTTCCCAGGCAGAAAGTGGCCTGAGCTCAGAAGTGGGACCTCCCTGGTATAGGAGGACTGGGATTTAGCAGCTCTCTCCTGTGGGGTGAAGTGATCTGTCCTTTGTTACCTGCTTGCTCTTGGAAACCCCACTGGGACCTCCCTTTTGAGGGAGCGATCTCCCATCCTCTTGGCAACAGGTGCCTTTAGACTAGTCACTTTGTACCTGGTCTTCATTGTCTTTCTTTCTCTTTCTTGGCCTTCCCTGCTTGTGTTAGCAGCGATGGTGTGCAACTCACTTATTTCTCTCTGTGCTCGTCTCTCCACCTTCAGCTTCTCTGAGTCCACTTCAGTTCAACATTTCTCTCTCTGGACAGGATCATCTGGTGAAAGCTCCTTCTAGTTGGCCACCTTCATTAATTATAATAGTATTATATTCACCAAAGAATGAGATGCATAACATAGATTAGAATGGAAAAAAAATGTTTATCAGCTCAAACAATGATTTTATAAGTAAAATTCTTACAATGAATACCAAATTTTAAAAATGATCCACTTGAAAACCTAAGTAAAATAAAGTACTGAAAATAGGATAGCATGGCAAAAGGGGGGGGGGTGGTTAGAGTCATCTATTGAATAGTCTATATTAACTTGGTTTCCTCTGCTGCTTTCCTTTAACCTTTAATCTTGTTTCTCACTACATAACCACACATATTTTCTCTTCCCAACAGGTAAATCAATTTTATGATCTCTGAACATGCCGTGTTTTAGTCCATGATTCCCATGAAGTTGCCACACAGCCATACAACAGTGAGCAGAGGGAGAAATCCAAAGATATGTTTTATAAGGTGAAAAGTCATCAGAAACAGAAGCCCAGGTCAAGGATGAAAGAGATTGAATGGGGCATGAAACTATTCAGGCAAGCTAATGATGCACATAAAAAAATCTGTGGGTGAGGTTGGTCATCAAGGAATTTAAAGACTGAATTGTGCAGTGTGATATGAGGTTTAAGGGAGGCTCAGAATAATTATTCAAAATCCAAACCTACAAATACTGGGAATTCAGCAAAAAGCCATCCTTTCAAGATTCCATATTTGATACAATTTTTTTTCTTTTTTTTCTTTTTGAGACAGAGTCTCACTTTGTTACCCTTAGTAGACTGCTGTGGCGTCACAGCTCACAGCAACCTCAAACTCTTGGGTTCGAGTGATTCTCTTGCATCAGCCTCCCAAGTAGCTGGGACTACAGGCACCCACCAAAACACTTGGCTATTTTTAGAGATGGTGTCTCACACTTGCTCAGGCTGGTCTCAAACTCCTGAGGTCAAGCAACCCACCTGCCTTGGCCTCTCAGAGTGCTGGGATTATGGGTATGAGCCACCACGCCCAGCCTTTGATTACATTTTTAGATTTTTGTGTCTTAGTCTTTTTGTCCTCTCAGCCTGCAGTTCCCAAGCTCCTAATATTTAAGTATCTAAATCCTACCAGGCTTTGACACCCAGCTAAACTCCTACATTTCCTAAGGACTCTTGTTTGATAAGCCCAACAGGAGTTGATACTTTTCTTTTTTGAAGTGTTATAGTATTTATTATCATTTCTAAGCATATATCTTACTCATATCAGCATGTTCTACTTTACACATATGCATTCTCTCTCCCTTTTTGGAAACTCTTTAGAAAGAATAACAGTGACTTGTATGCATAAGTCCAATAGCAGCTCACGCACTTTTTTTTTTTTTTTAATGTCAAATCTTTGGAATGTAGGCTTGTTCTAGATTTATAAGGGAATAGTTTTGCTTATGCAGTGTTTAATATTTATTCAGTTTGTTTAATATTTAAACAGAAGCTAAGAACATGCCCGGAAATATTTTGGAGGTCAGAGTGATGATAGTTAACTACAAAATAACTGATTTTGGGGGCAGATGCTTGTGTTATTGCTATTCAATAAATGCTGCTTACAGAGCAGAGGGAACAATGACAACAAATAGGCTTCAAGATTATATATATATATCATATATATAATGATTTATAGGCAAATGACTTTGAGAACACTGCTGTATACCCAAAGAGGTTTATCATGTAACTATTCCAAACCAAGTGGTTTGATAATGTTTTCTCACTTAAAATATAACAAACATCTGTGCTGTTTTACAT
Source organism: Nycticebus coucang (assembly GCF_027406575.1). Lineage (NCBI taxonomy): Eukaryota > Metazoa > Chordata > Mammalia > Primates > Lorisidae > Nycticebus > Nycticebus coucang. The sequence continues at coordinate 48,181,136 of NC_069783.1, forward strand.
CTCCAGAGACACAAGGAGAGTAGAAGGTAGGAGTTTTTATGTATACAAATTTTTTTAAAAAGGAACATGGCAATAGAGTTTAGCAGAAATATACCTCCACTGTTATTGGTGTTGCTCTGTTTCACTTCTCAAAGTTGAGGAGTTTGATCCAGATATCTAATATTCCTCTTGCAGAAATCTAAGACAATTCACTGAGTTTCAAAATGTTAACGTTTGACCTGTCTGTCATGAATCATCATTCCAATCCAGATGATTAGACTCAAAAGCAAAAAATATAATTCTTCAAGTTTCTTTCATGAAATCTCTTTCAATAAAGAGAACAAAGGTTTCCTTTGCAATATTAACAAAACTGCTTTTATAAACTTCAACATTCTTGAATGGACAATTTCAAAGAAAAATATTCAATATAATTGCTGTTGCTGCACCTATTACACTGAAAGTTTCTTATGCTTCAATATTGACTCAATTTTTGGTTCAATCTGTCAGTTAAAAGGTAAGAATATATTAATCCTTTTTCTATAGCTAACCAACTATTCTCAGTACCATGGGAAGATTAAGAGTATAATGATTAAGTTTCTTTACTATCCTGAATAACCTTATAATCTAATTGTGGAAATAAGATAAACAATATGAAAGTACAGTTAAATCAGTGTTATGATTAACATTTCAATGAAAAGTTAGACCTGAAAATGTCAAATGAATAATACAAACACTAAGTATACCATGTCATAGATTCAGAATAAAAACTTGAATATGATTGTACATAGAAGCCAATTTTATGATCATCTTAATAAATAATCAATTGTTATTCACTTATAAAATATGGTTCTTAAATATATATTTGAAATGATACGTAAAAACTATATGAAATGTTTTTAAGACTTTTGATAAATTTACTTTTTCTTGTCAATGTGAACAAATAACTTCAACAGTTTCTTTTAAAAAATGGAAAAAAGGTATTAACCCATAAACAAATTCACCCTGTAAATTTTAAATCAATGGTACCTTTTCAAACATCTTGTCCATTCCACTCTTTAATAAATATGCAAAATATTTATTACCTTTCATCTAAGCTGACTTCCTAACTGTTCTGATTCTAATATTTATTCAATCTATCTTAATGCCAAATTCAAAATTATAAGTTTTTTTTTAATTAAATCATAGCTGTGTACATTAATGCATTCATGGGTAAAAATGTGCTGGTTTTGTATATGATTTGAAATATTTTCATCAAAACATAGCCTTCACAGCATTTTCTTAGTTATTGTGTTGTCATTTATATTCTACATTTAGTAGATTTCACATGTACCCTTGTAAGATGCACTTAGGTGTGGTCGCACCAATTACCCTCCCTCCACCCATTCTCCCTTCTCCCCTCCTCTCCCTATTCCCTTTCCCCATATTCTTGGGCTATAATTGGTTTCATAGTAGGGCTAAGTACGTTGGATACTTTTTCTTCCATTCTTGAGATACTTTGCTAAGAATATGTTCCAGCTCCATTCCTGTAAACATGAAAGAGGTAAAGTCTCCATCTTTCTTTAAGGCTGCATAATATTCCATGGTATACATATACCACAATTTATTAATCCATTTGTGGGTCGATAGGCACTTGAGCTTCTTCCACGACTTAGCAATTATGAATTGGGCTACAATAAACATTCTGGTACAAATATCTTTGTTATAGTGTGATTTTTGGCTTTCTGTATATATACCTAGTAGAGGAATTGTAGGATCAAAGGGCAGGTCTATTTTTAGATCCCTAAGTTTTCTCCAAACATCTTTCCAAAGGAATGTATTAGTTTGTATTCCCACCAGCAGTGTAGAAGTGTTCCCTTTTATCCACATCCACGCCAGTATCTCTTGTTTGGGGGTTTTGTGATATGGGCTAATCTTACTGGAGTTAGATGATATCTGAAAGTAGTTTTGATTTGCGTTTCTCTGATGATTAAACTATTGAAGAAAAATATCACTGATTTATCTTTTTGCTCATGGATTAAAATACAAATCTCTCAATTCGGTGATCTAATGAGATTCCATTTTCCTAAATTTATTTCTCATTTCCCCTCCCTCTACTCCTAGATGTCCCACATATTTCCTCTGCCTGAAAAATCATCCAAGTTCTTCACTTCCTATTATTTGAAAATGTCTAAATCCTTATCTTACTCTTTATGGTACATTTTAAATGCTTTTTTAACCTAAATCTTTCACTGACCCAATCCAGATTAAATCATCTGCTTTTTTTCTGAAATCAGGGTCAATACTTCAAAAGATATATATTTTTAAGGAGACATAAAAATTCAAGGGAGCCAAAGAAGACAAGAGGCTCTTTCCCTCCAATTCAGTATCTAGAACAGAGGTCCTAGACATATAGAGATTGCATAGACTTTTATGGTGTAGTTTTGTGTGTCTTTGCTTTTGTGAGTTTTATGTAACATGAAATTGTAGTGTATTATTTTTCTCCTTCATTTCTGCAATATAATTCTCTGAACTTTGATAGTCTCCTCATGAAACTTTAACAATTTCTTTTTTTTTCTTTTTTTTTTTTTTTGCAGTTTTTGGCTGGGGCTAGGTTTGAACCTGCCACTTCCAGTTTATGGGGCTGGCACCCTACCCCTTTGAGCCACAAGGTGCCGCCCTCTTCTTTATTTTCTTTGAGATAGAGTTTCACTGTATTGTCTCAGGCTATAATGCAGTGTTGTCAGCCTAGCTCACATCAACCTCAAACTCCTAGGTTCAAGCAATCCTCCTGCCTTAGCCTTCCAACTAACTGAGACTACTGGCACCCACTATAATGACTGGCTAATTTTTCTTTTTTTTTTAGGAAAGATGGGATTTCACTCCTACTCAGGCCAATCTCAAACTCCAAAGTTTAATCAATCCGCCCACCCCCGTCAGCCACGCCAGCCTTTCAGCCTAATAGGATTACAGGCCACTATGCCTCTCCAAAACTTTAGCAATTTCAACCTTTTCATATCAACAGCTTATGGAAATAAATGTAAGTACCATCCACTCTTTATGAGCAATATTTGTAGGACAGTCAAAAAGTTAGAATATTTTACACTATACAACTCTTGATCTTAGTCAAAAGGCCAAGAAGCAGCATATTAAACACTATGAAATGTAAATATTCATTATGCTTGTGTGTGTGTGAATATATATATTTCTAAGCTTGCTTCAAAATACATTATGATAACATAAATCACTGTGTGTTCACAAGATATTCAAATAAATCATGATTATCTAAAGTAATTAACTATAGGACAATTGCAATTACATTTCTCGAATAAAATGGATTGCTAGGTGATTCATCACTTTCTAAAATTTTAAGGGAGGAGTCTCAAAACCAAGGGCTTAATTTTCTTTATTGTTGCAAAGAAGCACCAGTTATGCCCAAACCCCAAATCCAGAGCTCTTTCTCTTCCTGACAAAACATCAAAAAAAGAACATGTTCAGAAACTATCAAGTTTTTAGTTCTACTTAGAACTGGAAACACATGGGATTTTCCTCTAAAGTAAAGATATTTTTAAAAGTTAGTTTTCTTAATTTTCTATTTGTGTTTTTTTGCCCCAAAGTAAATCCTCACAAAACACCTTACTGAAAGAACACATTCTATGATGTTAATATCTGGAACATTGTGATGATCTTTTCATTGTCACTCCATTTACTTTCATGTTGTTATCCATGCTGTGGCCCATCTTTATCTCCCCTTTCCTGATTTCTGTCTATTCTAATCATAGTCATTCTTTACAGCTGACATGGCTTTGATAGTCTTGGTCTAACTCCATGAAACCTGCCACTGTGTAGAAGTACTAACAAACTAATCCATGATTTTCCACTTATAGTAGCTCTGCTTTAAACAAGTCAATCAATTTCTTCATTTCTAAGGTAGGGAATATGGCAAGCTGTGAGAGACAAAGATAAAGGAAATTGGTAAGGACTTACTAGAAGACCCAGTACATGGGTATGAGCTGGTTGTGAATGAGTCATTCTTTCTGTTTTCGCAGTCAAAAAAGAATGCTTATAAAATATTCTCCCAGGATTATTTCTTTAAGTGTTTCCTCTGCACTCTCTCCAAGTATCTTTATAGTTTCATGTCTTAAGTTTAAATCTTTTATCCAGTGAGAATCAATTTTTGTTAATGGTGAAAGTTGTGGGTCCAGTTTCAGTCTTCTACAAGTTGTAAGCCAGTTCACCCAGCACCATTTGTTAAATAGGGAATCTTTCCCCCAAGTTTTTGATAGGCTTATCAAAGATCAAATGATGATAAGTGTCTGGGTTTATCTCTTGGTTCTCTATTCTGTTCCATATATCTACCGCTCTATTTTTGTGCCAGTACCATGCTGTTTTGATCGCTATAGATTTATAGTATAGCCTGAAATCTGGTAGTGTGATTCCTCCTGATTTGTTTTTATTTCTGAGTAATATCTTGGCTATTCAAGGTTTTATTCTGATTCCATACAAAACGAAGCACTATTTTTTCAAGATCTTTAAAATATGACAGTGGTACTTTAATAGCGATTGCATTAAATTTGTATATTGCTTTGGGTAGTATGGACATTTTAACAATGTTGATTCTTCCCAGCCATGAGAATGGTATGTTTTTTCCATTTGTTAACACCTTCACTTTCATATGAAAGGTAAAACACAACTATAGTCCAGGATGAAGGAGGGAAGAAGAAAGAAGCGGAGGGGAGGGAGGAGGTTTGCTGGATGGAGGGCAATCAATGGGACCTCACCCATGGTGCGTATTACAAGGGTATATGTCAAATCTATTAAGAGTAGAGTATAAATGTCTTAACACAATAAGGAAATGAAGTGAAAGCTACGTTAACCAGTTTGATGTAAGCATTCCAAATTGTATATAAAATCAGCACATTGTACCCCATAAATGCATTAATGTACACTGTTATGATTTAATAAAAAAAAAAAAAAAAAGAATGCTTTAGCCATCCAAGCAGCTGCCATTCTTCAAACCTTCCAAGGTTCATAGGAGGGACTATTTTCAAGTTTCTGTGATGGAGAGTCCAATACAAAGGAGGGAAAAAGGTACTACAAGAAGCATGCTGGTACAAAGGCCACAAGAATCGGGGCAGTCTTGAAGGCTTAGGAGTAGAAACAGCCATTGTGTGTGAGGTTGTTTAAAAGAAGGGATCACAGAGTTTAAGAAACTTAATTGTGGAGTAAGTACTCTCTTCGAAATGTTTGAAAAACATGAGACTAATTATGTCAAAATTACTTTTGGCATAGAAACTCACTGAAAAGAGTTCCCAATGGCCAAAGCTGGAAAAATTTGAGTAACAAAATAAACAGTGATAATACTAGATTATGACCCACAGAATAAATATTCATGAATCCTTAGTGTAATAAATAAGTAATTGAACAAATAAATAAATGGTGATCTTGCCTCCAGCAATTATAGCTGTCTTACAAATGAATCCCAATTAATGAATGCAAAAGAAATGAGGAAATGGATGCTGAAATTTAATGGACAAAAGTTTAAAGACAAATAGAATATTTTCAGATATTTACTCATTTCAAAGGGTGAAGTGGTAACTTTAAAATGTCCAGAAGACGCTAGCTTAACCAAGAAATTGGTATTACCACCACCAGCAATAAGCAAAATTTATATCATGTACTTCAAAAAAAAAAAAAAGAAAAGAAAACAGAGTCTCACTTTGTTACCCTTGGTGGAGTGCTGGGGAGTCACAGCTCACAATCTCAAACTCTTGGGCTTAAGCGATTCTCTTGCCTTAGCCTCCCAAGTAGCTGGACTACAGGCGCCCATCATGACTCCTAGCTATTTTTTATTTTTATTTTTTTAATTTATTTATTATTTATTTATTGATACAGAGCCTCAAGCTGTCACCCTGGGTAGAGTGTTGTGGCATCACAGCTCACAGCAACCTCCAACTCCTCAGCTTAAGTGATTCTCTTGCCTCAGCTTCCCAAGTAGCTGGGACTACAGGTGCCCTCCACAAGACCTGACCATTTTGTGGTTGTATTTGTCATTGTTGTTTGGTAAGCCCGGGCTGGATTCAAACCTGCCAACTCTGGTGTATGTGGCTAGCACCTTAGCCGCTTGAGCTACAGGCACCGAGCCAATTTTATTTTATTTTTTTATTAAATTATAACTTTGTACATTGATGCATCTATGGAGTTCAGTGTACTGCTTTGATATACCACGTGAAATGCTTATATTGAACTAAGTAACACATCCATCACAATTATACTCATTTCTTTTTTTTTCTTTCTTTTTTTTTTTTTTTTTGTAGAGACAGAGTTTCACTTTATTGCCCTCAGTAGAGTGCCGTGGCCTCACACAGCTCACAGCAACTTCCAACTCCTGGGCTTAGGCGATTCTTCTGCCTCAGCCTCCCGAGTAGCTGGGACTACAGGCACCCGCCACAACGCCCGGCTATTTTTTTGTTGCAGTTTGGCCGGGGCTGGGTTTGAACCCGCCACCTTCGGCATATGGGGCCAGCGCCCTGCTCACTGAGCCATAGGCGCCGCCCTATACTCATTTCTTAATAGTTTTGAAATATACTATTGCATCATGCACATTAGGTGAGGTTCCCCCCCAAATACCCTCCCTCCTCTCATATTTCTCCTTCCCATCCTCTCTTTCTCTTCTTCCCTTCTACTTTCTGTACTATAGTTATGTTTTGCCAGCCAGATGAATGTGTAGGTGATTATATACTGATTTCATAGTAGTATTGAGTACATTGGATACTTTCTTTCTTTCTTTTTTTTTAGAGTCTTGCTCTTGCTTAGGCTGGTCTCAAACTCCTGAGCTCAGGCAATCTATCTGCCTCGGCCTCCAAGAGTGCTAGGATTACAGGCATGAGCCACCTTGCCAGGCAATATCATGTACCTCTTGATATCATGCATTAAAAAGGGTATATTAGTTTATGGTATTATTGCTAAAAATGGCAAATAATCAAACCATGAGAAAATAACTAATATCCCCACTTGAGATAAAATAATTGCGTAATGCTTGTCACAAGTATCAAGGTCATAAAAGACAAGGAAAGACCATGGAAATACATAGTTTGAAAGAAACTATGAAGACATCACAATGGAAAGTATTTTGACATCTTGGATGGGCTCCTGCAACAGAAAAAGGACATTAGTGGAAAAACTAGTAAAAACTGAATAATACAGCCTGGGATTTAGCTAATAGCATTGCCCAATATTGATTTAGTTTTAATAATTCTACCACACTATGTAGAATATTAGGATTAGAGCAAGGTAACTGAAGGATATATAGAATACAGTTATATTATTTTTATGACTTTTTATAAATGAAAAATTTCAATGTAAACATAATTATTTGGCTGAGTAAACTGTATTTTTGGTTCATTACATTGTTCCAGGTGAAATATGGGGGCATCCTTCACTGTCCCTTTAATTGTCAGAGGCACATACATATTTACCATGAAGCAAATGAAGGTCCTAAATTAAATATTATGTTATAATTTTATATTCTTGTTTTAAAAGAAAGCTCCATCCCACAATGCATCAGCTTCAAATCCTACCAAACAAGGATCTGTCTCTGTTCAACAGTAAAAGAAATCCTAAGGCTGTTAAGGAGGACAGGAAGCTAGAACCTAGGGAAAAATAGTGAACCCAATTATATGACCAAGTGTCATATTGAATGGCTGACTATTCAATTTTCAGCGTCTAAATAAGCATGGCAAACTATAGCTTACTTAGGTTGAAGCTGATATTTGTGTGTGTGTGGTGGTGGGGAGGTTACATTTCACAAAGGAAACAAGAAAATTATCAGCCAGATAATAATAGTAAAAATGAAATAGGTAGCAATATTTGCCTAAGTATTTTGCAAAAAAAAAAAAAAAAGCCTAGTGAGAAATGGGAAGATGGGAATAGAAAGCATGTTGGCAAGATTCCAGGCAGAAATCAGTGGTAAAGCTCTGGTCCTAATAAAGATACCAAGTGCTAAGCAGTAAAGAGAAGGAATACCCCAGTGTATGAGACAGAAAAATTGTGCTTTGGTAAGTATGAGTTTTCCACACTCTTTTAAGAAATCAGAATGAGGATTAGAAGAACGGAGCAAAGTTCAGACTACTCTTTGGAAATGGAGCTTCTAATGTTCTCCATGTCTTGACCAAGCACAGATATGGAAAATCTGAGACTGAGTCTTCAGATGACCACATCACAATTTAGAGTGCATAAACTCTAAATAAATAGAACATTTTAACGCACAGGAAGGGCTCGATTCCTTTGGCCCTATTATTGTTTAATAAAACATTCACTAACTTTATCTCGCTAACTCAACAGTGTTTTTTTACATTTAATAATAAAAATGATTGTCAAAAGAATAATACAAACATATATGCGGTTCATTTATGGAGATTTGCTAGAGGATAGATAACTCTTAGTGACTCTATAATTAGTTTTATTTATTTAATAAATGACCCTGTTTTTCTCAAGACTTGCCAACATTCGAATCTCTTAGAATCAGGAAGGAGAGCTGGTAAGCTTTTGAAGAAATTCGAAGAGGAAAAACAATAGAATTTTGACATTTGACAAGAAATGGTAAAGCCATAACTGGCAGAAAAGGAGAGAGAATTTATAGCATATTATTAATTTGGGGGTTTTAATACTTTATGATTTAGTTTGTCACTCTAGATAGAATATAAAATTCTTAAGGACAAAGATAAAACCTAGACACTTAAATAGACATCAAGGTATTTAACACAAAAAATTGCTGACTAATATATAAGCTTGCCAACTGTTGACCCTGAGGTGGAAGAATTTGAGATAAAAAAGGCGAAATTGATTAAAGAGGCCAATTAAACATCTAAAACTCTACTTATTCACGATACTTATTTCTTGCATATCAAATATACGTGGCAGAAAATCGAGCACATCCAATTTCTCCTATTTAAAATAAAACATTAGAGGCTCGGTGACCATAGCCCAGTGGTTATGGCGCCAGCCACACACAAGGAAGTTGGTGGGTTCAAATCCATCCTGGGCCTGCCAAACAACAGTGACAACTACAACCAAAAAATAGCCAGGCATTGTGGCAGGCACCTGTAGTCCCAGCTACTTGGGAGGCTGAGGCAAGAGAATCACTTAAGCCTAAGAGTTTGAGGTTGTGTGAGCTGACACTCTACCAAGGTTGACATAGTGGGACTTTGTCTCAAAAATAAATATAAATTAATAAATAAAATAAAATAAAAGATTAGAACCATAGGTTATCTTAGGTGACTTCAGACAGAGTAAGTTCATGACTGGAATTATCCAGCACGTAAAAGCGTTCACTTATCTTTTTCCCTTCTAGTCTTCCTTCAGATGGAGATTTTGCATGTTAAATTTCAGCTCAGTGAGACTTTTTTCTATAGTCAAGTTATAGATCCTGACAGGAGTTAGTTACTATAAAACTGCTGGCAGATACTCATCTCTAACATCACTAGAGTGTACCATAAAAGACTCCAAATCAGTTAAAATGACAACAACAACAAAAAAAAAATCTTATACTTTGTACAATTTCTTCCATGCTCCAGCAGAAGTCAAAGGTATAGGGCTGATTTTCTTTAATGCTTTATACAAGTAACATACATAGTGGACGTAACAGTGCTTAAACAGCCTGCCCAGCCCATGGGACTTTGCCTTTAGGTAACAAAAATTCACTCAGTCTTGTTATCTTTTTTCTACAAATAAACATTTTTAAGAGTACAAACCACGCATTCTTTTTAGCTACTTTCTCCCATGTAGATTTTATTTAGGAATTTTTTTTTTTTTTTTTTTTTTTTGTGGTTTTTGGCCGGGGCTGGGTTTGAACCTGCCACCTCCGGCATATGGGACTGGTGCCCTACTCCTTGAGCCACAGGCGCCACCCTCCCATGTAGACTTTAAATAGCACCAACACATGACACTAAAATTTTACAAATGATTGTCTAATAATTGTTCCCTGCATCGATGTAAAGATAATAAAGGAAATGATTCTGCAACGCTATGCTATGCAGTTTTTATTTACTGAAATTTAATTCAACTTAAGACACTGGTCAAATATTGTTGCAAAAAAATAAAAAAGTGAAATTACCTCATATAACATTAAATCAACTTTGGGTTAATCTAGCCCATTTCCTGTAAACTATATTTGATTCTGGGAAATTCCAGAGCAACTAAAAATCTGCATAATTTCTTCGGTCTGTAAAAGAATCAATAAGATTAGAGATAAAATATTGCATTTTGCTGTGTATAATGTACACTTTTTGCCCAAAGTTTTGAGGGAAATATAAGAAGGCACATTACACATGGGTAGTACTAAGTTAAATATTTACCTATATAAATGTTTATAATTCTTTTATTTATTGCTTATGCATTAAAAGTATAACTCTATAAAGAGAAAATGATATCTATATGCAAAGTAATACCCAGGTATACAGTAATCAGTTTTGTTGAACTTATGACAAACTTGCACGAAAGAATTTTCAGCCAACAAAGTGCAAGGTATTTCTCTTTGTATATTTTAAGTAGAAACTAGCAATCTACTGATCCTTTAACAAAATTATTGGAAAATGTTGAAACAGTTTTCATCCACTGCATGCTTTAAGCTTTGAATATGAGTTAAAAACATTTAAACAAAACATTTTTCTTTTCTAGAAAGTTTGGGCCAAAAATGCAGATGCCCATTACACACAGCAAAATATAGTAAACAAAGCAAAATAATGTTCTAGTTCTCTTTCAGTTTTAGTAGTGATATACTTGAAACAATTTTGGTAATTATAGTACTTGCTTTCTCGAAGAAAGCAAAGTTTTTACTTGGATAGCCAATACTGCCTTTTTGGTTGTGAGTATCTTAGTTATAATTAGGATGTTCAATAAATTCTCTTGAATGTTGTGACTTTCCTTTCATATCCAACAACAGAGAATCATGTTGGCCGTAGGGATAAAAGGATCAGCTGGTCTGATTAGGCCAGTTGTCCTTCTGATGTAGGAGTTGCACTTTATGTTGAATAAAAATTCACTGTAACTGTGAACAGTGCAAGATCATCCGCAAGGAAAGGCAGGATGAGGATAAATGAAAACAATCGCATGGATTTCACTTCTCCTTTTCACACTACACATACTTTGTTGACTAAAAATTCAATGTCTTTTCTCACAGTTCTTGTAAATCTACACTGTCATATTTTTTCAATCAGTAAAATCATAAAGATAAAAATTCTTCTGTATCCAAGTGGAAGTATTAGTATTCATAACAGAGACACAGAGGTTCAATGGAGAAGCCTACTGGAATCTTTTCTGGAGCAAGACAAGAGATAAATAATAATGTACAAACATTAATATAAGGAAGTTCTTAGTCAGATGTGTGTTTTAGTGTAATAACTGGATAAAAAAAAGCACCCAGATATTAGGTAAAAGATATACCTGATTGATACATCACCCTCTGGATCTCATCATGTCGTGGACAATCTATGCTTTACATAGGAATTCCAAGTAGCTTTTCTATACAGCAACAGATTGAAATATCTGCAACATTTCAAGTGATACCCAAGACACTGTCAGGTGTCACCAGTCTGAGAGAAATAGACTAACAAACGTTATGGAGAAATGGAAAGAGCATGGACTTTAGAGACAGGAAAAACCAGGACCAACAATCTGGGTTTGATTCATGGCTCTGTCTCAGCCTAGCTGTTTATCCTCAAGTAAGTCATTTAATTTCTCAGAACCTCAGTTGTTGCTTCTATAAACAGGAAGAGCTGGTGTATCTGGGACAATCTGTGTGAGGATGAAATGAGACCAGGTTTGGGAAGTGCCCGAGTGTGCATCAGGAATTCAGAAAGCTAAATTCACAGACGTGATTAAGGATCTCCAATCACATAGGTTTCGTTTATCCTCTTTCATGTTACACATAGCTATTTCACTTTTCTCTCTTTGACTTGATTTTACTTCATAAATCTCTCCTCTGCCACCCCAACAGATGTGCTGTTTAATCAAACTAAACCTGTCTAATTCCACCTGATATTATAAATCACGCCTAACCTGTCTAAAATCCTTTCACACATAATGGCTTCCCATAAGCTTTTCAAATGAGTAAATCCAAGACATTAATTGAAAATGAACTTGTACAGCAGAGTAGATCTCTACTGCTTCTCAGAAGAGAAGGCTGCAGGTCTCCCTGATGTGAAAGCTCTTCATTCACAGTGCATTAAAAAAAAAAAAAACTGCTAAGAATACAGTAGAAATGTGCAGACCATGTTTCTAAAAGCTTAGACTACATAAAATGAATGCACTGATGATGTCTTGGCCCAGAGTTCAGATGCCTGCAAAATGAACCAGGTCACTGTATGAATTAGGATTGCTCCTGCATGCACTAATACATCATGACAAATTAACCAGGACTGCAGGAAAGCTCTTCCAGGTGTTCTCAGGGCAAAAGTTACTTTTAAATAATAGGAAGGTGATCACACAAACTGACACAGAAGAGGTTCTCTCAGTTGGAATAAAATTACTTCCAATCGTCCTTTCTTTTTCTCCAACATAAAGGTACATTGCAAAATAAGCTGAGTAACAACAATACTGATTTCTTAATGAAGAGCGGATGGTAATGAACAATGTCATTACATATTCTGTAGGCAGACAATTTAGCATGAGTTGGCATATGCGTGTAGTCAGAAAGGCAATGATATGGATAATAATCTCAGAACATTTTCCATGACATTATCTCAATCATTAGAACCATTTAGCATAAACACTAAAGAACGCATTCCTTATTGTCAAAAGGCAAAATTAAGCCAGCAATTACAAATCAAAGGAAAAGAAAATGTATTGGATTGTTGTCTTTCAAGTCTATAAAATAAAATTCTCCATCATTCTTAATCATGCTGACATAACTACCAAAAGTACTATCTTAAGTCTTGGTAGAGAATTACAAGTAATACAACTTTAAACTCTAAGGAGGTTTTGCTAACAATCCACACTCTTTTTAGCCCAGGTAGAAGGTAGAAATCTTTTCAGTAAATGAATTAATTTGGCAATTTTCTCATCTCATTATACCTTTTGTCAGGAAAATGATTTATCAGAATTACAATACTTAATGCTGTATATCTTGTGAAATATAGTCATCGGATCAGGACAGTATCATCATTTGACTCCCTCAATATATGATATTTTCATTAGCGGCAAGATATTCATCCTTCCCCTCTACTCAGCAGGGCTATAAAGAGAGGCCAGCCAACCAAATCACACAGTTTTGAAAAGGTCAATGAAATACAGTATATTACTATAATTTATAGAATACTGTTCATGAAGCATTCTTGAACACTTTATTTATGTGCAAAGAAAATAATAAAAACATAAAGCAGTATAGAATGATCATGTTATTATTGCCATGATTATACAGATAGCATTGAATGAAGTTTTCCTTTGCACTTAGAAAGCAAAAGAAGGTATTTTTAGATAGTCAATAACAAAATTAAAGCTGTACTTCCTTCTGTTAGACTGATATAGAATTTTAAAATGAAGAAAAGGAAAGAAAAAAGGAAGTCAAGACAGAGGCACAGTTCATTTGCCTGGTTCTAGAAGAAATTAAAACTTTTGCTCTCTCATTAGCAGAGCCACAAGAGACCATCTCTATTCAGATTAATCACAGTTTACTTTTACCTGGTTATGCCTATGATTTGGGATAAGCAAAAAGAAATTGGGTATGAGAAACAAGTTTTGTTTTTTTTTTTTTTTGAGACAGAGTCTCACTATGTCACCCTCAGTAGAGTGCTGTGGCATCACAACTCACAGCAACCTTAAACTCTTGGGCTTAAGAGACTTAAGAGGCTGGGCCTACAGGCACCCACCACAATGCCTAGCTCTTTTTTTGTTGTAGTTGTCATTGTTACTTGGCAGTCCAGGGCTGGATTCGAACCTGCGAGCTCTGGTTCATGTGGCTGGTGCCCTAGCCACTGAGCCAAGAAACAAGTTTTATACAAGGATTTTTGCCTTAATGATTCCCACTTGAGCTGTCAGATTATTTGTATTATGGGTTAAAGTTAAGACATAAAGACAATTGTTCATCTGCATTTAAGCAAATGGCATTTGGGAGAAATGCCCTTGAAACTTCATAAATGAGATGTTAAAACAAATTCATGTTGTTTTGGAAAAAAGAGCTTTGACTTTGATTAAAGAGAGCTATTTTTAAAACCCATCCCCAACTCTTTATTTTTCAGAATCTTTACCAAAACAGAAGAAATTCTGGTGCATTTATTCAAAAGCATATCTTACCAGATATCGTGCAAGGTGTTATAGATGAAAGGAAGAAAGTATAATCCCTGCATTTTTAAATTACTTGCCATTCATGACCCTTTGTGACCTGAGTCTTGTCAGTCCCTCCAGAGCATATCCTGTAACTCTGCCCTACCTGAGAGTTACACCAGCAGCATCAATCAGTTCATAAGCCCCTGAAACTACTCTTCGGGGGATCGTGTAGAAAATCCCCACTTGAAGCCTGACCTTTTCAACTTTTGCCACAAAATTATTTTTTCTTCATTTGAGGACATAAACATGTTAACAAATTATGTTCCTTCTTCCAATTAACATCACAGGGACTTCTTCATTCAAAGCAAAAAAAGAAAGGTGAAAGAAATTATCAACACTTACTACATTCATTTTCAGGTAGCATGAAAAATTCATGTAAATCTTTTTGAATCTCTTGTCATAGTCTGTTCTCCACAATATATTTACCAAAATAAAAAGGAGACAGGAAAAGAAAACAAAAAGGTAAAGAGGAAAGAAAATTAAATAAATGAAGACAGGGAGGAAGAAGGTAGGAGAGAGAGCAAGAACAAAAAATAAAGTAAATACCTCTGATGGACTGATCTGACAGGGTTCGCCATGGAATTCCACTGGCTTGATTCTAATTCATCATGTGCGTAAATGGTGCCCTTGAAAAAACTTTAATTGAAGATGAGAGTTTCCCTTTCATTTTCTTTCTTTTTTTTTTTTTTTTGTAGAGACAGCGTCTCACTGTACCGCCCTCGGTAGAGTGCCGTGGCGTTACACAGCTCACAGCAACCTCTAACTCTTGGGCTTACGCGATTCTCTTGCCTCAGCCTCCCGAGCAGCTAGGACTACAGGCGCCCGCCACAACGCCCGGCTATTTTTTTGTTGCAGTTTGGCCGGGGTTGGGTTTGAACCCACCACCCTCGGCATATGGGGCCGGCACCCTACTCACTGAGCCACAGGCACCGCCCATCCCTTTCATTTTCTAGAAGAGTCCCTAGAGTTTTCCTGGAAAACATGATCTGTCATTTGCTACCAAAATCATCATCACCTGTTATCAGATAACAAACATGACTGAGGCATGCCAGGTCCGTTAGTTAGGACTCTGCAGACTGAAATAATTCACCTTCTGGGCCGAGCACATAGAGTCAAGTAGAAATACCTAAATATCATGTGGGTGTTGCACTTTGTATCAGAAAAGTGGTAGTTGTGATCACTTAATTTATTTCTATCTCTTGATATTAAAATTCCCATGTCATTATTATGAAAAGGCAAAACATGGAAACAGTGTAAAAGGGAGGCAGTCTAAAGTTAGGCAGATAACCTGCCTACCCCATCCAATGACACTATCCCTGGTTTCCTCACATTTCATGTGCCCTTTCTCTCCTTTCTTTTCTAGCTATCACATACAGGAATTACATGATCATTATTTATACTAAAAATCCTCTGGTTTGATGGAGGGCTGATTTAGGCAGGTATTAGAGATGTGATATCCTGAATTCTTCTAATATTATTAAGTACTTAGGATAATTAAAGATGAATAAAGTACATTTAAAAAATAGAAAAATGAAAATGTTTTCTTCATTATTCAGGTATTAATAAAGATGGGTTCCTTTTCCAAAATTGCTCATCTTTCTCTAATAGACTGTAAGTTATCTGTACAAGATTGGTAACCTCGGCTTCCTAGGTCTTTGATCAGGATCATTCACATGATGGGTACCCAATACTTGTTAAACAAAAGAATTCTATAACTCATTGTAGGGTTTGCTGCCTCCACATTGTTGACTTTGTTATATATGTTATTTCCTCTCTCTAGGAAACCTTTCCTTTTCTTCATTCATAGCTGGAATTCTGATTTTTTAATCAAACCCCAGCTCAGGTGTTGCTACTTCTTACACTCCCTTCCACTGGTCGTCCTCTCCTTTTCTATGCTCTATTTGCACAAATGTAGGGTGTATATCTGCTCACATAGTTGAATTATATTGTGGCTTTTCTTGTTTGTAAAGCCATTTAAATCTTTATGCTGGACTAATCCTCTCAATCATTTCACCCCTGTTGTCTGGAGTACTGTTCTTCCCAGGTTCCCTAAAACAGTGTGTAGCTGTATCTGTTGTCTCCACTGACTTCATAGTAATGATTTTCACTCTAAAACATGTTCCTATTTGGAGGATTGATTAAATCATCACTGAACTCTTGTAGCTATCCCCAACTGATGAATGTCTAAGCAGTCTTACAATGACCCTCCTGCTCTATTTGATTGTGGTTTGATTTTTGTTCTAGCTTATTCCCCTGATCTCACAGGGTCTCAGTTCAACTTTGGTTCTCACCTTCTTGGGTATTGGATCACTTGCTTCTTGCAGTTTCTGGCTTATCTCACCAATCTTGCTATGGGAAACTTCTTGTTTTAACTCTGATTCTACAGAGCTTTCCAGGGTTCTGGCTCTTTGGCAGAGCTCAGGTCCCTGGGACTGTTGTGGCCTCAATTTGAAGAGATTCAGATACAGTACATCCTTATTCTTAACCAGATGTTGTGCTCTTATTTTTTTCTTTCCCAAATGCTAAGTATATATCCTGGCACACTATCAAGTCAAATCCACTACCTCAGAATGCGACCTTCCTTGGAGATAAGATCTTTATAGAAATAACTGAGTTCAAGTGAGGTCATTTGGGCGGCCCCTAACACAACATGAACAGTGTCCTCCAGATGCAAAGAGAGGGAAGATGGCCATCTATATGCCAGGGTGAGAGGCAGGTAGAAGATACCAACCCTGCCAATGCCATGATTTCACATTTCCAGCCTCCAGAAGTATAAAACAAACATTTGTGTTATTTAAGACATCCTGTCTGTAGTATTTTAAGCAGTCCCAGTAAATCAATATAAACTCCAATGTATTTTTCTCACATATAAAATGGAGAGAGTACTACTACCTCAGAGCTGTATAAAGATTAAATGAGATAGTTTATGTAAAATTCTTGGGACAATGCCTAGTGTACTCAGTAAATGCTAGCTGTTACTGTTCTTATGACTTGAGTGTTATCCTTGAATAGACAATGCATTTCTTCCTAATCTGTTCCTATGAGCTCGTTATTAATCTTGTAAGCTAAGGTTTAAAAATTCATTTTCTTGATTATTAGATTTTCCCTCTTACATTTAAAATTATTATATTCACAGACTTAATTTCTAAGCCTTATTTTCCAACACCTAAGGTTAATTCCATAGCCATATTTATATGTGAAACACTGTAGGAGACTTTAGGTAAGAGGCATGTTTAATAATTCAAGTACATCAGTTACTAAGTGATATGCTCTTGATTGCTTTTTACCATAGTTATGTGGAATCTCTCTAAATGGGTGCCTTTGAAAAGCAGGCCTCATTCATTACTCAGAATCTTTTTGTCCAATGAGGAGCTGGTTCAGATACATATCAGAGATGTGATATCAAGAATTCCTCTAATATTACTAAGAGTTTATGATAATAAAAGATGACTGAAATGTATTTTAAAGGAATGCAGTAAGGAAATCAGTAATATCTTGCTTCACCTATTAATAAAGATGACCCACTTTGCAAAATTGAAATAAAGAAGTACATTTTAGAATATAAAATCATGTGAATATTTTAAAGATAATTGTATCACTTTTCTGCAATTCTAAAATCCAGAAGAAAAAGAAATTTCTAGCATCAACTTCTACCTTTATGAACAGACCATCAGGGTGGCAATAAGTTCTAAAGGGTGTTATAGGGATATAAAATATTCAATTTGGCATTTAGTTATAGATAGGGTGTCCATAAAGTTCATGGACACCCTATCTATAACTAAATGTAATTGAACATGAACTTTATGGACACCCTATACAAGAAATTTGGGGATTTTTTTTTCTTTTTCTTTAAATTCTGAAACAGAGTCTCACTCTGGTGCCCAGGTTGGAGTACCTTGGCATCGTCCTAATTGACATTTATCTCAAGCCTCTGGGTCCAAGTGATCCTCCTACCTCAGTCTCCCACTTAGCTGGGACTACAGGTACCTGCCACAATACCCAACTTATTTTTTCTATGTTTTTAGTATAGACAGGGTCTCACTCTTGCTCAGGCTGGTCTGGAACTCCTGGGCTCACGGGATTCTCCCACCTTGGCCTCCTAGAGTGCTACGATTACAGGCATGAGCCACTACACCTGGCCAGAAATTTCTTTTTCTATATCATTTAATCTTTAATGGGAAAATTGGCAAGCTGTAAGCCAAAACATTGGGTTTATTTCACAAGTGTCCAACAATAAATTCAGCTGTAACATAAATGGCAACATTATGGGAACAATGATTTTACCCATGTTCCTTTTTTTTTCTGACAATACAAAAAGTAAAATTTGTATATTTTGCTAGTTAAATACAAATATACTTTTCAATAAACTAAATAATATTGTACCAGAAATGGTACATTCCTCAATCAAAGAAGACTTCCATAAGCCAATCAGTAACAGCCCTAAGTTTCTGAAAGTCACATGATCACAGGAGCTTTCCTCTACAGACCAGGATTCCATGATTGGAGTGAAATCAACTACTAAATGCATCGTTTCTGAAGGTTCATGAACCCTTGATTTCAACAATTCTGAAATTCCTGTATAAAATCAATAGTTTGACGTATTTAGAGATCCTGAAACTTAAAAGCATAGCTATCCTTGGTTATCACAGAACATATTCTACCTTTAGTATTAGATATTGAGCAATAGGTTCTTTCTTGGAACATATGAATAGGAGCAAGGACAGTGGAGGTGGAAAGTTTGGGGAAGTTTTACTTTTAAACTAAAGAAATACTATTTGCATTGTAGTGATCATTGACTTGCATTTACCAGGAGAAGTTTTACCAAGAGTTGTGGGCCCTAGATTTTGGTAAGATTGCTTTGGAGATGTGGGATGTTTTGCAGATTTCACCTAGAGTCAAAAGCATGGCTTGTTGCCCCGGCTGTTACATTCCTACTTTGGGAAAGTAGCATCAGCACTTTGTGTCTCAGTTGCCCTGTTGGTATACAGGATGGATCATATCTATTCTGCTCATGTCAGTATTGTTATAATAAGTAAGATACTATGTGTAAAATCCATGAAGTATTTCACTTTGATGTGGGTAAACATAGTTTAACAGGGCACAATCCAGTTCTGGTCAGTATAATATACCCCATGCCAAAGTAATTTCTGTGTCAATTGTTTTGTTACAAGAATGGGAAAAATGGGCGGCGCCTGTGGCTCAATGAGTAGGGGCGCCGGTCCCATATGCCGGAGGTGGCGGGTTCAAACCCAGCCCCGGCCAAAAAAAAATCACAAAAAAAAAAAAAAAAAAAAAAAGAATGGGAAAAATGAAATGAGGAAAACATTTAAGAAAATTATTCTATTAGCTATAATTACAAGCTGTTATTTTATGAAGGTCTAACTGGCAATTGTTGTGGGTAGTTTAGTGCAGGAATCATTTATTTTCTTAGATGATGATAAGTTTTGTCACTACTGGTGTTATGTGTATTGAGCAGTCATTTATATGATCTTATGCTGAAATAGCAAATGAGGGTTTGTATTGGTCTCTACAAGATGAAACATATTAAAATACCATTAAGGGGATTGTCCTCATGGATGGACTGATATTATAAACATTATGAACTTCTCTTCTGTGTCTAGACCCTATGATTTGTAATCAATGGCAATATTACAAGTGCAAGAGTCTATGCTTATTTTGAAGATGGTTAGGGATGAGGGACAGGGAAAAATATCCTTTTAATTTGTATAGTGGCTTGAAAATGCAACATGAGCTCCATGATGTGTCACTTGCTTCATTTGTTTAAAAAGGGTAGCAGTATTTGCTTCTCTCACTAGGGCTGCATACAAATTAACTTTATAATAATTATAACATGTTGTTAAAATTCAAAGGCCTCATGAGATCTCTCATGGATTCTAGAGTCCATTTATAGTCCATGTTATCATGTCCCATAAACATAGTGGGGACCATGCTAACTACTTTTAAAAAGTTCTTGAAACACTTTTGTATATATGTATACTAAAAAATTTTTAATAACTTCTAGAAACTGAGAATTTTTTCAAACAAGATTAATATCCAGGCATTTTTGTGATGGTAAAGGAATTGGCTAAACTCCACTTCAGTATAAATTTGGGGAATAAGCCCCCATCTCTCCAATTAAGCATCAGGACTAGAGTACCAATCAAAGTATAATGAGGTTGTGCATTTAATTAATCTCTAAGCAAGAAAAAACTTTTTTTTTTTTTTTTTTTTTTAAAGATAGAGCCTCACCTTCTCACCCTTGGTAGAGTACTGTGTTGTCATGGCTCACAGCAAACTCAAACTCTTGGGCTCAAGCGATTCTCTAGTGTCAGCCTCCCTAGCAGCTGGGACTACAGGTGCCCGCCACAAAAATTTTTTTGTTGTTGCAGTTGTCATTGTTGTTTTAGTCAGCCCCGGCTGGGTTCAGACCCACCAGTCTTGAAGCATATGGCGGCACCCTAACCACTGAGCTACGGGCACCCAGCCGAAAAAAATTTTTATTACAATTATTTTCATTACATCCATTATAAATTTGTGCAAGATCTCATACAAAGGCCAACCAGCAAAATATGTTTATCATACATAGCTGAGTATGGTAAATTTAATGAATAAGAGAGAATACCATCTTTGTAAGTTCTGAGTGAGGTCTCAGCAGGGAGTGATACTGAGAGTACTTGATAGCATTACAGGACTGGGATTAGTCAAAGATGATCTTGGTTGAAATTAGTAATCACAGCATTGCATGGAGATCGGTCAAGATTTATAAACTACGAGAACGTCTGAAACAGTTATTCATCTCTTTGAAACAGGAAACACTAACGTGGAGAGTCAGTGTTGCTTTGGTCTTTCCCTAGAACGTGATAGCTTTGAAAATCTAGTTTACAAGTAACTACAGCTTAGCTATTTTGCACTACACATTACATTTTGAATGGTTTATCTTCCTTTCAGATCATATTTTGCCAGTTGTAGTTTTGATTATATGACTCAATCCCACCCCATCACCCTTCTGATCATCCTTCAACCTAAGTTGAAGGATAGACCATTATTTTGGAGAGACACAATCAACTAAGATCTTCACCTTCTGTTTCATGATCACGTGTCAAGTATTTTTTTTTTTTTTAACATTTTGGCTGGCTTGTTATTGAGTTTTTATTTGAACACTGATTTCCCTTATTCTTTCAGAGAGATATTTTATTTAAATTTATTATTTTTTTTACTAAGTTTCACATGTACCCTTGTAAGATGCACCACAGGTGTTATCCCACCAATCACCCTCCCTCCGCCCATCCTCCCCCCTCCCGTCCCTCCCTCTCCCCCTTCCCCATATTCTTAGATTATAACTGGGTTATAGCTAAGTAAAGCAAGCAAACAGCCCTCAGAATGGGAGACGATATTTGTGGGTTATGTCGCTGACAAAGGTTTAATAAGCAGAATCCACAGAGAACTCAAATGTATAAGCAAGAAGAGAACAAGTGATCCCATCACAGGCTGGGCAAGGGACTTGAAGAGAAACTTCTCTGAAGAAGACAGGCACATGGCCTACAGACATACGAAAAAATGCTCATCATCCTTAATCATCAGAGAAATGCAAATCAAAACTACTTTGAGATATCATCTAACTCCAGTAAGATTAGCCCACATCATGTGTCAAGTATTTTAAAATACTTATCTTGACTCATGTAAGTGGTAGACCTTCTTGTTCTTATTGCTGGGTGATCCTATTCTGGAAATAGCTAATTTGATGGTAGTCACAGAGTAGCATTCAAGATGCTAAATATCAACCACTTGGTGACTAAAGCACAGATAAATGTTAAGATCTTTCTTGTATAACCGGTGACTTTTTAACTTAATTTGCATTTATATTTTTCAACTTTGCCAATACCCGAGGAATTGATAGAATACATGTATTTCATAAGAGTTGTGGGAATAACATGACTGAATCTTTTAACAGTATAAAATTTCATACCAACGTAAGTAAAAATAAGTAGCCAATATAGTAAAGAATTAGAACCTCAAGAAACATGTGGCAATCAGTGATTGAGGCACTGGGGGTCAGGGGCTTCCTTCTGATGGCCTGTGTCTTTTAGTCGTAGCTCATAGGCTGATGGGCTATTGCCTGGAATAACTCCTGTATATTCCCTATATATCATTTTCAGCAAGCATAATTCTGATAGGGGTAAATGTTTGTGTTACCCATTGGACAAAGAATCATCTTAAAATTAGACTATTCATAAAAGACATTAACTGTTTTATTGTTCTAAATTAGGGAACTGAATATTGAAAAGATACAGGTGACATTGTAAAACTTAACAACAGTAGGTACCTTTATTATCAGAAATTTGACTCTTTTCAGAAGGAGGAAATTATTTTAAGAAATGATTTAAACATGCCAAAGAAGAGAGAGGGTGAAACATTTTATGGGGGAAAAAAGGACCTCTTTTATCAGTTTGGTATTAACTCTTCCAATATTAAAAAAAAAAAATCACCAATGAAATCATCTAAACCTGATGACTATTTTATGAGAAATCTTTGAAATATGAATGTAATTATTTTTATACACTTGTTTCTATTCAAATTTTATTATTTTCTCTTATTTTGGCAAGTGTTTTTAAGGAATTTGGTTATTTTTGTCAGAGTCATTCATTGTATTGACAAATATTTTCATAATTATTATCCCTATATTGTCTCTTGAATAAGTAATGCTATCATCTCTTTCATTCTTGATATTGGGAATTTATATTTGCCTTTTGCTTGGTCAGTCTTTGTAGAACTTTATCAATGTTACTAATTTTTTCAGAAACCAATTTTTTGTTTTCAACATTTTCAAACTAATTTTAAACATTTTTTCTTAAACCACTGATTTTTATTTTCTATGTTAACTTTTCTTCTTTTCTTATTTGAATTTAATTTGCTCTTTTGTTCCTTATCATCTTTCTATGGACCGAATTGTGTCCACCCTACCAAAAATTCCTATGCTGAAGCCCTAATTTCTAATATGTTTATTTGGTGATAGATTGTTTGGGAGATAATTTGATTCAGATGAGGCTATAAGAGTGTGGTCCTCAAGAGGTGATTAGCACCCTTTTTTAAAAGGACAGCAGAGAGCCTATACATTCTTTCCCTGCCATGTGAGGAACAGCAAGGCGGCTACAGTCTACAAGCCAGGAACTAATGATGAGGCCACTTCAGCCTCATAAAATTTAAAGCAAGAATTTAAATTCTTCTTGCACTTCTGTGGATTATATGGAAGTATGGTGCTTTATTTCTTAATATTTTATAATGATTGTTTTATCATTGTTATGTAATCATATTATGGACAGAGAAAATATTCTGTAAGGCTTCAATCCTTTAAAATATATCAAGACTTATTTACAATCCAGTATACAATCTATCTTGGAAACATGGACACTTAAAAAATGTTTCTTCTATTATTGGTAAGGTTATCTGCAAATGTTTAATTTAGTTGATGGCGTTGGTTAGATCTTCTATTTTCTTACTTTTGGTCAAATTTTCCAATTAGTACTGACAGGGGAGTGTTAAAATACGCAAATATCATTGTTATTTTCTCTTTTCTCCTTCTATTTTTGCCTGTTTTGTTTCTTGCATTTTGAAGCTCAGTTGTTAGTTGTATGCACATTTAAGACTATTACATTTTCCTAAGTATCCCTTTAATCATGAAATGTCCCTTTTTGTTTTTAGAAATACTCTGTCCTGAGAACTTCTTCACCTGATAATTGTATAGAGAGATTAATATTGATATATTTTAATATAGCCATGCTACACAAATTCTTATATTGGTTCTCTGGTGTATCTTTTTCCATCCTTTCCTTTGAAACTTTCTGCATCTGTAAATTTCATATGTATTCTATAGATAATATATAACTGTTACTGTTTTCACCCATATTTACATTTTTTTAATTTCAGAATATTAGGGAATACATGTGTTATATTTGTATAATTTGCTTTTACATTCTTTTTTTTAACCAAAGTAGTTGCCAAATTTTTATTTAATGCAATTCTTGATAAAGTTGGGTTTACATTTACTATTTTGTTAATTTTTTTTTTTTAGTTTGTCTATTTGGAGTTTTATTGTCACCTTTTAGCTATAGTCCCTTATTGGTTGTTCCTTAATAGATTTTTAAGAGGAATGTTTGAAGCTAGAATTGCATATGGAATTAAGCAGAAAACATGAAAAAAGGACTATACATGCCACTCTAATGAGTTTAAGTTTTATTATGTAGATATTGAAGAGCTTTGAAAATTTTTTACTTTTAAGATTCTCATTTAATAACATGTCTCCATGGGGAGTATCTGAATGAAACTTAACTTGGAGGGAGTTTTGGAAAGAATTTATTGAAATAGTCTAATTCAAATATGGAGAGAACATGACTAAGGAAGAAGAGAAATGTTTGAGTATGATTAAGAGGGAAAATTGCCAGGGTCAGATGATTGATAGGCATGGAGGTTTTGATAGCAAGCATTTCTAAGTCACCCTCAAGTTTCTGGGTTGGGAAACAGGGTTGAACATAGGTATTGCTTATTGAGTGGGATATACAAGAAGACAGAGTTGAAGATGCCATGTGTTTGGTTTTAAACTTATGGATTTTGAGGTGCTTATAGGTCACATAGCACAGATACTGAATTTGTAGCAAGACAGACAAGTCTGGATATTCAGTGAAAGTTTTGGCCTGGAGAAACAGATTTGTAAATTATGTATTTGTAGGTAGACAGAATAGTTGAATAGAGAGAAGGGTGAGATTTCTTGGGAAGAATATAACAACACACACGTGTGTATGTGATCAGATGAATGCTGGAGTGTACGTGGATACATATGACCACACATGAGGACATTTTAAAGTATTGGATACAACAAGAAATCTAAGGTATCTTTTAATACCAAACAAAACTGTTTGCTTTTTCTTGTTTCTATAACAGAGCTATTAAAACCATTGGAAATTCATAAGTGATGAGTAGTTTTTGTTATTTATTATGATTCCCAATTATGACACCTGAGTTTATGCTAATGAACTGGCAGGTGGGGCTCCATAGAAAGACTCAGGATGGAATGGACTGGTTACCAGAAAGGCCAAATGAACACAGATTTGGAGCTATCAGTCTCGCCCCTAGAGCTATGAGAAGAGTGTGTGTGCGTGCACACACTGGATATGAAGCTCTATGAAAGCTCTTGCACAACATGAGTTGATGAGCTTCCAGGTAGCTGAACGTGGAGATGGAGCTCCCAGGACAGTGGTCTGCACACAGAAGTCTGCACTCTGTCCCTCATAGCTTGCCTTACCCATTTCTTCATCTGGCTACTCGCTTGCATTCTTTGTAATATCCTTTATAATAAATAAGTTATGTAAGTGTTTCTCTGAGTTCTGTGAGCCATGCTAGCAAACTACTCAAAACCCAAAGAGAGAAATGTTGGAACCCTGGTTTGCAGCCAGTTGGTTTAAATGTAAGTTTCTCAAAAACCAACTTTCAGTTTTGCTAATTTTATCTATTATTTATTACTTTCCATTGGTATCTGAAGTTGCAACAATTTTGTGGGACAGAGCCCTTAATGTATGGGATCTGATAACTCTCTCCAGGTGGATAATATTGGAATTGAATTGAATGATAAGATACCAGTTAGTGTCCATTGGAGAATTACTCAGTGTGGAAGGGGAAATCCCCATGTATCTGGTAACAGAAGTGTTTTGTATTGAGAGAGAGGATATAGTAGGAAAAAATATTTTTTGTTTTTTCTTTTACAAAAGCAAAATATAAAGAATTTTTCCTATAGAAATCAAAATTGATAAGGAGAGTCCTTTCTAGTTTTATCATTAGCTTTTGTCTGTGAAATCATTTCGTTTAATGTGCTGTTGGTTTAGCTTGCGATTATTTTATCAAAGTGGGGAATTTGCAGTTACCATTACAACTCTGCAAATATTTTTAGTCCTATTTGTTTGTAAGTGAATAATCACCTTTATTGGATAAACCTATTAGAATTTGGTTTTAAAGAAAGGCCTACTGTGCAGACTCTAACGGCAGTGCCTTCACTTTAATGAGGCAGAGCCTAATTACATCCAGTTTCAGGAGGTTGTAAAATCTTTTGTTGTTACTGCAACTTGATTATGTCAAACAATTCATAAAGTGGGATTTTTAAAACATGTACCATGGCTTTTTATTATAGCAGGCAATATGTGAACTGCATTTTTAGATTTTAGAATTACCTATGAAATTACTCATGCAACAATTTTAATCTACAAAGTTGCAAGGGTTTGATAATTTTATTGTCTCCAACTCACATTGAGGCTTAGTCTCGAATGCAACATTGTTGGGAGGTGGGGCCTAATGGGAGGTGTTTAGGTTAGGAGGGCTGTGTTCTCATAAATGGATTAATGCTGCTATAAAAAGGGTTTGTGGCAGTGGATAAACTTTCATTCTTCTGCTATGTGTACACACAATGTTTGCTCCAGCTTGACCTTCTGCTTTCCTTTGGGTGAGAACACACCAGATACTAGTTCCTCGAACTTGAACTCCCTAGCCTCTATAACTTTAAGAGAATAAATTTGTTTTTTTGTGAATTACCCAATCTCAAGTCTTCTGTTATAGCCGCACAAAACAGCCCAGGACAGCTAGGATATATTTGCTGTGTAAAATGACCTTTTCTCATCCAAGTGATTTCGCTTGTTCTCACAGAATTAGATAGGCCGGTCTACACAACAAGGCACAAACATCTGTAACTTGCTCTTCTGCCTTCTAGCTACATTCCAGGTGCTCAGACACTTCAACATCACGGCCAGTCTGTTTTTAAGATGATGCATGTGTCCCCAAAGTGAGAAGTTGATGTTATATTATCATTCAAAAATAGCACTGTCTTTGTTTAAGCTTACAATGTTACTAAAATATTTCTTATCTTTTTCCTATAGGGCAAAAATAAATAGATAAGGAAAATATGTTCTCTTAGGAATTCTTTTTTCTCATTTCTATGGAAAATTCACACTCTTCATATGAAATGTATTTGTTTTCTGTTCAGGCTGGAGTGTTTCTTACCTCAATTCAGTGACATCCATTTAGCCGACTTCATGCTTCACTGCATATCCTTGGGCTGTGATAATTTACACACCCCTCTGCCTACAGAGGATGCTGCAGGTCAAATTGTGCTTGTTGACAGGATGCGATACCGTGATGTGCTGCTAACATACCAAGTCTATGTTCACGGTCTGTGCCTGGACCATTGTGCATGTTTGTCCTAATTGTTACTCTGGATATGGCAAGGCACTCTTGAGAGTCACCTATGAATACAGGCAACATGATTACCATGCATAAAACAAAGTATATGTCCTTAGAAGGCAAGGTTGTCTTCATATATTCTGATTGGTTACCCCTAACTACCCATCCCTAAATGCCTGATTCACTGAGATGCATATTATAGTTGTTTAAATCATGATAATGAATCACTTTTTAAAAGAAAAACAAAACATCAATTAAGGTTTTGGAAATAAACTACTACATTGAACTCATATTCTTCCTCCCTTTTTTCTTAAAACGATTTACTATTTGCCCTATAAATATCCTAAAATCTACCTTCCTTTATGGGCGAATATATTTACATCTTATTCCAAACAGTAAAGTCTTAAACTTACATAAGTTTTTAAGTACCATTTAATATTTTATTTGATTCTGACAACCACCCTATCTTCACTGTAACATGAGCATTTCAGAACCAAAGTCTTTGTCTTATTTATCTTTGTAACGACAGTGCCTAGGAGACCACCTGACATTTGAGGTTGACATTTTAACTGCTGAATGAAAAATATGAATAAAAGAATAAATGAAGGAGAGGATCAATTTCATTGGGCCACCAGAAAATATGTCATCAAGCAGGCCTGCTTCTGAATTCAACTCTGATAACTAATGAGAAATGAGCCAAGGGGGGGGAGGTTACTTATGAGAAAAAGCAAATAAATGACTGAAGTCTATTGAAACATTGAAAATTGTAAAAAAAAAAGAAAAGAAAAGAAAGAAAGAAAAAGGAAAACAAAATTTCTGTAAAACAAGAGCAACTAGATTGAGTAAGGTTGTTGTGTAAGGACATTAGAGTTGAGAAATATAATCCCCTGCCCCCAAAGGAAAGGTCAAATGCTAGTAGGAACCAAGAAATTGCAGTTAAGACAAGTAGGAATTATAGTCATAAAGAGAGTGAAACACCAAAGGGAGAAGAAAGAAAGAACCTTTTTTTGTTTGTTTTCTTTTTCCTTTAATGTATAACAAAATATCATCAAATTAGCAGGTTCTGCAGGTCAGAAGTCTAGGCAGGATGTAGCTGGGTTCTCTATTCAGCATCTCACAGGCTTAAATCAAGACATGAGCCAGCCTGAGTCCTGCTCTGGCCCTCAGGGTCATTTCCCTAGCTTTCTGCTGTTAACAGAATTCAGTTCCTTGCATTTGAAGTACGGAGGTCCAGTGACCATGTTGGCTGTCAGCTGGAGGACACACTCATCTCTGAGGCTGCCTGGAGTTTCTTACCATATGGGCTTCTCCAGGACATAGCTGTTTGTGTCTTCAAAGCCAGCAGGAGATCTTGTGGTGTTGCTTCATGCTTCTTCTAAGGGCTTACCTGATTATGTCTGGTCCACCCAGCTAATCTCTTTTTGATTATACTTTAATTACATCTACAAAATC
This sequence comes from Nycticebus coucang, assembly GCF_027406575.1. NCBI lineage: Eukaryota > Metazoa > Chordata > Mammalia > Primates > Lorisidae > Nycticebus > Nycticebus coucang. The sequence goes on from NC_069783.1 coordinate 48,210,083, forward strand.
CTTTTTGCCACATTACTCTACCATATCACTCTATCATATGATGTTCCGTAATAGTCATAGGCTTACCACACTGAAGGGAAGAAGGTTGTATGGAGTACACACTAGGCGCAGGAATGTTGGAGGCCCTCCTGTCATAGGCTGGAATTCTGCCTGTGACAAAGAGCAAAGACTCAATACTCCAGAAAGGGGAAAAAATTAGAGTCATGGAAAGGAAGGAAATGAGGAATATTCAAAAAGCTTCCCAATATTACAGGAAGAGCTCCTGCTGATTCCCAAAATTTCAATAAGAGAAATATCAGACATGGGGGTAGGGAAGAGGTGAACAGAAGCAGTCTTTGGGGAAGAGACAGCAGAAAAAGACTTAATTATTTGAAGGATGATGGTGCCTTGTCAAGAGAAGAACTAAGGAAAGGAAATCAGAGAGTGTTTACGTAGTGATCACACTGGGAGAACTATGATTATTAAATTACTAGGGATAATTCTGAAAGACATGTTGGCAGTAATTCAACTTCTGAATATTAAATAGAAGTTTTAGAGCTGGGATAATAAAGGATGTTTTGAAAGAAATATAGTTAATAAGAGAAAAATATATACAGATTGTGGGTTTGATTATACACAATTATGATAATAAAACCATATGAATGCTATTCAGAAACAAAATGATTGCTAGAAAAAAGTGGATGACTGAAAAGGCATTAGCAATGTCATAGTTTCAACTATATAAGGAGGAGGTGGAGATGAAAACTAAGCAAAAACATTTAGGAAAAAGTTCGAGGTGTCATATAATGCAGGGAATTATTATTCATGATATTGAGAGAAACATTCTCCTGGCCTCATGGGAGACATCTGCTGGGACTCTTTCCTTTAATTAGAAAGGTTTCCACTTACCTATAGGGCTGCTGGAGGTGAACCACAGGGTATTTTTGATGTAAGTGCTCTAAATATGGAGAGCAGAAAAACAAAGTGCCCAGGTGCAGAAACAATAATTCAGGCCAATTCTATGACAAGGGAGGGCATATTCCATCTGATGGCTTGGTCATATCTGTGAAGACTAAAAGAAAAAAACTAAAAAGAATAGATGTGTGGAATAAAAGAGAGGAAAAAACACTTTTTCAGATAGATGGAATAAAAAGAGGAAAACACCGTTGTTTTTTTTTTTTCAGAGGACATAGTTTGACTTGAGAGGTTGCTCCCCAAATCACTTAAATAGAACCAGTGGGGTTCCAGCGTCTCCAGGGACTAATAATAACCACGCTTAGGCTGACAAACAAGCTGAAAAATTCCAGAGGTATGTGGATTGTGGGATTTCTATGCACTTCCTTTCCAGGGAGAGTACTTGAGCTAGGAAACATACAAAGGAGAACAGGAAAGCTCCAGAAGCTTGAGGAATAGTGAAGGAGATAGCGAAGTAGGAGACCAAGGCAGTGGAAAGACATGGTCCTCCAAAGAATGTCACGGAGCAGTCGGCATCAAAACAAAGGAAATGGAATAGAAGCAAATAATAGAAACAAAGGACCATAGAGCAGAAAATAATGGGAATTAACACATTGTGTCTGAGAAAGGTAGCAGTCCAGCCAAGGAAACACTCTCCTGGAAGTCGCTTTCATCTGGGGCTCTTGCTCGCCTCTTCTTTGCCTCTTCACCTGCTGACCCCAGTCTCCTCCTGCCATCCTCAGTTCTCCAACCTCTTCTCCAAATCTGCCTTTCTTGAGCAATACTAAAAATAAACTTGAAGGACTCTTTCATCAGAATTATTTTTAAATCTTTTTTTTTTGTTGTTGTTGTTGTTACTGTTGGAGAGGGACCTGGTGAAATGATTCACATAATGATGCTGTCTGATAAAGCTTAATGAGATTTCCCTACAGGAAATTGTACATTGTGTTGGGAGGGAAGAATTTCCTAAGGGTAGAATTTTCAGGCAACAAATAATAGCAAATGGCTGATTTGGGAGCATGGGCCTTCCCATTTCTATTAAAATTAAACTACATGCATAACTGCCTAGTCATCCTGCAAATATAACTAGCCCGTGTAATTTGTGACATTTTCAGAGAACCAAGTTTGGATCTTATGATAGCATATCACTTATTAGAACCCTGCACATTATCGGTTGTGATCACAGAACAAAGCCAAGGCTCAGTAAGTGTTGCTAATAACACAGTTTTGCTTCCATCGTAGCTTTTGGGGCATACCTTAACAAGCATTTGATGAAGAGTCTGCCATGACCCTCTCGGTACTCTTGACCTGGGACGAAAGACAATGGAGTCATGTTTCTTGGTGCCCTGGAGCTCACAATTTAGCCATTTAGCAAGGAAGGTAATTCCATATACAACTACCATACCTCATGGATTCTAAAACACACCTTTTATTTACACCCTATCACCTGTGGAATAGAGATGTTTCATAAAACCTACGGCATCAGAACTTCACATGAAGCATTTCCCTTTCACGGTGATATACAAAGTAAAGAGGCACATTACAACCAATAGCATCTTGAATTTGAGAAATGTTATATATAATGACAAAGAAATAATTGTTAAACTGGTCTTATTGAAGGAAAAAGGAGAAAATGAAAGAAAACAAGGCCAAACTTCATAGAGGAGTTGCTTTAAGGGGATAAAGTGTTGATGCTGATTCTAAAGTCTTTCACCAAGCAGGAAGGAGGAGAGATAGGAAGACCTGTGGTCAAATGGAGTGACCAGAACATATTACATTTATGAATCTTAACACAATCGAGTAAGCCAGCATGTTAATTTATAGAGCATGGTAAAGCAGTAAGAGATGAAACTGGAAAGCTAAGTTGTGATCACATAGTAAAAAACAACCTTTAAATGACTTTTACAGAAGGTTTCTAAGGACTTGTGTGATATTATTTATCTGATTTCTTTAGGCTTGCTATGCTTTCTACATGTCTCAACAATAGTGAGCTTGTAATAATTTTTATGACTACTTGGCAGTTTTAACTAGCTTAAGGGGGGCTTGTAGCAGCATTAGCAGTACTCAAGGTTAAGTTATCTTGTAAGAGAAATATTGATTCAATTCTTAGCTGGGTGACTTCTTACTCTCAAATAGCAAAAAAATACACAAAGATAGAAAATAACAGTGATTTTTTAAGTAATTCTAGATGGGATTTAAAAGCCTTCCTTTTTCTGTTCATGAATTATCCATCCACTAACTGGTTTTGCTAGGGTAGGCTTTCAAACCTTTCTTTGGAAACCAAAGTATATACCTTCCCCCTTTTCCATTCTTAGTAGATGACAATTATCGCTAAAATTAATATAAGACTGGAACACATCAGATAATGACTGGTGTATTATATTAGCTTCTCCCTTTCTTTGTTCATTTTGGTTAATTCAAAAATCTTAGAATCCTAAATCAATAACTCATGACAAATTCGGCTCTTAAAGTCACTTCTCTAGCACCACTGCACTAGCCAAGATTATTTTTATCCAAGAACCATGATAAGTGTTTGGTTTATGTAAGACTGGCATTTCCAGAGAGCTGTCAGGAAAGTGTAGTGATAAGGACTCAATCCTCAGACTCAAGCCTCGGCTGCAGAGGACAAGGAATACTGTTGGCTATAAGTTGGTGAGGGTAGATACTGGGTAGAAAGGGAGGTGCTCTATTCAGCAGCACTCCGTGGCTCTGAGGCAAGTTATCACCACACCCCATCAGTCCTTCTACCAGTGCCATTAAGGGACCATGCTTGCTATTAGCCTATTTATTGCCTTTTAGGTCCAAACCTATACTTCTAAACCCAGTGTCTTGATGGTGATCGGACCTCCTAATCACATTTGTATTTCCACATTGGGTTCCTGTGAGGCTCACTCAATGGGAGAGGTAGGGGAAGCCTGCAAGGCTGGAGACATGAGAATGGACTCAAGTCTTTCCTGTCCACTCAGCCTGCTTGTGGTCACCCCAGCAGCACTTTACCCCAGCCACAACAGATCTCCCCATAGCAGCAGGTGCATGCCAAGAGGTCTGGGTCCCAGTTTCAAAAAGTTCTTCTCTAGAACTCTGAGTTCATCAATTTATTCCCTACTGGTGGTTGATACTTCATGATAATTTAGAGGGGGTTGTTTACTTTACTTTCCCTCATTTGTTACCTACTTAATAATTTTATGCCTAGTTAATTCCTTTTATATTTTTATTTGAAATTTTCTCTCTTTAAGCACCAGTATATGCTCTGTTCCCTGTGAATTCTGACTGATGTTGTGTCAGTGATCTGTGTCCACTACCTGTATCTCAGTGTGCAGATAGGTTTGTTTTGCATCAAGGCTAGAACTTCGACTTTGATCAGAAACATGATTAAGTAGGTTAGAGGGACAATTCCATGCATGTCCCCTTCATATTCCTTGTGAAAAGGTCAAGGATGGTAATCAGTGTGGGATTCACCTCTGGCTTTTGTCTTCTGGGCATTTTCCCATTTATTCTGCTTTCCTTCTGTAACAGATAATGACTTATTTAGCATTCTTACATTGCTTATATTAATTTATGAGATTTTCTTGTCATATAGCTCAGAATAAGACTGCATTAATGTCCTTAAATCCCAAATATGTGCCATATTAGTATATTTCAATTTTAGCTCATTAAGTTGGATATACTTGTCAACAATTAGATAATATTAAATATTAGGTATCAAAATTAAAATTTAAAATATTAACAATTAATATTAGACATGACAAATATATCGCTCTTCCATAAAAATGTTTCAAGTAAATGTGTTTTTTAAATCAGAGGCAAAAATATGAGATTAAAATGTATTCTAAAATTTCTTCATTGATTTGTGTATTATTACTGCTGCATACAAGTATTAAGGGTCTGTTGTGTTCTAGGTGTTAACGCAAATTCTGGAATTATTTTTTTTAAATGAGTATGATATGTACCCAGTGGATGAGTAAGACATGTAAAAAGTAATTGATTGCCCCAGATGGGGCAAAATAAGCTCAGAAAAGGAGGTGTTCCCCTTTTTACTAGGTGGGGAAGGACTAAAGAAGGGTTCAGAAAAGATAAACTAAAATGCTTCCTAAGGAGTCCACAGGAAGGGACAAGGAATGGGCATTTTAAAAGAGAAAATGTGGGCCAACAGGTAATGGTATGAACAGTGTGAGAAACTGTGAATAGCTGCATATTGCTAGAGCACAAATTGTCAAAATCGAAGGTGCACAGTGGCAGTGTTAAGAGTTAAGGATGGAGAGGAAAGCCTAACAAAACCTTGGGAAGCTTTATGGAAACTTGCTTAGAGACTCATTGAGGAGTTCTAGAAGGTCACCATAAAGAGATCTTCGCCATGAATGGGGACCCCCACTATATTTTGTAGCATGTCTTGAGGTAAGAGGCTCTAGAGAAAATGAAATTAATTAAGATAGGATCTCAATAAGCCTTTGGGAAATCAATAGCCATCCCAGTAATACCATACATTTTCCTCCTCCTCTTCATTGGTATGTTTTAAAATCATGTATTTTGTTTTAAATAAGCAAGGTGGAGAGTTTGGGACTGTCACATGCAGGGGCTATGATGCATGCGTCTTTGCACGCCCACTACTTAACAAGGAGCTTGGCACTAAGTCCATCCTCAATGCATGTTGATTAATAATGAGGGAAGGCACCTGAATTAAGGCAGATGTATGGACAGTAAAGAGACACAGGTGGGGCAGGGAGCTGCCTAACAATTACCACAACAACTGGATATGGAATGTGAGGAAAAGGAGGCGATTCACAGAACCTCAGAGCTTCTGGGGAAGCTGGGCAATTGGACAATTGGTGCTACCACACTGAGATTAAGAAGAACAGGTAGAGGAGGCGATTGGTGAGGTTTACAAGTGTATGTTCTCTCTCTAAATACTCAAGCTTTGCTTCATCCCTCAATGACGCATAAAGGCTCTACTCCAATGATGAGTTTATTCTGAAAATAAAACCAGTCAGTTCCTGCTTCACCCCAGACACAGGAACTAGACAAGGAGAACGTTTCTGAGGTTTTTCTTAAGCTAACTTTGTTTCATAAAATGTCAGTGCCCCAATGTTTATTTATCAAACTGTCACTGGATTCTTGATAAAAGAGTATTTTGACACTTATTTATCATCTTTATCTTCTCTTTCATTGTGTGGGATACCAGGCATCTCAGCTGCAATCTCAGCTAACTCTGGAGCTTTATCAAAAATCTCCCTTCTCAATTTCCTCACAAACATACTTATTATCACTGATTATTTTTAAGAGTTCAGAGTAATTCTTAACTAGTTTTTCAATCCTCAGCTGCAGAGTATTTTCTGCACTGAGTTTTACTGTTACTGTGAGAGAACAATTGCCAATTACTTTAAAACAAAGAGTGAAAGGTAGGATAACCTTCAATGGATATATAAGGTCTAGATATAATACAAACTTAAGAGTTCAGATATTTAGCTTATAAATATGAAATTCTCAACATAGAAGCACAATTAAAATAACTATGTTTCTGGGTCACTGAAAATTATCTATTAGAGCAAAATTTACAAAATAATATATCTCTATTGAATAAACTTAAATGTCATTAATTCAAGACAATTAGAGTAGAATGATATTTACCAAAGGCTGGGCAAGGTGGCTGCTGCTGCTGCTGGTGGTGTTGAAGACAGGTTGATTCATGGCTACGAACTTATTGTTAGATGGAAAAAGTAAGCTCCAGTGCTCAATAGGACAGTAGGATGATTATAGCTAACAACGGTATATCGTGCATTTCAAAATAGCTAGAAAAAAGGTATGAAATGTTTCCAGAACAAAGAAATGATAAATGTCTCAGGTGATGGACACCCGAAAGGTCCTGGTTCGATCATTATATGTCATGTACATGAATCAAAATATCGCACATGCCTCACAAGGTACAAATAATATAAATACAAAATGATGAAACAGAAAAACAAAAAAACTGCATTACAGGCGTATGTGTAAAACTGAAGAAACTAAATTGTATATTTTCTCAAATCTCTTCCAGTTCTAACTACTTTGTTTTGTTTTGATTTTTTTTTTTTTTTTTTTTTAACAATTTCTGCACTGTTAGCCACTGGCCCAAACTTCACCTGCAAAATACGGCAGAAACAAACTCCGAAGTAGGGCAGTCTGCCACAGTAAGCAAAATAACTTCCTCTGGCTTAGATGAGTGATAGATATTCAGTCATGTTCCTTTTATCACAAATATAGTTCCTTACTTAATTTTGGAGGGTTTTCCCTCACTGACCTCCAGATCAAGGATATTAATTTCCCTGAATGTTACTTCTCATTTTAATTTTCTCTAACCTTCCACTCATTGTTTTAATGGCCTACCTTCATTTTATTCAAAGTACACATTTTTTTATTTCTTTTCCGATTGCCTTCAGCCTCAGAGAAGACTCAGTGTTATAACACGGTCTATTCTCCACACTTGATCTTAGCCAAAAAGCCAAGAAGTGATACATGGTTTACATTCTAACAAATATATTTAAAAGTCATATTTAAATAGTTTATAAATGTGAATGAAAATAGTTCTACCATGTTACGAGAAATCCCTTATCCTGCGGCGTTAAATGCTTTGCACAGAGATATCCTTCTGTGCCCCCGTTTGCACTTCCCACTAAGCCAAGAATAAGGGCGGAGAGGACCATGCTGAAAAAATCAACTCATGAAACAATTCCAAAATCTCATGCACTCAAAAGCAAGTGTCATACTAAGGAATGGAGGGAAACATGAATAAAAGTGATGTAGACTATAAACATGATATATTCTTGCAAACATACGATCCCTTAGGTCAGGCTCGTGGGGATGCTTCCCAGAGCCCCATGCTTCAGAGGGCCCACATATCATGAACACATGCTCACAACAATTCAGTGAGGACACGCGGCACATCCACCCTGGAATCTGGTGCTCCAGGCTAGCAGAGCTCAACATGTAATCCCAAACATTTTTATAACTAACACTATTCAGGCAAACATAAAAGAGGCAACTGCATCCAAATGTCACGAAGGTTTACAGGTTGGGCTGCTGCCTACACTGCAGCATAAAAGTGCCTAATTTAACAAAAGCACCAGATTAATTAACCTGTCAAACATATCCTCTCAGATGGCGCAAAGGGGTCGGTTCTTGCTTAACCAAATCTTATTTCCCAGCAGTATCAAGTGTCCATTTTCTTTCTTCTTTGGGGGGATGGTGTTTTATTTGGTGGTTCTGAACACTCCGGAGTTAGGGTGCCATTTCTAACATTTATAACAAAAGCTGAGAATCATTTTTTAATATTAAATAAATCATATTACCCTTAAATATGTATATATGTGGGCTAGAGATTAGAAGCAGAAGCCTAATACTGATTTTTGTTCCCCATGGTCAATTAAATTGAACATTAAAACTGCAAATCTTATTGTTTGTATTTAAAAAGTGCATAAGGCTTAACTATGGGTATAAATGTCAGTTAGTTCTGCGATTACAGAAAACAGTATGGAGGTTTCCTTAAAACTTAGAACTAGAACTACCTTACACATATGATATAGCAATCCCACTTGTATGTATATATTTAAAGAAAATAAAGTTAGTACATCCCCAAGACATAGCTTCAGTCCCATTTTTATTACAGAAATAGTCAAGTTATGGAACGAATATTCCATGAATGAATGTGTAAAGAAAAGGTGGCATATATACTCAATGAAATACTATTTAGTCTTTAAAAAGAATGAAATCCTGTCATTTGTAACAACACATATAGAACTGAATGACATTATGCTAAGTGAAATAAGCCAGGCACAAAAAGACAAATGTTATGTAATTTCACTTAAATCTAAAAAAGTCAAACTCATAGAAGCAGAGAGTAGAATAGTAGCTGCCTGAGGCTAGGGGAGAAATTTCAGTTAGACAGAATAAACAAGTTCTGGAGATGTGTGGGTGCAGCCTGGTGATCACAGTTGATAAAAATAAATTGTGTATTTGCAAATTGCTAAGATTAGAACTTTAATGTTCTCACCACAAAAAAGTACAAGTATGTGAGATGTTGGACATATTAGCTTGATTTAGTCACTTCATAATGTATACCTATATCAAAACATCACACTGTACACTATAGAAATAAGTTAATAAAGCTTAATTACTACTTAAAAATTAAATAAAAATTCCATCCTTTTCATTTAAACAAATTGAATCAGATTATAGTCAACTATAATTTGTATAATATATTTTGACGTTAATAGAAAAAAAATTTTTTTTTAAATTTATTGCTGGAGATTCATTGAGGGTACAAGAAACCAGGTTACACTGATTGCATTTGTTAGGTAAAGTCCCTCTTACTTTAATAGAAAATTTTAAATATCATAGAGAGATTATAAAAAGTGATTTGCTGGAGACCAAATATGGTTCTTGGAAGAGGAAAACCATCTCCTCCCATGTATTAACCTATAAATCAAAATATTTTCTGAAAGCATATTGGTGAAATTTTCTTCGCACATTTAATTCTTGGAAAAAATACTAATTTAACCATGAAAGATATAGCAAACTAGCTATGGAAAAGAGGAAGGAAAGAAGGAAGGGAGAAAGGAGGGAGAGAGAAGAGAGAGGGAGGGAGTGAGGAAGAAGGCCGGGTAGGTAGAGAGGAGAGAAATGGAAGAGATAAAATTCATCTGGACCTAATAAAATAGTATTCCTCACATTTTGTAAATGTAACATGGTCTTGCTTCCACCAGGTAAGAAACCAAAAAACCTTTCCGGTATCCTCAGTGAATACTGACTCAAGTTCAGACACAGAACATTAATTTAACAGCAGCTTAATGTCTTGCCTTCTTTTCCATCTGCATGTTATAGATTCAGTTTTTTAATATAACATAGAATAAAAATGCAATTTCTAAAGCAAAGTGATATCTTGCAGTCCAAAGTAAAATATGTTACTTATGTGGCAACCAATCTGAAACTGTGCTTTAGAACACTGGAAATATTTTCAATTTTTAAATATTTACACATCCAGTATTTATGATATTACTGTGAGAAATATTGCCTTTTATCTCCCTTAGTTCTGTTGTCAAATTGATGTGAATTCCTTCCCTTAGGTCATCAAAGAGTGAATGTAAATCAACCAAGAGAAAGGTAGTCATCTCAGCCTTAAATGCAGGCAGGTTCTGACTTCCCACCTGCTAGCACCACAGTGGCTCAAGGAAGAGTCTCTATAAAATTCTGCTTATCTTTCTTACTGAGGTGTAAATTCCTTTCTCAATGAACAAAATCAAGACACAGACACAATATAGTAAGACAATCGTGTTAAGCACTTGCAGAGAAATAATTGTGGTCTACCATTTGCTGCAAGGCAAAGTCTCCACTCTTTGGAATATCTGTTTAGATTCTTAAATTTCTAGTCCAAAGCTACCATTCCAACCTTGGTTCCAGCCATTTGACACAAAACTCTGTCACATGCCAAGTCATCATCACCCAGAAGTGAAACTTCACCATTCCATACCTTTTCCCATGATGTTTTATTTTAATTCCCAAGACCGTCCCCAGTATAGAACATATGGCAAAATATAGGGTGTCCCAAAAGTTGCCCCTAAAGTACCCATACTTAGGGGAAATGGGAAATTGTAGCTAATTATACCTTTATCTACAAAATGTTCATAATAAAATTTTACAAAATATTTACAAAATATTCTCTACCTGCTGGCCACCTCTGTGTAAAATTTGCAAAATATTCTCTACGTGTTGGCCACCTCAGTCCAATATGTACAAAATATTTTCCGTGCATGGGACACTTCTTTGTATAATTTTGTAATAAATGTTTTGCAAATAAAGGTACATATAGCTACAATTTTCCATTTTCCCTCTGTATGGCTACCTTAGCGGGTGACTTTCAGGACACCCAGTAAAACACAGGAAGTTTTAGGTAGCAATGATCTCTTTGTCTTCCTGCAGTCTCCCTGACTCTTCAGGTTATACCTTCTTTCTGCTTCTTCAATACCCTGGCCACTTTATATAATTCTCTCTCGCAGCATTTATGTTGAATGTAACTGTTTGTGGATCTCCCTTCTTTGCTAGATTGTGAATTCCTGAGGGTTGAGAAGGGCACCGCCTCATTCATTTTTATGTGCCTAGCAGCTGGTAGAGGACCTGACACATGTAGACCCAATAAATGATTGTGAATTAGAACTGACTCTTCCAGGGGGCCTATTGGCTTAAAATCACACCAAGGTAGACATTACTAATATAAGTCTTTCCTAAGGGTAGAATGATAAATATATTTTATTTTATTTTGGGGGGAGAGTGTAGAGACTGCTTAAGGGCACTAATGGTGAAAAAGTATATAGGATATTTTATGACACATCCTCTCAATGGATATTTCTAGTCCTAGAGCCTCATTATATAGTGCAGAGAAAAAAAATCTTTTTTATTTATTTCAACGTTGATGCAGCTACTTGGCCAGTAGAGGGAGAAAATATAATACAAATGGTGATGTTTAGCTCTCTCCATCATAAATGATGTGATATTTATATTTTTCTTCTTGAATTTTAGGTCAGAATACGTATGACATGATCTAAGTATATGTAGTTATCCAAATCATCTCTAACAACCCTCCAAATCGTAACATCTTATCCTTATTTTTCTTTAGGTTGAAAGAACTCAGCAGAGTATTATATTTGAGAGCCGGTAAACTCTCATCTAAAATTAATGGAAAATTATGCCTTTCAGAGAGAGTGGCAATTTCCAGATGCTCATTTCTTCTCTCATTGCACACTAATTAAATGAACTGGAATATTTAAGCTCCAGATATTCTGTTGCATAGGTTTGACGGCAGTTAGCCAAAATCCGATGATGCAGGATAGAACTACTTTTCTTCTACAGCACAACAGAGATGTGCTTATTAGTTTGGAAGTGGGTAAGTATGTGGGTAGAGTGTGGTTGTCCACCTTGTGCCAGGTAATGCAACAAGTGTGTATGTGTCAAAGTGTGTGTGTGCGTGTACCTCACTAAGTTAAGACTATGGCTGCCCAATGAAAGCATGATGTGTAAAATGCTTATTAAAAAAACAGGTAAAATAAAGGATGATTATTCACACCAAAATTGGATTCATTTCTATATAATTCCCAGTTTTCATCTGTGTACATGAAATAAAATTAGATCTTTGGAAGAACAGGATACATAGATTTATTTTTTTATTTTTTATAGAGACAGAGTTTCACTTTATTGCCCTTGGTAGAGTGCCGTGGCCTCACACAGCTCACAGCAACCTCCAGCTCCTGGGCTTAGGCGATTCTCTTGCCTCAGCCTCCCGAGTAGCTGGGACTACAGGCGCCCGCCACAACGCCCAGCTATACATAGATTTTTTTTTCACACCTATTGCAAAACATTTACTGTTCAGGTAAAAAGTCTTATCATGAAAACAAACCAATCTATAAGAATATTAGCTCCGGTTACAGACAGTTTGTGATAAACATAACATACCATCCTCCCATTCTTAAATCACACCCATTTACTCCATTCACTCACCTTTTCTTCTTATACCACTCTTAACTTCCTAGAACCCATATTTCATACTCTGTACAGACTTTAAGTTGTGTTTCTATTTTGAAATCATTATAGATTCTATTCAATTTTCAGAAACAATAAAAACAAATGCTGTTTGCCCTTTAGTATTCTTTCAGTGGTAACATTTTGCAAAATGTATGTAAATCAGAACCAAGATATTGACATTTACATAGTCAAGTTACAAACATTTCTGTTATTAGAGGGGTCCTTCATTTTACCTGTTATAGCTACAACTGCCTCCCTTTCCCTCCCAAATCCGTAATCTGGTCCCCACTTCTATAATTTTGTTGATTTATATGTTGTATAAATTGAATCATACAGTATATAATCTTTTAAGATTGCTTTTTTTTCCCCTCATGCCATAGACTTCTCTGGAGATTCATCCAGGTTGTTGGGTTTGTTAACAGACCATCTTCCTGTTGTCAAGTGGTGCTCAGTGGTGCGAATGTACCACAGTTTGTTTAACCATCCACCGTTAAAAGATATCCGGGTTGTTTCCAGTTATCACCTGTTGTGATGTTTCCATAAAAATTTATGTACGGGTATTGTGTGAATCTAAGCTTTTATTTCTCTGGAACAAATGCTCAGGGGTACAATTGCTATGTCATATGATAGGAGTGTTCACTTTTAAAGAAAATGCCAGGTTTCTCCAGAATGCTACATTATTTAACATTCCTACCAGCAGTGTATCAGGGGTCCGATTTCTGTGCATTTGCATAAGCATTTGGTGATGTCATTATTTTTTACATTAGCCATTTTGATATATGTGAGATGCTACGTTATGGTTTTCATTTGCATTTCCCTAAAGGCTAGCAATATTGAATACCTATTCATGTGCTTATTTGCCATCTTACTGTCCTCTTCACTGAAATATCTCTTGATTTGTTTTGATATGTTATGTTTCAAATTTTACTATTTTTTCTTTTTTTCTCAAATGAATTTTTAAAGTTCATTATGTATTCTAGATCCTAAGTACTTTGTTTCGTTATGTTAATGAGATCTTTTTTACATTTAAAAAATGTGATTAAGTCTAATTTATTGATTTTTACCTTCTATGGAACATATTATGGTGTGAACCAGTTTGAGATGGCTAATGGGTACAAACATAACTATTTATTAAGAAGTAAGGTCTAATGTTCAATAGCAGAGTAGGGCCACTATAGTTAGCAACAATTTATTGTGCATTTCAAAGTAGCTAGAAGACAAGCTATTACACATTCCATGAATGTAATAAATACTCACAGGTGCCCCATAAAATAAAATAAAAAATTGGGCTTATATAAGAGACTAAATAATATCACTTGAAGAAATTGAAATTGCAAGCTATGAGTCATTAGGTCCAGATAGAAGAGTCCACAAAAAGGGCAAGTCAGAGACACAGACTTCAGAAGGCAACCACCAAAATAGAGAGGGTTTAGGGTATGGATATTCTGTGAGCAGAGACCACAGGGCTGCATTCACTTAGATTCTAAATTTTCTCACCTAGCTCATCCATCCCTGGGAAGCAGACACAGTTCCTCTACTAGGTTCCCCTGTAACAGGCAAAAATCTGCCCTAAATGCAGAACCTTGGTCTCCAATATATGCACAGGTAATTGCCATTCACCCACTCCCTTATCTATAGCCTAGGGAGCTTCATGTACATACCTCAAGCCACTGTCTACCTGTTCCCTATCCATATTTTTTCCTATGTCCTTACCTCACTCCTTTTGGATTAGAATCTTAGTATTAGCTGTTATTATCCACTATCTTGCATACATGTACGTACACACACACACACATTTGTTTCATGTATGACAACTTCATGGAACAGACTTTTTTGCTCACATCCAGGGATTGACACTCCACCAACTTCTTGCCTGGGTTCTTACTCAAGAAAAGTGGAAAAATCCAACCAAATTAAAAGGTAAAAGTTTCAATCTAGATTTAAAGGTAAACAACAAGTTCAATATAAAATAATCATTATTTTAGATATCTACTAACAGAAAGTTAAAAGAAATAGCTAAGCTATTGCCCATATAACAATGTATTAATCCTTTGCCTTTTTTTTTTCTGTCACTTCCCCTCCACCATTTAGAATATATTAAAATGTAGGAGCAAGATGTAATATAGTAATATAGACCATGATAACATTCTCAACTGAATGACATCAATAGCCTGCACAAAACTCAGTCTTCAGTATTTCATAAAAATGTTATATGGGCGACAGTGAAATTAAATATAAAGTTTAGTTTTATTGAAGCTGAAACAATATGGAATTGGCTTCTCGGGATAGTGAATGGACCACTGATAGGGCTGAAAGAAGGCAGGGGGTAGAGATGGATAAAGAGAAGGATCAAGTGACACAAACCATCGCCAGAGATATGGACACATCTCAGATCTTACAAGGCCTTGCAGGACATGATAAAGACTTTGGTCATTATTCTGAGGACAAGACTAATAAATCAGCGTTTAAGTTGATCAGAGAACTTTATAATAGTACTGGCTGGAAATAAGCCAGCCATTTTTCATATCATATTTTTCACCACTCACCAAAAAGAATAAAACCTTTAGAATATGGACACCTGCCTACACCAGTAATTATGGTATAGTAGGCATGTTTATTTTCAATGTATATTCCTAAAATGGGCATTTAAATCTGAACATGAGTATGAGTGATCTGTACTTTGGACTATTTTGTGCACATGGACACCGATGGGGTAAACATATAGACTATATTTAAAGAACCTGTTGGTTTGAACATCCTTAAGATTCTATTTAGCCCTCATATTTTTGACCTCTATACCTGATTTTGGGATGGAAGGGAAAAAGGGCCATTTAGCTGCACAGGGTTCTGTCCAAGGTTATACAAACTTTTGATTGAAATGATGTTGGTATGAAGCTAATATTTAGCAATGAATCATCACTCTACTTGACTACATATTTCCCACCCAGTGCTTGGTATGTCTGGGAATCTTTAGAATACCAGAACAGACATGAGGTTTATCATGCAATGTTGAGAAGTTAACTAATCTAAAATGTTCTTAGGCGTATTTTTTTCTGTAGCCTTCAGCAGCAGTTTTTCAGAAGCCTAATATAGATCAGTATTTCAAAGCCCTACAAGCATTGCTCTCACTTCAGCAAAAACCAGGTAGACCTTTCATAAATGACTAGCCGACATTTTGGAGAGAATAATCAGTAACAGAAGTACACTGAAAGTTGCTACCCAAACCCCTCAGAAAGCAGAAAAAGCCGCAAAATTTGACACCGTAAAGGTCACGGTATCCTCAAAACCTGTGCATTGTCCATTTTTCTGCTTCCAGTGACATTACTGCTTTTTATAACTTACTATTTCATTCCAACTTACATTTGAGTGGAACTGGAATCAGCATAAAGAGATAACAGTGGTGAAAAGGTATCACAGCTCCTTTCTTCCCTTTTGTATAACGTGGAGCTACTCTTTAGCCCTTTCTCCAATCTGAGAAAAATATGTGTCCTAGACATTTTAAAGGTTAGAAATTTAATGGACAAGAGATAAATATATTTTGTAGATTCTATAACTGAATACTACCCTGTGGGTGATCTCACAAGTCTCTGGGCTAATGGCAGATTCTTAGAAATATAAAATCAAGTCTGCCTAGAATTTCTATTCACACCTTTCATTAAGGAGAAGGTTACCTCCCAGACTCCCTTGGATAGTGTGTCTTTCCCACTATCACCACCACAGTGTCTGAATAGCCTCTGTAACCTCTGAGGGATAGCAACAAGATTCAAAGGGAGAGAGGTCAGAGTTATGTAGAGAAAGCACACCTCAAACTGGGCTTACTAGGACTTAAGGTATTAAAACTTCCTCGTGGATGGGCCAGTGTGTAATGTGTACTTTCTGTTATCAGACCTTAGATTCATATGACTCTTCTCAAACTATATCTAAGCCCATCATCTCACTTGCTTCTTATAATTTTTAAAGTCCCCACATTTAGATAAACCTGTTCGTGAAAAATGAAGTGTTAGATGAGAAGCTAAAATTCCCAAGGAATTTAGAGAGCCTTGAAGCCTATAGCTAATATTCAAATTTGCTTGGAGAGGTGGCTCTTAAGTGACTCAGGACAATGCTTTGCTGGAAATGTATGCTATGGCCATAGCTCAGAAGCTAAACCTTTAAAGCCATAATCAAATACCTCACCTGGCCCCACTGCATTCCAGCATTCCTTGGATCAACTGGTTCACTGGGTGTTCTGTCTCATGAATTTGAGGGCCTTAGCAGAATGTCCAGGTATGTTTAATAGAGTCCTTCTGCGGCAAAATATATATCAGGTTCCGGCTCTTCGTGGGGTTCCTCAGTCCTGCTCTACAGTGAAGCCCCAAGTGGCTTCCTCATTAACTTGTCCAGTACTTGGGATGAAATGGCCGGAACAGCTGGCTCTAGCCAGGCATGTTTCCTATGCTGTTGGCCTCTCTGTATGACATGTTTGACTTTCTCACCGAATGGTGAGCTCAGAGTAGCTTCCTATGGGGCAGCTGGGTTCCCTTGGGTGATGGGACCAAAGCTGGGCAGAATTCCCAAAGTTTTTTATAATGCCTCAGAAAGCCCCCCACATCCCCATATTACATAGGTCAAGCAAGTCACCAAGTCCTGCCCAGATCTAAGAAGGGGAAAATTGAACTGTACCTTACAATGGGTGGAGGAGGCAAGAATTTGCAGTATGTTTAACATAATGTCTGTGAAACAAAAAGACATTCACAATGATAAGGTATTTTGTATTTAATACTGATCCTTTCTTACATACTTTGGCAAAGGCATGGAACATTTTTTAATCTTTTTATTTATTTATTTATTTATTTTAAGAGATGAGGTTTTGCTCTGGCTCAGGCTGGTCTTAAACCTGTGAGCTCAGGCAATCCACCTACCTCAGCCTCCCAAGTGCTGGAATTATAGGTATGAGACACCACACCCAGCCTTTTCCTGTTTTTTCCAACTACAAAGTGGTAAGAATGATCCCTGCCTTTTTCGTGCAATAGTGACACAATATGAAAGTTAAAAAGAAGTATGGCAGTAGGTTGTTAACCTATGCAAAGAAAAAATATTTTACATAAAAAACAATCAACATCAGAGTTAATACTACTCATTTGGTAAGACAACTAAATAGTTCTGCTACTTATTTTCATAAGGCCATAGACAAAGTGCTTAATATCATTGAACATTAGTTTCTACACTTCTGAAATAGAAGAGGACCATAAGAAAGCTGATCTCAATGTTTGTTTAACATGCTTAATACAATTCCCATTATGCAATAAATACACAATAAATGTATACAGCATACTGATTTAAGTTCTTTCCTATCAAATGTGAACTCAAGGGGTGACTGTCTGGTAGAAATTGTAAGACCAATCTTAGAAATACCTTATAAATGTCAGACTACATTCAATACACTGAAGATATCATCTTTTGCAAAGGCAATGTGCTAAGAAGAAAAGTTTCCCCCTTTTATTTCTCCAATCAGCACACAATATACTTCTTGTTACTGAAAGCCACCAGTAGGAGGCTCAGTATAATTAAAAGATTGATCTTCTGGAAACAATGCTTAATAAGAGGCATGAAAAAGGGAGAGTTATTTTGCATTTTCAAACACTGTCCTCACATTAATTTAACTTCTGTTATTTGTGAACCACCTAGAGTCTGAGATCAGTATGTCCAGGTTAAAATCAATGGACCAGAGGGAAAAGGAGTCAAACTCCCACTGGCTAGTCCATTCAGATCAGTGAGAACCTTGTGAAAGAAAAACTTGGTGGAACATCCATTTCACATGCCCTAGATGCTAACAGTTTAGATTGTAAGGGCAATCTTCTGTATTTTGCCTTTTCTCTAAAGTAAAAATCTATTTTTATACTTATACACATACACATATGCCTCCAAGTACAGACACACGAACATTTTTATATTAAAAAGTAAAATAAAAAACAATTTAAGTTGTTCTAAACAACTTACTTTTTTTACTCCAAAATCTCTAGACATTTAAACAAACAAATAGACATTAAATAATTATTTATTGCATTCATTTTCAAACTTTCTTTACCTAATTATCTTTGGAATAACACATTTGTATCATCACCTTGTTGATCATTTTATGTTCTCTACTTATGTTTGTTGGCTAGTATTTTTTCCACATTTGTTTTCCCTCCAAAGCAATTTGTATTTTGTTCTATCAATCTTTAATAGTTGATTATTTTTCCTCAGAAACTATTTTAGTTAAATATTTATTGAGAACTAAGCACGAGCAAAACCTGGCATAAAATTTTAGTCATTATAGGTTTGGTTTTTATTGTTTTTGGATTTTTTTATCCCAATAGTACAATCTCTTTGTATATATTTCATTTTTTCTCTTCTTCCTCAATGAAAGTTTGCCCTAAAACCAGAAAAAGACTTACACGGTGCTTCTAGCCTATGAATTATCATCTCTAACACAAACATCAACAAAAGAAATAAAAAACAGAGGTCAAAAAATATATTCTGGGTAGTCATATGACTCAGCTTGCAGAAAATGTGAACATTTTCACTTATATAAATCATTCAAACCCATAGTAACCTACACAGTAATCGAGTTATCAGTCAAAAACTCCTGACTTGAATAATTCAGTGATATTTGCTAGGTTATCCAAACTGTGGGGAAATATGTAATCTTGTATGTAATTCCTTAATCATGAAAAAACAGTACAATTTGTGTCAACTGAACATGTCTTTTTATTACAACTAGTGGGGTTGGGTCCAAATTTATTAATTTCATGCTCATTTTGTATTCAGATAGCTTTCAGCCAAACAAAACATTTATTTTTCACATGGGACATCTCATGAACATCACAATGCACTGTACCAACTAATTTATTTATGTGGAAATGTGCACACATCATCTTAGCTTCCAATTGGCATCTATGAAATTTGTGAAGAATCTGAGATCTGAGCTTAGAGGTTGGAACCAGAATACAATTCAAGAATGACTTTAAAAAAGCTTAACAATTAGTTGCAAGCAGAAACACAAAAAATTTTTCATGGCAAAAATAGTTAAATTCTATTTTTCTGAGGGATTTATGTGCTGGAAATGTAAGAATTATACTTTTTTATTATCATGTTTGTAATTAAAAATAAAATATGTACAGCAAAAGCACCTATGGACAGTATGAACTCTCTGTAAAGGAATGGACTGTGAAGGGATTATGCAATTTCAAACAACTTAATCACTGAGAATGTTAGAATTGACATTTATCACATACCAACTTTTACCTATTTTATTGAATCTATTGGACCACATGAGAAACATGAAGTGCATATGCTATTATCTTCCAAAAATAAATAGCAGCAACAAAATTAAGGAAATAATTATCATATTGCCAAAGAGTTCTGTTAAGTTGGCAATTTCCCATGAGTCTGTCCCTAAACACCCTAAAAGCTTAGCAGCCAATTATCCACAAAAAAGTGATAAAATCTAAATAAAATTCTTTTATTTAGATTTTAATTTTTATTTATACTTTTCTTTTACTCTTTTTACTTTTGACTTTATTAGACAATGTAGTAGTAGTCAAAAAAGTAGTCCTTTGAGACAAAGAGCTCAATTCTTTAAAAGGTAAAACCATCAAACCTATTATTGTGTATTTCTATTATTGTATAACATGTGACATATTCTTTTTATTGTTGGGGATTTATTGAGGGTACACAGACCAGATTACATTGATTGTTTTTGTTAGGTAAGGACCCTATTATATTTCTTTCCAACCCCCTCAAAAGGTGTACACACCCCTTGACCCCCCCAACCTCTCCCTCCTTCCCTTTCTCAGCTCTTCCCATCCCCCACCCTCCTCTGTGTACTAGGACCTTAATTGTCCTCATAGCAAAATTGAGTACATAGGACTCTTATTTCTCCATTCTTGTGATGCTTTACTAAGAATAATGTGTTCGACATCTATCCAGGTTAATACAGAGGACATAAAGTCTCCAGCGTTTTTAGTGGCTTAATAGTATTCCATGGTATACATACACAATAGCTTGTTAATCCCTTTCTGGGTTGGTGGGCATTTAGGCTGTGTCCACATTTAGGTGATTGTAAATTGAGCTGTGATAAACAGTCTAGTGAAAGTGTCCCTGTGGTAAAAAGATTTTTTTCCTTCTGGATTAATGCCCACCAATGGGATTGCAGGATCAAATGGGAGGTCTAGCTTGAGTTCTTTGAGGTTTCTCCATACTGCTTTCTAGAAAGATTGTATTAGTTTGCAGTCCCACCAGCAGCATAAAAGTGTTCCCTTCTTTCCACATCCACACCAGCATCTGCAGTTCTGAGATTTTGTGATGTGAGCCATTCTCACTGGGGTTAGATGCTATCTCAGGGTGGTTTTGATTTTCATTTCTCTAATAGATAGGGATGATGAACATTTTTTCAATATGTTTGTTAGCCATTCGTCTGTCTTTAGAGAAGACACCTTTTCTCCACTCAAAACAATTCCTTCAAGATAGATAAAAGACCTTAATCTAAGGCATGAAACAATTACAATCCTCAAAGAAAGTGTGGGGGAAACACAGCAAGCTATCAGCCTGGGAAAGGACTTTATAAGAAAGACCTCAGTGGCAATCACAACAACAAAAATAAACAAATGTGACTTAAGGAAACTAAAAAGCTTCTGTACAGCTAAGCTAATGACAACAACCAAAGGAAACAGACAAACTACATGTTGGGAAAGGATATTTGCATATTTTGATTCCCACAAAAGCTTAATAACTAGAATCTCCAGAGATCTAGTTAATAAACATAAAAAGAGCCAACAAACCCTTAGATCACTGGACAAGGGAGATGTCACATATTATTTTTAAAGGAATCTACTATGTAAAAATCTAGATATTTATTTCACAAAATGATTTCCCATAAGATTCCTTTAAATAGTATATTCTTCTTTTTTTTTTTTTTTTTCTTTTTTGTAGAGACAGAGTCTTACTGCACCGCCCTCGGGTAGAGTGCCGTGGCGTCACACGGCTCACAGCAACCTCTAACTCTTGGGCTTACTTGATTCTCTTGCCTCAGCCTCCCGAGCAGCTGGGACTACAGGCGCCCACCACAACGCCCGCTACTTTTTTTTTTGTTGTTGTTGCAGTTTGGCCAGGTTTGGCCGGGGCTGGGTTTGAACCCGCCACCCTCGGCATATGGGGCCGGTGCCCTACTCACTAAGCCACAGGCGCCGCCCCAGTATATTCTTCTAACACACTTAAAATTGCATTATCTCTTCAAAACATAATTCGCAAACATTAACATATGACATGTGGTCTTTTAAGTGTATCTATTTTCTCAATTATGTTTTACATTTCTGGAACACAGTACAGTTTAATGTATTTGAAACAGATCGTTTTATGTATTTAATATTTATAAATACCTGTAAAAGTTGTTCGGGAAATTATTACCTGTCATCCCTTTTATAATGAAGAAATTGTGTCTCAGAAAAGTACATTTTCCAAATTCCACCATCTACTAAAGGATTAAGTCAGACTGATAGCTCTTTCCATACTATCACAATAACTCAAATTTTAAAATCTTAGGAGTTTCTTTCATGAGTCATGATTTTTTATAAGTTAATAGATAATTACAAATCCTTTGTAAATGTTTCTTCTCATTTTAGAACTTTGTTTGATTCCAGACTGGACCTACTGTGAACTATTTTATTCAGTTCCTTAATTGTACTGGCACTCTTTGTGCAGATTTTTTTCCCTTCATATTTAATCGTATACTGTGTATTAAGTTTTATATTCTGTATCATCAGTCCATTGTGTTTTTTCCCAGGAATCTTTATCTTCAAATGTGTACAAAATTTCCAGTATCTAAATTATCACCCAACCTAGTAAAATATCTGAGTTTTTTAAAAATGAAAACATCTCATGAAACTAATCTTCATTAAAATTAATGTTGCACAGTTACACTTTTTCTTTTATACTGTTTTGATTCATTTTGTTTATATTGACTCTCCAGGTGCTTATGGTTTTCCCAAAAGCACAACAGTTGTGCACTTTGATGCGCCTGTGATCTGTGCTCCTTGAACACTCAGGGAAACGTTAAACACACTTGAAATGCCTCTCAGGAACACAAGATGTTAGAAATACCTTTCCAGAATTCCTGCTGTTTTCCAAAATAGTTCTGTGTACTCTCACAGTTGCCCTCCCTATTTTACTGTGTGATGGATGTGATAGAGATGAGGATGATCTTTATATCCTCTTTTATTCTAAGAAAAATCATGACAAGAGATTCCAAGGAACACAGCATGAATTTTAAACCATGTTAGAGAATCTTTTTTTATTCATTCCACTTCTCCTAACTTGATAGGAATGTATAACTTTGCATTGTGTTAATCTTTATAATCAAACATCAGAGAATTTTTATATAATGTCTTCTGCATAATCTAATGAAATGAACATGTGCCTAATTATGGGAACCATCAAGTTGAAGTGATGACATCATTGGGTGTTCACTGTGATTTTGGCTTATGATTTTAGTTCTATCTTTCCTTGGGAAGAGGCATTTGCAGGCTGTCAAAGAATTAGAGTTTCCATATCCTACATGGTAATTAGCACACCCTATTCTTGTATTAATCACTTGGCTTTCAATTGTGACAGGGCTGATAGAATGAAGACCCTTGAGTTATTAGCAAAGAGATTTTAGATTAAGTCTTTCCTTCATTGCCCATGAGTGGAAGTCAAATTTATCTAACAGCCCATATTCTTTATGAATATCTTTAACTCTCCTAGGATTCCAAGGCTTTTCCACAACTATCTCCCTTATTCTATTCTGTATACCATATTTCAACCAGACCATTATTTTAACGTACTTGTAAAAAATTATGATTAAGGCCAGGTGTGCTGGCTCATGCCTAGGATCCTAGTACTCTGGGAGGCCAAGGCAGGTGGATTGCTTGAGCTTATGAGCTCAAGACCAGCCTGACCAAGAGCAACACCCGGTCTCTACTAAAGATTAAAAAAAAAAAAAAACTTAGGCAAGCAGATTGCTTGAGCCCAAGAGTTGGAAGTTGCTGTGAGCTATGATGATGCCTTGGAACTCTACTAAGGGTGACAACTTGAGACTCTGTCTCAAAAAAAAAACTATGATTAAGTCAGAAATGTTGAGGTGTTTATTTCATTAAGTTAGCATGGGACTGTATTAAATGATCACAGCATTAGGAAAGTTGAAAACCACTGCTTTAGATACTGTAATTTTTTTTTTTTTTTTGCAGTTTTTGGCCAGGGCTGGGTTTGAACCCACCACCTCCAGCATATGGGGCCCACACCCTTCTCCTTTGAGCTACAGGTGCCGGCCTAGATACTATAATTTTCACTTGAGTAGACCTACATATTAGACTGTTCTACCTTATTTCTATCCTGGAATACTAAAACAAATGACAGCATTTAGCTACTGTTTTGACTATTGAGAATTAAAGTAATTGTATTTGGGGGTATTTGGATTCTTTGTCTACTTTGCCTGTTTGAATGACTAAAGTTCATTTCACTTAACATAAGATATATGGATTATACTAATACTCTTTAATACCTGTATAGTACAATCGGTAATACTCTGACATGAATATAGAGAAAATTTCTATGAGTTTCTAGGCACTTCTTTGGAAGGAAATGCTTTGTCTCCATAGTATTAGTATAGTCCTTTGTACTTTGAAAGAGATTACAAATACATCATGTAACTTGATCCTCAAAAACCCCTCTGAGAAGGCCTGGACACTTTAAAGACGAAGAAATAGGCTCAAAGAGATTTTTCTAACAAAGCTGGTTAGTTAGTAGCAAAATTAGATCTCCTGGTGCTTACCCTGTGCTCTTTCTGCTACACTGAAGACTTAGCTGAAAATGTTGAAAGGAAATTTATTTATTTTTTTGATAGATGGTAGAATTTAATTTTTTTATACCCGACTTAGCTTGTTATTTATTGGGAATAAAGGCTATCAATATCTGGGAAGGTGTATTTATAGGTAAATGATTGCAAATAGTAGCCTGGTAGCTTAGCCTATAATTTATTTTCTTTTTTTGCAATATAACATTTTAAAAGTTTATTCATTTCTTATTTTTTAATACTAAAAACTCTTTAGATAAGCTACAAAACCTTCAAAATATAAACAGGATGAAACTCACTAATAATGTCACTACCTGAAAGAAAATCTTTTCCATAAATAAGTTTAAATATATTTATATAGTTGACATTATGTTAAGATTATAAGTTAATTTCTTATTAATGGCATCCATATATAATTATATCTGGAATATGTTTTTATGTCTTTTAATATGTTAAGAGGACACATAATATTTTATAATCTAGATCTACTACCTAACTTTTACCATTTTACTATTATCAGGAAATCATTCTCTTAACTTTTTATATTATAAATAATAATGTAATAACCTTAGAATTACATTTATGTTGAAAATCTAAGAATGACTTCATGGGATATAAATGTGTTTAAAACCCTTGTTACAAATTGCCAAATGTTTTCCTAAATCTTCCATCAATTTACATTCTTCTGGCAATGTAGTGATTACCCAGCATTCAATTGTATAGCTTAATTTAATATTTGACAATTTGGCCAATTTGCCAACTTGTTTTGATTTACTTTGATTATTAGTGCTATTATTTTCAGTTTTAGGAGGACATTTTGAGTTCTTTTCCATGCATTATATTTTAAGTATACTTTTCCTTCTTAACTCTCCTAATTCTGCCCTATCTGAAAGCTTTCTTTCTTCCCTGGGTCCTCAGTTCCATGAGTTTTTCAGCCTTGTGCAATTGAGAAAATCTCTCAAAAGAAGTGCTTACATCATAATTAGTCATGTGGTTCTTCAGTGGTCCTTAACTTCCATGATGCCACAGAGAATGACAACTTGCTATGATAAACTCTCATAAGTTAGCAGGGTGATTTACTTTGATTTCATCTTTTCTCTACTCTCCTTGGTTCAGTCACTAAGAAAAAAAAAAAAAAGAAGCTTAACTGCCTCAATGCTATTTTACTTTATTTCCCTTGTTTAGGAACAACATAAAAAAGCACCATGTTTAAACATTCTCTTGGAACTTACATTTTTACCTAACAGTATACTGCTGTGTTCATCCTTGTGGATGCATGTATTCATAGTTTCTTCATTTTCAGTGCTATTTAGTATTCTTCTAAATGAAAAGTACTGCAAAGTATTTACTGATGCTTCTAAACATGGGTATATGAGCTGTTTCCAGTTCTTTGTCATTAACTATAATGGTATTAGCATTTTCATACATTTTCCTGGTGGATATTTGCAAAAAATTTTCCAGGGTAAATAAATAACATATTTATTAGGTTACAACATGTCACTCTTGGAAGGAGACATACAACTAGTATAAAAATAATTATATTCTTAACCACAGAATGAGATGCTCACAACTTTCTTGGCTGCTATAATTAAGGCAAGATGACAAGAAATTATTTTGAATGTCTTGGTTTAAAAAAAAAAAAAAAGGAAGAGAAACAACAGCAACAACAACAAAAGCCATCTCCAGGTTTAACCACGTTCAAATTTCCTTTGGATTTTGTTCTAAAATTGTATTTATGTCCTGAGAGCCTAGGTGTGATGCATGTGTTCTGGACAATGGCATTTCAAACATACCCAGAGGTGCTATCTTAGGGCAATTGTAGAATTAAAGAGCCCAGGAGAGAAACACTCTGCAGTGACCAAGGGACTTTCAAAAATTAGAGCTGTGAGCATTCACTGTAGATCATAAATATTAATTTCCTATTCCTATGGTGTCAGAACTTGGATTCAGGAAACAATAAAATGAATCTGGAAATCCAAGGAGATTGCCAAAGGGAGGCAAAAACTAGGAGTCAGAACATGGAATCAAGAAAGGGAGTAAACTATTCCAGAGGGGGAAGCTCAGGGGTAAGCGACCAAATGAGAGTCTGAGATCAGGTGAGAGTTCTCAGATGGGGAACTCAGAATGATAATCAGTCAATGGATAAAACACAGAGATCTATAGCAACTCTCTCCTGCAGCAGGGCAAACAAATCAAAGGAAGCCCATCTGAAGACAACTTAGCACCAAGGAAAGGAGCCAGGCAACTTTTAGAACATGTCTCACGAGTGTGATGAGATGGAGAAAATGTTCTTGGTAAAAGTGCCTCTTAGGGAGAGTGTTACCTTCACTTGAAAGGCAAGCGGTGACCAAACAAGTGCTCTTGGGAGAAAGCTTGAACAATGAAGGCATCAATAGTGACCCACATTTCAGAGAAAGGAATGAATCCAGTTCTGTCTGAGACCAGTAAAAAATGCTTTTCTCCTGAGAAGGGGAGAAAATAAAAACAAGTTGGAGAGAGAGGAGTAAGGGAAGAAGAAGGAGAATATTCAGAGCTCAGTTAAAATCCTTTCCATAACTACTCCTATGAACCTTCCCATGAAGTACAGGTGTGAGTAGATATGCAGAGATCAAATCCTGTTAAAGGGATGAGTTTTCAATCTGAGTGGAGCTAGGGTGAGAACATGACAGCATGCAAAGATGGGAGGGTGAAAATGAAGGTAAGCAAGGGGGAATGAGCCCTAGGGATCTTTCGGCCACTGCAGAGATGACTCTGGTCTATTTTCAGCTATAGAACTGTGTGAAAATAAGCTCAGTCAGATGGACAGGGAGGTGAAAGCCCTCAGTTACTGGGAATGTGTGAGAGAACCTCAATACTTCTGGTAAACTGAAGCGCCAAGATTAATACAGGAACTTCCTCAAGACCAATCTTAGACTGCTTTGATGAACAGTTTGAATCTAAAGTTTCCCGTGTATTCCTGACGTGGGCACAAAAATTGCTCCAGGATCAGGAGTTGATTTGAGCCCATAAGGGCACAGTGGAGTAGTTTGATACACTAAGAATAAAACACTTTGGGCAAGTGGTCAAATTTATAGCACACATGAGTCAAAATGAGCATGTGAAATCAGTTTAAATGAGAAATACTTGCCTAAAAAGATACTTGGCATTGCAGCAAGGCTGAAGTTAATAATAATGCGCACTTATATAAGATAAGGTTATTTTAAAAGTTAGCCTCATTAGGGTTTTTGAAATAGTTTTCCTTTTTAAGTTTGTTTTATGTTGAAGACGTTAGACACAATTTAGGGGAAGGCATGGAAGAAAAATTACAAAGGAGTGCACAAGGGGAAAATTGAAAATAAACATTTTCCCTAAGAGGCACTTTTATGAATAACATTTTCTCCATCTCATCACACTTGTGAGATATGTTTCTAGGCTGTTCTAGAAAAAAACAAACTCTGAGTGAGAGAGAGAGAAAGTGAAAGTGGGGAGACAACTGTTCAGAAGAGAAGGAGATTGCAACTTCACCACCTCCAACCAGAAGACTAGCCTTGTCACAGGTTCTGTTTGGCCACCTAGCATGCTTTCTGTTAAGTGCTAGGAATTACCTTTAACATGGTTATGTTGAAAAGTAAGAAGGGAAAATAAAACTTAAGATCTGATAACTGTGCTGCAAAAAAACCCAAAAACCCCAAGGCCATCCTTCTTGTTCTCTGTGCTGCCTCTGTCATTACCAACATCTATTTCTTGTACATCTCTTCTCTCCCTTTGTATCTTGACCCCTCCGGTTGTCTTGCTTTTCATCCGACTCTTGAGTATGGTAGGTGCTTTCCAGTTAGATTTTGACCTGGCCATTCCTAAAGCTTCTAGCCTTGGACTTTTCTCTTTTCATACAATGCTTTGTATTGAGAACAGCAGAGTTTCAAGATTAAAAGCATAGTTTGGAGCCAGCCTATCCCGATTTGAATCCTCACTCTAAAGACATACGTACACGTACATATACCAGAGTATGACCTCAGGCAAACATGACTCCCTCTGGACCTGTCCTTCCAAATTTATAAAATGGTAACAATAATACCACCTTCCTCTTAAGGATGCTGTGAACATAAGTGATTTAAAATAGGACAAGTGCTTAGAACAATGCCTGGCACACAGCACCATCAACCCTTTGGCATTATACTGATGCTTCCATGTAGATAAAGATTATATCCACTCCTGTGCATTCAAATTCTTGTCGGCTTAAGAAAAATCTTAGTTTCTTCTTTTATTCCAAACCAGCTTTTTGGCTGCAATCTCATCCCTGCACCAATAAATTCCTGTTGGATACCACCGCCTGGCCATTCTGCTAACATCTTCACTCAACAGCCCCAATTCTGAAGCCAGGAGTTTTTTTCTCAGATTATCTCTCATGCTATTATTTTTTGAAATGACACAACATTGTTTATACAACCTTAAAAATTCTTGATCAGTTTAAATTACTTATTCTGGAACTTCCACATTCTACCTGCCTTTGAATTCTAGCTGTCCTTTTCAGATATATCCTTCATGTGTACACATTTTTTTTCTATTTCCTCTTCATGGCCTGGATCTAGACCCTCATAAATGTTTATCTGAATTACTGCTGTGGCCTGTGAACTGCTCTCCCACCCTCCATCCTCTCGCCTCTTCAACATGTCTACATGAATAGCAATTCATCGTATTCAAGTTCTGATCGACCCTAATCATTCCTTGCTCATTACATTAAAAACTGGCTTAATTTGGTTGGCTTGAGATTTTTATAGTAATATTAGTTTTACTATTTTTCTCTTTAAAAATTGAATATATTTAAAGCTGCTTTAATTATCTACCCACGAGGTTATCTCTCCGCGTTTGTCTTCCAAGACACACAAAGGCCTGCTCTAAGCTGCTTCAGTTATTTCTGCAGCTCAGAGCTTCCCAATCACATGTCGTTTCCCAACTGCCATGTTTTTGCAGACTAGTATATATTTCTCTCTTATCTGTTTGTCAAAAACTTGCCGAATATTCAAGACCAAATAAAAATGTCCTCTCCGCATGAATTTTTCCTGTCTCCCTCCCTTTCTGCATTAGATTCAGCAACACAATGTTTCTTTAGCTCTGTTAAAAATTGCTGTACTGTATACCTGAGAGAACCCATAATATACCTCCGACAGGGCTGAATACATTATTTAGAATATTCTTACAATAGCCATAGGTGTGATTGTGTCCACTTACACATGCAAGACTTCAAGATGAAGAAATCAAACAAATTGGCCAAATACATCCCTAGTAATAGCCCTAATAAGGACATATCTCAACTAGGTATAGCTTTTAAGTCTGTACTCATTTTGTGATCATTTTTTTCTGTACTTTTTAAAGCATAACTTACAGCATATCCACCTTGAGGTGCTTACTGAAATGTAAATTCCTCATCACAGGGCTACTGGGAAAAAGGGAGCAGAATCTTCATCTTCAATAATTTCCCCTGGTGAATTTTATGGACTGTGCAATTTGTAAAATAGTGACATAGTTCATAGAACTTCTCTATTATTGCCTCTATTATTGTATGTACTAAATTCTGTAGAAGATAAGTTTCTTTGAGGACAAGAAACAGGCCTTATTTCCACATGTATCTGTCACAGTTCATAGCAGAGTGCTTTATACATAATATTCGATAAATTTTTGTTAAATTAATGCCAATTCCTGTGTAGCATTATAGTAAAAAATTTTATGAACCTGTTAAAGCCAATAATATATTTTCCTTATGTGGCAGGTGTAAGGAATAAATTTAAATATTTAACATATATATGCACAAACACATCCACATGTACATATTAATTGCAGAACATTTGGAAGAATACAGAAAAACAAAAAAAGAAAAAGATCAGATAACCTGAAGACAATATCTTTGTTACATTTAATTCCTCCTATCTCCTGGCCATATGTACATATATAAATTTCATAGGTATATATGTATATAGTGTTTTTTTATAAAAATGGAAAAACAGTAATGTTTTTTGTCAATTTTTATTTGACAGAAAATCTGGTGCCACCATTATTTAAGTGCGACTGTCAGTACATTGACCTCTTCTTTGCCAAGTTGTTTCCAAATTCTAATGGGGATTCTGAAAAAGTATAAATATTCTCACCCTTTTTCAAAAATAATCACAAGAGCTTATAAGTAAAATAGACTCAAAACGATAAGAGCTGTGGGTTCTTATCATTATGTTGAGTTTCTCATTTGGTGATAATAGGAGGTTAACCCTTACTATATTAAAAGAAGATCGCATATGAAAAAGCGCAGTACACTGCCCAGGTTAACAGATAAAAGATCCATGATCGTTTTCAGAGGAAAAAACCACAACTATGTCATCCAAGGTTCTGTAAATTCTTGAGGATTTCTCTTTCTTTCCAGCTAATAACTACAATGGTGATTCCAAGGGGATAAGAAAATTATTCATCTCTGAAACATTGACTCAGAATAGAAATTATTTGTTCTGATTCTCTTCACATATCTAAGAAAAATTTTAATGGCAAAAAAAGATACATTAGACTCATAACTTTAAACCCTTTAAAATGCGCAGTTATAAAGTAAAAGATAGCATATTCAGTAACTCATTAGTCTGTCCCCCAAAAGCCCAACACAAGGACAGGGAAAAGATTAAGGCATAAAATTAAAAGAAAAACTATAATAGAAAAAAAGATAGTAGCAAAAAAAGTTTGGAAACGCAAGAGCAGAAGGATAAACAACAATTCACTCAGTGGGTTCAAAAGTCCCAGGCTGGCTTTATGAAAAATGAAGAGGTAGTGTGAATTGTGCTAACAACAATTCCAAATATTGATAGGATGTTTATTTCAAGTACTTTTAGAAGTATAGAAAAAAGGTAAAGTTGGAAACAAATGGATTGGTTAAAGTGTAAGAAGATGGATCTCTAATTTTTTTCTACATCCCATAAAGTAGGAAATGGTTCCTTCTCAATCTCCACAGTAGTTCAGAGAAATATGCTGTCAAAGAAATGATACAAGTTAGATCCCCGCCTCATATTATATATAGACGTTCTATATCTAACAAAGAATGGGGAGATCTCTGTAAAGACAGCTTTGAAACCCTGAGAAAATAAATAGCAAATGATGTTAACAAATGGAAGAACATACATACCATCATGGCGGAATCAACATTGTTAAAATGTCCTTACTACACAAAGCAATCTACAGATTTACTGCCATCTCCATCAAAGCACCAACATCATCCTTTGAAGAACTTGAAAAAATAGTACTTTGGATAACCAATACAATCTAAAGAAATAAGACTCAGCAGCATAAAGGCAACCTGCTTGAAAAACTTGAGTAGATGTTTCACCAAAGATGACATACAAATGTCCAAAAAGCCTGCAGAAAGATGCACATCATTAATCAGTAGGGAAATATAAAATAAAGCCAAATAGACCCATTTTATAACCACTAGAATGACTATTATTTAAAAAAAAGAACAGAGTAAGTATTGATGAGGATGTAGACAAACTGGAGCTGTCAGGTATTGCTGGAGTTACTGTCAAATGTTGCACTCAGTATGGAAAATGCTCAAAAAATTAAAAATCGCATGATGACCCAGCCTTACCATTCATAGGTATATACACAAAATAATTAAAAACAAGAAAACAAATATATGTACGTGAATTTTCAGTGCAACGCTATTCACAATGGCCAGTTGTTCATCAATAGATAAATGGATAAACAAGTTCTGTTCTCTACATCAATGGAATATTATTGCGTCATTAGAAAGGACTGAAATACTGATATGCATATACATTGTGCAATACGAATGAACACTGAAAACATTACACTAAGTAAAAAAAGCCAGACATAAAAGTCCCTTTTGGTGTGAGTTTGTTTACATAAAATAACCAAAAGGGCAGACTCCATAGAGACAGCACACTTCTGGTTGCCGCAGGCTGGAAGGAGGGAGAAATGGTGAGTGACTGCGTAGATGCGGATGGTGTTTCCTTTCAGGGTGATAAAATTTTTTGGAACTATATGGAAGGGATTGTACAAATTGTGCATATAATAAGTTATATTGAATTATTCACTTTAAAATGGTTAATTTTGACCAAGCAGAGTGGCTCATGCACGCAATCCTGGAACTTTGGGAGGCTGAAATGCGAAGATCATTTGAACCCAGGAGTTCAAGATTGCTGTGGGCTTATGATTGTGCTACTGTACTTTAGTCTGGGTAACAGAATAAGATTTTATCTCAAAAAACAGAAAAATAATATTAACTGAATTTCACCTTAAAAAAAAAACCTTTTAATAAAGCTAATACAGAGAATCCCTGGGCAGGAGGACACCAGGTACAATTATGATTTAAGTACCATTGTGAAAATAGAGACATTAAGTTAAATGAATTTGCATATTAAATACCAAGATGCTTAGCTCTCTTCCCCAGTTTGGATCCAGAATTCTGACAATGATGTTTTTAAAACTTGAAACAGGAACTGAAAGATTTTTCTGTGAGAAAAATCCAAAAGAAAAGAAAAAACCAAAAAAAAAAGACAAAAAAATATGCAAGATGCCCCAAGCAAAATTGTGCAGTTATACAGGAAAATCCTTAGTTGACCCAACTCTTAGGCAAGTAGCTCATAATCAACTTTCTGGGCCATTACTCTGAAATATGAGCCAAGAGCAATGAACAACTAAACATTTTGAAAAGCAAGAATCCAAATGCAAAAAAGGTAAAAAAGCAACTTAAAGAGACATGTCCCAAGGAGGGGGAGAGAAGCTGGCACTAACACGCCCAGAAAGAGAAGGGCTCATAGCAAGAAAAGGAAAGCAATCAGTGAGATGACAGAGCTCTGGAAAAACACAAACTGTATAACAGGACAAATACAATTTTCAAAAAAGATGTTAAAAAATAAAATTGAGTAAAAGTCCAAACAAGCAGAACAATTTTTTTTTAAAAGATAGAACATAAAAAATATAAACCCTTAGGAAAATAAGAATTCCAGAAATAGAAAACTAAGAAAATAGAGAGAAAATAATAAAAAATCAAATTTATTTTTAAAAATTCAAGATGCGGGGCTTTTGTTTTTAGATTGATACCGGCAATGGGCAAGAACATGATATAGACTCACTCAGAAGCATAAAGTCAATAAATTTTTGGCCACAGAGGGAAAAAATAATCGTAATGCTTAGACTGAGAGAGAAGAGATTAAATTTGAAATATGGTAGCAAAAGGGATTCTGAGGGACAATGATTTCCACTTAGAATATGTTAACCAGTCAAATTATAAAGCATGAGTGTTGATTTAAAGACATTTTAGTAATCAAGTATTTAAACAGATCTTTACTGCACCTTTTTTGCAGAAAGTAATAAAAGATGATTTCTGTCAACACAACCAAGAAAAGATGATATGAGATTCCCTTCACCATGCTTCCACTTTAAGATTGAGTGGAAGAGAATTTTCAGTATGGTTACAATACCAGAATTGCAACCATACAAGAAACTTAAAAACAATAGTCCAAATGGGGAGAGTCTCAAGTGTCTGAGAGAGAGATGTACCTATACAGACAATTAATAGGACATCTGATGAGTTTTGCAGTTCTGAGAAAAAAACTTACACAACTGGGGGAAATAAAGCGATGAATCGGGCAGTGCCTGTGCCTCAAAGGAGTAGGGTACCGGCCCCATATGCTGGAGGTGATGGGTTCAAACCCAGCCCCGGCCAAAAATGCAAAAAAAAAAAAAAAAAAAAAGATGAATCAATGATAAACACATAAAATACTGAACAATTATTATCTCCTGGAGAAACAAAAGGCTGTGTAAAACAAATAACAGGAGTATGACTTAGTGATACTGATGTAAAGATGGAGTATTGATAAGTCCAAAATGATGGTGCAACGATATTGGCAATTGGGGAGAAGGGGCTATGTATGTGAGTAGTAGTGATTGTGGTGTGGCAGGACTTGGAAGAAGAGAAAGCAAGCTATAGGATTTCCATAGAGAGTAATCAGAAATAACTTCTAAACGTAAAATACAGGCAGTCCCAAGTTATGAACGAGATAGGTTCTATAGGTTTATTCTCAAACTGAATTTGTATATAAGTTGGAACAGGTACATTTACCTATTACTTGTAATTGTCTTCATTTGTAAGTGTGAGTTGAACGTCAGTTGGCTATCTGTCACTCAGTGACTGCTTGTTAATACAGGCTGTACATAGCTGCCAAGCTTCCTATGGTTAGAGTGGGACATTACAGTTATACCAAGGGTAGCGTGTGGGACCTTACCTAACCAACACAAACATCGTAAGCTAATGGTTTGTACCTTCATATTAATCTGAAATAAAATAAGTAAATAAATTTTTTAAAAAAACAACTAGGGATAGGGGTAACTTAGAATGGTCCAACTAGTAATGGATCAAAGTTGGAGACATCATTATGAACTGATGATTTTATTCTCTATTTTAGGTTACATAAAGCAACTGAAGTGTTTTTGTTTATTTTTGTTTATAATGGTTTTGAGTGTGCTACTTCCAGAAGCAGTCTCCAGGATGAAATCCAGGCTTTCTCTTGCACGTCTCACAGTAGAAAATGGTTTCTCTCCTTCCACCCTTCTCATTTCTTCTGCTTTAAACCATTAAATATTTTGCAATTTTGTTTTCATTTTGCATCGTAAAATGCATCCTCCCATTAAACCTTTCCTCCGTATCAGAGATGATGATCTTCCCTTTGCTCTTGAATTTCTGTCCCTCTCACAGTTCACAAGCTGAGTGATGAGATTTCTCCTGTAAGAAAGGTATGTCTGCACATTTTCCCCACTTTCCTTATCTAATGAGTACAGGATGCAGCTGTTCACAACGGCAGTTTCTATCACCCAGAAAAATAATCTTTCTACCATTTGAAGGATTCCCTGGTAAAATCATAACAGCCACAAATCTGATCACTCGTGGAATTCTATGGGAATTCTAAATCTTGTGGGAATTCTAAAATAACTGCTGGTTTTTCAACTTGAACAGGCTGTTTCTTCCTATAACCAGTGATCAACTGGGTTTGAGACCCAAAGAATGTAGAATGTACTCAGCATCGTCATTAACAAGGAGCTACTAGTATTCATTTGCCAAACAGTTCTGGAAAGCCTCGTACTTGCCAGGCTTTGTATTGGACACCCAGAATCCAAGAGTGAACAAAGCAAACAAAAATCTGTTTTCATGGGGTTTGCATTCTGTTAATTACTTTATTTAAAAGTGAGAAACCGAACGATTTGCCCAAAAGCAGAAAGAATAGCTAGCACAAAGAAATGGGCTGGAATTCAAAGTCAAGAAATTTTCCTCTACAACTTCTATAGTATATTTTAACCGCTATTTTTTCAGACATTTATTAAGCATCTTTTGATACAAACGATATAATGGGACCTGAAAGCATGATCTTAAGAGGTAAACCACTGTCCATTACAAGTATTTGTTGATTCTTCACACTGGAGAGGAACTGTCTTTCAGGGTCTGTTGGTAATTTTGTTTACTGTAGCCTGTTGGTGTTACAGTTGGGGAAGGCAGGCAGTGATTCCAAAAATGAAGCCAGGCACTAGCTGGTAAGGACAAGTTATATTCAGTAACTATTGCAATGGGAGAAAGAGTCTAGTATACTGACTAAACTGAAATCCTTGAAACAAAAGGCTAGAGACTTCGGGAAGCCTAGGGGGTGCTAAGGGAAAGGTATCGAGGGATATTAATGGGGGTTAGTCAGTGTGACTAAGCAATCTGGATTTGTGAATCAGTGCTTATCCAAAGGAAAAACAAATTTCTATCTTTATGACAGAAGGCAATGAGGCAAGTTGAAGCAAGATACCCAACAAAAATTGGCCTTAGCCTCCTACGGGATCTGGAAGTGAAAACAAGAGTCATCTCCCTAAAGGTTTGCACTAGAAAGAGATAATCCTGAGGTCTACTCGAAAACGTTTTGGGGTTGTATATTTATAGCTCTAAGGGCAGAGAAAGGGTTTATAATTGCAAGCTTTCTAAAGTATCTGCTCTAAAAGAAGATTCAGGGCACTACCTATTAACATGTTTTGTGTGACACAAACAGCTCATTCCTCTGCTAGCATTGGCCTTTTTAAGGAGTAGGAGGAAGTGGGATTATTTTAGGGACACAGCCTTAAATTGATAGAAGTAATTTTAGAGTTTGATTAAGACTCTGAGTGCAAAGGTTTGGATGAAGTTGTTATGTACCAAGAAGTCTGCAGTTTTCAACACCCATATAGCTGTCGTCTTTTGGGGAAAAGTTATCTATTACTCCTAGGGCCTGCAATTACCTGAGCCATTGCATGAACACTTGATTCTTTGTTTCAAAGATGTTAATCCTTTCAGTTTATTAGCACAAGTCAAACAAGGATGAGCTATTGACTGTATATACCTGTATGTTGAAGATTGCCCATTATTGTTTCTTATTCCTGTATTTCAGTTGTGCTAATTCTATACTACCTCTATCTTTGAAAGAGTCTTCACCTGCAGGTGTGTTAGCAAGTTGTACTGATTTAACCTCTCTGTCCACTTTATCCCATAGGTTTATCTTTGGCAAAGACTCACTTTTCTCCCACAGATGACAATATATCTTGTTTTCCTATGTTGCTATAAGTTAATCCTTTAACTTTCTCTGTTTTTTTTCCCTAGAAGATCTTTATTTCCATCTTTATATAGCTACCATCTACTTATAGTTTATGTAATCATGGGATTTGGACAGAAAAGACCTCATTACTTAACTGTTCCTTCTTGATCTAGTCTTTCTTTTCAAAATACAATTGTAAGCTTCCACAGACATATTACCAAATCTCCATTAGCTTTATGCCCTCTATGGAAGATTGTGCTTAGTTGAATTGAACATTGAAATAGTCTCAAGAGTTGCATCTGTATAATGTTCTTTATCTTGCAGGCACTGAAATCTTTCTAGTCTCCTTCAGTCCAGATTCCTGCTGGAGAATAGCCTTAAAAAGTAGAAGCTAGCCCTTACGCAGCCCTCAGTGTTAACAGTAGCACAAATTTTGTAATTACTTAATAAACTATGAATGAATATTAAATTGTTTTTGAGATCATGCCTTCTTTCTACTGTAATAATCTTCTGCAAAATCCACATCACAGAGTTATAACCCTGACTTCTTGTTTTATCATCTGCCATAGGTCTCAAAGAGCTTCCAGACACTCTCCCTACATCTCAAGGTCATTAATCTTATTTGGACACTAAGGACTTGAGAGTCACAGGTCAAGAGCAGTCTTGGAGTGGGAGAGACTGAGTTCACATGTCAGAATCTCTGTTCAGTACCTCATTCACTGCTTCATCTGTCACAGGTCCTCACTGAGGTGTGCTATTTTTGTTTGACAGCTGCAGAGTCTAAGACCATGTAACAAAATAGGCATAAAATCATGATCAAAAATACTTCTGACAAATACAGTATTTAACCATTTGTATCAGCTCAATATCTTCCCTAATTAATTGAATCTAATATAATTTTTGAAAAGCAGACTCTTTTTCATCTTTTAACAATAAACATGGAATAACTCGGATTGATCCAAGAGCTACTGGCACAGATTTGAAGGCATATTTGCAATAAAACATTTTTAAATTGTAAATAAATTTTCTCTAACCTTTATTTTTCTCTTTAACTGACCGTAAAACATAAATTCTGCTTTCTTATATAGTACGCTGTCATCTTTGACCTCATTTTAGATTTAGTGGTGAGTTATTTTATTGTCATTAGCCTCCATTCATTTTTGAGCTGGGAAATAATTTTTTAAATATTTGGATAGTTAGGAAAATTCATCAAATAACATCTAACCTAAATTCTTATATATCAGAGTCATTAGGTTGTGTTGTCCTTTACCTACAGTGACAGATACTGGAAAGATTAGAATAAGGTGACCTAACTGTACCATTTTCTTTCTTCCCTAATTCCATTCAACTGCACAGGGAGGTGGCAGATGCC
The DNA here is from genome assembly GCF_027406575.1 of Nycticebus coucang. NCBI lineage: Eukaryota > Metazoa > Chordata > Mammalia > Primates > Lorisidae > Nycticebus > Nycticebus coucang. The sequence goes on from NC_069783.1 coordinate 48,248,349, forward strand.
AGGTGAAACCGGTAGCAGACTATGCCATGCTAATATGTAGGCTGGTCTGTAGGGAGAACAATGGAAAGAGCAAAATAAGACTAACTGGATTTCCAGAATTATGATAAATACAAGGGTTGGTCTGTGGCATACTATTCATGAAAAAAGGATGTTGTGCCCTAACTATGTGCCAATGTTTAAAAAACATTCCCATGATTTTTGTCTTTTGTACAAATAAGGAGTCCTATAGGCTTAAAGAAAAAACAACAATGGGAACAACCACTTAAAAGTTCTTTCCAAATTAAGAAAAATGAGACAGAGGAAAATGCCATTGCTGGGAAGAGCAGAGTATGATTATGAATACAATCTGTGAGAAATTCAGTTCTATCAAACTGAAAATATGTTGGTTGTTGTGATTAGACTCAGTGGACATGAAGTAGGTGGAATGTACCCTAGATTTTTTTCTTCAGAATTTTAGAAGGTCTTGGCAACAGGATGTTTTTATTTTTGAAAATTGTGAGCATTTTACAGATTAATAAAATGGGCCAATTATATATTTATTATGACTGCCTCTCAAATATCTATTATAAAAAGGTTAACAAAAAGTTTTTTGGTTGTCAAACATTTTAAGATTCAACATTAAAAGCTACTTATATAACACTCAGATAAAAAATAAAGATAAGATAAGAACAAAATAGCAACTATTGATGACTTTAAATTATCTTCAACTATGTGTGTTCTATTTAGGTAAATAGCAATTATTGATATAATACCACATCCACTTAGTAATTAGTATTTTTCCTTTTGGCTTTCGCCACATAGGAAATTTTCTAAACCATGGAAATAGAGCTCTCAAGTTTGTACTGAAAGTAATTAATCTGTAAGCCATATCCGTATTAAAATGAGTCTGAAATCATCGACTCATTTCCTCTCAGCTAGCTTTCTTCTTAATCTTTTCAGTCTGGCTTTCTCCCTCAATACGATGCTTAAACCACAGTTAGTGAGATCTCGGAAGATCCTCCATAATTTCTCTAAAATTTATCCTCTGTCATGTACATCTTCCAGTGGTTTCCATTCTATTTTTGTCTAAGTGCCACCATTTTAAAAAATTAATCCCCAAACCTAAAACATCTACATACACATGCATATTTTCTGGACTATGAGGTCCTAATATTGGGGATATTTTCAGCTGCAAGTAAGAAAGATTTGGCTCAGACAATAACGTAATTAATGAGCTACATAATAATAATGTAATTATGATAATATAGGGTAGTTCTTTAGGTAGGTCGATTGAGAAACTCAATAATATCCTCCAAACTCTTATCACCTCCCTTTGATAATTGCAGTTGTATTTTCAATGTAAGACTATTTCTTTTCATGGTATTAAAGTAGCCAAGAAGAGGAAAAAAATCTACACATTTTCTTTTCTATATAAGGATAGAAGGACATGCTCCTTGAAAACTTCCCCTTAATTCCTCAATATCTTCTTAGAGATATTAGGCTCAAGTGATCCTCTTGCCTCAGCCTCTCAAGTAGCTGGGACTATAGGCATCCACCACAATGCCCGGCTATTTTTAAAGCTCTGGCTGGTCTCCAACTCCTGAGCTCAGGCAATCCACATGCCTCGGCTTCCCAGAGTGCTAGGATTACAGGCATGTCCCTTAGAGTTTTGACAGATCAGTAAAAAATTTATTAACTATCTAAGATGCTATGGGAATGAGTTAGGAATTATACAGAATAGAAGGCATAGAAGATAGGCCTTTATCATGGAGAAACTTATGCTAAAGCATTTTAAAGAGACAACCTACACAATGGGAAAGGATATTTGCATATTTTCAATCAGACAAAAGCTTGATAACTAGATCTATAGAGAACTCAAATTAATCCACATGAAAAAAGCCAACAATCCCTTATATCAATGGGCAAGAGACATGAATAGAACTTTCTCTAAAGACGACGGACGAATGGCTAACAAACACATGAAAAAATGTTCATCATCTCTATATATTAGAGAAATGCAAATCAAAACAACCCTGAGATATCATCTAACCCCAGTGAGAATGGCCCACATCACAAAATCTCAAAACTGCAGATGCTGGCGTGGATGTGGAGAGAAGGGAACACTTTTACACTGTTGGTGGGACTGCAAACTAGTACAACCTTTCTGGAAGGAAGTATGGAGAAACCTCAAAGCACTCAAGCTAGACCTCCCATTTGATCCTGCAATCCCATTACTGGGCATCTACCCAGAAGGAAAAAAAATCCTTTTATCATAAGGACACTTGTACTAGACTGTTTATTGCAGCTCAATTTACAATCACCAAAATGTGGAAACAGCGTAAATGCCCACCAACCCAGGAATGGATTAACAAGCTGTGGTATATGTATACCATGGAATACCATTCAGCCATTAAAAAAAATGGAGACTTTACATCCTTCGTATTAACCTGGATGGACGTGGAAGACATTATTCTTAGTAAAGCATCACAAGAATGGAGAAGCATGAATCCTATGTACTCAATTTTGATATGAGGACAATTAATGACAATTATGGTTATGGGGGGGGAACAGAAAGAGGGAAGGAGGGAGGTGGGTGGGGCCTTGGTGTGTGTCACACTTTATGGGGGCAAGACATGATTGCAAGAGGGACTTTACCTAACAATTGCAATCAGTGTAACCTGGCTTACTGTACCCTCAATGAATCCCCAACAATAAAAAAATAAATAAATTAATTAATTAATTAAAAATAATAATGCAAAAATTAAAACAACAACAAAATAAATAGTTGAAGACAGTCACTGTAGATGTTTTATAATTAAAATATGTTATGATTTGTCAGTTGAATTAGCCTAACTTTTCATTATAGGTCATTGGGAAAAACCATTAAAAACCAAGAAATTCATTAATTTGAAAGTTATTACAAATTAAAACATAAGTTTTATTTTTATTGGTAATGCTCCCAGACATTTAAGGAAAAAAGAATACAAATCATATGCAAACTCAGAAAGTACAGAATAGTGACAGCTACATTATAAAGCTAGCATATCCTTGATACTGAAACCTGGACAAAGATATAAGACAATTACGGAAAAATGTATCTCCCAAATGTTAGATGTCTTAAAACATGTTTATAAATAAATCATGATAAATGCTCAAGGCGATGGATACCCCTATTACTGCGATTTGGTCACTACACATTATATACCACAAAATATCACATGTACACGACAAATATATACAAATATTATGTATCAATATTAATTAAAAATTTAAAAAGTTAAGATAATACGTAATCATCAAGTGGGGTTTATTTCAGGTATGCAAGCTATTTAATAGTTTGAAAATCCATTGTTTTTACGAATGGATGTTAATAGAATAAAACATTCACAATAGATACAGAAAGAACATTTAACAAAATTCATACATATTCATGTTTTTTTTAATTTAGTTAACTAGAAATAGAAAGGAATGTCTTTAACCTGAAAACTAGGGTATCTATGAAAACTCCACAACTAACATTTACTTAATTGTAAAATTCTGAATGTTTTCCTCCTTAGATCAGAAATAAGGCAAAGCTCTGTTCTTGTAACTTCTGTTTCACATTGTGCTGGTGGTTTCAGAGAACACAATAAGGCAAGGAGAAATGGAAAAGGATTATAGGCAAGCAATTAAGACGTAAAAGTCCCTTCATTTAGAGACAACATGATTTAAACAACCATCAAAACGTAAGGTCTGATCTATTAGTAACTTTCTAATAATGAATTTCTTATGTTCATTTAATGAGTTTCCCTATGACCTCTAATAGAAATTATTATCAGAGTAATTCAGTCAGAAAATTATGATATACTTCATTATAGAACATCTACAGCGGCTGTCTTCAACTATTGTTTAATGATACACAGAATTCTAAGGAATCTATTGAAAAACTAGTAAAATCTGTAAGTGAACTTAGCCAGATTATGGGATAAAAGGTCCATATGCAAAATTCAATTTTATTGCAATTCCTAGTAACAACCAGTTGGATAACAAAATAATACCATTTATAATAGTACTAAAAATACAATATACTTAGAAATAAATTTCATATAAGTGCAAGCTATATACACTGAAAACATCACTTAGAAAACATTTTGTAATGTGATGTGATGTAAACCTGAAAAGCTAGAGAAATATACAATATTTATTAATTTGAAATTTTAAATTAAGATTCAGTTCTCTCCCATTCGATTTATAGATTTTATGCAATCTAATCAAAATCCTAGCTCTCCTGCTATAGAAATTGATAAGCTAAATATAGAATATATGTGGAAGTAGGCCCTGGAATAGCCTAAATATCTTGATAAAATAATTTTGAAGAACTTGCATGCCTGGTATTAAGACCTACTATCTAAATCTACATTAACTAAGATAGTGTGGTATTGACATAACAGTAGATGTACTGATCCAATGGGCCAAAATAGGAAATCCAGGAATAGATTAACTCATGTATGGTCAACTGATTTTCAGGAAAGATATCAGTGCACCTTGATGGACAAAGGAAATCTTTTCAGCAAATGATGTTGGTTAAGAGTGTGGAGGAAGAGGGAACCTCCACCCAACCTCACACCACATACCATACAAAGTAATCAGACGATTAATGGATTTACGCATAAAACTTAACATAGAAATCTTCTGAAGAGAATCATAAAAGGGTAACTTTATGTTCTCACGTTCTGAACCATCCACAGGAAGGGGTTAATGGGGTTTTATCCGTTGCAGGATATGTTTCCTACCTTATCAAAATTCAAAACTTCTGCTCACTGAAAGCTGCCATTAATAAAATGAAGTCAAATCACTAGACTGGAGAATATATTTAAAAAACACATATTTTACAATATTTATATTCAGAATATATAATAAATTTCTATGAATTCATGATATAAAGAATTAAGAATTTTAAAAGGCTATAAGATTGGGATAAATTTTTCAGAAAAGAAAATAAGACTAATAACCACATCAAAAATGTTCAAATTCAGACCTAAGAAAAATGCAAATTTACAGGAATATAAGACACTATCTTGTAGCCACCAAAATGCTCCAAATTTTAAAAAATTGATAATGTTGGGAGGAGATGAAGCACATGGTACTCTTATACATTGTCAGCGGGGGTATCAGAGAGAAAATGTCCAGTTTAGAATGCTCTTTCAGTTTCTTACAAAGTTGAACAGGCACATTTACTCTGATCCAGTAATTCCATTTCTAAATATAGTCTCAAGATAAATGAAAACATACTCATTAACTACTTATACAAAAATATCCACAGCAGTTTTATTCATACAAATAACCAGAAGAAAACCCAATGTCCATCAACAAAAGAATGAGTAAATAACTATATTCAGAAAGAAAACGCACAAAATATAACGCAAAAAAATAACTATTAGTGATATTGAAACAAAATGGATGATGCTCAAAAATTTTATGTAGGGCAGCACCTGTGGCTCAAAGGAGTAGGGCACTGGCCCCATATGTTGCAGGTGGCATACTCAAACCCAGTCCTGGCCAAAAAAAAAAAGTATGTACAGCAAAATAATCAGGAAACAAAAGATGCTATATTTGCATTTTTATGAAGTTCTAAAACCAGTAAAATAAGTCGATAGTGATAAAACCAGAAGTTACTTCCAGTGGAGTTGCTGGGTAGGAAGGAACAAGAATGAAATATTCTGCATTATGATGTGGCTGTTGGCTATTCTGATGCATACACCTGTCAAAACTTACAAAGTTGAACAGGCACATTTACTCTGTGCCTGTGGATATTTTAAAAAATTGATGGAAAATCCATGTACAGCATATGCCACTTAACAGGGACATGTTCTGAGCGCTGCATTTTCAGGCAATTCTGTTCTAGAGTATATTTACACAAACTTAGATAATATAGCCTACTATACACTTAGACTACATGATATAGCCTATTGCTGCTAGGTAGCATGTTACTCACCTGGCAGGGGTCCTCAAAACGTTTTAAATAGGGAGCCAGTTCACTGTCCCTCAGATCGTTGGAGGGGCAGACTATAGTTTAAAAAAAAAAAAAAACTATGAACAAATTCCTATGCACACGGCACAAATCTTATTTTGAGGTAAAAAAACCAAAACGGGAACAAATATAATCATACCGCCACACGTGGCCCACAGGCCGTAGTTTGAAGACCCCTGAAATGGTGAGTATTTTTGTCTACAAACATAGCTACATATAGCAAAAGGCATAGTAATAATGATATTATAATCTTATGGGACCACTGTCATATATATACAGTCTACAGTGACTAAAATGTCCATATGCAGCACATGATTATTTCTAGGAAAATTCATAGGGAGTGACTATCATGATCTCCTGCTGAACACAGCCTCTTATCAATAATAAAACAAATGTGAATCTAGGGTAATTGAGCCAGGTGGGGCAAAATGTTCCAAAGAGGAAGTGAACATAATATGGCCACGTGTATAGGTTAGCTGGTCATGACCTCAACAAGTAAGTCCTTTACCTTTAATAAATGTCAGTTTTCTCACCTATAAAATTAACATGACTAGATGTCGATGGATTTTTTTCTTTAAGAAAACATAAATTCTATCTATAAACTTTACATATAGAAATGTTATTAATTAATGCAGAACTTCTCCGATAGAGCAGTATGGGGCTTCAGAACATGACGCATTTAGGTCTTTCTGTGTGGACCACAGTGGCACCTAATGCACCTCCATGGAAATGTGATCTGAGGAAGATAACTGTAGATGTACAAGGTTAGCCTAAAAGTAATTAACCTTCAACCTTTATTTAATATCTCTTACATATTAATGACAACTTTTGTGTATACTAGATCTGGATTGTCATGATTTCATGACATCAAACTAAATATTTCTGTGAGACAAAAAGAAAATTAATGACTTCTGGTCCAAAGTATTATTAGTTATGTTGGTTGGGAGGTTTCTAAGTGATGGAGTAGGGCAAGTACACACCTACATTTTTTTTCTTTCTTTAAAAACAAAAATACTATACTATTATTAATAAAAATTTCATTATTTCTCAGTTGGCCTTTCTTCACAAATATTGAGCAAAGAAAGTAAACATTTTAGATAGCTGTTTAGGATACTAAGAGCCCTCTTCAATGGTAATTTTTACTAATAGGAAATCAATGCTATGAAACAAAACATACTAGATAAATAAAACAGCTAAGTGCTATTATCTGGAATTAAGAGCATATACTTCAAATAAAACAAAATATAGACACTGTGTCAGGTTTACTGTCAAAGAAGTAATTAAAAGTTAAACAATAGTGAGCCACAGATACATTCATTTCCTAACACTGGGATGAATAATAAAAGGACTTTTTTCTCTTTCTTACAAAGAACAGGAAAAAAATGTATTTCACATACATTGGAGTACATATATTCAAACAATGCTGATATATCTTTATTGTTCAATCTGTTTCTGGGAAAATTAAAACTCCTCTCTCAGTTTGTGGACAGTTGGTTCAGTGGTACGTGTTAATAGGGAGCCTCTACCTGCGTTAATTCCCCATTTAGAACTATCTGAGTGTGAAAGTAATCCTTGAAGTAAACAACATGTAGTCCACAGTAAACACTGAATTATTCTCATGCTGAATGATAGAGTCAACTCAGTAAATAAAAGTCCCGGCAGTAATTACTTCCTTTTACAATTAAAAACTAATTATTGGTTGAAAATAAACAGTGTGGTAAATTCATTTATTATGTGCAACAAACAAAGACCTACAAAGCTCCTGTATTTGAGAACTTGTTGTCTTTTGGTTAATGAACATTAAAAAAGAAAAGAAAAATATATATATGTATGTATTATCATTTTATTTGACTATCTCACAAGGACAATTATAGCAAAGGCACAAGATGATTGTTAAAAAATCCAGTTGAGGGCTGGGCACAATGGTTCACATTTATAATCCTAGCATTCTGAGGCTAAGATGGGAGGATTACTTGAGCTCAGGAGTTCAAGATCAGTCTGTGCAACAGTGAGACACCTCTCTACTAAAAATATTAATAGAAAAAAATTAGCTGGGCATGATGGTATATGCCTGTAGTCCCAATCATTCAGGAGGTTAAGGCATTAAGGCAGGAAGATCACTTAAGCCCAAAAGTTGGATGTTGTGGTATTTCAAAAAAAAAAAATAAATAAATAAATAAAAAGTTAACAAAACCATAAACCACAGGAGATTATCAAGTAACATTTGCCCAATACAGGTTCCAAGATATTAGTGATAACAATTATTAATGGAAAGTTTTCTATTGCTGAGAATTTTGCTAAGAAAATAATCTTTAATCTCTTTTATTACATGGAAACTGAAGACACCACTAATATGCCTTGAAAAACACTCTGTTAATGGTTAATATTTATTAATGCCTATCTATCAAGAGGTATTATACATAATTTACATTTATCCCATTTTTAAAATTCTCAAAACAATCATATGAGCTAGGCATTGTTCATTCTGAATGTGTTAGATTCTTTTTTATGCATTTAATTCATGAACAATTCATAATAAAAATTGGCTTTGAGGCTGGGTAGACACTTCCATCAAATCAAATGCTATAGTAGATACTAAAGGATACTAGAATATTTATGTAAATTCACAAAAAATTCACTACTGAGAAGTTAACCCAATAATCACAAAACAACTTGCAAATGTCACTGGGGAGGAAAAATAGAAGAAATCAAGGCAAAATAAAAATTAAAGGGAGAGAAGGAAAGAAAGTTTCTTTCATTTTATTCACAAAGAAGTATTGTGCATATTTGTTAGAAATTTATCCCAAATCCACCCCAGATTTTATCAGAGATCAAAACAAAGAGATAAATTGATTACAAGGTTTAGTGTCCCTAACATAAAATACCAATGGATAGATCAAAACCCATCCTTACCCCTCACCATGAGTATTAGGTATGACAAAAATTCTTCAATGAAACCTAATAAAAGCAACTTTCCTTAATGAACCTGAAAAGTTCTTCTGTAGCATGGTTACCACGAATACTTAATTGCAAATCAAATGTCCTATTATAAAGTGTAGCTTAGTGAGATAATTCTACTAAGAACAAACAATGGTAAAAATACAGAGGACTTGGATGGTTTTGTTTGAACCACAAGCAAATTTAAAATATATAATTGAAGTGTATAGGCTAGTGGCTTTAAAATCTGTGTTACACAGAACTCTTGACCTGTGTCAAAGATGCAAAAAGCCAGGGGCAGCAATAGGGGAGAAAGAGGGTGTGGAAGTAGGTAAGGTAGAATTCTGGGGTGCTACTCCTGTTTTATCCAGAACACCTACTTGCTTATCAGTTCTATATGAGTCTTTATAATTTTTATAAGAGAAAATTTATTGAAAAGATAAGTGGATTTATGGTAACATTAATTATAGAAGTGAAGAAATTTCAATACAAAATCACAACAATACAGTAATGGCTAATCTGTAATGCAAATGCAGTGATACAAATTTAGTCATAAAAAAGTATTATGTATAATTGTTATGTCATAAATTCAATTCATAATAACAGAGATAAAGCAAAGGAATCAATTGCAAGATTTAGTGTCAACATGAGCCACTACATTGCTGACCTTACAGGTAAATGATTATGCAGATTAAAGACAAATAAGAAAGATTTTTAAGAGGTACTTCATGGAATACAAAATAATCTATATAGGGTGTTTATAATCATGTAAAAATGTGTACATGTTAAATTACAGAAGGAAATATACAACAATGACATTATGCTGGTATGATTTCAAGGTTGTCTTTCCACTTTGTCATTAAACATGCCTTTAGAAAAAATCAATGATTTTGACAACATATAGTTTTAAATTAAAAGGAAGGCCAGGTGAATGCAAGATGGCTGACTGGAGCCAGCATTCCACAGAGGCTCCCTCACAGAAGGAGAGTTAAAGGACAGAAGTTTAGCAAGTAACCTGATGGTTTGGAGCTGAGCCAAGAGAGAAGGTTGAAGAATGCACATCAACCCTGCTGAGGCGAGCTGCAACCCCATGGAAACAAACAATAGGTACAAAATCCATCACCAAGCAGATGGAAGTCCCCTCCCCCATGAGAATGGCTCACAGTATACTCTATACAAACAAGTGAGCAGAGTTCAGATCCTCCTATTTTATCCCATGGGAGAGACCCTCTAAAACCCAGAACTCCTTCCCTAGAGAGAACTTACGAATGTGCCATGGCACTCTCTCACCTGGCATAAAACTGCATAAAACTGTATATATTCTCTATCTGAAATTCTGAACTCCCTGCACCCCCCTCCACTCTCACCCCAAGGTCTGGAGGCCTGTCCCCCATGGAGTCCAGATTCTTGGGCATTTTCTCAAGAGCTGTGGACAGGGCATGGGCTGTTGCTAATCTGTGCTGATTCTGTGGCATGGGAGTAAGGAGAAGACAGTGAACTGAGGCTGAGGGAACTCCACAGGAGAAGGAGAGATGGTGCCCCGTGGCACAGAGCAGCAGGGGTGGTGGCGGGAACAATAGGGCTCACACCCCTGGGGATGTTTTGAAGAGACATTCCCTGCCTCTCTTGGCAACCAGGGGAAACTGGGCATCTTCTCCAGTGACAGCCACTGGCAGAACAGATCTGGGATGGAAACACAGGCCCAGTGAGTAAAGGGTATGCCTGAGGTGGTACCTGCCTGGGAGGGGTACAGCAGGGATGTGCGCAGAGACGGCATACTCCCAGGATGAAGCTGAGCCAGAAGGACCACTTAAGTGAGCCTAAGACACACCTGGCCCTCAGGGGATCATAGCTGAGACAAAAGCAGAGCGTGAAAGCTGAGTGTGAGCTCTAACTGTGCCCACCCCAACACAGACTGCAGCAAGACAGACATCCCAGCTCCCAGCAGTGGCACAGACTGGGAGTGAGTTGCAGTTTCTGTGAACTCTAGCAGCATCTGATCTGCAGGGGAATATAACAGGGAAAGAAACAAATTCTGCAAAATTGCAATCAGGGGAGGAGCTGGAACTGAGTGAATCCTCCTAGCCTCTATTAAGCACCTGAGGTTGTCAGGCCTCAGCTCCCCCTGCAGGATAGTGGCAGAGAGTGGCAGCCTGGCTGAGGAGACATAGATTTCCATGTGACTCAGGCAGATGCAAACTCCTGGAGCATCAGCTCATTGGAGGGAACTGGGTCACAGCCCTGTGAGGTTACCAGTGACTGGGTATGACAGAGGTGCAGGGTGGGGAAGGAGGTATCAACCTTCCCAGACTGATTAATTTGCTGGTTGGGTTCTTCTGACCTCACAGAGCACCAGAGTGAGTCATACTTGAGCTGCCAACAGACCCCTGCTATCTAGTTGCTGGAGACCTTTTGAACTCTCCCACCTAAGACCAGTGCTGAATAGGACAATTGATTTGGACCTCTTCAACTGGGCGAATCACCGGAGGACTAGCCAAAGCAGTACCCTGGGTGTATGATTGTGGGAAGGTTTGATTTTCCTTTTCCAGTTGTTGCCTGTAGGGGGCAGGGTGACTTAATTGGTGGTATTTCTCCACAGCTGAAACTTCAACCCAGAGTAACTGATTCACTAGAGTAGGACAGAGACCAGCTGAAAATAAGACAGAGCCACCTAGCCACACCACACCAAGCAGGTCCCCAGTTTCTCAGGCCATAGCCCTTTACAGGTCCTTTGCAAAGCTCTAAGGGAAAAGGTACAGACACCAGTCTCACCTCTTGGACAAAGGGCTGGTTAATCTCTACTCCAGGAGGCCCCAGACCAACTTCACCTTATCTGATCATCTAGCCAAACAGTGTAAAATAATCACAGGGCAGAATCAGCAGAAAAACTCCACTAACCTGAATAACCAGAGTAGATCAACTCCCCCAAAGAACGACATGGCAGACACAACTGAAGATCCCATTCATAAACAGATGGCTGAGATGTCAGAAATCAAATTCAGAATGTGGATTGCAAATAAGATTAATAGAGGTAAAGTTGGAATTAGAAATTCAAGGAGCATTTCAAAAGTTGTCTCAAGAGTTCAATGAATTCAAAGACAAAAATCACCAAAGATTTTGACACATTGAGAGAAGAATTTGCAGCCCTCAAAGATCTGACAAACACAGTAGAATCCCTTAGTAACAGAATGGAGCAGGCAGAAGAAAGGATTTCTGGCATTGAAGACAAAGCTTTTGAATGCTCCCAAGCACTCAAAGAGGAAGAGAAGTGGAGAGCAAACATGGATCATTCTCTCAGAGAGCTCTGAGATAATTTGAAGAAAACTAATATTCATCTTATAGGAATTTCTGAAGGCTAACAGATGGCTTTGAAAGGCACAGAAGTTCTTCTTCATGAGATAATGAAGGAGAAATTTCCAGACATGCCAAGAGATTTTGAAATTCAGATAGCAGTTTCAGAACCCCAGCATGACTCAACCCAAATAAGACATCTCCTAGACATGTTATAATTGACTTCACCAAAGTTAAAATGAAGGAGAAAATTCTGCAAGCAGCCAGATGGAAGAAAACCATAACCTACAAGGGGAAGAATATTAGAATGACTATAGATCTCTCTGCTGAAACCTTTCAAGCTAGAAGAGGGTGATCATCAACTTTATTCTCCTAAAACAAAATAACTTTCAACCCAGGACCCTGTATCCAGCTAAACTGAGTTTTATTTATGATGGAGAAATTAAATACTTTAATGATATTCACATGTTGAAGAAATTTGCCATAACTAAACCAGCTCTCCAGGATATTCTCAGACCTATCCTCCATAATGACCAGCGCAATCCTCCACCACAAAAGTAACTCAATCAGAAACTTTTGATCAAATCCCAACTTCCACAGTGGTGAAAGGATTAAAAATGTCCACTGGACTTTCAAAAAAGCTCGATGCCCAAATGCTACCAGGCTTATCAATATTTACAATTAATGTGAATGGCTTAAATTGCCCTCTAAAGAGATACAGATTGGCTGACTGGATACAAAAACTTGGGCCAGATACCGGCTGCATGCAAGAATCTCATCTTACTTTAAAAGATAAATATAGACTCAGGGTGAATATAGACTCATGTATATTTCAAGGAAATGGAAATCAGAAGAAAGCAGGTATTGCAATTTTATTCGCAGATACAATAGGCTTTAAACCAACAAAAGTCAGGAAGGATAAGGATGGTCACTCATATTTGTTAAGGGTAACACTCAACATGATGAGATTTCAATTATTAACATTTATGCACCCAACCAGAATTTGCCTCAATTTATAAAAGAAACTCTAACATACATGAGCAACTTGATTTCCTCCAATACCATAATAGTCAGTGATTTTAACATTGCTTTGGCAGTGTTGGATAGATCCTCCAATAAAAAGCTGAGCAATGGAATTTTAGACTTAAACTTAACCATTCATCTACAGAACATTTCATCCTAACAAAACTAAATACACATTCTTCTCATCAGCCTGTGGAACATCCTCCAAAATTGATCACATCTTAGGTCTCAAGTCTAACCTCAGCAAATTTAAAAGGATATAAATTATTGCTTGCTTCTTCTCTGACCATCATAGAATAAAAGTTGAACTCAATAACAACAGGAACCTTCATACTTGTAAAAAAACATGGAAACTAAATAATTTTATGCTGGAGAATAGCCGAGTCAATGACGAGATTAAGAAGGAAATTACCAACTTTTTGAAACAAACGACAATGACAACATGAATTATCAGAACCTCTAGGATACTGCAAAGGCCATCCTGAGGGAAATTTATAGCACTACAAGCCTCCCTCAAGGGACTGGAAAGAGAGGAAGTTAACAATTTAATGGGACATCTCAAGCAACTGGAAAAGGAAGAACATTCCAAGGCCAAACCCAGCAGAAGAAAAGAAATAACCAAAATTAGAGCAGAATTAAATGAAATTGAAAACAAAAGGATTATACAACAGATCAATACATTAAAAAGTTGGTTTTTTGAAAAGGTCAATAAAATAGATAAACCTTTGGCTAAACTAACCTGGAAAAAAATAGTAAAATCTTTAATTTCATCAATCAGAAATGACAAAGACGAAATAACAACAGACTCCTCAGAAATTAAAAAAATCCTTAATGAATATTATAGGAAAATCTATTCTCAGAAATACGATAATCTGAAGGAAATAGACCAATACTTGGAAGCATGCCACCTTTCTAGACTTAGCCAGAATGAAGTAGAAATGTTGAACAGGCCTATATCAAATTCTGAAATAGCATCAACTATACAACCTCCCTAAAATGAAAAGCCTGGGACCAGATAGTGTCACGTCAGAATTCTACCAAACCTTTAAAGAGAAACTAGTACCTGTATTACTCAACCTTTTCCAAAATATAGAAAAAAAGGAATACTACCCAACACATTCTATGAAGCAAACATCACCTTGATCCCTAAACCAGGAAAAGACCCAACAAGAAAATTATAGACCAATACCACTAATGAATATTGATGCAAAAATATTCAGCAAGATGCTAACAAACAGAATCCAGCAACATATCAAGCAAATTATACACCATGACCAAGTGGGTTTTATTGCAGGGTCTCAAGGCTGGTTCCATATATGTAAGTGGAATATAATTCATCACATAAACAAATTAAAAAACAAAGACATATGATTCTCTCAATTGATGCAGAAAAAGCTGTTGATAATATCCAGCATCCCTTCATGATCAAAACACTTAATTGGTATAGAAGGGACATTTCTTAAACTAATAGAGGCCATCTATAGCAAACCCATAGCCAATATCATATTGACTGGAGTTAAATTGAAATCATTTCCAAACAGATCAGGAAGCAGGCAAGGCTGCCCATTGTCTCCACTGCTCTTTAACATTGTAATGGAAGTTTTAGCCATCGCAATTAGGGAAAAAGAGGTGATCAAGGGTATCCATACAGGGTCAGAAGAGATCAAACTTTTGCTCTTCACAGATAATGATTGTATATCTGGAAAACACCATGGATTCTACTACAAAGCTCTTAGAAGTGATCAAGGAATACAGCAGCATCTCAGGTTATAAAAATCAACCCTCTGACCATGAGCCTCCCATGTTATATGTGAAATCAAATATGTGGCTGGCAAGGTCCACCCTGAAAAACCTGGTATGGAGGGCTTCAGCTGGGTCGGTTAAATCCCTCAATTTTTAGAATACTCAATTGATTATTTAATAATACCTAAAACTGGCTTTCTTTTAAAAAGTGACTTTGTATTTATAGGACAAAGGCAATTTTAAACAGAAGAGATGCAAAGAGAATACAGAAAACAGTGGATTCATGCGACTTAGCTGAAGGTGTGAAAGGGTCAATTATCATCTTGTCTTAAAATTCAGATCAAAAATTAATTTTGCTATTGTTGACTTTTGAACAATATGAAATTTGATCTGTGAATAATTATTTAGATTACATGTGGACTCTACTTCTTCAGGGATTAAAATTATTTCAGCTCCTTGGTAAAGGAAAGGAAAGACAGTATTATGAAGATCATGCAAAAGTAATTTGTTTTTCCTTTTGTCTTCAACTGAGCAAATGATTAGATTAGGAAAAAAAGGAAAATATAGATAATTGCAGAAAATATGTAACATTAAATAGATATATAATCTTATCAGCAAGAGCTAATCAACATAATAGTGCTTATAAAACACTGACCATATGCTATTACTATATATTTTTTTTAGATATATACTCACTTACTCCCTATAATAAACATATGGACATGGGCTCAGATTTTAAAGCCTCCCTTTGACTGAAAAAAACTAAGTCACAGCAAGCTTAAGTCATTTGTTCCAGGGAGCAAGCTAAGACATTCTGGCTTTACGCCTGTGACTATTGCTCTTATTATCTATTGCTGGAAACTGGTTTTTATTATACCATGATGATTACGAACACTAAGGAAGCAAAGAGCTCCTCTGATGTGGATTCACGTGTTCAATATTGTAATAGCTATGCAAACTACAAATTTCAGTAAAATTTATAACCTGAACATATTTAACATTATCATGATTACACCATCTACCAAAATTAACCAACTATCAGAAAAAAATGCAAAATGAATTTCATTGCATATGAGGAGAAAATTATGTCCTGAAAATGAGTTCAGTAGAAAATGTACTGGTACTATTATAGTCAGATTTTATATTAAATCATCTTAGTTTCATCAATTCAATACTTCCCTATTCAAAGTACTTTCAAATAATCTCATGGACAATATGGATGGAAATTCAAGTTGAACAAAGTAGAAATTTTATGTAATTTATTCTGCACATTTTCATATGTCTTATGAAAAAATTAGTGGAAATCTAGCTGCAAAAAAAAGTTCCCTTTGCATATTGATACATGGGACTTCACCAGAAAGAAATGTGGCTTTATTTTGCTGCACTTCTTCAGTGCCACCATTTTAGTAGAGCTGCCAATGTACCTCTTGATTTTTACTACAGGTATACCCAATCTTTACCACCAACTGATTCAAGCAGAAAATACTACATTTGGATAAACACTAGCATTAAAGATAAAAAATGCAATTTAAATAGTTCTTGATTTATAGAAGGGTTTCAATGTTTAATAGAAACTATTAAATAGTTGTTTTATGAGGAATATATGTATAGTCATTGTATAAAGTCATAATTAAATACTTTTTCTAAAATGTCTCTACAGCAACATAATCGATTTACACTGTATATATTAAATTACATATAATCACCTAATTCCCCCACCCTAAGCACATATTAGGGCAAAGAAAATCGAAGGTTCATAATTATATCTTTATGGTATTTTATAATAAGAATTTTAGAAATTATCTCATTCAAGCAGAAGCAGGCTTGCCATTTATTCAAGCCAATTTCATTTCCTCTTGGGTACACAGTTAGAATACAGTCACAGGTTCCTTTGAATTAGACCATTGCCTGTGTGAATTCATTAGGGCATTGCCTGTGTAAATTTTAACCAGGATTGCAAGTGAATGTTTTATGTTCTACTTCCAGGCATGGCTCATAAAAATATCTCCTACACTTAAATGCTATGCTTTTTTCCGGTTATGGCTGATTGGAATGGAGAAGATACAGTGGCTGTGTGGAGCTGGATTCCACCAGCCTAGGAGAGCCAATTACTAAACATTCAGGAATGTGAGCCAGTTGTTAAACTTTTAGTAGCCTGAAACTGACCAAGGTAAGGGGGTTTGCTCTCTCGCAGTGGTCCTCAAACTTTTTAAACAGGGGGCCAATTCACTGTCCCTCAGACCATTGGAGGGCCAGACTACAGTTAAAAAAAAAAACAAAACTATGAACAAATTCCTATGTACACTGCACATATCTTACTTTGAAGTAAAAAAACATAATGGGAACAAATATAATCACACCGCCTCATGTGGCCCATAGTTTGAGGACTCTTGTGAGAAATCATCAAATGCTACACATTAGAGGTCTAATTTTTTTTTTTTCAGAGGTGCTTTACTAGCATACCACTGTAACTAGAATGGTTTTGTAATCCACATGTGGGAGATAATGGAGGCAAAATATGGAAGGAACTTAAATCTCTGATTTATTACTGACAAAAGGGCCACCTGACCAATAACACCTGCATTAGATGCTGTGTGAGATGCAGAGGGCTCAGGTCTTCACTTTCCTAGTCTAATTAATAATATCCCTTTCACTTACAGGAGTTTCTTAGTCTGAATAATGATCACCCCAGTAATTAAAAACATAAAACATTTCTCATATTAAGCCACTGAAAATTTGATGTTTATCTGTCACATGCACTGTTAGTAAAATCTGAATATGTATACTTAGTTCAAGCCCTTCCTTTTACAATAAATTGACATGTGATCTTCGTGACAATTTTGTAAAGAAAATCAGCAGATATGTAGCTCACATCACATACAAGTAAAGTCAGAAATGAGGAGTAATTTGCCAAACTGATAGCAATAAAGGATTAGAAGTTTTCTTAACTTGGAAGCAAAAGTTATAGCCAATAGCTACCTCCAATTTTCCAATTATCTTTCGCATATACCGTGTGACTGAGGTATTCTGATGCCTTTTTGTTCTTAAAAATATATACTTCAGCTTGTATTTTCTCTTTACAATGGGAGAAGATAAAATGCTCCAGAAGTGTCCTGGATGGCCATATAAAACTTATTTAACATAATTCTTATGTCTCCTGGGGGCATTTGTTTCTCAGTCCAAACCATAGTTGCTGCTTCAAAATGTTAACAAATTAAAGCTACTTGGCTTCACCTAAAATCCAACGTCCTGAGGTTTTTTGCCTCTAGCAAGAATAGGGAGGACTATGCCTGGAATCAAATGTGCTTTAACAAAAATCAATCAGAATTATAGTTGGATTGACTCTGGGCATGCAAACTCATGCCTGCATGTACACACACAACCCACACATACTTCTGGATTGCAGAGCTTGTTGAACGCTCCTTAAATAGCAGAGTTTCTATTGTCCATCTTAATTTCTGGATTATTTCTACTGATTGTTTATGTCCAGACTCCACTGCCTTAATGTCATCATTCTATAGCCATTCAGTTAAAATCTTTGGCAACCGTGTTTCTATCCAACATTTTTAAAAGATGATTAATACTAAGTCAAATGTGGCCAAGAGTGATGGTTCATGCCTATAGTTTCAGCACTTTGAGAGGCCAAGGTGAGAGGATTGCTTGAGGCCAGGAGTTCAAGACCAGCCTGGGCAACATACTAAGACTTCGTAACTACAAAAAAAAAAAAAAAATTATTTTTGCAAAGTCAAATGGATGTTTTTCATAACTTACATAATTTTGTCCTCATAGAAAATGTAGAAAGCAAGTATGACTAGTATTCCCATTAATGAAGATTCTGAGGTTCAAAGAAGTCAGGTATAATATTCAAGTTTGCATAGTTAGTAAGAGTTAGAATTTAGACACATATGTAGATACATACTTTTTACAAATTAAATAGTGAATGTGTCAAAATATCGATATTATTAATCTTCAGGTATTTAAACATAAAACAAAATAATAAATTACTATGAGTGACCATAAGGATAAACTAAGCCAATTTTTCAAATATGTAGGTAAAAATTAAAATAGTATATGGACTATAAGATCAGAGAGATAGATAGTAGTAGAGGTAGAAAAAGAAATTATAACTCCAACAGAGGGCTAATATTCAGAATGTACAAAAAACTCAAATTAGTAAGAAGAAAAAAAAACAACCCCTTGAAAATGTAGTCAAAATATACACCAATGGCCAACACATGTATGAAAAAATGCTCAGCATCCCTAATTAACAGGGAAATGCAAATTAAACCTACAATGAGATACCAACTTATTTTTGTCAGACCGGCCATTATTACAAAGTCAAGAAATAATAGATGTTGGCTTAGTTGTGTTGAAAAGGGAATCTTATACACTGTTGATGGGAAAGTAATGAGTATAACTGCTATGGAAAAGCGGTATGGAGGTTAGTCAACAAAATAAAATAAGCCTCCTCCCATTTGATCTAGCAGTCCCACTACTGGGTATCTACCCACAGGAAAAAAAGTCATTATATCAAAAAGACACCTGTGCCTGAATGTTTATGGCAGCACAATTTACAATTGCAAAGACACAGAACCAACCTAAGTGCCCTTCAAATGAGGAGCTAATAAAGAAAATGAGACACACACACACACACCATGAAGTATTACTCAGCCATAAAAAGAAGTGAAAAATTTATTTTTGTAACAACTTGCATGGAACTGGAAACTGTTATCCTAAGTTAAGTATCTCAGGAATAGAAAAACAAATACCAGGTGTTCTGACTTGTAAGCGGGAACTAAACGGGAGGATACATATGGTCATAAAGAGGTGTAATGAACATTGGAATCCAGGAAGAGAGGAGGGTGGGAGTGGGGGAGGGATAAAAATCTACCTCCTGAACGCAGCGCCTTAGACCGCTCCGCCGTATTGTACCTCATGATTGCATTATTGTACACAGCTATGATTTAATTTAAAAAAATGAAAAAAGAAAAAATAAATCTACCTCCTGGGTACAATGTGCACTATGTGATGACTGGTATATTGAAAGCCCTGACTTTAGCACCATACGATTCATCCATGTAACAAAAATGACTTGTACCTCTTGAATTTTTTGACATAAAAAGAAACCCATATTTCCTAACTGAATTCACTAGTTTTTCCATGAGATTACACTGACTTTAACTAGCAAATTTTGCATGGTGTTTTAGTTAGAGTCAACAAAAATATTTTTACTTCCATTCAGATTTTTTCCCTTTCGATAAAGTTTCCAGTATGTGTATTTCATGTTGCTGTATAACAATAATTGTTTCTATGTCTGTCTTTCCCACAGTAAGAGTTCCTGGGTTTCAGGGATTATAGCTTAATCATCTTTTTAATCTCTGTTCATAATAGTCTCTTATGCACAAATAGTCTCTTTGATGAATCAAATACATCGGTTTGAAGAAATCTGTCTTAAACATCCATTATATAGCGTGCACTATACCATGCCCTGGGCTAATTGTCACACGTAAAATGGGTCAAAGATGAAACTTTAAACTGAATATGAGCTCTGAAGAGCTATTTAGACCTGTTTTTCCACTGGCATTCATCTTAGATTTTAACTATCTTTCACCTATTTCAATGGGGATAATTCCAAACACATAACTCTAAAGAGAAGGCAAGTATTAGCATAATTGCTCCTCAAATAATCGATTTGTTTTTGCTTTTTCAACATGGAAGAATTCAGAGGAGCAGAAAAAACTCATCAATCCAAAATAAACCTTCCCTTCATGCCTTTTTTCCCATTTTAATCATTTTAAAATATTAATGAAGTATTTAAAAATAGGATGCTAACAGTGCTGATACACTCAAAAATTGTTGAATGTTTCACATGGGAGTTTATTTCTGGGTGAGAAGGTGTAAACAAATCCCATCCTGTCTCCTCTACTAAATATAGCTCTGCAAACTGGACAGAATGCGTGTAACAGCTATTTAAGGAATGGAAAGTAAATAAGAGTTGCTAGACTGAGAAGATGACTGGAATTCAAAGAAGCAACAAAATATTGGTGAGCACATTTTTATTTTTTTCTTTAGTATTCACAAATTCTACTCAACAAATCCCCAAAATGGCAGAAGCAGTTGAAGTTTTCTTGTTCTTGTAGAGGGAAGGGTCTCCAAATAGAGAAAATGGGTAAAATCTCTATTTCCCCCCTCCCCATTCTCTCAGACCTCAGACCCAAAGCAATACCTTGTCAGTGGTGGCATCAACAGTAATAAAAAGAGAAACCCATGGAAGCCAAAAATTCTGAGAGAGCGTGATCTTCCTTTATGATAAGAAAAACTGTGGTCCCAGAAGGATGGCTCAAAATACCATTTTTTTTTTCTGTGTATCCTTCTAGTACATGGTCTCAGATACACACACATCATGAGAAATGTATGATGGAGCAGGTTAAATGAAATCTCAGCTTTCTGGCCAGAGGACAGAAAAGGAAAGGACTGCAGGCCCATAAAATACTTGAGAGAGAAAATAGAGGGCAGAGTTCTGAACGTGACCTCGTATGTTCCTTTTATAAATTTCAGCCTTGTGTCGAACTTCCTGTGCATGGATCTGATCTTAACAGCATGACTGTTGCATTCCAACAGACTCTGGAATATATCTCTTTGGATATGTCCCTACTCAGGTCCCAGACCGGTCACTCAGTGACGCACAAATCGGACAGATAAGCATAACACTGCAAAAAAATTGAAAATGGAACTCTCATGGAAAGCACAATCACAGAAAACTAGTCAAAATCAGCACATAAAAACTCTACTCAAAAAGTTTTAAAATTTAAATTAACATTTTTCTATAGTACTGAAATAAGACCTAGAGTTTCATAATATTCAAAATGTTCAGGAGTTAATCTAAAATTACTTAGTAAACTGAGAAGCAGGAAAAGATAATAGATGCCAATGCCAAGATGACACAGATGTTAGAATTATCTCAGAAAAGGACTTTAAAGCAGCTATAAATATGCTTCAATATTTTATAGTGAGTAGTTCTGAAACAGAAAAATAGAACATTTTACCAAAGAAAGAGAAAATATTAAAAAGAACCAAATTTTTTTTTTTTTTTTTTTTTTGAGACAGAGTCTCACTATGTTGCCCTCGATAGAGTGAGGTGAAGTCACAACTCACAGCAACCTCCAACTCCTGGGCTCCAGCGATTCTCCTGCCTCCGCCTCCCAAGTAGCTGGGACCACAGGCACCCACCACACGCCCGGCTATTTTTTTTGGTTGCAGCCATCATTGTTGTTTGGCAGGCCCTGGCTAGATTCGAACCCTCCAGCTCAGGTGTATGTGGCTGGCGCTTTAGCTGCTTGAGCCATGGGCACCAAGCCTGAACCAAATAAAATTTTAAGAACTGAGAAAAAAATATCAACTTTTAAAAAAAATGGTTAGGTTTAATAGACATGATAAAACAGAGAATTTGAACATAAAAAGTATTCATTCAGCACTGAGAGAAAAAAAAGAGGGAAAAAAATGACCCTAGGACATACACAAAGTCCAATATTCAAATTATAGTCTAAAGAAGGAAGAAAAACTGCTGTGTAGAGAAAAACATTTTGAGGAAATAATAAATGAAAACTCCGTAAGCTTGATGAAAGACATGTTTTCTGGTTTTATTCAACTCTGGTCGGAGGAGATACATGGTATGATTTCAATTCTTCTGAATTTGCTAAAAGGTGTTTTGTGACCTAAAATGTGATCAATACTGGAAAATGTCCCATGTGCTGTTAAGAACGGATAGTCTGTAGATTGGGGATAGAATGTTTTATAAATGTCTGTTAGGTCCATTTGTTCTAAAGTGCTTTTTAAGTATAGTTTTTGTTTTTTGATTTTCTGCTTCAATGATCTGTCCAGTTCTGTCAGTGAGGTGGTAAAGTCTCTAGCAATTATGATGCGACTGTTTATTTCTTTGCTTAGAAATAGTAGAATTTGATTTATGAATCTGGGTGCTTCTGTATTAGGTACATAAACATTTAGGAATGTTATATATTCTTGCTGAATTGCTTTCTTTATCACTACATAAAGACTATTTTTGTCCATTTTTTTCTTGAGTTAATCCTTTATTTACTCATAACTGTGCTTATTGATGCATTTATGGGGTTCAGTACACTGATATGATGTACAATGTGAAATGCTTACTTTGAACTAATTAACTGGATTTAAAGTTTATTTTACCTGACTTAAGAATAGCTACTCATGCTCACTCTTGGTTTCCATTTGTGCAGCATATTTTTTGCCTTCCCTTTACTTTGAATTTATGGAAGTCCTTATCAGTCAGGTGGGCTTTTTTAAGGCCACATAATTTGGGGTTGTGTTTTTTTCATTCACTAAACCAGTGTACATCTCTTAAGGGGAGCATTAAGATCATTTGCATTCTGTGTTAGTACTGACATGTGGGATACTGCACTGATCACCATGCTGGCCAATACCTTGTTTTGTTTTCCCCTGGTGTTGTTTTATAAGATCAGGGAGCAATATACTTTTTGGTATTTTTGTACTAGTGTCTGTTGTTCTGTTCCATGTATAGTGCACTTTTAGGTACTTCCTATAAGGCAGGTCTACTAGTAAGTAATCGATACCCTTAGTGTTTATTTTTCTGGGAAATACTTTATCCTTCCTTTATCTATGTAACTTAGTTTTGTAGGATACAAAATTCTTGACTAATATTTGTAATGTTTAAGAAGACTAAAAGTGAGGCCCCAGTCCCTTCTGGCTTGTACTGTCTCCGCTGAGAAGTCTGCTATTACTCCTATTGGTTTTCCTCTGTAAGTTGTTACACTTTGAAAACACCTTGCAACTTGCGATGTTTTCTTCTTCTCTTTGACTTTAGCCAGGTTGATGACTGTGTATCTTGGTGATGTCATAATTGCTATGGATCTCACTAGTATTCAATGACAATCTTATACCCAGTATCTGAATCTCTGGCAATATCACAGAAATTTTCCTCATTTAGTCCCTCAAATATGTTTTATTTGCTTTTTGCTTCTTCTACCTAAGGGATACCTATGATTCTTTCATTGGCTCTCTTTACATAGCCCTTTTTTGCTCTGAGTAGTTACTCATTATAATTTTTTTCTGAATTTTTGATTGACTGGGTTAATTTGAAAGGCTCGACTTCAGGATCTGAAATTGTTTCTTCTCTTTGGTCTAGCCTGTTGTTAAAGGTTTCCATTGTATTTGGAAACTCCTGAAATGACTCATTTCTTGAAGTTCTATTAAATCTTTTCTTATGTTGTCCATCTATTTGTATAGTCTTTTATTCTTGCCCTGAGATACTTTTAGAGGGGCTACTCTTTTGGGTTTCCAACTTTCTCATCAATCCTAATTATCTTATTTTCATTTTGTAACCTGAATTCCATTATCTGACATTTTAAGAATTTCTTTTTGGTAGGATGCAGTTCTTGTTGACCTATTATAATCCTTTGGGAGTGTCAAACTTGCTTGTTTTCCAGGTTGCCCATGTTCTCATGCTGGTTCCTTATCATCTGAAAGCTCTTCTCTCAGCTCAGGACAGCTAAGTTTTTCAGTGTGCCTATTCTCATTTGCTAGGATCAGGAGAGGTCCCTGGATGAGGCACTGTGTCCTACTCTGGAACACCGACCTGGCAGGAGAGCCCTGGATGCACTGAGAGCCATCACAGCTGTTGTCCTGTGTTGTCCTGTTCCCTTGTGGTTACTTCCGTCCATCCCAGTGCTGCACAATATCCATATAGAGTGGTACTTGGTCCTCCAGCTGCTATGGAAAGCTTGGATGGGGTGGTGGTTGAGTCTCACTCCACAGAGGCTGGTGCTGTGGGAGACTGTTTTGTGGAGAACCTACACAGTGGCAGCAGTGGGCCCTGGGTGTGGTTATCTATAGGGTGACCACAGATGTCAGAGCTGTGGGCATCCCCCTCCTCTCTGGTCCAGGGGAGTGTGGCAACACATGGCAGGGCAAAGGTCATGGCTATCAAGTCTGTGCATGGCATGTGCGCCCACAGATATTTCCAAGGAGCATGTGAGCAGACCCTCTGGATGGCTTGGGTGCTCTCTATGCACATGTCAGATTATGGCTGCTTCTGTGGCATCAGCAGACACTCAGGGCAGTGAGCACCTATTCTGCTCAAATTCCCTTATGGCAGGCAGAGGGGCAAGGAGTGTGCACAACTCCCAGTCACAGGGCACACAAGAGCATTGACCCTCCATACTCCCTTCCCAGCCTAGCTAGCAGGGTCAACATGAAAATGATTGCAAGCCAGTTCAATCCTTGTGTGGAACAGACCCTGAGAATGGAAGCGGGTGGGTCCCTCTGCACCTGTTCTCTGGTGAAATGTTACTGTAGAGTCTCCAAGCAGCTCCCTCATCAGTTCAGAGGCTGCGATAGTAGAAGAGGCTCAAAGTGTAAGGTGTTTACAGGGGAGCATGGAGCGCCTGGATTTTCTCCTCTGACCATTCCTCACATCTGGATGCATCCTCTAGGTACCTTCCAGTCTCGCAGAGTGGATCACCCGAACGCCTTCTCCTTCATTTGGGTGTCTCCAGTCACTTCTCTGATGATTCACAATCCTCTCTTCAAGATGGCCCACCTGCAGGTCAATGTCTACTTACAACTTTTAATCCTTTCCTTGAAAGTGGTCTGTACAGACTGCTTCTTGTCCACCGAATTGGCCCCTCCCCTCCCTAAATTTTATACCTCATATGCAAATTGACTCAAAAATTGATCATAGATATGAATTAAAATTATGTAAAGTTATTAAAATTTTAGAAAAAATACACAAGAAAAAAATTTCAGCCTTGATAATTCAGAGAGTTCTAAGATATAACACTAAAAGCATAATCCATAAAAAAAGTTGGGGTTCATAAAAATTTAAAACTTTTGCTCTATAATAGTTCCTGAGAAGAAAATAAATATCAATCTAGATATTTGGAAAAATATTTGAATATCCCGTATCTGACAAAGGAATTATATCAATTTAAAGTGCTCTCAAAATTCAACAGTAAGAAATCAAACAACTCATTTCAAAAAATGAGCAAAAGACTTAGACATTTCACTAAAGAGGGTATAAAGATTGAAAATAAGCACACAAAATTATGTTCAACATACTAAACAATTATTATTCTAAGCAATTAGTATATATTCATTCCAAGACAGAAATAGCCTACTTTCCAAGACTAGTTACCCAAATCATATTAACTAATTAGCATTTGGAAAAAAATTATTATTTGACAAGGAATTTCACATGTAATTTTAATAGTCAGGCTTTTAAAAGCAAAGACAATTAAATTAGATAATTCATAAATAATCCATCATTCAAAAACTGAACTTTAAGGTCTGTACTTTAATAACTATGAAAAGTTCACAAAAATGAGGGGGTAAAATACTCTTGCTCTACTATTTGTTAAACATAGCTTACCACAGAGATTACACAAATTATATTTTCAATTCCATATTTTAGATTACATGTGCCTCAGAAGTTTTGTATAATTCTTACAACTGATAATGCTTTTGATAAATATCTTTTTCCTCAATGATTTTAAGAATAGCAAGATAGTTACTCATTTAATGCTCATTTACTTAAAACCCTTTCTTATATATAATCTTTTCTTAACAATAGCTCAAGATTAGAGAAATTGATTTCTCACTGGTTATTAAGGGAAGAGAATCAGATTCTCCTGGATCACCCTAAGTTTTTACTTTTCTTCTGACTCATTAAAATATTATATAAGTGACAGTTGATAATATTCCAAGTTCTTCTTATTGCCCAAATTTACTCCTTCCTACATAATTCTGAAATGCCATCAGTAAAAACTTTCTTCTTTTCACTGAAATATTTGATTCAATTTGATATGTGTTTTGCGATGTAAATAGCTTTTAAAGCTGTCATCAAGAATTAAGACAGGTGTGAGGGCTCAGGCCCATAATCCTAACCCTCTGGGAAGCTAAGGCAGGTGGATTGCTTGAGTTTAGGAGTTTGAGACCAGCCTGAGCAAGAGCAAGACCCCATCTTTACTAAAAGTAGAAAAAATCTGAGGCAAGAGGATTGCTTGAGCCCAAGAGTTGAGTTTGAGGTTGCTATGAGCTATGATGACACAATGGTAGAACCCAGGGCCACAGAGGCTCTGTTATAAATAATAATAATAATTATTATTATAATAATAATAATTATAATAATAATTATTATTATTTACATCTTAGCCAGGGGCACTGGCTCACACCTGTAATCCTAACAACACTCTTAGAGTCTGAGGCTGGTGAATTGCTTGAGCTTAGGAGACTGAGACCAGCCTGAGCAAGAGTGAGACCCCATCTCTACTAAAAATCGGGGTGGTGGCACGTGCATGTAGTCCCAGCTACTTGGGAAGATGAGGCAAGAGAATCTCTTGAGCCAGGAGTTTAAGTTTTCTGTGAGCTACGCCACCAGGGCACACTAGCCTAGGGCAACAGAGTGACACTCTGTCTCAAAAAACAAATAATTAAAAATTAAAAAAAAGAATTTATATCTTTTTTTTTTTTTTTTTTGTAGAGACAGAGTCTCACTGTACTGCCCTCGGGTAGAGTGCCGTGGCGTCACACGGCTCACAGCAACCTCTAACTCTTGGGCTTACGCGATTCTCTTGCCTCAGCCTCCCGAGCAGCTGGGACTACAGGCGCCCGCCACAACGCCCGGCTATTTTTTTTTTTGTTGCAGTTTGGCCGGGGCTGGGTTTGAACCCGCCACCCTCGGCATATGGGGCCGGCGCCCTACTCACTGAGCCACAGGCGCCGCCCAAGAATTTATATCTTATTAAGAAAGGAAGGTCTGAAATCAGTGAAGGGAAAATGTATTTTATATATTGTTTATTTATTACCTTATTTATTATACTTTGCATCAGCCTAATTAGTGCATTTTATCTCAGTAAAAAAGTTGAATGAAAATATAAAGTATAAACTAATGAGAAGATGTAGGTATGTGTGGAAATTAAGGAAGGGTACCAGACATTATGTTTCCATAATTTAATGTCCTCAGGTTCTGAAAGTTGAACAATCCTATCTTCATAACAAGGACATACGTAACAGGTGTATTAGTTACTCTGTAAATTGAAATTTTTAAGGAAGATCTGAGTGTGTGAATGGTATTAAGCACTTTTGAGGGTAGAACAGGCTACAAGATACAAGAGTGGTGATGACAGACATTATGATTTCTCAGTTTTGCCAAAGATTATTTCCTTCTCCATCTCCATAGTCAAGTCTCCATCTCCATCTCCATCTCCATAGTCAAGTCTGTAGTTACCCCCATCATGCACCATTGGCATGTGTACAGCCTACCTCTGCTCCAGCCCTGCTATCTGGGACTATTTAGCTTTTGTTGAATTACCTCATTACTCCAAAAATGTTTAAGGAGACAAAACCTCAGACACTTGAACACATTCTGAGGTTCAGGCAGAGCATTCTCACAAAGGACTCACACACTTGGCTTCACACACAGCAGGAGAGTTAATACCACCTTCCTCATTCACATCTGGTATAAAGAAAATGAACACCACCCGAAGGCGAGGTAATGACTAAGGCACAGCCCAACTTAGCAGTGAAACATTCCTGGACAATGAGATTATTTTGTATAAAGGGTCCATAATAAGATTGTATTATTCACAATTTTCTTCTATAGGAAGTAGTATTATAGAAAGAATTCCATATAATTGAATTTCAATACTTGTTCCTTTCTGCACAGGCAGTGAATAAATTCATTTTTTTCAACCTCAGCTGTATTCTTTAGTTCTGTATTTCTGCATATATATAAATAAATATATAATTTTAATCCCCTTCTCTTTAGTATTATTGCTACTAAAAATGAAGGTAGTTATCTAGGCAATTGTGTTTGCATATAATTTCTCTAATCTCTTTGAGTTAGAAGGAGGAAAGAAAACACCACATCCATACTCCTTAGAATTTATGAGAATGTTCAAAATAAAATAGCAATTAATTTCCTCCTTATTCCCTCCCACAGAGAAGACATTGTCTAACATTATTGGTTTCATTACTGCATCATTTTTGGAATTTCTTTTTTTTTTTTTTATTTTTGAGAAAACCTTGGTCGTCTTATGGCAAAAGAACCATCATTAATGTGTGATCTCATGGTAAATAATTCACACTATAACTACCTAAAAAGCACATGCTTCTTTCAGCATAGACTGTTTTAATCAATAATGGAAACTCAATGAGCCATACTTTTAATGCTGATAGAATGAGATGGGGTTTTTCAATATGCTGCCGAAGTACTTTGTTGTTTGCTCTTTATTTAAATTCAGAGAGGCCATGACATTTAGAATCTCTTGTTTGCAAACTTTAGACCAAGAATAATTACATATGAAATTTTCCTTATTATGTTTTTAATTAGAAGGAAAAAACAGCATTTTTAAAGAATCTTTCGTGTTAAGTTTTGTGCTTATCTTAAGAGTATGGGCTCAGGATCAAATCCAGTACCATCCAACCCAGAATGTTGACTCAGCACTCAGCATATGTTTACCCATCTCATTGGGTTACTATAAGTATTAAGTCACATAAAGTTCTTAATAAAATTATGGCTCTAAGGAAAAATTTACAAAAAGTGCAAATTTATATCAGATGGTAATAGATAAAAAATGCGTGTTGTAATTACTAAAAGCTACACAAAAATTGTGGTGTGCACCTATACTCTCAGCTACTTGGGAGGCAAATATTGATGGGAGCAGGATGGAGCATTTTTAAACATCCTTAATCTAAAAGAAGGAGACATATAATGACTGGATAGATAAAAAACACGATCCGAATATATTTTGTCTACAGGAAACCTACTTCCCCACAAAGATAAACATAGATTGGAAATAAAGGATGGAAAAAGATATCCCAAGAAAATAAAAAAAAAAAAGCAAGAATAGCTATACTTCTGTAAGTTATATTTTAAGGCAAAAACTGTAGAAAGAGAAAAAAAAGGTTATTACATAATGGCAAAGGGATAAATACAACAAGAAGATATAACAGTTGTAAATATATGCATGTATATGCACCCAACGACAAAGCACCTGGATGTATAGGACAAGTATTAACAGAGCTAAAGAGACAGCACTACAATAATAGAGAACTCAACACTTCATTTTAGCAATGGACAGATCTTCTAGACAGCAAATCAACCAAGAAACATTGGACTTAATCTGCAGTATAGACCGAATGTACCTAATAGATGTTTAAAGACAATTTCATCTAAAAGCTGCAAAATACATTCTTATTATCAGCTCATAGATAATTCTCAAGGTGAGACCATATGTTAGGCCACAAAAGAATAATAAAATACTCAAAAAAATTGAAATTATATCAGATATTTTCTCTGACCACAATGGGATAAAACTAAAAATCAGTTAACAAGAACACTGAAAACTATACAAACACACGGTAATGAAACAATATGCTCCTAAAGGACCAGTGGGCCAATGAAAAGATTAAAAAGTAAATTAAAAATTTTGTTGAAAAAAAATAAAAATGAAAGCACAATGTACCAAAACCTATCAAATACATAAAAATGAAAACACAATATACCAACACCTATCAAATACATAAAAATGAAAACACAATATACCAAAACTGATCAAATACACAAAAAGAAATACTATAAACTGGAAAGTTTATAGCAATAAATGCCGACATCACAAAAGTAGAAACACTTCAAATAACTTAATGATGTATCTTAAAGAACTAGAACAAAAGAAAACCAAACTCAAAATTAAGTAGAAGTACACAAATTACAGAAGAAATAAATGAAATTGAAACAAAAAATACAATACAAAAGATAAGATGAAAAAATTTTTTACACTTATGATTTAATTTATATAAAATCCTGGACAAAATAAACTAATTATTATGACAAAAAAAAAAATCCGTATTTTCCAAGGATTGGAAGTGGTAGTGAGCACAGAGAGAAGCAGGAACAGACCATTATAAAGTGGTTTGAGGAAACTTGTTGGGGTATTCTATATATTAATTACACTGAATGTGGTGATACCTATACATAAGTGTACACATATCTCAAAAAGCATCTTTTAGAATTCTAAAATGGCCCCAACATTCCCAGTCCCAGTATACACATATCTCTTCCCATTGTTCTGTCAGTCACTAATGTAGATATTTCTGGAAGGCATTTAAAGATATAATAGAAGTCATTCATTGGTCAAGATACCTTCAGAGTATTCAGTTGGGCCTGACTTAGTCACGTCAGCCCTTTTAAATATAAGCAAGAATTTCAGCAATAGGAAAGTCAGGGCAAGCACATGAAGGGTATGACATAATGTAGATATTTATAAGGTCATTATCATATTCATCAATGCTGGGAGCATTCATATTGTAACTAGAGAACCAGGAACATCAATATTGCTTTATTACATGGGGCAAAACTGAGTTTCTTTTAATCTGTGCCAAATAAATAATTAAAAATATTCAGTGTGTGCCTATGCATATGGAAAATTTTGTTTTTTGAAAGGATGAAAAAATTGACAAACTCTGGCCAAAAGAAATAAAAAATAGAAGACACAAAATATATCAGAGATGAAAAAGGAGATCGTATAACCAATAATACAGAAATCCAAGGGACGTTTAGACACTACTATGAGCAACTACATGCCAATTAAATGGAAAATATAGAAGAGATAGAAAGATACCTACACACATTTAACTTACCAAGATTCAACCATGAAGAAATCCAAAATCTGAATAGATCAATAACAAGTAATGACATGGAAGCAGTAATAAAATGTTTCCCATCACAGAAGATTCCTGAATTCAAGGGCTTCATTCTTAAATTCTACTAAAAATTTAAAGAACTAAAATCAATCCTACTTAAAATACTGTAAAATGATAGAGGAAGAGGATGTGCTGCCAAACTCATTCTGTGAGTCCAATAATAACCCTAATACCAAAATCAAGACAATGACACAACCAATATAAAAAGAAAGAGAACTATAGGCCAATACCTCTGACGAACATAGATGCAAAAATTCTAAACAAAAACAAGCAAACCCAATTCAACAACACATTAAAGAGATTATCATGATCAAGTTGGATTTATCTCAGGGATTTAAGGATGGTTCAAAAAACACAAATCAGTGTGATACCTCGTATCAACAGAATGAAGGATAAAAAGCACATAATCATTTCAATTAATTTTGAAAAAGTATTTGATAATATTCAACAACCTTCATGACAAAAGCTTGGAAAAAAACTGGTATAGAAAGAACATACTTCAATACACTAAAAGCCATTTATGGCAGATGCGCAGGTAGTTGCAAACTGATCAAGGAAAATATGAAAGCCTTTCCTCTAAGACCTGGAACAAGGAAGGGATGCCCAAATTCAATGTAGTACTGGAAATTCTAGCTAAAACAATCAGACAAGAAACAAAAATGGAAAGGAAGAAGTCAAATCATACTTGTTGGCAGATGATAGGACTTTATTTATAGAAGCCTAAGGACTCCACAAAACAACTATTAGAACCAATAAACTAATCCTGTAAATTTGCAGGATACAAAATCAACATACAAAAATCAGTAGCATTTCTGTATGCCAACAGTTTTCTTTTTCAATCTGAAAAAGAAACCACGAAAGCCATCCTATTTGCAGCAGCACCAAATAAAATACATAGAATTGAATTTGTCCAAAGAAGTGAAAGATCTCTACAATGAAAACTAAAAAACATTGATGAAAGAAATTGGACAGAACGGACAAAAAACGGAAAGATGATTCATGTCCATGTATCAGAGGAAACAATATTTTTAAAATGTCAAGACTGTCCAAAGTCATCCACAGATTCATTTCTGTATCCATCAAAAGACCAGAGACATTCTTTACAGAAATAGAAAAATGTTATTTTGTAATTTATCTGAAACCAGAAAAGACCCAGACTAGCCAAAATCATCATAAACAAGAAGACAAAAAGAAACATATTACCTACTTTAAGTACACTGTAGAGCAGTAATAACCAAAACAGCATAGTACTGGCATAAAAACAGACACATAGACCAATGAAACAAAAGAAAAAAATCTGGAAATAAATCCATATCTCTGTAGTAAAATCATTTTTAATAAAGTTGTCAAGAAAATACTTTAGGAAAGGTACCGTCTCTTCAATAAATGGTGCTGGGCAAACTAGATATGTATTTGCAAAAGAATGAAACTAGACCCTCCCCCTCTATATACAAAAAAAAAATCAAATCAAAATGGATAAAAATCTTAAACCAAACTCCTGAAATCATGAAACTTCTAAAAGAAAACACAGAGGAACTAAAACTGGACATTGATCTGGGCAATGATTTCTCGAGTAACCCCTCAAAAGCACAGCAACCAAAGCAAAATTGGTTAAATGGGATCACAACACCCTAAGACGCTTCTGCACATTGAGGGAAACAGTCAACAAAACGAAGAGGCAATCTTCAGAGTGGGAGAAAATACTGCTCACTACCCATCTGATAAGGGATTAATAATCAGAATATTTAAGGAGCTCAAACAATTCAATAGAAAAAATCAAATACTCTAAATAAAAGTGGGCAAAATATCTGAATAGACCTTTCTCAAAAGAAGACATACAAATGGGCAACAGGTATATGAAAAAATGCTCAACATTATTAGAGAAATGCAAATCAAAACTACAATGAGATATCTCATCCCAGTTAAAATGGCCTTTATAAAAAAGACAGGCAATGCTGGTAAGAATGTGGGGGGAAAACATGTTTCATGCACTGTTGATAAGAATGTAAATTATTGAATCTACTATGGGGAACAGCATGGAGGTTCCTCAAAAAAACAAAAATACTGCTACCATAAGATATAGTATTCCCACTGCTAAGTATAATATATACCCAAAAGAAAATAAATCAGTATCTGGAAAAGATACCTGCACTCTCATGTTTATTGCAGCACTATTCACAATAGCCATGACTTGGAATCAACCTAAGTGTCTTTCAAAAGATGAATGGATAAAGAAATAGTAGTATATGTACACTATGGAATATTATTCAGTCAGAAAAAGAATAAAATCCTGTCATTTGCAACAACACAGATTGAAGTGGAGAACATTATGGTAAACTAGATAAACAAAGCACAGACAAATTTGCATGTTTTCATTCATACATGGGAGCTAAATGTTAAAATAATCAATCTCATGGAGACAGACAATAGAATCATGGTAATCAGAGATGGGGAAGAAGAGTAGAAAGAGGGGATGAAGTAGGATGCTTAATGGTACAAAAATATATTTAGATAGAATAATATTTGATAGCACAATAAAGTGACCATAGTCAATAATAAGGTATGAAATACTTTAATGTAACTAAACAGTGGAATTGGAATGTCATTAAAAAAGTGATAAATTCGAGGTGATAGATACCCCAGTTATCCTGATTTGAATATTATACATTGTGTGCCTATATCAAAGCATCACTTGTCTTCAATAAACATATGGAAATACTATGTACCCAAATTAAAAGTTAATTAAAAAATGAACACTCTGACTTCTTTGGAGGAAATAGATCATAGGGGGCAAAAGTAGATAGATGAAAATCAGAAGGTTGTTTTAATAGTCAAATTGAGATAATAGTATCTTGGAATCAGGAAAAGTACAAATAGTTATTAGATTCTGGTTATATTTTAAAGATTGAACAGACACATTTTGTCACTAACTTGAATCGGAATTGCAAGAAGAGAGTAGGAATTATGACAGGAGGAGAGGAATCAAGGATAATTCTACATTTTTGGGCCTTCAGCTGCTATGTTAATGAAATTTCCATTTATTGAAATGGGGATGACTGAGTAAAACAGTAAAACTCAAGACCAGTTCTTGGTAGATTGAATTTGAGATGCCTATTATAAATTCAAGTGCAAAGATTGAATATGAGTCTGAACTTCATGGTAAAGATCCGGGCTGAAGATGGTATTTAAAGCAATTGGATTAGATGAGTACCTGGGGTGAAAGTAGATAGAAAAGATAAAAATCTGAGAATTGAGCCTTGAGGATCTGTGATATTGAGAGGTGAAGATAAAAGTGATTCACCAAATGAATCACAGAAAAGGAACAGCTAAACCTTAAGAGTATGAAAAGGGAGAATATTGTCTTGGAAACTAAATGAAGGAAGTTTTTCAAAAAAGGAATGATCAAGTTTGGCCTCTGCTATTATGAGATAAATAAAATTAGTATTAAAAATAAGCCAATTTACAGGTATACGGTAGTGCAAATTTTATTTGGTGGCAATAACAGAAGATGTAGCAAATGGGAACCAAACCAATATTTCTCTATTGCAGTAATTTCAATAGAGAAATAAAGAGAAAACATTTTTTAGAACACTGGCTCTAAAGCGGAGCAGAAAAGTAGGTAATGACTGCGTAAAGAGCTGAGGATAAGAAGACATTGCAGCATGTTTACATAGGGATAGTAAACAAGGACAGATCGGCAAAGGGTGGGGGATCGATT
Organism: Nycticebus coucang; assembly: GCF_027406575.1. Lineage (NCBI taxonomy): Eukaryota > Metazoa > Chordata > Mammalia > Primates > Lorisidae > Nycticebus > Nycticebus coucang. The sequence continues at coordinate 48,283,802 of NC_069783.1, forward strand.
CTGTAGAAGAAAAGGGAGCAAGTGCTGGAGCCACATTCTTGAGTGGGGCAGAGCAAATGTCATTGATTGCATGAATTAAGAGACGGACCTTATCAGCACAGAAAGTTATCTGCTATGTATGCCAACAGGAGCATGGCATATGGGTTCAGATAACGGTAGGTAGTTTTAATAGTAAAACCATACAGGCCTTCCCTTCTTGTGTATTTCTTTAAGTAGTAAAATACAGAGCAAGGATATCAGCTGACATTATAAAGGAATTATTTAAAACTTGAGGAATGAGAAGATATAAAATAGTTATTTCCAAAAGTGAGAAAGCAAATTGACTTGGGAATTACTGATAGGATTTCTGGAAAGCCCTAATGACCCTCTGAAAGTTTGTGGTCATGAATTTAAATGAGTTTATCCAACCTGGACATATGTTTTTTGTTTTTTTTTTTTCCCCCAGCCATATTATAGGTACTAAGTAAGTAGAAAGTCGACTTTAATCAGTGTCAACAGCTTGTCGAATTGACACAACTGAAAGGAGAGAAGAAAAGCAAAGCTGAGAGTGATGACTATGCAGAGCAGGGTAAGGAAGGGCGCGAGGAAATGAGTAATGTGAAGAGCTAGCGTGGTATGTCCACGGATTGGGGGGCCCACTGGAAGCACAAAACTGGAGGAATGTGATGTGAAGGTGGTGATCTGCCTGTGGGATGCCTGAAATAGAGATTATAAAAAGAATGCAGTTCCTGCAAATGGCAATAGCTCTGATTACAGAAATGGGCAGCTGATATGCACTGGAAGACAAGATAGTGGGAGGTGTGGAGACCCAGAACGTAGCACAGACCATTTCGTGGGTATTGAAATCATCAATTATAATGATGGGAGTGCTGGTGAATAGGGATTAAGCAGGTGCTAGAATCTTCAAATAAAAGGAGTGGGGAGACAATTACCTAAAAGGCAGCAGATGACTGCAGCGAGGAAGGCTTGTGGGGTATCGTCTGATCACATGCGCTCCAGTGGAGCCGACATCTGGGAGCAGGAAAAATTGTCTCAAAGAAGCAGGGAAGCGCAAGGATGAGTGCTCAGCCTCTAAGTGCAGGGTCATTTGGAGTGAGAGAGTACAACCGCCATCTGAGAACACCACAGGGCAAGCGGAGCTCACAAAGAGACAGGTTTTAAAGAGAGCAAGAAGGAGAATGAGGCCTTAAGAGGGTGAGGACATAAAGACCGTGAATCTTGTTGAAAAAATTTGGAGTGTCAAGTTTGGACACCAGAGCAGCTCAGAACAGGTTCTAGGAAGCTATGTGGAGTTCAGGTAACGAAGGATGACCCTCAAATTGTGCACTTTCAGAGTTAAGGGAGGTAAACCATCTGGAAACCTTGATGGGCTTAGTCTTGACTCTTGTCTATTTCTTGAGGCAGGTGGATAATCAGGTTTAATTTTATGCTGCTGATGGGTGACTGGTTTTAAGCACTTTGATGTGAAGGGAAAAATGGGAGGGGGCAGGGAGAGAGAAGCTGGAGAGAGCAGGTGTCTTGCCAGGAATGAGGCAGCATTGGAAGGGATGGTTTTAAAGATAGTCCTCTCCCTTAATGCATCTTTGACATAACTGTATTCCCATAACCAATATGACCTCAGCTCATTAAATTTTAAAATTAATATATATTCTAAACAGAAGTGTTCTAAATGAAATGACCATAGGGCATGCTGAATGCTTTCCAAATTACAAAGTAAAGAAAAACTGGATTCTTCCATTCTGCTTTGTTTCCAGTTCTGCCAAAAGAGTAAGAGGTTCGTTCACCATGTTTTCTCTACTTTTCCTGTTGTCTGAGGTGATGAAGATTTCTAAGGAAACTACTTGACGTAATTTGGCCTTAAAGTGAAATGACAATCAATTGACATTTTTGAGGCATCCCTGTTTTTAAGAAGCTTTTTATCCCTGTTTTCTCTACCTTTGCCTGCCTTCTTTACTTTCATATTTTTCCTTTGGAGAGAGCAGTGATTCTGTGTTTTTTTTTTTTTTTTTACTATTGAAATCTTATCCTAAAACTTGATTATTTTCTTTTTTTGGCTCTTGTTTGTAATGCTAGAAATTTAAGTTAAGCATCCAATCAATTAAAAGCTCTGATCCCAAGAGGTGGGAGGACTTAATGTTCTTACCAAAAATCATCAAAAGTTAAAGAACTAAGAACCAGGAAATTGATGAGTAAAAGGCAATATAGAGCAAATAGGATTTTGAGTTCATTTTGGAGGCACATTCACGGGCTTGAAGCACCTCCAACCATTTTTATCTTGATGATCTCCAGGGCTTGGATGCTCACTTCTGAGCAGTGTATCTGCAAAGTTTTACCAAGGATACACTGCTAAATACACGTATTTTTCATTATTTTTTATTAGGTTACTTTTAAGGTAAAAAGTAATACTTCTCAAAATTTAGGAAAGTCTAATTTTTTTTTGTCATTCTATTTGTCGTTGGTGTAAAATATATTTGGCTACATAATAAGTTTGTTTTTCTTTTTTTATTATTAAAATCTTACTGTCTTCTAAAGGGAATTATCAGATAGTACCTGTGGCTTAGTGGGGAGGGCACTGGCCCCATACACCAAGAGTGGTGGGTTCAAACCCAGCCAAACTGCAACAAAAAATAGCCGGACATTGTGTCAGGCACCTGTAGTCCCAGTTACTTGGGAGGCTGAGGCAAGAGAATTGCTTAAGCCCAGGAGTTGAAGGTTGTGGTGAGCTGTGATGCCACCATACTCTACTGAGGGTGATAAAGTGAGACTGTCTCTAAAAAAATAAAATAAAAATAAAGGGAATTATTCAGGTGTGTTCTTCCCTATCCCCCTTCTCCTTCATGACTATTGAAATAGTTTATGCAGTATCATAAGATGTAGAACCCACGGAAAAATTAAAAATAACTCTACATTTTTAACTAGTTATTTCACATTTACTTGTTAATTATCCTATCAATGAATGGAAAAAAAAACTTATTTTTGATGACTTTTATATATTGAGTGTCTTATTCCTAACATAACATTGAGTTTTTCTATAAGTCTTTATCATTCTTTCTCCTCCTATTCCAAATCCAGTTTCTTTCTTATGAGTTGTTACCCTTTCATGTATTTATTGCCATTTATATGGTTATTTGCATATATGTGTTTAAATAAGATATGGCCCTGATTTATGTATGTTTTATATTTACTTGTGATATATCTTATTCTCTTTCACATATCCTCACATGAAATGAATGATATAAACAATATTTTGAAGACCTACCCTTGTGGCATTAAGTATATCCAGTTAATTTTTTCCTTGTTTCTATGCAGTATTTGTCTTAGATATCTATCCCATTTTATCTTTTTCCCTGGAATGACTAGCAGATTGGCTTATAATCTTATGGCAAATGTTCTTTAAGTTTCTTTGCATTCCTTTGTGAAAGCTTCTCTGAAGTATGAATACCTAGGCGTAGAATATCGCAGGGTTCTAGGGAATACACATAATTAGTTTCATCAAGCACTGCCAAGTATCCTCCAAAATGATGATACTAATTACATCCACATCAGTTCTGACAGTATGTTAATATTAGTAATTATCTATTTATAATAGCATTTCAATTGCACATTATTTTTATTATTTCGATGGAAGAACATGAATTTTGATATCAAAGCCCTGGAATTTTTTTTAAATGATTGTAGACATAGATATGGAAGGAATTTTTAGTTTTCCATTGCCTCATTCACTGTCTGTAGAACACAGTTTTACTCTCTCCTCAACTAAATCTATAACAGTGAAGTTCACCGGCCTGTTCATGTCTGCTTTTCAGGTTTGTGAAGTTGCTTCTCTTTCAGTGGAATGTTCTTTTACACTAGAGTCTAAATGTTTCTATTTTGTTCTTTTAAAGTTTCTATTTCATGGTCATTAGAATGCAAAGTGTATAAGCTGTGTTAAATTCCTCAGTGTTGAGTAATATTTGGGGAAACATAGACACCTGTAAATTACTCAGTAACTTTAATCATGACAGAAAACTTTGTTTATAGGAACAAAGATTCATTTTGCAATTTATAACTAACTGTAAGGAAATGACAAAGAATTCTAATTTTTTTCCTTCTACAAAATTTAGCAGTAATACAACAAAAAGCCCAAGATTTCCAGTTTGTTAAGGTACAGCTTATCTTTGTGTGTTTTCGCTGTCTGGGCAATGGCTTTTACTCTTTTAGGTGTAGGTATATATCAAAGTCTGTCTCCTACCTGGAAGAATGTTCTTACATTTAAGGTGCCTAAAAAGAAAAACATTTGGCAGAACAATATCAAGGATTGCCCCTTGATATTGTTTTGATTAATCATTAGGAGTTAAGGGTCTAATATCCATAATTCAAGTACTTATATCAAAGGCTGACAAAAATGGGGCAAATAAAAACTAATGAGAATCACTGCTGAACTGTTTTTTTCAGGTAGTAAATTTTTGCTCCCAAATAGCTATCACATCTTCAATAAAAGTGTTTAAGAATGGTTACAAATCAGGTCATTTTAATTTATTCACAAGATGGTTCTTGACATTAACATAGATAAGAATTGAAATAAAATGATCCCTACATTTCTCAATTAATCTTAAAAGATTTTTTTTTAAAGAGACAGAGTCTCTTTGTCACCCTTGTTTGTTCACAGCTCACAGCAACCTCCAGCTCTTGGGCTGGTACTACAGGTGCCCACCACAGGGCCTGGCTATTTTTTTGTTGCAGTTTGGCTGGGGCTGGGTTTGAACCCACCTACTTACTGAGCCACAGGTGCTGCCCAACCTTCAAAGATTTAATAATCATCATTTTAGGCATCTGAAAGCCCTTAACGCTACCATTTTATTCATAGGGCATTTAGTGATTTATACGACACAGGTAATTGATAGATACATAGAAACTCCATATATCCCATTTAAGTATGTGTGTTGGGATGGCGATTTTTATACTCAGACATGGTTATGGTTAGCACAAGTGTTCATCCTTTTAAAACAGCACTTTCGGGGCACATGGGATGTACCCATCAGGAGAATGCTACAACAGGGTATTTTAGCTTCTTTAACTCTTGATTAAAATGAAAAAAGTCTCCTATAAGAATTTTTTTTAAAAAAGACCACACCTTGAGCAAATTGGAAACTTCAAGTTTATGCCCACCTCTTTGTGTCAGAAATGCAAAACCAAGAAACGAATATACAACATACAAACATATTTCACATGGGAGGCCACTTCCACACTCCAAGCCTCATGAGATTCCTTCAGGAAAAAAGCCTGGATGAAACTATATCTGAACTCAAACACTATAACACATTAGCAGAAGCAACTGATCATTAAAACAAGGAAAACGAATATAAGAAGAGAATTAACATACTAATAAATTTGAATGAGAGCAACTGATTTTAAAATGCTACAAAACAAATACATTTTAAATGATTTGCTCTAAAAAAAAAGGGAGTCTAAATATAAGAGAAATTTTTTAATTAAAAGAAATTTGTAGAAATAAATGATAGAATAAAGTTTATAACCCATTAGAGAAAATGAGCACCAACAGATCTAATAATTATCTGAAAATTTTTAACCAGAGATCTTAAAAAAATAATAGCATGAGATTTTGAAATATTTAAAAGAAATGTTAATAAATGTGGAAGTTAAAATATATAGAAGATAGGAGAAAATGAATTGTAATTCTAGTAGGAATTCCAGAAGTGATGAAAAACAAAATAATCAGGACTCTGAAAAACAAAAAAATCAGTACTCTGCAGAATTAAATAACTTCATCATGCCTATTACTAGAGGTGCTCAAAAAAATGCTAATTCTCTACTTCTCTCGCTTTTTAATCAAAAGGTAAAGTTCTTATACCTTGTTCTACAGATTTGTTTCATAGTTTACGCCCAGCATTTTATGTCTACTTCTTGTTCATCCTCACAAGGATGCTACCGTAGCTTCATTACTTGCATTTATCTCAAGAAGAAACTGAAATTCAGAGAGGGGAATAACTCGCATGAAATCATACAGCTGGGATTCAAACCTAATATACTTCACTCCAAAGCATTGTCTTTTGTCTCTGTTAACAATGCTCTCAACTGCGATTTTCTAATAGTAATTACCATATTAAATAACAAGACTATGCCATCAAACATGTTCATGGAATAAGGATTTTTACATGAAACAGAGCAAAACTCTATCAGAAATGGAACAGAAAGAAGCATGGTTGTGTATATCACATGTTGAATTTATAAAAATTTTTAAAAATTACTGTAATTTTAATTGGAAAAAAACATTCTTTGTCCAGAAATTATATAACAAAAATTCAGCTCAAAGCATTTTTTTCCTCTTCTTTATGGCAGATAAGCAGAGTTTCTAATGGATTTGCTGGCAACCCTTTAAGCTAGTCAGCTAATACTGCAGTAGGAAATTTGAGTTCTGGCTTGCTTTAATCACTTATCAACATCTCTGCTGTGTCTGATTCTGGGGACAATGTTTGCTTTCCAAATGAACTCAACAAAGGCCTTGCGTGCAGTCTTATGTGATCTTAACTTTCATTTCCTGTGTGTATGTGTCCATGTTCATTTTTAAAATATTGTACAACCTCAATGTTCTAAGTATATATTTATTCCTCAGAATTAATTATAATGAATGAGACAGTTTTTGACCTCATGGAGCTTACCATCTTAATGGGATATCAGAAAAAAGAAATGAGAAATGAAACAACTAGGTGAAATAATGATGAATATTGACTACAAGAAACACATTTAAGGTTCTAACCTTATTTGAGATTGACCTATTTCTGATGAGTAAAGCATTCCTTTGTTAAGTATGGACCTTAAATATATGAAATTTAAAACCTTTTCCACATTACTGGACGGTATCCTGGGTGTTGATAGCTTACTAATTCCATTATAAAAATGGGGAAGCTTCATCACATAGCCACCAAATGCCTATAGGCAAAGTTTTAAAATACGAGAAATCAGGATTAAACATTTTAACAACAGGCACTATATCTCAGTTTAATTTTTTATTTTCTTCCTCACCAGTATTTATTTTCTTCCTTCCTAAATATCTATATTATGTTCCACTCTTTTATCCAGTCTGTAGATTTGATTTCAGTCGGACCCACCACCCTATTCTGTGTGTGTGTGGCTGGTGTTCCTCCCTATCTCCAAGTCCATTTTCTCTCCATTTACTAGAGTCCTATTGTCCTTCAAAGACAAATTTACTGTGTAGTTCATTCAATAAAACATGGGGAAGCAGAACTTAGAATGTATTTATCCTTTCACTTATTCAATGCACCTCTTAACACCAATGTGCTAGATTCTAAGAACATAACTATGAAGGAAATAAAAACAATCCATGAAAATTGTTTGTTGTAGGAGAGTTGATGAGAAACACTGAAATAAGTGCTTAATACATTTGAAGAAAAAAATTGCATGTCTTCAATGATCTGTCATAGGAAAGAATTAGGATTATCAACAATCCAAGGAACTAGTAATTTGTTTAAAAATCACAATAAAATATACACACAGAAAAAAACTGCCATATTTACTTCATCAGCATGAATGTAAACATGGTTATCTTGTTTGTTTTTTTTTAAACAAGTTGAAATCCATCAGTGACAGATACAGTGGGTCTCAAACAGAATTTTTAAAAAATGAAATAGAACAAGATAGTAAAAGCAAGATCACATTGTATGTGCTAAATGAGAATTTTTACTCATAAGTATTTTGTTTCAACATATGCATGTGTGTGAACCTGACTGTAACATTTTTCTATTTTTATCTTTTTTAGTGTGAGTCAGAAAATTGTAAAGCCACCATTGTAAAGGCTCCTTATGGAGTCCTCCTAACTGGAGGTTAGATTCACTTTATTTACACAGCAGTAACTGAGGGGCCGGTCAACACTTGCTCATCAGCCTCTCAGTCTATAACAGAAAGATTGTAAACCCTACTTTCTGTCAAAGAGTTATTATTAACACGAAATTCCTCCACTCTAATTGAGAAAAGACTATCAGTTGGCTGAAAGTATCACTTTTAGAATAGATTTTTTTTCTTGGTGGTCTATTACCAATCTACCTTGGTTAAGGTAGATTGCACAATGACTGTCACTGATCAGCAACTTTGTGTTCACCCACTTTATTGATTAGCTAGAAGTAAGTTTTACTTTCCCCAAAGTAAAATACCTTGTCTTTCTTTTCTATCAATAGTATCTACAACAATGCCAGCCATTCAGTAAATAGTTGACGAATGACTCATTCAATAGCCCATTAATTGTAAACCATGCATTTTCTTAAAATGAAAAAAAAAAAAAAGATTCTGAACTACATAAATATGTTTTTTATAATCTATTTTATGTCATTTAGATTTTAATTCAAAATTAGCATGAGAGGGTTCACACTAAAAAGGTTTCAGTGTACACCTTGGGCCTAAATATGCAAAGACAATGTGAAATGCCCAATACAAAAATTACATGACTGCATAATACTGAACTCTCGGATAATATATAGGGCCCAGCAGGCAACCTGTAAACATTTGATTTGATTTTTGATTTGACAGGTGAGTTAGAGAGCAAAAGCACTTAAGCTTTCCGATCTAATTTTGCATTTACATCATTCCCACCAGGGAGAACATGTCTCTGGTCTCACTGTGCATCTAAATTTGCGGGCTTATATGTTTGAAAATGCTTAAAATTAAAGTTATAGGAAAATATCTAATGTTTTTGTTATTAATATGTCTGTTAAACTAAAACAAAAATAATGTATCAAGGTACTTGACCTGCTTCTCAAATAAGCTCCCTGATGATGATTATTGTAAGCTAATGAGCTCTCTTTAGCCACCCACAGAAAATGATAAGTAGGAACATCAAATTCTAGCTTCTGTGCTTTCCAGTAGACAAGAAAATATTTCCTCTGCTACTTTGTCTGAAATTAAAAGAATGGATCAAAAAACCTTGACCCCTAATTGGAGACAAATGTAACTGACCTATTTAAGAAGCTGCTTATCATGTGGCTTTAATGTGGACTGGAAGGAACACAATATTAAACAGAAATCATGAGCCATGTTTCGTTGCTAAGGCTAAAGGCAGAACACCCTTATGCGCTAACAGGAAAAAAAATGTAAAAACACCATTTCTGACCTAAAGTATGTTATTCAGGTAAAAATATGTATGTTGCCTCATATTTGTTGCAGAGTAATTCTTCTTTTATTGACTATTCTTAAGAGATGAGAGAAGGAATTTTAAATAAACAGTTCCATTTTTGTGAATTTGTAAACTAATAGGAATTTGATAAAAGGACTGAAAGGTATATATAAAAGTCATGACAGAAATGGAAAATCTGTTTAATAAGAACAGTTTGCTCATACAGCTGTATCTAAAATGTGTCCCCTCCAAATTCAATGTGATGCTGTTATTGAAGGTGGGGCCTTTAGGAGGTAATTAGGTCATAAGAATGGAGCCCTTGTGAATGAAATTTGTTCCCTTATAACGGAGATCTTCAGGAGCTGCCTGTCCCTTTCATCACGTGAGCACATAGGGAGAAGGTACCATCTATGAACCAGGAAGAGGCCCTCTCCAGACACCAAATGTAATAGTGTCTTGATCCTGAAAGACAAGATTTCTGTTTCTTATAAGCTGCTAAGTATTCTTATAACAGGCCAAATGGACAACAGTCACCACTGTCACTCTTGTAGTGCCCCATATTCCAGACTTGTAGAGAAGATATTGATAAAGATGTTATTCCCTAATTTTGTCCTGTGAAGATTGATATGTTCACATTGGGTTTTGCTCCCTATCTCATCCTCTGCCATTTAAAAAGAGAATGTTTGAGAATTAAAGTTAGTAAAGGCCCAATTAAAGACTCAAGAGATTATTAGACTAAACACCACAATCACCACATTTAGGTTTCCCTAAATGGCTTACTCTTCTGGCTAAGAAAAATAAGAAGGATGGTATCTGATGCTTTTTTTTTTTTTGAGACAAGGTCTTGCTCTGTCTCCCAGTCAGGAGACCAGTGGCACAATCATAGCTCACTACAGCCTCAAACTCCTGGACTTAAGCAATTCACTTCAGCCTCCTGAGCAGCTATGAATACAAGTGCATGCCACTATATTCAGCTAATTTTTTTGACTTGTTCTAGAGACAGGAGCCTATGTTGCCCAGGGTAGATTCAAACTTTAAATTTCAAATGATCCTCCTGCCTGGGCCTCTCAAAGTAATGAGATTATGGGCTGGGACAACATTTTGCCATTGATCTATCTAGAAACTTGCTTGGCCATAAAATTTCTGGGGTTTTCTGGCTTCAATGAGATTCTTTCTAGGATTTAACCATTCTTGACATGGTTCTTTCCTTACACCTGCCTTGGAGGTATGACAGGAAGCCCAGCATCCTCACCCAGGGAAGGCATGAGGTTTAGGATAGGAGCGTACGGCTAAGAAAGAGCAAAGAATTTGCACTGGTCTTGCCTTATGCTCTGCCTATCGCTCTAAGGGCATTCAGAGGGAGCTGTGAGGGGTCAGGAGGTGTGCACTCAGTATCTGAGCTGTTGGTCAGCGGTCTCCATCCCAGCAGAGATCCGGCCTTTCTCTCAATATCTTTCCCATAACACTGATACAAGCTTTGATTATTTCTCTCTCCTGAGACTACACTCTGAACTTTATGCCCAGAAGAGAAACAATTACTAATATTGTCATGGGAAGACTACTATGTCTAAATTTTCTAAAATAATACCATATATTCTTTAAAATCTCTGGATGAAATCAGATTTTTTGAAATGTAATTTCTTTCTGTTACTTTAAAACCCCTTACAAATGGTAAAGGTGTGGGAAAATACTAGGGAAATATACAGTATTCTCAAAACAACTTGCTCCAAATAATTCCACGTTCCTTTGACATTATGTATATTGTCTTTGCAAGCTTTGCTATAATTTTTATCCTGTGGCCTCCATTAAGGAGAAGAGCCATGGAAAGTATTAAACATTGTGTGGGACACAATTATAAAAGGGACTCTACCTAACAAATGCAAACATTGTAACCTAATTCTTTGTACCCTCAAATTAACCTGAAACAGTAATTTTATTTTTAAAAAAGTATTAAATAGGTGTTTCTTCAGGGACTAGGGTACAAAAATGTCTCTGAATGAAATTATTTTTTTTCCTGTTGGTATGACTCATCTATCCAGCTTCTTAACTCTAACCTACACACACACACAATTGAAACAAATGGGATATATATGTGTGTGTGTGTGTTTATAGCAAACAAATAAACAAAGAAATTTAACAATTAAAATATTCTGGTTTATATTTTGATACATTTGAGGATAACATTTTTGCAAATAAAAAATACTTTGTTATATTATTTTGTAAGAAAAAAGTTATTCTTACTCTAAGCTGGAGCTAGTGGCTCCTGTCAAGTGTTTCGAGAACACCATTAAGTGCTCTCATAATAATTAATGTAGGACAGCTTTCTAAGTGTCAGCCAGTATGCTAAATATTTCACATACTTTTTTTTACTTAAATCTCCCAACAACTCCATGAGGTAGCTGATATTATCATCCCATTTAGAATTAAGAAACTGAGGCTTAGAGAGAAGTAACTTGCTCAAGAATGTGTGAGTAGTAAGTGCTGGGGCTGAGGCTGTGTCCATAAAGCATGGATTCTAACCAAGGACCTTCCGCTCACAATCACTTGAGCTTCGGCAAATCACTTACCTTCTACTCAATCTCAGTCTTCTTTCTCAGAAAATGAAAGGATCATGCTAACTCTGCAAGAGGCTTCAGAAAACATTGCGAAAACTCTCAGTCACCCAGTTGGGACCTAGAATATCCAAGATGTTTCTCTTTCCACACTACAGTATCATGATCTGCTTTCGTTTGTTTTCTTTTTCCCTGAATCTTTTCCTCTTCTAGTTCCTCATGGTTGCCTATCCTAAAAGTTTCAAATTTATTATGTGCCTTCCAAGCTCACAATATAGGCAAACTGCATTGAGCAGTAGTTTCTGATTACTGCACAGGGCTGGGTTGTCTGTTTTCCACGGGTAAGAATGGAATGGAAAGGGAAGGAGAGCATTGGGTAGAGGGCAATGGGTGTAGCTGTTCTAGAGAGAGAGAGAGATTAAATTCCTACCCTCTCACTGCATATCACAATATCTTTGACCCTCAGCTTTCAATGATACCCATTCATTCTGGATTTAAGATTACTCTGGAATTCCACCAGGTTGGTAGACTCACCTATTCTTTGTACAAATTTATCACTTTATTGAATTCTGTCTATCCAAAGGTACATTCAAATCTCCTTTCATGATGCTCTATTATTTTTATTCCTATGGAATTATCCATATGCTATCATTTTATCAGGGTCTTATGAAGAAAGGGTAACAAACACCTAAGCTTTGACCACAAATTTGAAATGGAAGCTCCTTACTTACATTTATTTTTAGAGGTAACAATCTATACGTTGATACAGAGTATTGATAGCGTCAATCTAATTTTGTGACATAAAGGTGTTCTGTTGCATGTGGTTTGGAAATACCACATGCCTTCCTAGAACCACATGGTTCTTTGTAGACGTGTCATCTTGTCAACATGTAAAAATTTCAATGGCCGGTAACATGTCTTACCTTTTTTATTTGCCTCTCAAGATGTGCACTTTGAAAGATTTAATGTATTTTGGTTAAATGGATGAAAGTAAAAGTTAGAATAACAAACCACAAAAGGTTTTGCCAGTCATAGAGAAGCTTCACATTTTCCCATTGTACTTCTGCAAGAACCATCATTTATTTCCTCGGCTGTCATGTGCCCTGATTCTATACTTCAGTGCCCCTTTCCATGATGCAAAATAGAAAAGTTAAAGAATTTAAAATACTGAGTAACTTGTTACTTTTGAGATATTTGGGTTTATTTCTATAATAATTAACATCACATTTATGTGGTTTTTAGAAACATTTCTAAATACTGAAACATATTCTTCAACCAACCCTCAAAACAACCTCTGGAAGTAGGACAAATATTTTTAACTGCAACTCATACATAAAAAGATTCATGGCTTTGCCAACATTTTCAGTTAGTGGTAAATCTGATATTGGAATCAAGTATTTTGACTGGGACATAGATTTTTACACTAGTCCATACTTTTGTTTAATAATTGAACTTCATTTATATCTTATAATTTTTCTAGTCTCCAGGATATGTAAGGGGTCATATGGAGGTGGGTATGTACCCGTGCATGCACATTTATTTGTGGAAAGAAAGAATGGGAAAGCACAGAATGGAAAATGATTCAAATAGCAAGTCATAGAGCATGTTAGAGGAGAAATAATCTTGTTTAGTAACTGCAGGGAAATTTCAGACTCAGCTGGTCCCTTTCACAATCGTGGGGAGGAAGTCATGCTCACAAAAACTCTAAGAGGCAACACTACCTGGCTGCAGGACAGCACATAAGAGGGTAAGACCTCTCTCTTCAACTTGAACTTGGCACATATGTTCAGGCTGGCTCCTCTGCCTAAAGGGCATATCGTCCTTGTTTGTTTACTCAAGATAAGAACGCCAGGGAAAGTTATCAGATCAGCCATGTGCTTAATGCCGGCTTCTTTCTTCTTGTGCCTATCCCAGCTGTTATGTAAAAAATTAACTGAGAAAGAACAAAACACAGATGTTTCTGTCTCTTCAGGGGGGAGTCAGACAGCACCAATCAGCACAAAAACATTTGCGCAATTGTCCCAGGCTTTTCTCTAATTGTCACAGAATTATGAGATTTTGGAGTTGGCCTAAAGACAGGAAGGGTAGGAGAAAATAGAAAAATATTTTAATAGTTGAAGTATCAGAAAAGAGATGCTTTTAAAGAAAAAAAAATCAGCTTGCTCTTGCCCTTTACTGACTGAACAGAGGAAAAGAGAGGAGGAAAAAGAATATGGAAGGGAGGGAGAAGGGGAGGGGAGAAGGGGAGGGGAGAAGGGGAGGGGAGAAAGGGAGGGAGAGGGGAAGGGGAGCAGGGGAGGGGAGAAGGGGAGGGGAGAGGGGGAGGGAGAGGGGAAGGGGAGCAGGGGAGGGGAGAAGGGGAGGGGAGAAGGGGAGGGTGTATGGGGGAGCGAGGGAGGGAGAGAGAAAGAGAAATAAATCGGCTATTGATTCAGAAAGAACATCTTCTATGCCTTTAAGAAGTTTTCTGTGTTTTAGTAGATTAGAAAACTGAAAAGGATAAAAAAAACAAAAAACACTTTATTGTTTCTAAATGAGATTAATTCAGGACCCAAAGAATAGAAACTTTAATTCCATTTTCTCAAGAACTGTGACAGGAAAATGAAAAGGTGGATAAGAAGGAGATTGTTTTTTATCACTTTTGTATACATAATGAGTCATTACTCCTTATTTGATATAGGTGCATCCATTATATTCAATAGAGATAGAGAATTCTCTCCCAGCAATTAATAGAAAATGATATTTAGAGATGTTTTCTGAGGGTGGTTATGTTCTAGTCTATAAATTCATTTATATCACATTTTAGTAGAAGCTTTTAACATTTAAAAAATTTTGACAAAAGAATTTTACAAATGAAATTTAATTCATGAAATTGTAATTAGTGGAATAACTTTGGCATTGGACACCGAGTTCTAAGCCAGTTGTCAGATGTAAGGTAAGATTGGAGGAGGAGAAGCACAGGTACTGATAGTAACATGTATACAGATATATTATTAAACGCTTCATTGTTGCCTTTAGAAGTCAAGGACCCTGTAGTCTTGCTGAAAGCCCTAGAGACATTTTCATATAAAGCCTGAATATAAGTAACACTCACTTTCTAACTAGTATAGTCTCCAAGCATTCTCTGATCTTTAAAAGTGGGTAATAGAGATAAACTCAAATTGCATTTGCTTTGTGAAATATCCCTTGTTATCTGGTCCCCCCTGCTCTCTGCCTTCCATCACCCAAACTTGTCTGGATAGTATTTATCTGAATCATTCATTTGGCAGTCTGCATATTCTACATTATGACTTCTTTTTTCTTGCAAATGTTTTAAGTCTTTAAATATAAATTTCTCATGTTCATTTTATCTCCTTTGTCAAATAGACCATAGCCCTTTAAGAGCAGGATTTTTAATTTCTTCTATTAAATTTATTCTTCACAAAAGCTAGCATTTTTTGTTCAATAAACACTCAATTTTATTTGAAAAAATTAGACAATGAGAGACAGGATATCAACTAGGTAATAAATTATTCACTGAAATCCCAGAGAAGGGAAAAATCAATATACACAGCAGTAGTCTGGGAAATCCTCAGTGAACAGATAGAACTTGAAGTGGGCCCTGAATGATAGAATAACTTGGAGAGAAAGTACACGTTAGATGAGGCTTCTCATGTAAACTAATTACCACACAATTTCAAGGTAGCATGCAATTAAGACACTACTGCCTGAAGAAATGAACTGTCTCCCAAGGTGAACCCATGGATAATTGTTAGATGGTTCAATATGACATTAAAGATGAGATCTGCGGCTGCAATGATTTGCTAGTGAAATTGTGAATATTATTAGGAGCACCGAGCCTAAGATAAATCAGGCTACGAAATTAATACAATTTAATAAGTTCTACTTTTCCTTCCTCATACCATTTCATCAGGCTTTTCTAGAGACTTGTAACTATGGTTGAAATAAAGCCAGGTTTTGCTCCAGGAAAACATGTGCTCACCTGTGTTCCATAAGTACATGAAGAGACGGAGAATGTGAGCAGAAAGAAGTTGCTCCAAGGCTGGCCAGGGTGCTAAAACTGACTTTAATCCTGAGTCCAGGGCTGTACCACATTGAAAATTTGGTTCCTTATGCAAAATATATGCATATGCATTTTAATCATAATCAACACTGGGATATGATTTTAGATTTTAAAAGAATCCTATGGTAAATCCCACTGAGATCCTAGCAGGAAATACACGGCACTCTCAGCTGGGATTTTTGAGACACTGGTGCTGCATTCTTTCTTTCTACCACATTTTCCCCAAAACATACTTCCCTCCACCTGCCCATTGCCTGACATTAGCAAACAAAAATGTGCATTGTAGTCGAATAGGCCTCAGAAATCCTCCAAACTGCCTAGGCACGGGACCCACAGGCAAGAAGGTGTGAGCCCAGTCAGGAGTTTGTAACATCCCAGCACCTGCTACACAGGAAAGAAGCGATTTCTAAGCCTACACTAAAACAGTGCCCACGGATTCTTTTTTCCCTTAGTCAAGAAGCATTGGAGAAATATTTATAATTAATTACATCTTAAATGGACACACCATAGGAGACTGTAAATTAAAAAAAAAGATAGTCTAGAAGTGAGGTACGTCTTAAAAAGTAGGATTAACAGAACAAAAAAGCAACATTGAGGACCTGGGGACTCAGGACGGTAGGAAGCTGTTGAACCCATACAAGGGAGTCTCAATAACCTTCTAGTCTTCCCACCGGCCAAACACACCTAACAGCCAATGGATAAAGGAATTTGGGTTATATAAGCCAAGATCGGCACCTGGTAGCTAGAGCAGGACAGTAAATGTCTGGAGGGAAACGGAGAAGGAAAAACACACGTATGTCTGATAACTTCACAAATTATTAATTGCCGTGTCATCTATCAGATCTGCTCCAAGAAATTCTTCTTTTCACAAATATTTGTTGCATCCTTGCAAAATACCCAACACAGCTGTAAATGGAAGAGTAATAAATGTATTAAACTTTCTCTTCCCTCATGCATCTTTCAGTCTATTTATGATCTACCCAAATAAAAGGTTAAAATAATGCAGGAGTTAAATATAGAAGGCAAATGCATAAAGGTTATGTCTTTCAAACGAACGCACATGAGATGTCAGACCATAGCCGGGTAAAGTATCATCTCATTATTTTGTCAGTGTCTTTGTCAAACTTACAGGGAGAGATGTCTTCCTCTATAAAAGGCAAAGTTTTCTAAGACAGTCTTTTCTCTTATTTAATCCCTGTTACTTCCAGCCTCATCTTCATCCACTGTGCCTGACACTAAGGTCAGTTTATGGCCAAGTATCGAGACGGGCCATTTCTCCCATTTCTGACTCTTCATGTCTTAGCTCTTAGCGGATGCATCTTTTCTCAACCTAGAATGAGTCCCCCAGTGACCTTATTTTCCCCTTCTCATAATGTAAAAATTGCTGAATTATATTATTTAGTAGACTCAGCAATCAAATATGAAAGGTAATGTTAATCTATCTACATTTATCAGATTAGGAAACCAAAGTATAGAGAATTGTGCAAAGTCACGCAGCTGATATCTAACAAAACAGGGATTTTATTATTATAAATCATATTATACAATTTATTGTCCATGAAATAAGTTCAAAGTTCTTTAAAATGGCATAAAAAGTCCTTCATCATGTTTCCAACCTCCATTTCTGCTTGTAAATTGCTATGGACTGAACTATGCACCCTTTCTCAGGCATATGTTGAAGCTCTAAGCCACAAGGTGATAGAAATTGAAGATGGGCCATTTCGGAGGTAAATAGGGTTAGATGGTGTCATGAGGGAGGGGTATTTACGATGGCTTAGTGGCTTCATAAATGATAAGAAGATAGAGATGGCTAGCCCCACCGTACAAGGATACCACAAGATGGTTCCACCTGCAAGCCAGGAAGAGGGCCCTCATCAAAAGGGCAGTTAAACTGGCACGTTGATCTTTAACTTCCTGGCCTCCAGAACTGTGAGAAATTTCTGTTATTTTTGCCCCCACCCATTATATTTTGTTATGACAACCTAAGACACACTAGTGTATCTTGCACAAAAGCCTAATAACATTTCTCTGAATGTACTTGTGGTTTAGAATACTATGACTTTGATTGTCCTGTCCTTTCTGCTTTGAGTCCTCTATGACCTTCCACTTCTCCCGCATACCCTGTCATCCTCCACCCCGGGCAACTTCATCTTCTGTGTCTGGTAACACTATGCACTTTTCAAAGCCAAGCTCAATTATTTCCTATAAGTTCTTCCCCAAAGCTTTTCAGTAAAACAAATTCTTCCCTTAGCTTTTCTTTTTTCTTTTCTTTATTTTTTTCTTGATACAGACTCAAGCTGTTGCCCTGGGTAGAGTGCCATAGCATCATAGCTCACAGCAACCTCCAACTCCAGCTCAAGCAATCTTCTTGCCTTAGTTTTTCTATTGTTAGTAGAGACAGGGTCTTGCTTTTTGCGCAGGCTGGTCTCGAACTTGTGAGTTCAAGCAACCCACCTATCCCAGCCTCCCAGATGGCTAGGATTACAGACATGAGCCACCACGCCCAGACTTCCTTTATCTTTTCAAACATCTTTAGTAGGGAAATACATGGTTATGTTCTATTTCCCCAGGGATATATACTGATACATCTAGGCTTATCAACATCTAGCATGTTTTCTTGCAGTCTAGAAATATTTCAAAATTTCTTTGTTACATGAGATAATGAACAAAAGAAGTATGAACCAGAACTTGAACAAAGAAATGTTTACTTCTAGAGTGCATCATTTGAAATGCTCAAACGTCAATGCATTAGGAAGTTTCTCAATTTAAAACTGAGACTGGGCTTTACAGTCCATCTTGGACTAATACTATTTCATGGCACTGCATATATAAAACATAAGGTTTTAAAAATTTCAAAATTAATCCCAACAACTTTAATTTATGTGCATGGAAATCTGTTTCTTTTTTTTCAAGAGCACGTTCAGAAATGGGATATCTAAAGATCAAATAAAAATCTCTTGTAATAACTGATGTGCTCTAAAAATTGTAGATTTAACTACCATACAGTACCTAATTGCAAATGAAGACCTTCTACATTAGAATTTCTTGGGATGATTAATAAAATTTCGATAACTAGAATCTATCCCAGACCTTCTAGATCAGATCTTTGGGAGATAAGTCTATAAATCTGCATTTTATTAAGTTCTTCCAGGAATTCCCAGACATACTAATGTTCCCTTGGTTGTCAGGATGATTTTCTTTCTTACCTTCTTTAGGTCTTTACTGAGATGAAAACGCCTCAAAAATAGCATTTCTGGCCACCCTGTTTGAAACTGGCCTTTTTGTCCCATCATTCTACCTTCGTTATCTCCTTTCTTTGTTTGCCTAGAATTATTCACTCTCTGGAACTTTTTGCATATCATTCCTTTATTGGTTTGTCAGCCCTCTCTTAACCTACTTTGACAACTAGACTATGAACTATGAGAACGAGCATTTTTAAAAACCGTTTTGTTCAGAGTTGTACGTCCTTATCTAGTAAAGTCCTTGACCATTACAGTGTTCAACAAATTTGTCAAATCAATGAATCACTCCGTTAAGTATTTTGAAATCACATACTTACAAAACTAATATACTTTCATCTTTTCTCTTCATCAAAAAGAAATCTCAACTCTACTTCTCCCAATAAAAGGAGAAAAAATGTATATAGTTTGGATCTGTAGATGAAAGTTGCCTTGAAATATGTTTTGTGTTCTTTGCTCTACAACCCAGCAAAGATTTTTCTCTCTTCATCATCACCATCTTTGTGTATTTCTTTGATCTTAAGTCTAAGTTCAAAGATTGGATGAGGATAAAAGTAAAGGAGAAGAATCAAGACGTGTCAACCTTAATGGTATCAGTAAATAATGTTTTGCTAAAAGCTACCTAAGAATAGATGACACCGCTGTGTAGGAGTATGCAAATTATATGCAAATCAGAACCTAATTTTAATGCAAATGAATATGTGGTCCTCCTAACTATTTCACGCACCTGGATTTCACCCTTAGGAAAATTCTAGTAAAGAGAAATGTGCTCTCAGCAATGTTTTAATGACTGGGTGGATTAGAGAACAGAGGATACTACACCTGGCATGCATTATAATGTCTGCTAGTTAGCTGCTAAAAACAACAAACTCTTACATATGTAATATTGCTTTGAAGTTTTGGTGAGCTACCAATTTTAACTACACATACCTTAACTTACCTGCTTTATAAGAGAGTATGACATTGCTTTACCTCAACACGGTAGGCGTGCTTAACAGCTAACACACTGTTTAAACCAGGCACACACAGAAATTTTTGGAACAGAGCTACTACTAAATGTAAATTATTCCAATGCAGGGCTATGGTCACATTTCATTATGAGACATCATCCAGCCTGTTTGGGTAATTTGCATCCTAGTAATATGAGTTTTGAGAATGGAGAAAAATGTTGCAAAAAAATTATGGTAAAATAAGTTTGTCACTATTTTTAAGAGCTTAAATATAAGGAAAGTAGATAGAAGAAAAAAGGCCCCAAGGAAATGTCCTAGCTCAAAGAGTATAAATGGGAGACAAAGGATTAAGTACCATTTTGTCTTATGATAGCATTGCATGGTTTATCTGTCCATTTTGGAGAATGACAGATAATGATGAAAAAACACCACCATATATTTCTATAGCCTTTCATAATTATCAATGCTCTAACAATTCTATTATCTCCAATAATTATTCTTACAAAAAGCAGATATTGTTCCATTACAATCCCCTTTAAGTATTTTTAAAAGTAAATCAAAATTTTGTTTATGGCATACTACTGAAAGAGGGGCTCTTAGGGACCCTCTTGCATCAAGATATGATACATGTTTTGTGGTATCAATGGTCTAACAGAAGTAACTCATTTTTGTATGTGTGGCTTTGGGTATTTTTTTTTTTTTTTTTTTTTGTAGAGACAGAGTCTCACTGTACCGCCCTCGGGTAGAGTGCCGTGGCGTCACACGGCTCACAGCAACCTCTTAACTCTTGGGCTTACGCGATTCTCTTGCCTCAGCCGCCGGAGCAGCTGGGACTACAGGCGCCCGCCACAACGCCCGGCTATTTTTTGGTTGCAGTTTGGCCGGGGCTGGGCTTGAAGCCGCCACCCTCGGCATATGGGGCTGGCGCCCTACTCACTGAGCCGCTTTTTTTTAAATTTCAGATTAATGTAAGGATACATCGATTAGATCATATTGTTTGAGTTTGTTAGGAGAAGGCTGAATTGCATTTGAGTCCTTCACCAAGGAGGTGTTTCACATGCTCTACATTATACCAGTTAGGAGGGTGCTCTGAGCTTTCCCACTCCACATTTCTTGAATTGTATTTTTCCCCCTCACATGGGCCTGGAGTTGTTCATCTACTAGTTTCTAATTAGTATTGAGTACAGCTAATTTACTCTTCAGATACTTACTAAGAATAGTGTTCTTCAACTCTAGCCAGGGTTAATACAAACAATGTAAAGTCTCCATCTTTTTATGGCTGAAGAGTATTTCATGGTTTATATGTACCACAGTTTATTAATCCATTCATGGGTTGATAATCACTTGGGTTAGACCTTCCAATTCGTCCCTCAATCCAAGTACTAGGTATTTACCCAGAAGAAAAAGAAGACATAACTGCTAATATTGCCTCTTTAAAAAAAAAAAAAAAAATCAGTCAGTGTGAAAGAGCAGCTTGGAACTAGGGACATATTTTCAGATGGGAGATATAGGATTTTTCTGAGAGCAAACGATAATATTGATGCTATCAGGATAATGAGCTTTTATTTTAGTTAACTGTGGTAGAGGGCAGCTTCCTGTACTATTTCAAGTCAAGGGGGGTAATTTGACCCAGATTCTAGGTGGAACCTACCAGCTGCTGGCAGACACAGAAGGTGAAGCGTCTAAGTTCTTGCTACTCAAGGTGGTTTCTGAGGACCAAGCATCAGCATCAGCATCATCTGGGAACAGGTAAGAAATCTAAATCCTTAGGTCCAAACCTATTGAATTATAATCTGTAGTTTAGTAAATTCCTTAGGTGAGTGTTATGGACATTATAGTTTGAGAAGAATTGTTGTAATAAGAAATATTTCCTGGGTGGTTCCTGTGGCTCAAAGGAGTAGAGCACTGGCCCGGTATACTGGAGGTGGCAGGTTCAAACCCCACCCCAGCCAAAAACTGCAAAAAAAAAAAGAAAGAAAGAAAGATTTCTTAATATAAGCCCATCATACAGCAATTAATTAAAAAGAACGATGAGGTTACAGTTACAGACTACCAGCCACTCAAAGTAAGAAACATAGGGTAGTTACTTATGAACCTCCATACTGTTTCAATCTACATTCCCATCAGCAGCGTACAAGGATTCCCTTTTCCCCACACCTTTCCCGGTATTTATCTCTTGACTTTTTGATAATAGCCATCTTGATAAACATAAGATTATATCTGAAAATGGTTTTGATTTTCCTTTCACTAGTGATTAATAGTTGATAAAAGGTTGAGTACTGTGCTCGCTTCAGCAGCACATATACTAAAATTGGAACGATACAGAGAAGATTAGCATGGCCCCTGCGCAAGGATGACACGCAAATTCGTGAAGCATTCCATATTTAAAAAAAAAAAAAAAAAAGGTTGAGTACCTTTTTATGTCTTTTCGGAAAAATATCTGTTGATGTTCTTTGGTCATTTTTTAATTGACATTTGGACATTTTTAATCTTTCTACTATTTAGTTATCTGAGTTCTATCCAACTTGCACATATTAACTCCTTATCAGATACATAGCTTGCAAATATTTTTCTCAGCCTATATGTTGT
Source organism: Nycticebus coucang (assembly GCF_027406575.1). NCBI lineage: Eukaryota > Metazoa > Chordata > Mammalia > Primates > Lorisidae > Nycticebus > Nycticebus coucang. Next base: position 48,306,319 of record NC_069783.1, read on the forward strand.
CATTTCATTTTGTTCATTGTCCTGTTATACAAAATCTTTATAGTTTGATGTAGTTCCATTTATTTATTTTTGCTTTTGAAGACTGAGCTTTCAATGTGATATCAAAAAAAATCATTGCCAAGGCCATTGTCAAGGAGCATTATCCCTGTGTTCTCTTGCAGTGGTTTTGTGACCCAGTCATCCTTCTTCTGGACATATACCTAACAGAAATCACCCTGATACCTAATATCACCCTGGAAGGATACCTTTTCTCCCACATTCATTACAGCATTATATACAATAGCTAAGATACGGAAACAACTTAAGTATTCATCAACAGAAGAACAGATACCAAAGTCGTGGTATGTGTGCATGTGTGCATGTGTATAACAGAATACTATTCATCATACAAAGATGTACTGCAACATAGATGTAGTGTTTCATGTTACATGAAGTAAACTAGAAAAAGAAGGAAAAAGATTGCATTATTCCACTTATATGTGTGCTCTTAAAAAAGGAAAAAAAGTAAAGGAAAAAGAGTCAAATATACAGAGATAAACAGTAAAACAACAGTTACTGGGTATGAAGTGAGAAGCAAAGGGGAGATATCACTGAGAGGTTATAAAATAGAATATGCGGGATAAGGAGATATAAGTTAGAGGTTACAAAATAGGAAATGTAGCAGGTATATAGGATGAACAAGTCTAGAGGTCTTACATACATGAGGACTCTAGTTAATAAAACCACACTGAATTTTGGGATTCTGGCTAAATGAGCAGATTTTAGCTGCTCTTGCCAAAAAAAAAATAATAATAATAATAGGTAACTATGTGAGATGACGGGTATGTTAGCTTTCTTCTCAATAGTAACAATTCCACTATCTGTATGTGTCATATGTTTCTTACCTTAAATATATGCTATGAAATTGTGAAATAAAATAAAAAACAAGATATGTGTTTACAGCAGATTAGACATAGCTAAAGATAGAATTAATAAAGGTGGATATATATCTGAAGACATTATCCAGGATGTAGCACTAAGGGATAAATAATACATACCAAAAAAACCTATTAGAAAAATAGGACAGATTGAATCAATCTGTTAACTCCTATACTTGGAATGCTGGAAGGAGATTTTAGAAGCACTATTTTAAAAACTAATGGCATAAATTGTCCAGCACTAATTAAAATGAATAAATCTTTTTGCCTTCATAAAATCCTCCTAAATAGATATTAAAATCAACCAAAAAGAAAATACCTTGAAGGAAGCCAGAGAAAAAGGAGAGATCACCCAAGAAAGGAAGAAAAATAAATAGAATGATAGCAGATTCCCCAATAGGAAAAAATGGGGGAAAAAATGAACAACAGCAGCCACTTTAGAATTGTGAAGCTAACATAAATACTATTCAAAAGAAAGGACAAAAATCAAAATGCTTACAGAAAACAATTAACCTTCAAAAACTTTCAGTGGACTACGAGACAATCTGATTGTCATTATGCTCCTACGTATTCAACAAGTCTTTTTGTTTCTAACCAAGGTACTTGTTTTTACAATAAGTTTTTATACTCAAGCTTTATTTCTGTGTGTGTGTGCGCGCACGCACATTGGGGGCGGTCACTCTTTCAATCACATTTCTTATAGATTTTCTTCCCTATCATGGGAAACTTATTCCAAAGAATCAATGCATGTTTTCATGATCTAGTCATTCTCCCTTCTCACAAGATTTTTGTATAACCCACACCACTAACTACTCACAAATATGTCAGACTCTCAGTGTGAATCTGATTAAGGAACTTCCATTCTAGGCTAGGCAAGGGGGCTCATGCCTATAATCCTAGCACTCTGGGAAGCTGAGGCAGGTGAATTGCCTGACTTCAGGAGTTCAAGATCAGCCTGAGTAACAGCAAGACCCTGTCTCTAAAAAATAGCCAGGCATTGTGGCAGGCACCTATCATTCCAGCTACTTGAGAGGCTGAAGCAAGAGGATCACTTGAGCCCAAGAGTTTAAGGTTGCTGTGAGCTATGACACTATGGTACTCTACGAAAGGCAACAAAATGAGTCTCTGTCTCAAAACAAACAAAAAAACAAAACAGTAACTTCCATTGCATTTCATAGTTTTTCATATCGGTTCCCACTTCATGAGTACCATGCTATACTGAACAGAACACCAGTGTGTCACTGGCAGAGGAGACTGTTCTAGACCTCATTTCAAATTTTTAGGCAAGGGATTTAAATAGGTTATAATTTCCTATAATTTCCAAATGCTTTTGGTTTTCACCCTCATCTTGACTCTGTTCCTACCTGAATTCTAAAAGATCAGCTTTTTGCCTAATTTCTATTTTAAACTGTATTGTTTTTGTTGTTTCCCATCAATAACATTAATTTGTCACATTTAAAGCACTATCCAAATACCAAGACTTCAAGCCCAGACCAATTATTCAGAAGTCAAATTTTACAGTGTTCTGACTCCCAGTTTTTTCTTTCCTGGAGTCTCCTTCCTTGGAGACTCCTTTCTTTCCTTTAGACTCCTTGATTGGGATTTTCAAACCTGTCATATACAGCTCAACAGCTCTTCTAATACCCAGTGCTCTTATTACCTGGGATTTTTTTTCTAACAAGTTCTTGTTCATTTCACTGCCAGGAATTTTGATCTTTTGAACATTGTCAATTTTTAGTTTTCTTTTCCCTTAGTGGAGGGCAAATTACCTTGCACTACCTATGGCCAGTTTTGTAAGGGGAGCTCAGAAAAGTGAACTACTGCTTCCTGAGAGCAGAGATTCTCTCTGAGATCAAAGGTAACCCTTCCCCAATAAGCACTGGCTTGCTACAGACGGAAAAGTTGTCCCGATGTTTTTCACACTCTGTTTGGAACCATTGCTTTAGTTGACGTCCAGTCTCTGCTGCCAAAATGCTTTGTCTGTTTTGCCAGATTCCCTAAATCATGGTGATTTTCTTTTAAGGGCCTTATTTTCTCCTACTCTAGCTCAGTCTCCTTAGGGAAAATCACGTTTTCCAATTGGATTTGTGCATGTTTAAATACCAGATGAGGGAGGAGCTCATGTTCTCTCCCACTGTGCTCTGTGTTCCATGCAAATTACCTTATGGGAAATGAACCTGTTTCAAAATTCTAGAATATTCTACAGCAGCTAAGAAGCTCTTGTATGTTTGACTGTTGGAGGCTGATTCGCCAAAAGCACAGAGAGAACTTTACTAGGACATCAGCAGATCTCTGATTTGACTTGAATTCCCTCACTGCCATTTGTACTCTGTGATTTCTGACTTTTTCAAAGACAGAGTCCTTGATAACTAAACATGCCACTTGCTGCTGCTTGCATCGGCTCTGAACTGTTGCACATCATTTCAGGGGTATCTTGCCAAGTCATATGGTTACAATGTATTTGGTTCAAGATAACTCTGTATTGGAGTGAATTGTATTCTAAAATCTGTTTGTTTTATTCCTCCATAAAAGAATGCTTCCCTCCCATTTTAGTTGGGCACATGGTTTCCCAGAATGGGAATACATTTTTTATAGCCATATCTTGGTAGGTTTAATCATGTGACATTCTGTTCAATGGGAGTTGAGCAAAAATGTTGTGCGGCATTTTCAGACTGTTTAAGAAATATTGTGTGCTAACTTTGTCTCCTTTACCTCTTCCCCCACTAGCATCACAGATGACATGATGATAACGTTATGTAGACCACAAAACAGAAGAACCTTGGGCCTCCATCTCCTTACTATACCATCTAAGTCCTGGAGTGCCAACCCAGACATTTGTGGGAAAGAAAATAACCTCTCAACTGCTTCGGCCACTGTTATTTGGAAGTTTTCTTTTCCTCATATCACCACCAAATCCTAATATCCTGTACAATCTGTGGAAATGCCCTATTGGATACTTTTAAGCACAGTTTATGCTGAGCTTACCAGCCTCATACCTCTCTTTTCTTTCCACTTTCTTAATCTCTCATGTACAGAGAGAACTTAACTAGGACATCAACAGCTCCAAGATTTTGATTTGGATTCTATCATTAAATACAAAGTCTCTAATTCAAAACGGTAAACTCTGAAGGAAAATGTTATTGAGACTCTCTCTGCATTTCTGTCCTTGCTCTTTCCCTTCAGCTGAAATGTGGGCCAATGTCCCTAAACGCCTGACTTCAGAATACAAGCTACAGCTTTCATTTGTTTTCTCCTCAGCTCAGTAGTTCTACATTCTTTCAGTTACTGTTTGACCCCATTGAGTTCTGGGTCTTCATGACCCATAAAACGTCCTCTTGGGCAGAACTGGGCAGAACACCTTCCCTCGGGCCAAAGCCTGTGTTCTCCACCTTATCTCCAATTGATGCTGGAGCAGAGGCTTTGTGAAATTGTAATTCCACTTCACCAACCTACCGAGGACAGATGAAGAAACAGAAAAAATTCATTTCTGTGGAAAAAGAATATATGGAAACTACACAAATGAGGACGACGAAAGTGGCAAATATTTTTCTGTCAACACATCTTCCTTCTGACTCACCCTCCAGCCAAACAACTTTGAAGAGTAGGGCCTTACTTCTCTTGCCATGCTGACCTGACCTTCTTCAACCCTTCAACCACCTTCCCCGAAATGCTCCTAAATTTCCCCACATGAATGTCTCCATTATTTTCTGTAGCATCAATGGACATTATAACAGAATGCCCTTATTTCAGTCCTAGAACAGAATGTCCATTATCATTAATGATGATCATAACCTGAGAATGGAGTCAATTGACCTCTTAGCATATGCCCTCGGGCTACATAATCAGGCTTCCCCGGGGATCTGGTATGCATTTGATAAGACAGAATTAATTCAGCATAAAAATATGCTCTGGCCTATTTGAACTTTAAGTAGAATATAAAATGACTTAATTTGACAATATATTTAACTTTTCTCACAATTACTGTTTTTTTCTAACTCCTTGTTCATTCCTTGCCAAATTGTTTATGTGAAAGAATTCTTAAACTCTTACATCTACACCTATATCATAATGTTAATGCTTTTTTTTTTCTTTTCCCTTAACACCACCACGTTGTCAAGAAAGAGCCATGGCAGAAAGGAAACAGGAAATTATCTTAGCAAGAGAAGAAAAGTGAATCTGAAATGAAGACTTGGGGAAGCAAATCTTCAGAAAATCCATTTGGCAGAGATTTCTAATCTGATGGTATGCCAAGATACTTAATAGAGGAAGAGACTGTAGAATACAATCTCTAAAATGAAAGATCAGTGCTTGAAAAAAAATCAAACATTCATAAAAGTATAGCCATCTTATCATGTAACTTCTTAAAAATTAAAATTTCATCAATTTTGTTTGTTAGCTTCCAAATTAGAAATTTGGAGAAAGAAAACATCAAAAACAAGCTTTGAGAAGGAAAATATCAAAAACTAACTCTCCTGGTATTGCTATAGTTCAACTGTGGCACATCATAATCACATGTTCAAATAATCCTACTTCAAATGCATTCTGATCCTATGAAAATCCAAAATCGGTTATTGTTTTATGTAGCTTCATTTTTGTGTTTTTTAAAAAATGGTAAACTTTGAAAAAGTTACCTACATTTCTTACACCACTCACCAGATAAAGAGGCTATAGAGCAGGGCCAGGTCACTCGCCAGACAGAGAGGCTATAGAGCAGGGCCAGATCCATGTTAGCCCCTCAACAAATTGCAAACTGGTTAAATCACATTTAGGATTATGTGACATAGTGGTGCTTCTAAAATATGAAGGTCCATGTCCTCGAACTATATCATACATTAATCTACCACAAACATAGGGTCTTAACTAGGCAACATTAAAATATTCAGGTGTATTATTACAACTAATTATTTAGCACTAGTGACAAAAATGGGTTAAAGGTTGAATTTTTAAATAAGCAAATTTTAATTTTTAAATGTACAGTTATGTTTATTTACAACTCTTGATGTCATTTAGACAATTACAAAATATATTAACTTTGTATCATTCCAGTGACACAAAGTAAAAAGCCTATACTGAGAAGGGACGCTAAGAAAGGGGCTCCAAGGATGGGAGGAAGGAAGACCCGGCCTTCTGAGGCAGGCATGTGGAGGGCCCCTAAGAATGTGGGCTTGAAGTAAACTGGGTAACCAATGACCAATAGAAAGAGACCATCCATGACCAGATGGAAAGGGCAGTAGAGCCTGGAGGTGCAGAGTGGCCAGTGAAAGACTTGCAACCAATTACAAATGGAGAGAAAGAGGGTATTCACACCCAGGCGTAGCCTTTGCTTCTCCATTTCTCTCACCTTCTCTACTTCACGAGGGGGACCCACTTCCAACTCTCTTTGCTTTAAACTTTCTCTTTGTTTTTTCTACATAAAATCTCTCTTGGTTACCCTGACACTTGTGTAAATTACTTTCGTTTTCTATCCACACTGCCTGTGCCGCTTGACTTTTATTTTTAGATTCTCCTCACGCTTGCTGCCCATTGCCGCTGTGCCTGGGTTGAAATTTCTAGCTCAGCCAAGTCATTGGACCAGGTCGCCCAACCCCCAACACAAACCTTAGTGAAATGAACCTGTTATGATATAAGCAAACTGGTTTGTATTCACTGACTTCAGCAACACAGAAAATGAGGAACCATTTCTGACTTGGCAGCCCATCACAGAAAGTGAATGCAAATGTTTTATTGTTTATGGATTAAACCAAAAGTCTCAGGTTGGGATATAAGAAAAAGAGAGTCTTTGTATTAGTTCATTTTTTTTTTTTTTAAATAGGAACTCATACAAAGATGAAAGTGTTATGAAAGTTATAAGATAATTTGTGGTTCTAATCACATTACTGACAACAGGGGATGGTTTTTCCAGTTCTCAGTCAGACCCGCTTTGGGTGACACCAAAGGGTCGACCACAAAAGCAGTTTCACTCCAGATTTACCTCACTGTCATGATCTCTGACGTCACCATCTAGAAAACAGATCAGAACCAAACCAGGGTCTGATCTTTTGCTTCTTTTTGTTAAAGGATGAGTTTCTGGGTTGCCTGATGTGACGGTGGCTGCACAGGAGCATGTTAAAATGGAGACACACACAAAGCAGGAAAGGAGATTGAGGACTGGACTTTGCAGAATGCTGCAAAGCCATGTGCAGAAATTACTAAACTCAGGGCAAGAAAATCGGCCTAGAAACTATTAAGATTTACCTTGGAAAATCAGTGGCCAACTCCTCTGGTTTAGAGGACTATTCTACTTGGCTAATCATATTTATCCAAGTGTCACACAAATTGCTGGTAATGGCACAGATACCACCTAGGAGAGGGGAAGCTAGATCCTTGAGTGCAGCCTTTGGACTGAATCCAAATTTTACAAAACAAAAATTTTTAGCAAAAATTTTCAGAGTCACATCCTTGCCTTCATCTCCAGGTGAGGTTTTCCTGGAAGCATTCTGAATGTAATTCTTTCTCAGAATGCATTTTTTCATTTTGATATCATCTACTATCTAAAATAGGTCGAGAATTTTCAAAAAACACAAATCTGTTTAACATTCTTTCCATTATTTTCTCTCTCTCACTTCCCATTTCATAATAAGCAGTGAAAGGAAGCCAGGTGGTACCTTCAACATTTTACTTAGAAGTTTTCTTAGATCACTCTGTTCACAAAGGATGTTTTCTACTGTCCATATCACAGGCAATAATGCTCCAAGATCCCTACTGCTACACAATGAAAAGCTCTCCCCAGCCCCTGCCTTCCTCTAGATGCCAAAACTTCCTCTCTTCCTTTGCAAAAACTTTGGTAGTTTCTTCAAAGTCACATTTCTACTAACAGTGAGTCAGAGCACTTGAAGCTTTCATGAACATGCTCTTAAAAGCCCACTCTCCAGTTCTAAAACCACTCCACCACTCCCACATTTTAGGTTTCTGTATAGCAGCACTTGACTTTCAAGGACCAAAAACTGTATTATTAACCAATTAATACATAACAAACTACCCCCCAAATCAGCAACTTAAAACAATAAACTCTATCTTACAGTTTTTGTGGATCAGAAATCCTGGTGCAGCTTAGCTGAGTGTCTCTGATTCAGGTTCTCCCACAAGGTTGCAGCAGACCTGCATGCTGAGGCTACATCTTCTCATAGGTCAACTCAGGAAGGACACGTTTCCAAGCTCAGTCAGGTGGTTGTTGGATAGCATCAGCCCCTCATTGGTTTGTTAGCAGGAGACATCAATTCTTTGCCACTCCATAGGGCAGCTCATAATGTGTCAGCTGGCTTCACTTAGAATTGAGTGAGAAAAAACTCTTATACTCAACCTTACAAGTGACATTCTGTTACTTTGCCATATTCTTTTAATTAGAATCAAGCCACTCTCACCCTGTCTAGCATATATTCAATGGGACAGGACTCCACAGGGCATGAACACTGAGGTTGAGATCACTTAGGTGAACTTAAGGACTGCCTACTACAAAGACAAGATTGTTTAAAATAACAAAGACTGCTATGGGGTAAATTGAATTTTCCCAAAATAAAATAAACTGAGAGTTCTGGAACATCAATAAAATTAGAGCTCAGATTGAACATGTGACTCCTCTCTCCACTAAGTGCCTGAAACCTTGAGCTGAACAGGTGCAAATGCCCTTCAAATACAAGTGCAGGAGCGTGAGGGTCTCAGCTGAATCTTGTTCAGCCTCTAAATGCTGGAACGCTCCTCCATAAATAGAGAAACCTGTTATAAAAGGAGAGTGATCTTTATTGACTCCAGCAAGAAAAAATCACCACAAAGACAATTTTGAAATTGTGTCTCAGTAGGGGAAGTAAATGCTTGGATTTTTTTTTGCTTAAAGCTTAGATTCAGAGGTCATTAGAAGGGGAATATTGGAAATAGGGTGAAGTCTTTTGACTGGCTGATGTGAGGGAAGATTTTAAGCAAATAAATGTTATGTAATTTATAAAACATTCCGCAGTTGCAATTATATGACAGTGGTTATTCCAGTTTTAAATTGCTACCACTGAATTTAAGACATAATAATGATATCATTGCCTAATGTAATATACAGGTATACTTCGGAGATATTGTGGGTTCATTTATGGACCACTCCAATAAAGTGATTATGGCAATGAAGTAAGTAAAAATTTGGGGGGGGGGTTTCCTAGAGCATGTAAAAGTTATGATTAAACTATACTATTGTCTATTAAGAGTACAACAACATTATGTCCAAAAGAATAATGTATGTGCCTTAACTAAAAAGTACATGATAGCTAAAAATGCTAGATGTCATGTGAGCTTCATCTTTCTGCTGGTGGAGAGTTTTGTCTAGGCCAGGCGTCCTCAAACTGTGGCCCGTGGGCCACATGAAGCGGTGTGAATTTTATTTGTTCCCGTTTTGTTTTTTACTTCAAAATAAGATATGTGCAGTGTGCATAGGAATTTGTTCATAGTTTTTTTTTTTTTAAACTATAGTCCAGCCCGCCAGCAGTCTGAGGGATAGTGAATTGGCCCCCCCTCTTTAAAAAGTTTGAGGACGCCTGGTCTAGGCCCTACATGTCAATAACTGCTGACAGATTAGGGTGGTCATTGCTGAAGTTTGGAGTGGCTGTGGCAATTTCTTAAAATAATTGACTCTTCCTTTCATGAAAGGTTTCTCTGTAGCATGTATGCTGTTTGAAAGCATTTTACCCACAGCAGAACTTCTTTCAGAATTTGAGTCTATCCTCTCAAACTCAACTGCTGCTTGATCAACTAACTTCATTTAGCATTTGAAATCCTCTGGTGTCATTTCAACAATGTGCGCAGCCTGTTCACCAGGATTAGATTCTATCTCTAGAAACAAACACTTTCTTTTGCTCCTCTGTAAGAAGCATCTCCTTATCCAGTCAACTTTTGTCAGGAGATTTCAGCAATTCAGTCACATCTTCAGGCTCTACTGCTAGTTCTTTGGCTATTTCTACCACATCTGTGGTTACTTCTGCTAAAGTCTTGAGCTCCTCAAAGTCATCCATGAGAGATGGAATCAACTTCTTCCAAATTCTTGTATGTTGATATTTTGGCCTTCTCCAATGAATCCCAAATGTTTTTAATGGCAACTAGAATGGTGAATCCTTTCCAACAAGCTTCGATTTACTTTGCCCAGATCCATCAGTGAAATCACTATCTATGGCAGTTACAGCTTTACAAACTGTATTTTTTTTTTTTTACAGAGTCTTACTCTCTAACCCCAGGTTGAGTGCAATGGCATCACTGTAGCTCACTGCAACCTCAAAATTCTGGGCTCAAATTCCTCCTATCTCAGCCATCCACCCCCCCAAGTAGTTGACATTAGATGCATATGCCACCATACCCAGGTGATTTTTCTATTTTTAGTAGAGACAGGGTCTTGCTAAGGCTGATCTCAAACTCCTGGCCTCAAGCTGCTGCCTCAGCCTCCCAGGGAGCTAAGGTTATAGGCATGAGCCACCACGTCTAGCCACAAAATGTTTTTTTCTTAAATAATATTTGATTGTCAGAATTACTGCTTGATTCCCGAGGTGAAGAAAGGATGTTGTCTTAGGGATAAAAACAACATAAATGTTCTTAAACATCTCCATCAGAGCTCTTGCATAACTAGGTACATTGTCATTAAATAGTAATATTTTGAAAAGAATCTTCCTTCTGAGCAGTGGATCTCAACAGTAGACTTAAAATATTCATTAAATGATGCTATAAACAGACGTGCTATCATTCAGGCTTTGTTGTCCCATATGTAAACGACAGATACAGTAGATTTAGCATAATTATTAAGGGCCCTAGTAATTTTGGAATGGTAAATGGGGATTGGTTTCAGTTTAAAGTCACCAGTGTCCCTAACAAGATGGTCACCTGCACTTTGACACTTTGAAGCCAGGAATTGATTTTTTTTTTCTCTCTAGGTATGAAAGTCCTTGACGGCATCTGTTTTCTTTACCTTGAAACTCTGTTAAGTACACCTACCTTCAATTATTTTAGCTAGGTCTTCTGGATTACTTATTATAGCCTTTATTTCAGTACTTGCTAGTACTTTATGTTATGGAGAGAACTTCCTTCCTTAGCCTCATGACTAACCTCTGCTAGCTTTGAACTCTTCTTGTGTCGTTTCCTCACCTCTTTCAAACTTCACAGAATTGAATAGAGTTAGGGCCTTGTTCTGGATTAGGCTTTGCCTCAAGGCAATATTGTAGATGATTTGATGTTCTACCCTTAACCAGTAAAACTTTCTCCATATCAGCAATAAGACTATTTTCTTATTATTGGGAAAAAAGGTGCTACTGGAATAGCACTTTTAATTTTCTTTAAGAACTTTTCCTTTGCATTTACATCTTGACCAGCTGTTTGAGGAAAGAAGCCCAGCTTTCAGCCTAGCTCAGCTGTTGACATACCTTTCTTACAAAGCTTAATCATTTCTAGCTTTTGATTTACAGTGAGAGATGTGTGTAACGGTCAGCCTTTTCGGTGGGTTTCAGTCCGAGGGAGTGCAGGGAGAAGGAACGAGGAAAGTTGAGAGGTCGGCGCAGGAAAAATGACAGACTGCCACATAGTATGTGATGAAGGAAGCAGCTGTGAATTTATTGGGTACACATGTTGGTATTTATACATTTTTACAGAGCTTACATAATGCAATCTTTTTGTTTACGTGTGCGGGTTATCTTTGCGTTTACAAGTGTGATTTATCATGCATTGTTATGTTTTAACGTTCCGCTTCCGGAGGGTGGCGGTTATTAGTCAACTTTGCCCGCTTCCTCCTATCTCAGTTTCTTATTATCTTTTTAGAACAGCTTGACATCTTCTTTACGTTAATGCTTGACTAATTCTACATTTATTATTTGATCTTATTGTTATTGATAATTATAATTTTGATTTAGAGTAAATTCTTTGACAAGTATTATTTTTCCTATTGATTTTTATTATGCGTGACAATTGGTGAAACAAGATGTTCTGAACAGGACTTTATGGTGGGTGGATGTGTTTCAGTGACTTTGTAACTTATGTAGATAATTTGTATTTCATGTCCTTGAGCTTATCGTCTTAGCTTACTGGTGGGAAAACATCTTTATGTGCTCATTGTTGGTGCCACTGAGTTTAGTAGCTCACAAGGCTGTGCTCTATCTGGATTAGTAGTGCATTGTGCTCATTCTTAGGAAAGTACATATTGACAATTTATCAGAACAAACAGACTTCTGGTACAGGATGACAAACACATGAGTAGACGCCACAATCTTTAAACTTAAGCGGGTAACTGAGTATGCTAGGCAACATTTCTGATGCTGTGCATACTGGGGGCGCTGGGGGCAAAGCTCCGGGGAGCACAAACCACCTTCCCGTCGTTCTGTAACGCGGACAGCACTGCCTCACTACGGCTATATGCCGTGGGTGTGGCATTTCCCCCTTTTTTGTTTTTAAACTGCAGTTCAAAGACTTCTTGGCGTATAGAGATAATAGAGGAAAACAGACACCGTATAAGACATGGCAACAACAACATAACACAAAATAACAACCAGGTAATAATAGCTATGAGCACAACATACTGGATTTAGTTAAGAGGATTGAGTGCTTTAAACTCATTAGTTAAAGATTGGGTTAATGTATTAAGAGAAGTTACTGGTAAGTGAGCTTGACTTAGGGCTGTAATATCTTGTTGTAAGCTGTGTAAATTATGTGTTATATTATTGTTTTTTTAGACACTTTGAAGATGTGTTTGTACTTTGTTCTATGAGTTAGATACATTATATGGTAAAGGTGTAATGTAAATGGTTTGAAATGTTGAGTGACATTTTGTTTGTAGTTTCTGTTGTATGTACTTAATGTTCTGATCTAAAGTTAAGACTACTTTTTTTAACACATTTAATTTAGTTTTAAGCTTATTATCTATATTAGCTTGTGTCATTAATGTTAAAGTTATATTATTGCTAAGAGTATTGACATAGTATGCTGTATGCATTTGTTGTATTAAAGCTATAGTAGTTACAGCAAAAGTAGTGATTATAGAAATTAAAGCTGCAATGTCTAAAATTAAAGCTGTTACAAATTTTTTAGGTTTAATTAATTCATTAAGTGTTTTTAACACTTGTAATGCTGTATTATCATACTATGGATTGCTTTGTAGATTTACAGGTAACATCACATAAGAAGGTTTTTTTATAATTAACATAACATTTACTTGTTTATCATGTTGAATATTAAAGGACGCAATACAATTAGTTATTTTTACAAGTTAAAAGATTTTAAAGGAAATACATAGTTAACTGGATCACATGTAAATTCTTTCATAAATTCTCTTTTATGAGTTTCATTTAACCTGCACAGACCATCTACAAACATTCTAAACTTTCTTGAACTTTTGCCCTGCCTTTTACTTTCTTACATAACTATTCTGTTTTAGGACAAAATTTATCACACAAGATTCTTTCTTTACACAATGTCATTCTCCTTTCTGTTTAATTTCTCTTACTCTTAAAAACTCACTTTTCACCAAACAGGATCTTAGTTTACTATGAAGTCACTTATTCACTCAGCTAAACTGATAATTAGAAGGTTTAAAAGGCAAGAATTTTATCTGTTGACAAAGATTCAGTTTGTAAAAATATTTTTCTTATTTATACAAATTACTAGTGGCAAAGGGCCAATAATAAAGGTTCTAAATCTCACCCTTGGGATTCTGCCAGTGCTGCTGTCTGGGGGTTGTAACACTTGGGAGGGAGGCCCGCCTCACGAAGGGTAGGGGGGCCTGAGGGCAGGGGGGCCCTCAGCTTCCTTCCCCGCTGGGTCTTTTCAGCTGTCTTGGAGCCAGTGGAAAAGCGCCCGGTGGTTTGCTATCGGCGAGTGTACTTTCATTTTCTCCAAGCGGTGGGTGAGATCTTGCAGCAGCCGCTGGCGTTTCTTTCTGCATTGTTTTTTCTGGAGGAGCTGGCTTGACCAGTCGGTCTGGAATTTAGATGGGTGATTCCGCATCCTGTGGAAAAACACAAGCATACTCTCTTCCCAAAGTTATGAGGACATCTGGTCTTTTATTTGTTAACTAAGTTATTTTAACTGCATGATTTTCTGTAGTGGCCCTTATATAAAATGCTGGTCATTTAAATGATCAGCAGTGACTAATTTTAAATCCATAATGTGTAGGAGGTTTTTGCCCCATAGAGTGAATGGTAAAGAGGGCAATACATATGGTTGAATAAAATCTGTTTTTCCTTCAAACTCTCAAGAGAGATAAGCTGTACTTTGCATAACTTCTGTGGCTAAACCAAGTCTGATCAAAGAAGAAGCGGTTTGTTGAACCGGCTAGGACTGAGGTCATTTAGAAGCTGTAATACAGGTTTTGTCAGCTCCTGTATCCATTAACTCTTTAAATGCTTTGCCATTTAATTTTATTTCTTGGAATGGCCTGTTTCACAACCCTCAGTGTCTGTAAAGCTTCTTTAGTCATTATTCTTGGAGACTGTGGATCTGAGTCTCCTTGCAAAATAGCAAACAAAGGACTGAGAGTCCCCGTAGTAATTTTCAAATAAGGCCGAATTCAATTTATGTCTCCTAAGAGTTTTTGATAATCATTAAGTGTTTGTAATTTGTCTCTTCTTATCTGTACTTTCTGTGGAGTGATATAATCCGAATGAATCCACTGACTTTGTCCCCTAGCTGTCTTTAAATATGGTGCAGGTAAAGGGACATATGGTAATAATAATAATTGAGCTATTCTTTGTCCTTTGTGAATTTGCGTTGTTTCTACTAAAGCTCTAACCATTATTTTAATTGTACTTTGAGTATCTGAATCAATTACTCCTGGAATAACTTCAAAATGTTTAGTATAATTTGAACTTCTCCCAATAATAATTCCAACTGTCCCCGGCAAAAGTTGTCCTTTTACTGCAGTGGGGATTAAAGTAACACCGTCCCATTTGGATAATAAGACATTCTTTTCACTTGCTAAATTTAAACCTGCACTCCCAGGAGTGCCCCATGAAAGGTCATGAATAGTAAATTCAGGGGCTTGAGGATTTAAAGTAGATGAGTGCTACACATCCTGCACCGCAGCATGATCTCCCTTGGGGTCCGGGCTGGGAGAATGCCCCTTTGCTAGTTTTTTGATCTCTGTACGTCCTGATCCTCAGGATCAGTGTCACCCTTGCCATTCAAGGGGGTTCCATCCTTATGAAATTTTGATTTGCATTCATTTTTCCAGTGTTTGCCCTTCTTACAGCGAGGGCATAAGCCGGGCGGTTCCCCCCTCGGCTTATTGGCATGGGACTGTTTACAGTCCTTCTGTATATGTCCTGGCTTGCCACAATTATAGCAAGTGTTAATAGGAGCTCTCGGCCCCTTACCTCCCTTATTGAAGGTATTTTTAACATAGGCGCTGAATTTCTGTCCTTGCATTGCTGCAGCATAAGCATAAGCCATACCCTGGGCTATAGTTGGTGAGGCATCCATGCATGCTTCTAACTGTTTGAGCAACAGTGATGTGCCCTCAGACGGGGGGAGTATTCTGTTAATGGCTTTTTCCAGCCTTGAAATAAAGTCTTGGTACGGCTCCTCCGTACCTTGCTTAATAAGAAAATGTATAAGCTCCTCCAACCGTTTGAGGGACACATTGAACCCGTTCTTTGCCAACAAACGCTGCAACATAGTACTCAAGATTTTTTCTTCCTTGGTTAATGCGTGCCCCATGGATCCTGTGATTGCTCACACTTAACCGGTCAGCCTTTACCGGCGGGACTGCAGTTCCCTGGTGAGAGCCGCCCTCAACCTTGAAAAAGAAAGAAAGAGAGAGAAGATTATCTGTCCTTCAGGTCCCTGTTCGAGGCGCCACCTGCAACGGTCAGCCTTTTCGGTGGGTTTCAGTCCGAGGGAGTGCAGGGAGAAGGAACGAGGAAAGTTGAGAGGTCGGCGCAGGAAAAATGACAGACTGCCACATAGTATGTGATGAAGGAAGCAGCTGTGAATTTATTGGGTACACATGTTGGTATTTATACATTTTTACAGAGCTTACATAATGCAATCTTTTTGCTTACGTGTGCGGGTTATCTTTGCGTTTACAAGTGTGATTTATCATGCATTGTTATGTTTTAACGTTCCGCTTCTGGAGGGTGGCGGTTATTAGTCAACTTTGCCCGCTTCCTCCTATCTCAGTTTCTTATTATCTTTTTAGAACAGCTTGACATCTTCTTTACGTTAATGCTTGACTAATTCTACATTTACTATTTGATCTTATTGTTATTGATAATTATAATTTTGATTTAGAGTAAATTCTTTGACAAGTATTATTTTTCCTATTGATTTTTATTATGCGTGACAATTGGTGAAACAAGATGTTCTGAACAGGACTTTATGGTGGGTGGATGTGTTTCAGTGACTTTGTAACTTATGTAGATAATTTGTATTTCATGTCCTTGAGCTTATCGTCTTAGCTTACTGGTGGGAAAACATCTTTATGTGCTCATTGTTGGTGCCACTGAGTTTAGCAGCTCACAAGGCTGTGCTCTATCTGGATTAGTAGTGCATTGTGCTCATTCTTAGGAAAGTACATATTGACAATTTATCAGAACAAACAGACTTCTGGTACAGGATGACAAACACATGAGTAGACGCCACAATCTTTAAACTTAAGCGGGTAACTGAGTATGCTAGGCAACATTTCTGATGCTGTGCATACTGGGGGCGCTGGGGGCAAAGCTCCGGGGAGCACAAACCACCTTCCCGTCGTTCTGTAACGCGGACAGCACTGCCTCACTACGGCTATATGCCGTGGGTGTGGCAGATGTGCACTTATTTCTTTCACTTGAACACTTAGAGGCCCTTATAGGATAATTTATTGGCCTGATTTCAATGTTATGTCTCAAGGAATAGGGAGGCCTGAGGAGGAGAAGAGAGATGAGGAAGAGCCAGTTGGTGTAAAAAGAACACACATACTTTTCAATTAAGTCATCCATCTTTGATGGGTGTGATTTGCAGCACTTCAAACTAATTATAGTTGTAATGGCAAAGATCATTGACCACAGATCACCATAAACTGAAGAAGTTTAAAATATTAAAAGACTTACCAAATGCGACACAGAGATACAAGCACAGGCTGTTGAGAAATGGTGCTGTCAGACTTGCTCAATGTAGAGCTGCTACAAACCTTCAGTTTGTAAGAAAACACAGTATCCCTGAAAAGCAATAAGGTGAAAAGCACAAGGAAACAAAGTATGCTTTCATTACATATTTAACCCAAATATCTTACATTGATTCTATGAGTTAAAAATGGAAATATGGCTGGAAAGCTCATTGTCTAACATAGAAATTCAAATATCGAAATGGCCAGAAGTATACTTTTTAAAAGTTTGACTATGGGGCCAGGACCCTGTGTTTAAATCCAGATCCATCACTTCCCAGATAGCTGACATTGATCTAATTGCTTTAACCTCTCTATGCCTTGGTTGTATATTTTATAATGAAGATAAAAATAACACTTATGTCATATGGTGGTTTGAGGATGAAATGAGTTGGTATGTGTAAATCACTTAGAAGAGTATCTGGTACATTGTTAATACAAAATCAATTGCAGCAGTCATGATTCTCATGGTGATATGTTTCATCATTCATGTCAAAAGCATTTTCTACTGGTTTTCTTTTTCAGCCAATATCTACATATGGTCTAAAATCAAACTAACAAAATACATACTAACAGAAAATAGCATCTATATACTTATTATTCATAGAATGTCATATAGGGAATTTCATTCCAGCATTGGCTATTTCTGTATGGGGTAAATTCATCCTTGCCTGGATTGCTGTGCCTGACTGTTCTTGGCTGAAGTTTCCCAACCTTCAGGGTTTGAAATCTATAACAAAGCACAGCCGATAACTGTGTCTGCCTCTTTAAAGCTTCATCTTTCTCTTTGCTTGGGGGCTCAAGGGTTTTAGTGTAGTTTAGAAAATCTTTACTTATTAACAGATGACTTCTATTAATTTGTGGAGAAAATTAGATGTTATGACAGCTAACGCCCAAATCTTGTAAGCTATACCTCCAGAAACCTGATAGAAAATCTCACTTCTTTGCCTGTCCTTTTCAATTTTTCATCCTGTAATGCTGTTTCTAGTGCAATATCACAATCAGTAAATTTTTCACTTTAGGTCTTGGAGAGAAGCCAGGTAGTTTTAACATCACTTGCTCAGGCAAAAGAAGAATGGTATATTTGGAGTTGAAGTATCCTGGAGGGCACTGTTGCAATTAGATAGATGAATGACCATGGATTTTAATTAGAACACTAGGTATACACTCCATGTCATTATTCTAAGAAACTGAGCCCACAGAGTGAGGTAGTGTAACACTACTGAGTCAATATCCTACAGACCTGTAAGCACAAATTCTAAGTAGGAGTCATCTTAATTCTATTTATTTATACCTTTAGTATTTTTAATAGACAAAATCACTCTTGATTAACCTTACAGAACAGCTCTGTAATCAGATAAATTTTAAAGTCAGTTAGAAGAAGGGAAAGAATGAGCATTATGAAGACAGATATTGTTTCTTTTTTATGTTCTATACCTTGGGATAAAGCTATTACCCTGTTCTTCTCAACACAGAGGCTATGCTCTTTAAAGGAAATTGTAATAGCTTTCTGCACGGTTTCCTGCCATTGCATGCTTATAAAATTGAGACAAACGTGTCATTTCTCCTGTTCATTTAAAAATTTCAAAATAAACCTTGAAATAATTAAGTTCATAAAGACTTATAAGTAAAAGTCAATAACAAATAACATTAAAATAAAATTTATTTCTTTCTTTGTCTTTTTTTAAGAGACAGAGTCTTACTTTACGCCCTTGGTAGAGTGCTGTGGCATGACAGCTCACAGCAACTTCCTCCAACTCCTGGGCTTAGGCGATTCTCTTGCCTCAGCCTCCCAAGTAGCTGGGACTACAGGTGCCCACCCAATGCCTGGCTATTATTTTGTTGAAGTTTGGCCAAGGCCAGGTTCAATCCTGCCATCCTCGGTATATGGGGCCAGTACCCTGCCCATTGAGCCACAGGCACTACCTCAAATAAAATTTCTTTATAATAAAATGACTTCTGTGTCTTAATTCATTCATACCAGTTTTTCTTGATAATCAACACCCTATATTTACTAAATACCCAGAAAGTACCACAAAAGATTCTAGATATGGGCGGCACCTGTGGCTCAAAGGAGTAGGGCACCGGGCCCATATACGAGAGGTGGCGGGTACAAACCTGGCCCCAGCCAAAAACTGAAAAAAAAAAAAAAGATTCCAGACATGGAAGGGTACAGAATACAATCTTAATAGGTAATTTTAGAGACATACAATATAGACTTTAGAAAGATGAATAACAGTACATCAAAGCAGATTTCATCTATCAAACTGGACTTCTCGGATAAGGAATGAAACAATGTCTCTTCCTATGTTCTGTCCTTATACCTAAGGTTTCCTCAATGCATTTATGCTCTGATTTTCTGAAGCAGAGCTACAGAGATTGAACACAGACATATCTGTTTGGAATCTGGGACAGGAGTTATAGAGATTCTTTTATAGTATTTATTATTTTAAATGCTCTAAAATACTTAAAAATATTAGACTAATTTTATAAGCCAGAATCTTCTAAGTCCCTTCACCCTGGAAAATCATCTGAGATCTTTTGCCAAGTTGGGCCCCAAATTACTCTAAAACACCCATTCTATCTTTTATAACCTCAATCACTTCCACATCCTTGCTCTGGGAATTATTCTGAACTTTGGTTGAACTTTGAAGACATGGCTTCCCTTTGAAACTCTTTGGAATGGAAACTGCTATTTATTTATCATAAAAGTCATCATTTGTTGAAAATCTTGTTTAAAAGCCATGTTGTTCCTTCAGGCTGCTGTAACAAAATACCACAGACATGTGGCTTATAAATGACAAATTTATTTCTAACATTTCTGGAGGCTGGGAAGTCCAAGACCAAGGAAACAGCAGATCCGGCATCGGTAAGGGCCCGTCATCTTAAAGATAGCTATCCTCTCACTGTGATCTTACGTGATAGAAAGGCCAAGGGGCTGTTCTGGGGATTATTCTTTAATGAACTACAGGGAAAATCTGTTTTCTCCTACTGCCGGCTTTAATACTAAAACTCAACACAATTCTGGTCACCAAAATGTGGCTTTTTCCCCAAACCAACAAATTTTCCAACATCCATGGGCCTTCTATAACTCAGTTAAATTTCTAACACTACTAGAGCTAGAGTAGACAACACAGGTTAAGGGCTCAGCTCCACAAGAAGGCCTCTGACTTCAGATGTTAGTCACAAATCCAAGGTTGTTACCTGTGCTTCCAATGGACTACTTATCGGTGGTTCCCATGATCCACTCCTCAGGTTCAATCATTCACTGTTTACCAATTTATTATAAAGGATATTACAAAAGATACAGATAAACAGAAAAAATGCCTAGGGCAAGGTATGTAAGCATTATGTAGGTACAATTGGTTAAGTCATTAGCCATTGGGAATCAACTCCACCTTCAGCCACTCTCTCCTTCTCCACTATCTGGGGGTGCAGCTAAAAGCTCTAATCCTCTAATCATATAGCTGTTCCTCTAGCAACCCCATCCTGAAGCTACCTAGAAGCCACCAAACATCAGTAACGTTATTAGCATACAAAAAGACACATCACTTGTAGATTCCAAAGGTTTTTGGGAGATGTATGACAGGAAATTGGGGTGGAGACCAAATACACATTTCTTATTATGTTCCAAGCACCGATCTCATTCACAAGTGTTCTGCTGTATGACCTAATCTTATCCATAGGCCTCATTCCCAAATACTATCCCTTTAGGGATTAGGATTTCAACATTTGAATTTGGAGAAGGGGGGTGCTTGCTAAGAAGGATAATATAAATATTATACCTTTCCATTTTAGTAAATCCCCACAACAGCTATAAACTAGATACTATTATTCCAAATAATGGCCAAAGCAAGTAGGGCAGAAAGATGTGAAACAATTTTTTTATGTCATTTCAGATGTACAAGAAAAGATGAATAATTGTACAATGAATTTCTAGATACCCATCACCCAGATTACGCAAATGTTAACATTGAATTCCATTTGCTTTATTCTTTTCTCTTTTTCCCTCTCCATTCTCTCACTCACTCTCCCTCTCTCTCTCATTATATACCAGTAAATTTCAAGTATGATGCTCTTTTAATTCTTCATGCATCCTTGTTTATTTCCATAAGATAAATACCATTCTTTTTCATATACGTTAATATCCTTTACACTAGTAGGAAAGCCAGATTTATATGCTGCCTTCAAGATCATATCTGTTTACTTTCTTTAATCTGGAATGGTGTGAGTCTCCCTTTGTATCTTTTAAAACTGACGTTCTAGGGAAGGTTTTGTTTTATATTTTAGAATGTGCCTTAATTTGGCTTTGTTTTATGCCAAACTTTACTCTTAACCATACAGCTACATCTGCTATTCTCTCATTTCTTCATTGTATATAGTATAGCTGTTCTTCCAAAGTCTAACATACAATAACTACTCACTTTTTGCCTCCTTTTTCTTAAAAAGGGTTCCAAGAGTATATTAGAACCAATTTCCACAAAACCTGGATATTCCCTTGCCATAAACATTTCACGCTGGTACAGTATATTTTCCTCGCCACAAAAGCATTAGCCAATGACTCCCTATGCAGGCCCGAATTCATTGCATCCTATCTGTCTCTCACATAAAATTAGTAGGTAAATCCTACCTATATTGCTAATAAAATTTCTAGAACATCTACTTTCCTTCGTCTCAGTACTGCTGTACTCTTTCAGTCCCACATCCTTTCCTTTAGCAAGTCTACCTGGCCTTCCAGGGCCCAATGTCATTGACTCCACAATCCATATTCCTTGTACTGCCTTTTCCAATACTGTAACTAGACTGGGTTAAAATGAGTCAGGTGCTGGAACTCTGCCTATGGGACCAAGTCCGCACTTTCTAGAGCATCATATAAATCCTCCATGATCCACTTCCTGATTCCCTCTCTCTCACCATGTCCTACGGCTTTCAACAGTCTACCATGCTCCAATTTTATGCTCTGCCCATATTTTAGTTATTATAAACTGCCATTATTCTCAATATTCTATTACCCCAGAACATTCTAATGCAGCAGTTCTCAACCTGTGGGTCGCGACCCCTTTGTAACAATGAAAATACATCATGGCATTAGGAAGGTTGAGAACCCCTGTTCTCATGCATCAGGCAATTTTATAACCCTGAGCCTTTGCACATGCTGTTCCTCCTCTTGGGATAGAGACCTGTATCTCAGAGAACTTCTCTATCCATTCTTTAAAAATCTCAGATTGTGCCTTTTGCGAGGCATTCACAGAATCTCTTTGTGGAATGGTTTATTCTCAACTTTAGTTTTCTATAATTTTGTGCATTTTTACCTTGATCTTCAGACTTTACATTCTTGCAATTAAATATTTACCATTGTAAATATTATTATTTCCTTCTGTCCTCCCCCATTCTTCTGTTCTATTCTATGCCTTAACTATTTAATATCCTTGTTGCTTGAATAGTAGCATATAGCAAATGAGTCACAAATGTTTGCTGAACTAATATAAACCCTGCCCCCTAGGTCTTTTTGAAAGGTATACCAGCCCAGATTCACAATAGGAAACAAAATCTTACCTTAATGGGAAGTAAAATTATCGAGGGAACTACCTACTGATATGTGGACAGGGCTCAGGGGAACAATCAGGACGTTATATCACCCAGTTTCTAATAACAGAGGGAGGAAATAGTGTCATGAGAGTCCAGAGAGACCTGGAGACATGGAAGAGGGACTAAGAGCAAAGCAACAGATGAGGGACCAGCCATTGCCAGAAGCTCAGCATGACAGGAATTAAAGACAGGAAAGTGACCCCCTGCCTTCTCTGTTCTCTCATGCCACCATCTCCTGCAGGATTCCACTGATGTCTGAACCACTGAAAAGCCAGCTCTCTATGTAGTTGGGGTGTTGTTGTCTCTGGGGATACCTCCAGGGCACAGAGAAGGGCCTTAGAAAGGCTAAAACAGATCTAAGTAGGGCAATGAAAAACAACCAGCAGTGCAGCTACAATAAACCCATACAGAGGCAAGGGTCAACATTTGTTGTGCTGTTTTCCAGACACTTATCTAAGCACTTTATACCATCTCTTTTAATTGTCCTCACAATCCTATATGGTAATATACCCACCTCCAAATAAAAGGAAACTTGGTGGAATTAAAATTATCTCAGATCACCCACAGCTGATAATGTGCTATTAGGCCCACCATTGGCTCCCTGTCACAAGTCAAGTTATGCTTCCTTTGCTACTTTCTCCAAAGCCCTCCCCTCTCTTTTTTTTTTTTTTTCCAAGAGATAGAGTCTTAGTTTATCACCCTCAGTAGAGTTCTGTGGTGTCACAGCTCACAGCAACCTCCACCTCTTGGGCTTAAGTGATTCTCTTGCCTCAGCCTCCCAAGTAGCTGGGACTACAGGTGCCCACCACAATGCCTGGCTATTTTTTTGTTGCAGTTTGGCCGGGGCCAGGTTTGAACCCACTACCCTCAGTATATGGGGCCAGTGCCCTACTCAATGAGTCACAGGCACTGCCCCCAAAGCCCTCCTCTCTTGATGAGAAACTTCTAAGGTGGGTCTCAGATAGAGAGGAAGGTAGACAATTCATAACCACATTGCCTTATGATTTTCTTACAAGGAATGTTGGTCTTATTCTTAAGTTCAAAAAAATGGAGACTTTACATCCTTCGTATTAACCTGGATGGAAGTGGAAGACATTATTCTTAGTAAAGCATCACAAAAATGGAGAAGCATGAATCCTATGTACTCAATCTTGATATGAGGACAATTAATGACAATTAAGGTTATGGGGGGGGAAAGCAGAAAGAGGGATGGAGGGAGGAGGGTGGGGCCTTAGTGTGTGTCACACTTTATGGGGGCAAGACATGATTGCAAGAGGGACTTTACCTAACAATTGCAATCAGTGTAACTGATTTATTGTACCCTCAATGAATCCCCAACAATAAAAAAAAAAAAGAAAAATAGGGAAGAGATTTGGTATGAAGTTAAGATTTTTATGGCCCTCTATAATCAAGGCTACTTCTCTTTAGCTTCAAATCCTCCACACTTAAACAAACTAATCTCCCAATTTCTTCTATGTTTGGTAGAGAAACTTGCCCATATGAGATCATAAGCACTTCTTTTAGCTGTGTATTGTCAGAGCTGCAAGCCATTCGGTCTCGGCCTGGGGTCTGCAAATGTAATTTTTAATGGATTATTCATGTCAGTGAAATCTTCCCCCCAAACAGTGTGAAAACTCAGAGTTTATTTATAAAATAATTCAATGTGTGTGTACCTAAGAATGTTTACCTCATTACTGGAGACATTTACTTAATAACTTAAAAGGGAACTAGCGAAAAATTTGAAGGAGCTGCTGTTACATACCCTGTAAAAGAAAAATAATCAAGTTTAAATAAAGTTCTCTAAGTATGTGAAATACAGCTGGAGAGAGGATAATAAATCCGGCTCAGCCCATCCGTATATGTGTGAAGCTCAGTGCTGGGTACTCTGGAAAACACAAATGTGGACCAGCTACAGGCCCTGCTGAGGATCAGGTGACATTGTCATATCTAAATTCCCGAAATGCAAATTCAGTACTTTAAGTGTCCTGATAGATGCTTTGTGTATCCACCATGGTGATAATCCACCATTATGTCTTGCCTAGACAACTATAATAACCTCTTAATTTGTCTGTTCCTGCCCATGGCTTCCACAGTATGGCATATACATAGGAGCCAGGTGATCCTTTCAGGACCTAGGTCAGCTCACGCCATTCCTCTGCTCAGAACTCCTCAATGGACGCAGCCGCCTCCTTGCCATAGCTGGCACGGCTCCCAGCGGTCCGGCCTTCGTTGCTGTTCCCACCTTTCCCCCTTCATGCTCCCTTCACTCACTGCCCTCCAGCCTGGCTTGTCTCCACGCACGCCCCAACTCCCATAATGTGGGCTCAACCTTGGGGCCTTTGCAGTTGCTGTTTTCTAGGTGTGAAAAAGTCTTCCTTTGTACAGTTGAGTAGCTTTTTCATTCACTTCACTCAACTTTTCCTCATAGGGATAGAAAGGGGATTCAGGGAAGTAGGAGGAAAGTCTGGCCTTCCCCAACCTAGTGACCAGGAAGCCACAAAAGGGCTCTGCAGCAAACAATGAGTTTCAGGAACCTTGTAACTCCATTGATCAAGTATGACCTGTTTTCCACAAAATGCCATTTGTAACTTGTCACAAGGTAGAGGAGGAGTCACAGGTTACAGATCAGTTCCCACAGCAAAAGGTCACAAGTGTCACAACACTGCCAGTCACCATCACACCACCACACCATACCTGGAAAATAGCAGGTAAGAGTTATTGCAAACACCTAAGAGGACATGGGTGCATGTGACCAGAAAGAAATAGACACAATTACCTAAGATTCGTGGAGAACCGATGAGAAGCTCTTATGGATAATAATGGGGAGCTGGCACAAAATACTTAAACTGGCAGACTGTCCTGGGTCAGGTCTCCTCTCTCTCATGAGGGAGGCCCTTTCTCAATCTCTCTGGAAAGTCTATGCTTAACTGTGCTACGCTTTCAATAAAAACTGTTCTCTCTTATTCTGCTAAACTGAGTCCTTGCTGCTTCATTTCCACATTTCCCTTTATCACTTTAACTTGGCCAAAATTTCTCTTTCTGGTGAGTGACCAAATGAGGTCTACTGTACAGTTCAATGGTTCTCAACCTGTGGGTCGTGACCCCTTTGGGGGTCGAATGACCTTTTCACAGGGGTCGCTAAATACATCCTGCACATCAGATATTTACATTACGATTCATAACAGTAGCAAAATTACAATTATGAAGTAGCAACGAAAATAAAATAATTTTATGGTTGGGGGTCACTACAAATGAGGAACTATATTAAAGGATCACGGCATTAGGAAGGTTGAGAACCACTGGTATAGCTCGAGGGTCTTGAATTCCCATGACACTTCCTTCCCAAATAGCAACTCTTCAAAGGACTTTCTTCAGACCTCCTTATCTAAAAAAACAGCTTCTCTCACCTTCCATACCATTACTCTGCTTTACATTTCTCTCTAGCCCTTAAATATTATTTTCTCTATTAATTTATTATCTGTTATCCCCCTGTTTTTACACACACATATATACACCTCAAATTTAAACCCCTGAAAGCAGGGACTTTGTATTATTTACATCTGCAAACTATTGTCTACAATAGTTGGAGCTCAAAAAAGTTTGTTGAGTGGATTAATTTCTTTTTTTGTTGTTGTTGCTCATTTTTTTTCCTCTTTCTTTTGAGTGAATTTGATTGCAGGGGAAAGGGTCATTATTTGTCATTTAGAAGAGTTTCGAAAGGGAAGAAATGTTTGAACCAGGCCTTGAAAAATCAGTAAGACTTTCAATGTAACAGGGGCATGGCCTGAACAAGGGTAAAGATGTTTTCTGTCTCTCGAAAATGTTCCCTATTCTTTTTTGGGAATTAAAACCTGCATCCCTGCTACAAGCCAGTGGTCAGGAGGGCAAAGGGGGCAAGGGAATGTCCTCTCTTCTTTGCACCTCAGCAGTGGCTCAAGGGATTGTCTGGGTGTTAGTCATGAGATTGACTTAGCTGAAGATGGGATGAATCAGAACTGTCAAGAAAAGCTGAACAGCAATAGCCCGCAGCTGAAAATCTTCTCTTTAAAGCTCTGTATTTCCACTCAGAGGCAGGATGTCTTGTCAATGCTTTAAGATGGGAGTCTGCCAACCTTCTTGTTTGCCAGCAAATTAATAAACTTCCCCTTCTTTCTCCTCAAATCTCTTGTCCTCATTCTTTCAATGTGGCCTCTTGAACAAGTGCCAAGCTTACAGTGACATCATTAGGAAGAAATAAGAGAGGAAAATAAGAAAGCGTATCTCAGCATTAAAAAGGTTTGGTTTAAAATAATATAACTCTTAGGAATAATGAAAAACTAAGATTGATGGAAGCAGAGAATGTCTAAAGTGCGGAGGTGGAGACCAAATCAGAATAGCAATTTGTAATAGAATCACAGGTTGCTTTAAATATCATACGCGAACCTTGTCTATTTGACAGGGAAGAAAATAACTGAATAGGATCTGTTTGGGGGGAAATTTAATTTTTCCAGCAGCATGCAGAAAAACATTGGAGGAAAAATGCCCCCCCAAAAAAAAAAAAAAGAAAAGAAAGAGAAGAAATGAGTTGTCATGAGAATGAAATAAGACTAGGAAACAATGAAGGATGATAGACCTAGGGGTAAAAAAGATCATGTTTTACTTAAGAGTTTAAATTTGAGCATCTATGGGATATTCCAGTGAAATCCTTTCTTAAAGGGGTAGCCTAAGATTATAGATTGGATTAGGATTTTAAGAAAAAAAATTACAGAACCAATAAGAAACAGGTTCAGGACTGAAGAAAAGCCTACTTTTCTGGGGCATTTTGAGACTGATAACGTGCAGAGAGGAGACTAAGGGAGCCCATCAGAGCCTAGAAGTTAAGAGAGGGGAAGTTGAGCTTGAGATCACCAGCAGAGTCAAATGATGCAGAAGAATCAGAGGGAGGAGGCTGTGGACGTGAGGGAAACTTGCCCTTTCCCCTGAAAGTGTGCTGAAAAAAACCTCCACTGTGATAAAAATCTGTCAAATGGTTTATGAAGCGAGTGTATGATGCCCCATGATCATATCAATGTATACAGTTATGATTTAATAAAAAAAAAAAACCTCACCGTTAAGGCAGAGTCATAAAGTAGAGGAGTTTATACACATAGGGAGAATCAAAGAGTATACTTAGTTCTGTTTAGCAAATTTTTGCTGAATAGGTACTTGGGAGAATAAATGTATGGCACTTCCTCCAGCACTTCCTAATGACAAGATTGACTTATAAATTAACCTGAGGGACAAGTATGATGTTTAAAATAAATTGGCTCAGGTCTTGTTGCATTCTTGATTAGAGGGAGGTACAGGGAGGGGAAAGGAAGTCCATCGTTCTTTTGATGAGTCCATCTGATTATACAGATAGAGGGAAAGCCTCTTTCATTGGCCACTTAATGTTTAAAGGCCCTTAATTCAAAATACAAAGTCAGTCTCAGTGCCTGTGGCTCAGTGGGTAGGGCACCAGCCGCATATACCAGGGCTGGCAGGTTCAAATTGGACCTGGGCCTGCTAAACAACAATGATAACTACAACAAAAAATGGCTGGGCATTGTGGCGGGTGCCTGTAGTCCCAGCTACTTGGGAGACTGAGGCAAGAGAATCACTTAAGCCCAAGAGTTTGAGGTTGCTGTGAACTGTGACATTACAGTACTCTACAGAGGGCAACATAGTGAAACTCTGTCTCTAAATAAATAAATAATTACATACATATATACATACATACATACAGAGTCATATTTGGGGGCAAAATTTCCTGAGCTCTTTAAAGACTAAGAAGCAGCCCTAGAATTTAGTCAGTAGGTCTTCACTGACGAAGATCCGTGGAGTAGTTTGTGTAAATGGGTGAGGTAACGGTAAGTAGAGCCAGCATTGAAGAAGGTTATGGGATGGAGTTTTATATCAAAGTGTTACTGAAACCTTGGCACTTGTCTCCCAAAGCTGCATCAGAAAAAATGGGAACAAGTGGTTTGTGGAGAAGGAAAGAGAAGTTTATTAATATGCTGGCAAACGAGGAAGCTATCAGTCTCCTGTCTCAAAAATACCAGCATCCTCTTCTGATTCTGATCAATCCCATAATCCCACCGTGGGCTAAGACAATCTTGGGGCCTCTGCCTGGATTCATCCCATCTTTGGCTAAGACTACCTCATGACTTCACTCAGATGATTCCCTAGAGCTGTCTCTTATGGAACAAGGAATAAAAAGGGTGGGGGTGGGGGTAAGAGGATTTAGAAGAGGCAGAAAACATTTTTACCCTTCTCCCCACCCCGCCACTCTTTATTACAAAAGAAATTGCAAGACCAGAGACAAGAACAGCTTTTTATGTATGTATATATAACAGAACGCAGTCTCTAACACATAGTAAGTGAATGTTCAGTAAGCATCTATTACTAGATAACTTGAATCTGTTTATTATTTAATATAAAAGAAACACTGAAGGTAGGGCTGGATGATTTGTAAAAAAGAAAAACAAATTCTGATAGGACTTGAGCAAGAGTATTTATTTGTTCTGAATCAGAACCTAAGGAGGGGAAGGATGAAAATACCGCAGTACTATACTCAGAATGAACTCCAAATTCCTTCATGACCCCTCCAGACCTTCCACAAACACCTTGCTCGTCTCTCGGTCTGGACTCTGCCTTCTCCACCCAGTCTAGCTCCGCTCCAGCCTTGCTCACTTTCTTGCAATTCTCAAACACAGGAACTCATTCCCTCATTTGCATTTTCCCTAACTTTTCCCTCTACCTCCAGCACTTCCTAATGACAAGCCATTTCCCACTGCTTAGGTCTCAGTTCGAACGCTGTGCTCTTACAGAGGCTTCCTCTGACTCCCTTATGAAAGAGCCTCTACTGGTCACTCTTTACCCTGGCTCCCTGTTGTGATTTTTATAGGGCACAGACTACTAATCTAAATCACTTTTCTCAGTATTTGGTTTACTGTTTGCCTCCTGGGTTCTCCATGAGACCAGCTGCCTTGTCTTTCTCACTATCTTCGTGACACCCAGAATAGTCTCTAGCACATGAAAATAATAAAATGCTTCAAAACAAATTTATAAACCTCAAAGTGGAAAATAGAATTAACTTAAGAGCAGTGCATACAAGGTCACTATCTTCATTTCTACAAATGAAGTTGTATTATATTTCATCAAATAAGTCTATTTCTTCCTTTCCCCCTGGTTCCCCTCTGCTCAGGCCCTAGAATTTCTGACCATGGCCATATCACTGCCCTCATTCTTGTTTCACTACATTATGTTTTTTTTTCCTACTGAACTCAAAATCATTTTCCTAACATTTGCAACTAGTTATGGCACGAACACATTTAAAATATCCCCAGTGCTCTCAGGATAGCACTAGAACTCTTCACCCAGGTTTCATAATCAGGCTGATAGGATTATTACAGCCTAATTTTTAATCACCGCCTTCATGTCCTATCTTATTACCCTCACTGCCGTCCTTAGTCTTATTATTCTCTATCAGTTTGCCGTATTTCCTCTCCTGACTATCCCCTCTTCCTGGAAACTTGTTTCCTACTTGTTTCATTTGAATTAATCCTGCCTGTGCTTTAGGTTTTAGTTTAAATGCTGAGTTTTAAATGTCCAGGTCAATTGCACAACCCACTTTCACTCAAGTTATGTTTCCTTCTGTAATCCACACAGCAGAAAGGACTTTATTAAAGGATATTAAACAGCAGATTGTAGATCAAGGCAAAGGTCCAGAGAATACAGCTCACAAGCTTTATCAAACAAAAAAAGAAAGAAATGAATTCACCACCCAACTGCTCCCGAGGAGACCTTATTTCTGTTATTGCCCGTCACAGTAAAGATCACCAGCTCCGAACATTACGAGCTGGTATTCTGCCACCATTCAGTCCTCTAGCAGTGTTAAT
Organism: Nycticebus coucang; assembly: GCF_027406575.1. Classification (NCBI taxonomy): domain Eukaryota; kingdom Metazoa; phylum Chordata; class Mammalia; order Primates; family Lorisidae; genus Nycticebus; species Nycticebus coucang. The sequence goes on from NC_069783.1 coordinate 48,336,846, forward strand.
TCAACACAGGCTGCCTTTCCCCACCATTGTTAGATTAAATTCCATTCAGTTTTCCTTCAAATTACTCTTTTTTGAATTGATACAACCTAGAGCCGATTGGTGAACCCCAACCATAAACTCTGGGTGACTGGGAGGCAAGGAAGGCATTTATCTAGGTTTTAATTTGAGAAAGGAAGACTCAGGAGATGAGACAATTTGTGATAAAAATCTACTACATACTTTTGTTTTCTCTAACACTGTTCTAATCACAGGATATCTTAATTGCTTGATTTTTTATCTTTCCCATTCTCTTTAAATCCATGAAGGCGGGAGCCATACCTGTCTCGTTCATTATTGTTAACAGAGAGCCTGGTGTATAGTAAATACTAAAAATATTATTTATTGAACAAATGAATGGATTGTGATTGGGGCTTGAAGATAGTTTGGAACAGCTGTTAGAAGTATAATGTGGGAATTATAATTGGGAGTCAATTAGAGAAGACTAAAAGAATTGCTGCGTTGCATTTTGTATCCCGCCAAGTTAGGGAGAATGCATTTGTGGTGGAACTAATCATCACTGTTCAAGCACTGTTTAGCCTCTCAAGCAAGGCTAAAAAGCCCGGAAGGGAAAACTTAAGGATCTAAATCAGTTTGTGGCTGGAAAAGGATTTGTAGGTAGAAGACTAAAGGCAGTCTGAGCTCAAACCAAGTGAAATAGACGTACCTGATATGCCTGGCCATAGAATTTAGGTTGCTTACTAAGTAAATTATACCAGAAAGGGAATGGACAGCCTGTGAGAAGATGAAATGACTAAAGACTTAATAAAGGCAAAGAAACAGTCTAGCATCAGAGATTAAAAAGACATTTTAGTCTGCCTTTCCCCAAATTGTCATGGCTGAGTCCATTGTGCCTCACACTCTCAGGCCTGTCCTCTTTTATGCACCAACCTCGACTAAAGAAGTCATACGTCACCAGCCTCGGTGTCCCTTTTCCTCCTAATCCAGAGTTGAGGAGAATTAAATTGTCCACTCAGACCTCCCAGAGAAACGTCTGGCCCCATTTGTTTTTTCTCTTTGCCAATCTGAAGCCAATATTCACCCAATCGGCTCTATTTGTCTGTGTGCTTTTCTTCCTTTCCTTATCTCCCTCTGCTTTCCTGCAAATATTTACCTCCCACAGCCACACCCTGTTGGCTCAATCTTTAGAATTGAATGTCTGTTTCAGGCTGTCTCTTATTTCTAAACAGATTTCCCCTGAAGTGCTGGGATGTGCCCTGAGTGATGCCACGTACTGCAGGAACCTGCTCTTCTGCTGGGTATTTGTCTGTCTTCAGCTTGAAGACCAGACCCATGCTCCAGTGATTACACGGGCAACAGGCTCCTGTATTGACTTCACCCAAGACAACTGCCCCTCTTTTTGTCTCTGACTCTTGGCTACCATTTGAATGGCTTCGCAATGAGCTACCATCCAAACTCATGTTGATTTTGGAGTGGAGACTGAACTGAATCTCCCCTTTGGACCCTGTGCCTTCCTCACATCATTGCCCTTCTTGAGTCAGGTCAGTCTCCACTGCAAGGTCATCTCCTCCTTTATATAATGCTAAAAACTCATCAATATTGGGATTTATGCCCATTATTTAGACTATGACTAAATACAAAGGTAAATACCAAATGAAGGGATGATCTAGGTTAAGCTGCAGTAACAAACGTCTCTGAAATTTTGGCAACTTCTCAGAGTTGGAAAATTTCTGCAGAAGATAGATGGAAACTTTCATAGGATTTGGGTGCCATACAATGTCTGCTGCTGCTACTTAAGTCTGCCATTGTAGCATAGATGCAGCCTTAGTCAATACATAAACACCTTCCCACAAAACTTACAAACAGAAACACATCGGGCTTTAGTCAACTGACCACTGATTTAAAGCCACAGGATTTATACTGTGCTCATGCTTCAGTAAAGGTATCTTCTGCATTATCACTGTTGGCACTCTGGAACCCAAGCTGATGAAAGAGCCATAATTTGCAACATTATTTGTAGCAAAAAGAAAATGTGCAAGATACTCACTTGTTCTTAATGCTTTCCTCCAGAAGCAGCATCCATCCTTGTGACTCTGAGCTCCTCAGCTCACATACAGCGTCTGGCCATGCTACCTGTTTAACAGGGTGGGAAGCACTAATCTCCTACAGAGGAGGGTTACTAAGAATGGGCGAATAGTAATACAGGCGTGTCCCGCAAGTATTTGTGGTAAGAAAATGTAATTTCAAGCTTAAAACTCTTGATGCAGTTTTAGATACTGGAGCAGTTCAAAGCTGTCTGCTTTAAAACAGCTGAAAAAGAAATGTCACGGAGGACAACTGGGGTGCAGAAAGGTGAGGAATTGTAAAACCTGCATATGTCCAAGTCCATGAGTGTGCATATTGACGTGCACACTAGCTGTCCTCTATATCTGTAGAAAACAAAAATAACAAAACATTATATCTTACATGATATACCCAATCTGGGTTGCTCTGAAATTTCCTTTGTATGCTAGCCCACTATTTGAAGACAGGAAGGAGTTAACATTGCAAAAAATAATGTATAGCCATAATTTATGCCTAATACACACCAGAATATATCAGAAGTTCCAACTAGCTAATTTAATTATTTATTTTATAATTCTCTATTCAGGTATATTAATATCAAATATAAAAGTTCTATTTAGGCCGGGCGCAGTGGCTCGTGCCTGTAATCCTAGCACTCTGGGAGGCCAAGAGGGGTGGATTGGTTGAGCTCACAAGTTCAAGACCAGCCTGAGCAAAAGCGAGACCCCCATCTCTACTAAAAATAGAAAACTGAGGCAAGCGGATCGCTGCAGCCCGAGTTGGAGGTTGCCATGAGTTATGACACCACGGCACTCTATCCAGAGCAACAGCTTGAAACTCTGTCTTAAGAAAAAAAAAAGAAAATATCTTGAAATAACCACACACGCAGCAAATTAATTGAATATCATTATATATATATATACCTGATAAAATGAGGAAGCAAGGGTAAAATTTGATGGCAATGTTTTAGCATTTTACTGGCACTTTTGAAAACACTGAGCATTAGCTACTTTGGCACAGTGGAGCGAGATGGGAAAGATACAAGGAAAGTGGGAAGCATGGATTTCCACAATTGTTTCCACAATATTTTTCCTCCAAAATGCACAGGAGGAATAAAGTTTTCATAATCAAAATTCCTTAACCACTAGTCCCTATTCTACTTCTCTGCATTCATAGGATCACACTAAAATATACCGGATGGAGAGGTAAAATATATAGAAATAACCTTGAATCCACTCTGCTGTTTTTTTATAAAACATAAACAGTATTAGTTTTTGTTTGTTTTGTTAACTAGTATTGGTAATAAGCTACTTGCAACAAACCTCAGAAGTGAAGGGGGCACAGGAATATCATCACAGCAAGACACAGAACACCCAAATTAAAGTGTTACCAGGCACTCAAACTGGAACACAGTCATGATATTGATCCCTGCTCTAACTAGTGCAGTTAAACCCCATTGGTGTTTGTTTGTTTATTTAATTAAGGGAAACTCTCAGGAGAGGTTTTCCCTCCCTCCCTCCCTCCCTTCCATCCCTCCCCTCCCTCCCTCTTTCTTTCTTTCTCTCTTTCTTTCTCCTTCCTTCCTTCCCTGCCTCCCTCCTTCCTTCCTTCTTTCTTTCTTTCCCTCACTTTGTCACCCTCAGTAGAGTGCTGTGGCATCACAGCTCACAGCAAGCTCCAACTCTTGGGCTTAAGGGATTCTCTTGCCTCAGCCTCCCAAGTAGCTGGGACTACAGGCACCCGCCACAACGCCCAGCTATTTTTTTGTTGCACTTTGGCCAGGGCCGGGTTCAAACCCACCACCCTCAGTACATGGGGCCAGCGCCCTACTCACTGAGCCACAGGCGCCACCTGACAGGAGAGGTTTTCTTTGGCCTATGCCTCAAATGTGTAACTTTGGAATCTGGAGAGAAAAAAAGCAATGAATTTTTCAAGCAAAGGAGTATGGCTTTCGCACTGTGATTTTTATATGTTTTGCTGGCTTGTTGTTTTACTTTTATTTGTTTGTGAGACATATGTATGAAGTGAGGGAACAGGACATGATAAGATTATTAAAATCAGAGAAACCAGAAGAATTGCCACACACAAAAATGTGATCTTCAATTTTCTGGGCATTGCATTTATTTTGCATTGGAATAAAGTAAACAAAAGAGATCAGTTAAAGTTTATCATCTTTGTTTACCATTCGACTGCATTTTCCATTTTGAATTTTGAAGTATATTACCTGTAATCTAATTGCAAATACTAATTTTTCCCATGATTTAAAATAAATGTTGTTACTGTGCTTGTAGAATGCTTCTGCATGTACCTTCCTACCTCTGCATCTTATTGATTGCATTGCTGGTTTCTATGGGAACAAAAGTAGAGAAGTTAATTAAGATCAGGAGGTTAGAATTGAAGAAAAATAGAATTTTCAACACAGTTCATTTATCATGTACATTTAAATTAGTTTCTTTAATAAAATATCTATTGGAGTAAAATGGTGATGGCTGAATCACCTTAATAAAAACAAATGATACATGTTAAAAGTTTAACATCACTTATTTGTACTCAATTCATCCCATTAAGAAGCATTTTGGCTTTGGTAATCAAATTAGCAAAAGTCATTAATAAAGGTGTCTTGTGTCTCAATACTATTATTCAAGGTTTTAGTCTTGAGTAATGTGTTTTATGAATTATTCTTATTATTTATTCAGAATAAGCTGTGGTCTCTGCTAGGTATTTTCTTCTATTTCCCAATGTACCCTTTCATACCCTTCTTTAATTAAGATGTCCTGGCCAGACCCACACCAACTACATTTCTCAGTTGTCCATGCCTTTCTAGGATCGGCCAGTAGAGGGCAACAGGGAGCGATTAGTAAGCAGAAGGGTGGGAGGGACTTCTTTTAAGTTGCGGTTGTAGTCTGTGAAGATCAATTCAATAATATAGTACCCAGGAGAGGTAATAGATTCCAGCCTCCAATACCCAACACTGTAACAAATTCCCTACATAAATTCCCTCTTTGAAATATCGAATATATTTTTGTTTTCCCAGCTGATAACACAGTTCATGATTGTTTTATATGTAAAAAGTAAAAGGTAGGTAGTTTAAAAGAGAATAAAGCCTATTTTGTTTCATTAAAAAAAAATTAGGATATACAGAAATGGGGGAAGAAATTCAATCCTAGAACTCACATACAACTTACAATGACACTTTGCTTCTTTTTCTTTTTTACATAAGTAAATACTTTTCAGAAAAATAAACATCATATTCTCTTTTTTGTACATCAGTAAATACTTTTTCAGAAAAATTAACATCATATTCTTTTATCTCCTGTATTTTTTTTTTACTTTATTTACATCAAAACTCTTCATAGACATTATTTGGACAGCTATGAAATATTCCATAGGTTATTTTACTATTACTCAATATGTAGACATTTGGGTTACTTTCAAATTGTTTATAATCATACATAATGTAATCATAAAGACCTAGGTAGGTTTTCTTATTTTTTATTTTGCATTAAGACTTATTTCTTAAGATTTAGACCTTTATGTTTATATTCTTGTGCCATTCTCTTTTATACATATATGTACATATATATATATTTTTTAATTTCTCCATTTTTGAAGAATAATGTGCCAGTCTCTTAATGGAGAACCTCTTTAAAGTCTGCACCCCCACAGGCATTTCTTGAATTTCTCAGAGGTCGTTTTTAGGGGCTCACAAATCATTTTTTGCCCATTCCTCTGTTCTTTGGAGGGTATCCGTATGTGTGATTTTTTAATTCATTATCTCTATAGTAGTATTATAGCTGATAATATATATAAAAATATTTTGGGTTGCTTTAACTAATCACACCAATCCTGCTTTGCTAATAGAAAAATTCATATCTTTTATATACCCTAACATATAATTTTAATATATTTTACTATTATTAATACTTTCATTACACAAAATATGGCAGCGCTTGTGGCTCAAAGGAGTAGGGCACTGGCCCCATATGCCGGAGGTGGCGGGTTCAAACCCAGCCCCGGCCAAAAACCGTAAAAAACAAACAAACAAAATATTACTGTCTTGTGCAGGAGTAAGACAAAAGAATAATAATGCTGTTTTTAAGTAAGTTATTAATTATAAGACTATTTGGGTTATAAGGCGAGTAGTGATATTGAAATAGTAAATACAAACCAATCAGATGTTCATTATAAACCAGTATAAATCAATTAATGTCTTAGTTTTCAGATAAATGTAATAATATAATTATTATATTATTATATTCTATTATTATTATAATGTTATAATACTTGCAATCATACTTCAGAAGGTTTTATAAAAGTCAAATTGTATATATTTGTCTATCTCCATATTTGTGTTATACATATCAAATTGTATGTTTGCGTCTATATCTAAGTATGCTGAATATTATGGAGGAACAGAAAATAGAAGATAGTCACGGCTATTTTTTCTAAAAAATATAAATAAATATCCAACATACTCAATACTAATATGAAACCAATATATAAACAATTACATGCTCATAGGAACAATAAAACACAAATATAGTCTAATAGGGAGGCAGGGGAGGAGCCAGGGAGAAGGGGGGAAGGATGATTGGCAGGAGGAGGTAGGGCAGGTGGAGGGAGCTCACCTAATGTGCACAGCCCCTGGGTGAGGGGAAAGTGAGACTCATGTAATCTAAAAACGCATACCCTCATATTAATTTGAAATAAAAAATAAAAAACAAATAAAAGTTAAACCTATAACCCTATGTTTAAGAAAAACAAGAAATTAACATGTGCAGAAAAGGTCTGGTATAACTTCTAGATTTTTATAAACATCTCACGTGTTGTGTTAGTCTCACCTTAATGGCTAAAGTTGTCTTTTGTGGCCATTTTATTTTTCATCGCTCAATTTGTTGGCACTTCAAAATAAACCCTTTTGCCTTTAAAAAATGCTAGCTAGTTATAATGTGATGAATTAACCTTTAATCTAAAGAGCTATTCTTGGTTACATTTATGGTTTTCTGCAGGCTGCAACACATTTGTTCAACTGTAAGAGAACTAGGAGGATGGACCTTATTTTTTAACACAAGAAAATATTCTTTTTGAAAGACACTTCCAAAGTCCTATCTATAGCCTTATACCCTTTACAATTCAATTCCTTCCTTCCATTAAAAAAATATGTATATATTTATATATATATATTTAGCACTTGTAAGATGCTAGGTAATGTGATTTGAATTATGTGCAATCTTATATGCACCTCGCAACAACTGCATAAGGTATTTATTAATCTTATTTTACAGAAGAAAAACCCGGGGATCAGAAAAGTTACGTAGCATTTCCAAGTTCATGCAGGATGACACAATCCAGATTTGAATGTCAGTTGGCCTGACCCAATAACCCACTTTCTTTCATGGAGATAGTTATTATATTTTAAATAGCAATCAATAAGGATAAAGGCTTCCTTATGTGCCTGTCACTGCCTAGGCACTGAATTTTAATGAAGTCATTCTTATAAATCATTTTCTAGAACAAATCTGCCTTATATGCAATTGTAATTAAATTTGACAATTTGATTACAAGTGTGCACTTACAGTAACTGTGGTTTTATTCATGGTCATGAATTTCTTGGTTCTTAAAACCTAGAAGGGGAAAAAAAAAACTCTTTTCTTCTAAAACCAGATTTATCCAATTCTTCCTCTCTCGTCCTTCATTGTCCTTATGAAGTAAATCAATACTGAAGAGGTATATATTGAAAAAAAGGTTTTGATACATTATAAGGAAAACTTTGTATTTTGGAAATATAAAAATGTCATATAAATATCTCTCCATGTTTATATATATTCTTCGTATATATACACTATATATTTATATGTGTATATAAAGTATATAGTTTTTAATTAAACAGTGGCCAAATATTTGGTTTCTGTTATTTTCCAATGAAATTTTGAACGTTTGTCAGCCATCCTTAGCTCCTCCAGCATTAAGTAGAACATTTGCCCTTTCGTATGAAAATGCCTTAACTATTTAAATGACAGTGATGATAGCTGTTGACATAAATCTATGAATTGAGGAAAGCTAAAATGTAAAATATGATATCATTTAACAAGAGTATTGGGATGTATCTTCTTATTCATCTACACTGACTTTCTTTGTAACACATGTTTTATCAAGAGTCTCACAAGTTTGAGACCAATCTGAACAAGAGCAAGACCTCATCTTTACTAAAATTGAAAAACTAGCCACATATTATGGTGGGTGCCAGTAGTCCCAGATACTTGGGCGGAGGCTGAGGCAAGAGGATTGCTTGAGCCCAAGAGTCTGAGGTTGCTGTGAGTATGATGCCACGGCACTCTAGCCTGGGGCAACACAATGAGACTCTGTCTCCAAAAAGAAGAACAATCTTGAAAGAAATTTTAGGAAAGTCAGGCTAAGTAGCCCTCCATACTCACCCTTTTAGCCACATCAAAATTGGATAGGATTTGACATCTTTTCTAGATAATTAATTTTATGTAGCCAATTTGGGGGTCCATTTAGCCAATCATGCAGATGACAATCCTCTACAAATAATATGAAGAGGCTGGGTTCAGTTGGGTAATAAGGAACTGGGTGAATTATTACAAATATTCTCACATGGAATTGACAGTTTATAACCAGCTATTGAATATGCACATGCAGAGTATTTATATATGAAACATTCAGATTGAATTAAGTGGTTTCTGTTCTTAACACAACAGCTTGCCATTCCAGATGAACGCTATAAACTACTTGGAGAATTAAAAGCACAGTTTATCTCACTGATTCCAAAGTAGAAACCAAAAAAAGTAAAATACCAGGAAAAACCTTATAGCCTTCTTACATTCTGTTGCTTTATACCTACAAGCAAGTCTGTCCTGTTCTTGCATAACACTGAATTATGTATTGGGTCATGCTCTGGGGCCATGAGAAGAATTACATAGGTTGGAATGAGTTCTCATGTGACTTTGTATATTCATACTATAAATCTGAGAATGGCATATTCAATGCTTTATTTAGGTACATTATGGGCAGATGTTTGATTATCCACCTGCATTTTATGTCTCTAAAAAGAATTCCCTGAGTCTACCTTAGCTTTCATTTGTCGTGGGTCTTCTAATATCTGCTACCTACTTCAAAAGTTCATGACAAAATCAATGGTTTCCCTATGAAACTCTAATTCTATTTATTTTTTTCTGTCAAAACCAAGGCTTTATAATAGGTATGCAAAGAACTTGGGATAAGTAGGTTTGGGAGACAAATACCAGCAATTTTGTATAAACAGTAGAGAAGGGTGGGAGATGTAGGAATTTTTATAGATGGCTTCCTTTTTACATCTGACTACAGACATGTTCATTTCAGAGACATGCAATGAGAAAGTACAATAACCATTCCCATGGGTTAAATCCTTTCCCTTGGCTATCTAATATTAATGTTTTTATTAGAGAACAATTGTACTTTCAATCAATTAATTTTTTCCCTGCAATGAATGTAAACTTTAAGGACTAAAGTGCAGGGATTCATCCAGATGTGCCCCCAGTCTTGACCTTCTTACCTGCTATAGAGAGTTCCTTTTTGAGCGACTGAGGTTTGATAGGCATGTAACAATGGCTCTGCTGGCCCTGCCAGACCTCTGCAAGGATTTCAGACTTTTACAATTATTCCTATCTGGTATATGATTTCCTGTATCGGGTAGAGGGCATCAGTGTTTCTTTAAATAGAATGTTCTATCTGTTTTCCCCACCTTCTCTTCACTCTTATAAGTGACTGCCAAAATTGTCCCTGCTCTTTTTTAAGTCAATACCATCTGACCCTTTGCTTTACTGGAACTATTTTATTAGTCTTGAGCTATAAGAATTGTACTATTTTCTGTTTGCCTCTTTTAAACTTTCTGGTAGTGTAGCATGTTGAAGTAAATTCTGAAATCCAGTTTTTTTGTGTGAACAATGTTTTAATTGTGTCAGTACGTTATCATCCCAAATATTCTGTCAAACACCAATGTGTTACTTATGAATAATTGAATGGAATTCCAGTTTAAATTCTCTGAAAACTCTTACTGACAGGGTAAATTTAACATTTGAAGAAAAAGACACTTTTCACGTGAGCTTTTTTAGATAACATTTCTTAATTAACTCAGTCCTGATGGGTCCTTCTCCCCAGGGGAAAACGTATTTTTAAACTAGACCTGCAGATTGTGTCAAGCACATCAGCAGGCGTAGAGAGCTTGATTCCTCTCCACAACTGGGAATGATCAGAAACTTTCTATATCTGCACCTCCATACCCTGCCTTTCTACCTCTGGAGACCATTAGACCCACGGGGAGACCTAAGACAAGCTTCCACAATTCCACATTTGGCATGAAAAATGCACCAATTCTGGGTATTTGAGTTTCAGTCATGCTCCAAACATGTTTCACAACTAGGAGAATCTGGCATTTCAGTTGAGGATGAGGGTGGGTGTGGCAGAGAAGTGACTGTAGCCATCTTTAAAAGAACTGGAAATGCGGGAGGGTCTCTGCAAGAAAGGTGAGAAAAGATAGAGGGACTTGTACTTAGAACTCATGATTACTAGAAATAGTAGGCAAATGGAATATTTTGGACAAAAGGTTTGAGTAGATTGACTCTGGCTTTGGGCCAAAATGAATTTTGTACCATTTTCTACCTTTCCCACACCCACCTGTAGGGCTTAACTAGGTGGAAAAGAGTCTGAAGATGAAGTGAAACTCATCTACCCCTAAAGGTGTCTCTGACAATGTTTATCTCTTGGTTTGGGTGGTGACTATCTAGTTAGGTATACACATATGCAAAAATTTGGTGAGCTGTAGTATAACATTTAGGCTCTTTATCTATATTAAAGATGAAAGAGGAGGAAGAAAAAGAGCAGGGGAAGAAGGGGAAAAAAGGAAGATTAGAGGTCTTATTTGCTTGCAGCCTGGCCTGATCTGAATTTCCCAGTTATGGAAGATATTTGAGTCACGGAAGATAACTCAAATCCCCCCAGTTCCGCCCCTTCTGGAGCCTATATAATGAGGAGAGGGCAGGTGGACATTCACTCAGTGCAGAGGTCATGTGAGGAAGAATGGCTTAGGGCAGCTAAAACCATGCTGAGAGCTGCCCACCATCATTTTAAAAGGTCACATTTGATATGGTCAACCTCTGCCTGCTTTGGAGAATGTTCCTCCCTATTTCATACATGAACAAATGAATTGATTTTTTAAGACACATAATTCTTTTATGTACTACTAAGAAAGAAAAACACTGCCAATTAAACAGTTTAATAGACATTTTTATACTTACTTGAGATACCCTTTCAGATTTATTTCAAGGTTGTTTTTTCATGTATTGCTACTCTTGCATATCTAGAACAGGAAAATATGTTCTATTCTAAGTTTATTACAAATTTATAAATTATATATTTATACTATTATAAATTTATCATGTATACATAATAAATATTTAAAATGTTACTGAAATGTGGAGTGAAATAATCCTTTTATGTACATCGTAAAAAATATAACACAGCTGCTATATTTATATGTATCTTCTTTGAGTAGCCTTATCATTCAAATTATTTATGGTCCATGGACTAAGAGCGCAGATAACATTTGAAAGCTTAGAAGAAATCTCAGGCCCCACCCAAACTTAGTAAATCAAAATCTGCATTTTTAGGGGGTTCCTAGGTGATTCTTATGCAAGTAAATTTAGAATGGAACTGTTGCAAAGCACTTGATTATTCTTCCAAGAAAATGCGGAATCATGGTCATTCTTGTAATGACCAAAATTAGTTTTGTTTAATATCAAATTTATACAACATCATTTTCTTCATGTGCATTTCTGTGAATGTAGCAAATTTTTCTTCAATGCCAAATTACATAGCAAGACTTTGGAAAATATTTTTAAAAGCAACTAGCTTCAACATGCACTATTTAGTACTGAAAATGAAGCAAAGGTCATTGTAATAATGGCAACCTGAAAAGTTATGCTTAGGTTCACAAATGCATAGATCATGGAAGTTAATACCATTTGGCCACAGTAATTGTAAAACACCATCTATACATATTGCATGCTGCATGATAATTTTCGCAATGCCCAGGTTTATTTATTTTTAATTTTTTTGAGACAGACTCTCATTTGGTAGCCCTGGGTAGAGCACCATGGTATCATAGCTCACAGCAACCTCAAACTCTTGGGCTCAAAAGATCCTCTTGCATCAGCCTCCCAAGTAGCTGAGTCTACAGGGGCTAACCACGACACACAGCTAGTTTTAGAGATGGGGCTCGCTCTTGCTCAGACTGGTCTCAAACTCCTGACTCAAGCAACCATCTGCCTTAGCCTCCCAGATTGCTAAGATCATAGACATGAGCCATGTGCCCAGTCCCCAGATTGTTTTTTTAAGTGGTACTTTAGAATGAAGATACTCTTCGTTCTAAATGTTATGCATGAAGAAGAGTTCTGTTAGCAAGAAGAATCTATTGCCCTTAGCTTTAGTCTGGTGGGACTTTTCTTAGTTAGAAGAGGCAGTAAAGTAAGGGACAGTTGCAGTCCCTTGTCCAAATTATGTCAGTTTTTCTAGTAAAACTAGAATAACAGTGAGGACAAAATATTGTTTTAATGTCAAAATATAAATGGGAGGAAAAATGGGACATAATCAATATTTAACATGCTTTAAGATCATCTTAAAGCCTCTTTCCAAAATGAAGATTTCTGGGTTTCATGATAGAACTACACCAAAGTCTCTGTGATGGTTCCTATTCATGGCACTTACACCTAGTGCCTCAGATGACTCACGTGCACACCAAAGTTTGTCACGCAGGAAAGCAGGATCTTGACTTTGAATTTCCATCCTTCTCTGCACGCAAGATGGGAAGTGATTAACAAATGATACCTATCAAACCAAGCAAGACAGCAGGTCAAGGTTTGTGTTACACATTTTTCCCATTTCCAAGTTTCTTCTTGCATAATAACCAGGAGCTTCTGCTAATAGAACTCACTTGTTGTTATTAAAAACAACAGCAACTTTAATTGCGTTTAAAATTACGGAACCTGAGCCTTCCTGAAGTTCTTTCTTCATTTCTGTGGATAGCAAGGTCATTTGCCAGCCTGAGGTCCCGGATCCTATTTGATTTCTCAAGACTTTTCCTTGGCCTGTAAACATTTTAAGGTTATATGTTTGAACCTGAAAATTTTGATACGGCCCACAGCATGCACAAACATGACTTAGGTTTTTGTTTTCTTGTTTATACTTTGTGTATCTCATTTTATATTTATTTGATTGTTCTTTCATCACAAATAATTGTAAATCAGTAAGCTAATAAGCAGAGTTTGAAAATTTATTTGGTAAATTTCCATGAATATGTGGCTAATGTGATGGCTAATTCTATCAACCACTACCACTACCAGTGATGGCTGGCTGGTGGTCCTTCACGTGACAGTTCTCAGTCAAACCACAGTGTAGATGTTTCCATGAAGATACTTTTACATTGGATTAACATTTAAATCCATAGACTTTAAGTACGATAGGCTATCCTCCATAATGTTGGTAGGCTCATGTAATCAGTTGGACAGTCTAACGGAAAACAGACTTCTGAGGGTCCCAGAGAAAGAAAGAATTCTGTCTCCAGCTTACACCCCTTTTAAAATCTGCACATGCCAGTCCCCACAATCATGTGAGGCAATTCTTTAAAGTAAATTTCTTTTTCTCTCTACACATGCATCCTTTTGGTTCAGTTTCTCTGGAGATGAATACATTCAACTACAGCAAACAGAAGGTGACTTCATTCTAAAAGAGTTACACTCCATGAAAATTTTTACAAAAAATTTTCTACACTGACACTATTTTATCCAGGAGCTATACAAATAGAGAATTAAAATTCTCTTCTTATCGGCTATTATAGCCTACTGCATTCTAGGACCAATTAAAATGTATATAGAGATATCATACAATCACTTGCTATTCATTGTTAATTTGTCATAGCAGATCTGTCCCTCAGTTCTATAGAACTACTATAATACAAGTTTTCAGATGATTTGATTTTATAAGGTTTTTTTCTTTTCTTCAGATTGCCAAGTCATTTTCTATGCAAATTCTATGAAATTACGATCATAAATTTTCAGGAGATTCCCTCCAAAAAAAACTTTGCTTATAGCTTAGGAAAATGGTTCTAAATATGAGTGCAAGACACCCACATAAGAAAAAAACTCAATTTAATTCAAGTTGGGGGGAGGAAGAATGGGGATGGGTGAGCTCCCACTCAATGGGCACAATGTAAAGGTATATAACAGACCTCCTGGGTGCAGGGTACTCTATAAGAGGGATTCTACCAAACAATTGCGAACATTTTAACCTAGTTATTTGTACCCCAATCTGAAATTAAATAAATAAATAAGAGTGCAAGACAATCTACCTTTCAAAGCCTGTAGTTTATAATTACTTTGTTAGCCACAGTATTACAGATATGAATTGAACATAGTTATACTGAGCCTTTCTCAATTTTCTATAAGAAATAGGTACATTTTTTTCTTTCTCTAAAACATGAGAGAAACTGTGTAGTATAGTATAAGAATATGCACAAAGGCTCCCGCCTGTAATCCCACCACTGAGGGAGGCTGAGGAGGGAGAATTGCTTGAGCTCAGGAGTTCCAGACTTGCCTCAGCAAGAGTGAGACCCCAATTCCTATAAAATGAAAAACCCAGCTGGGCACCATGGTGAATGCCTATAATCCCAGCAGCTTTTGGAGGCTGAGGCAGCAGGATGCCCACAGCCCGAGCCTGAGGTTGCAGTGAGCTACGATGCCATTGCACTCTGCTCAGAGCATAGGGTGGGACTCCGTCTCAACAACAACAACAACAAAGAGCAAAGAAATAAAAGAATATGCAGATTAGATACTAAACAATTTGACAAATTAATATGCTTTGCTTATATATGACTTAAGTAGACAGTACTGGTAGTAAAATACTTAAGACTCCAGAAATAGCAGATCAAGGTATAATGTGTGAACTTGGGCAAATTACTGAACTCCAGAATCTAGTTTATCTGGAAATAAGGATAATAAATATATCTGCTTTGGGAAACATTTGTGATTATTAAATGAGATAATTCACATAAACTGCTAAGCACAGTGAGTACCTGTAAATGTTGTTTTATTGTTGTTATTATGTACATACATACACTGACATGCCTAACGTGGTTATCTTTGAATGGTAGATTATGGTCAACTTTTATTTTCTTGTTTATGCTTTATATATCTTCAAAGTTGTACAATCAAATGAGTAATTATTATGGTAAGAACAAAAGTTATTTTAAGAAAGAATAAAAAACATTAATGCTGGAATAAGCACAGCTTATATATTGGTGAGGATGGGGTTTGGGGAAGATGGGAGGGCAAGGGAGGAAAAATCAGACTGAGGAGACACAGCTACATGGACTATAGGTATTGCTGGGAAAACACAGGCAACGAAGAGCTGAGGGGTAAAATGAAAGTGTTGACATGGGACCATTAATTTGGATGTGACCTGGGATGAATAAAGCAAACAGGGCATTAGAGCCTATAAAGCCAGTTGGGCAACAGTTGCAATAATATGATCAGGAGAGGAATGGGCACAGGTAAGTATAGGTAAAGTTATGGAACATAAAGAAGAGGTTAATTTGAGAGTTGCTTCAAAAAGAAAGAAGCAGTCAGACTTTGCAGTAAGTTATGTGACAGTAAAAGAAGACTGAAAAATGACTGCAAAGAAAATGACCCAAATATAAAATGGGCAAAGGTCCTAAATAGACACTTCTCACAAGAAGACATATAAACAAATGGCCAAAGGGAAGATGACAGAGTGCTCAACAGCACAAATCATCAAGAAATGCAAATCAAAACCATAATCAGATATCATTTTGCTCTTGTTAGAGGGCTATTATCAAAAAAGAATAAATAAATAAAACTACTGAACAGAAGATAAATGTTGGTGAGTATGTGGAGAAAAAGGAACGCTTACACACTGTTGTTTGGAGTGTAAACTAATACAGCCATTATGGACAACAGTAAAAAGTTCATCAGAAAATTAAAAATAGAACTACCCTATGATCTAACAATCTCACTGCTGAGAATATAGCTAAAGGAAATAAAATAAGTATGCCAAAGATATATCTGCATTCACATATATCTTGCAGTATTATTCAAAATAGCCAAAATATAAAATCAACCCAATGTCCACTGACAACACTGAACAAATGGATTAATGAAATGATAAGGAAATGGTGGTATATACACTTATTAGAAAAATATTTAGCCATAAAAAGAATGAAATCCTGTCATTTGTGACATGGCTGAACCTGTAGGACGTTATATTAAGGGTAATAAATCAGGCACAGAAAGACAAATGCCCCATGAGCTCACTCATTTGTGAAATATGAAAGAGTCAATTTTATAGAAGGAGAGAGTAGTTGGTGGTCACAAGGAGCCGAGGAAGTTGGAGGGTGGGCGGTTAGGCAGATATTGATCAAAGGATAACAAATTTCAGTTAGATTAGAGGAATAAGTTCAATAGGTCTATTGTACAACATGGTGACTAGGGTTAATAATATAGTTAATAATACTAAAATAGTTGTCTATTTTGAATTGTACACAAACTTGATGGACACCCTGTAATATATTATATTCTTGAAAAATGCCAAGAGAGAGGATGCTAAGTGTTATCACCACAACATGGTACCTATGTAAGGAAATACATGAGTTAAGTAGTTCAATTTTGTCATTTCACTGCATATATACACTTCAAAACACCATGTTGTACATAACAAATACATAACATTTTATTTGTAATTTAAACAAAAAGAAAACAATTCAAGTATTTAACTTTAGCAAACCTACAACAAAAATCGAGTAGTTTGAAAGTTCGAGGCATTTTTCTTTTTTTTTTTTTTTTCCTTTTTTTTTTTTTTTATTGTTGGGGATTCATTGAGGGTACAATAAGCCAGTTACACTGATTGCAATTGTTAGGTAAAGTCCCTCTTGCAATCATGTCTTGCCCCCATAAAATGTGACACACACTAAGGCCCCACCCCCCTCCCTCCATCCCTTTTTTAAGGGAGGATCATATATCCTCAGGGAAAGGACAGTTTAGAAAACCATAGAATAGCCAGGTGGCTTAAACTTCACGCAGCTAGAAATCTCACATTATCAACACAGTGTATCAGAACTGAGAGCAACCTTGAAGATAACCCAAACGAGATTCTCATTCTAAAGTGTATGCAACCAAAATGGTATTGTCCAAAGCCGGCTGAGCACAGAACTAGCGTGACGACCTGCCAACACCCCAACCAGGGGTTGTCGCTGCTTATTTGCCGGGAAAACTTGTACAAAATGCTACCTTCAAAGGTAGCTATAAATTTCTACTTTTTTGACTTATGAATGCAATTTTTTATTTTAAGAAGGCCCAATATTTCTAAAATCTAAGAATACATGTAACATGCTTATTATACAGTATAACCAATTCTGAAGCCATAAATGACAGATTCACTATGTACCACAGCAAAGGTGATACTTTTCATTTTTAAATATAGGGAAAATATTGTATTATACAGACATTAGGTAATTTTCAGTGCTTTTATTTAAATGTTAAGATAGGCTATTTTTATCGATGTCTCCTTTTTCTCCCCCCACCTTTTAGGTGACTTTTTCCTTTTGTGACACTAAATTTGTCTACCTGACTTAGAGATGGAGGTGTTCTTTTACAACTTCCTTTAATGAGGATAATAACAGACATTTTCTAAAAAAAAATTTTTTGTCACTTTAGCCACAAAGTCTTGTCTTTTTTTTTTTTTTTTTTTTGCATTAAACAGAGAAAATTGGGTCACCAAGAAGATTTTGTTAATTAGTGTTGTTAAAAATATTTAATTAGTGGTCAATCTGATTCTGGTTAACATCAGGTTAAAACAGATTTTATTTTTGAACTACATTGTCTTTTTCTTAGACTGTTCTCCAGGAAGAAGACTGTGTCACTGTCAACTATTTAATATTTCCAAAATTAGAACATTTTAAAATCATCAGCAACAGAACTATTAGTCTGAGAATTCGTGAGTAACATTTGAATTCTTACATGACTTTCCTTTTTCATCTCTAGATATTAAAAACCAGCTTGACATATTATTCATTCATTCAAAAAACATTTATTAAGTTTATAATATGAACCAGGTACTGTTAAATGTACAGAAGATATATTGATGAATAAAACAACATGAAACACAACAGAGATATTCCTGCTTTCAAGGTAGGAGATGAAATCAAAGAGGTAGTGGGCATCTAATAGAACTTGTAGACTGTGAGAAGAATTTAGAATTTTGCTCTAAGGAAAATAGGAAATCATGGTAAAGTTTAAACCATGTGATAATATATCTCTTCATTTTTAATTTTTCATGTTTTAAATTGTTTGGATTCTAGCTGTAAAATGAAGATAGTGTTTGCCAGATTTATTAATAGCTTGTATGAAGGCTCCAAGACAAAGAAAGATGTCAAAGACAATACTAAGGTCTCAGTTTAAGCACCAGCAAGAATGGAACTACTATTCCCTGTAAGACAAGGAAATAGCTGATTTAAGGAGAACATTTTTGAACCTACTACAATTAAAATGATTTTTACACATGCAAGTTTAGGTATTGGCTAGGTATTTGTTCAACAAGTCTAGATTTGGGGAGAAAGATAAGGCTTTGAGTTACAAGTTTGGAGTTTTCAGATTGAGACGATGTTTAAAGCGATGTGATTGAGGGATATCCTCAGCAATGAGTATAGATAAGAAAGAAAAGGTTTTAGGAGTACTAAGTGTTCTGGGAAATGAAGAGCCTGAGAAGAGTGCTAAGAAGCAGGGAGAGACCCAAGAGTGGGTTTCTACATTTCACAGGGGATGGAACTGAAGACCAGCTCCTAAGTGGAGTGCCGCAAGGATGGAAAAACAAACACCACGTGTACTCACTTTTAACTTGGAACTAAATGATCAACACTCACATGCACAGGGAAAGGACAGTTTAGAAAACCAACAGGGAAAAACATTTCAATGGAAATCAAGTGGGTTGGGGAAGGAAGGGTAAATTCACCGCTAATGGGTACAAGGAAACTATCAGGGGGACAGATACTTCGTAACTGTACAAGGTTCAAACTATACAAAAGTAATGCTAACCAAAACATTTGTACCCCTATAATATGCTAAAATTAAAATCAATTCCACAGGAGAAAATGATGTAGTTCAGAAAGAAGGTGCAGGGGATTGTCTGTTGATACTTGACACCATCTCCAACCTCCTAACCTTCCCCTACATCACAGACTGAAAACTTGGAAGATGAGTTTCTCAGAGATGCCAACTAAACCAGAATTCTGCGAGCATCTCTTAGAATCCTTTGCTAGCAGAATTCCGGTTTAGTTGGTATCTCTGAGAAACATTTATCCCTCATCCAAGAGGAAGCAGAAAGAATAGAATAGAAAGTGGCTCCTGCTCTTGGAGCCAATAGACTCTAACAGTAGTTTCCACTTGCGTATACAAGTATGATCTTTGCGGTGATTCCAGTGTTAATTCCTGTGAATAGCTTTCTTGTGTCTGACACTATCAGGAAATTGAGAAGAAGATGAGTTAATTTTCGGAGGTTTCGGGAAATTCTGAACCTTTCTGATTTCTTTGAGGCCAACTCTAGTTCTCTCTTCCTTTTTCTCTCTCAGCCTTTCCAGTAGTTTCATGAGTATAAACTTCTCTCTGTTAACACCTTTCCAGCTAAAAAACTGACAATGGTTTCTGCTTTCCTGATTAAACCCATCATAGCGGAATAACCAGCTCTGCCGATTGCTATGACTAAGTCGGTAAGATGAAGATGGAGAATGCACTGTCAAACTTAACAGTGTTGATGCCATTGCTTATCTTGTTGGGACCATTTTCATTGCAGTGGTACGGGAGAAATCATCCTTGGAATGAATTGAAAACAAACAGGAGAAATAAACCTATTTTGATGAGTTTTGCTGTAAAGGGAAGAATATAATTGGTAATTGGAAGATAACGTGGAGTTAGGAGAGCATTTCTGGTAGTGGTTATTGTTATTTTAAAGATAAGAAACATTAGAGTATGTACACAACCCAATGGCTATGATCCAACAGAGAGGAGAAACTTGCTGAAGCAAGGAGAATGGCAATTGAGGAATAAACATCTTTTAACAGGAGGGAGGAGATGAGATTGTGAGCACAAATGAAGGTGAGGCCTACAGACAGGAGCAACAACAGCTCGTTCAACTCATGGGAAGATGACAGGGTAGTTGAGTACCTGAGTACCTGAGTAACAGGACAAGCAGATTGGTAGATTCAGAGGTGGGAGCATCTTGAAACTCGCTTCTGACTGCTCCTGTTTTCTTGATGCAATGGAAAGTAACTTCACCAGCTAATGTGAGAAGGAAAATAAGCTATTTGAGGTTTGAAGAATGGGGAGAAAGCATAAAATAATCATCTTAGAAAATAGTAGAGTGAATAGATATGAGACATATGTTCAGATTAAAGAGTGATACTGAGGCTCTGTTGATAGGTTCCACAAAATAAAAAGAAATGTGTTGACATGTTTGTGTGTTTTGCTTCCCAAATCGAAACCTGAGGTGCTCTGGTACAGGGAAAAAAAAAATAGAAAAATAGACTGATTTGGGGATAATAATTTTACCAGCTGAGTTCAGTGAAGTAAAACATAGGTAAAAGATAAATGTGTTGGGAAATAAAGAGTAAGGAATAGTATAAGATGTTAGGGTCCATTCATGGAAATTTATGATATGGCAAAAGAATTACTAGAGTTAGACTGATACTAGGAAAATACATGGACTGTTTGTGAGAGACATAGTGCTATCAGCTGAGACTGTGAAAGATTTGTAGTTATTGAAGATAGCAAGCTCCTTGATTGGGTAGTGTGTGTCCGTGGGGATGAGTACTACACAAGTACTGAGGATAAGTATGTTATGAATTGATAACCAGAATATGGAGGGGCTCACTTTTGTGAATATAGAAATCGCCAAGGATCCCTAGTGATGGTGGTAGTGTGAAAAGCAAGAGAATGATCTGTCACTAAAATGTTCAATAAGTAGAATCCGTGTCCAAGAGGAAGGTATTATGCTTCATTGTATCGGGAATTATGGGGACACTACAGGAGATAGTGCCCGGAAAATCTATGAAGATCAAGGACACCAACCGCACCTCTAGCACCGGTCATACATTGATTGTTAGAGAAATAAACTGTCTTCCTCATGAGAAAGTTACAGAAGTATCAGGTTCTTAGGACAGAGCCTAGTTTAGAAGCACATTTGAAGTTAGTGTGGCCTTACAGTGGATGGGAGACCTCATCACCCTAGGACATATGCGGAAGAGCTCAGATAATGTGGGGTACTATGAGAGTACTGGGATACGTCAGTGCAGTCAAGATCCATACCTTGGATAAAAGCTGATGGTCTCCAAGACAGACTGTGATCAAGGTGGTGAGGCAGAGAGGCTGTGAGTGTTGAGGGAGGAAATGGAAGGCCACGGGCTCCTGACATAAAACCTGGGGCCCTATAAATTCCTTCTTAAATCACCATAATGAGGTTGTAAGTGCCAGCAGGGAAAAGGTGTCACGAGAAACACAGGAAGCTGTTTGGCTGCTCTGCAGATGGAAGTATTTAGGCCAGAGAAGTGATGTCTTGCGGCTTTGTGAAACATTGTATTAATTTTTTCCCCTCATCTTTAAGGTATTAATAATACTGCTCTCTGTTCTATTGGATAGAATTGTGCTAGAATTATGCCCTGCCGGGGTGATAATTGGGTTAATACCCAATTGTGGGAAATTTCTGTCAGTTTACTTTTGACAAAACTCAGGAACTGAAACCCAATCACAGTAAACGAAATGTTACAATTGCTAGAAGAAAGAACGCCATGGAAGTGTTCACTGTTTCAGCTATTTTAAATTTCATAATGTTTTTAATGGCATGTGATTCTTTTTAAGTTAAAAGACAAAGATAACGTCAATAGTTTGGGTTAAAGTCACCTCCATATGTATCTCACCTCAGCCACACAGCTGTATTCTAGTTCCAAAAACACATACACACTTTGTTTTCCTTCTTGCAAATAATTATTTGTTATGCTAAGAACTGCAAATTTTAGAGGCAAAAAAATAAAATCACAGGACCTCTGACTTCAATGAGTCTACAGGTTAGCAAAGAGTCATAGAGGGAAATTCTAAATTATAATTCCACTCATTAATCCCTTCACCCATTTGAAGCCAATTTTGTTGGAGGGTTTTGTTTTGTTTTTGTTCATCTGTTTTTCTTTTTTTTTATTGAATCATAGCTGTGTACATTAATGTGATCATGGGCCGCCGTACACTGGTTTTCTAGACCGTTTGACACATTTTCATCACACTGGTTAACAGAGCCTTCCTGGCATTTTCTTAGTTATTGTGTTAAGACATTTATATTCTACATTTACTAAGTTTCACGTGTACCCTTGTAAGATGCACCACAGGTGTAATCCCACCAATCACCCTCCCTCTGCCCATCCTTCCCCCTCCCTCCCCTCCCTCTCCCCCTTCCCCATATTCTTAGGTTATAACTGGGTTATAGCTTTCATATGAAAGCCATAAATTAGTTTCATAGTAGGGCTGAGTACATTGGATACTTTTTCTTCCATTCTTGAGATACTTTACTAAGCAGAATATGTTCCAGCTCCATCCATGTAAACATGAAAGAGGTAAAGTCTCCATCTTTCTTTAAGGCTGCATAATGTTTCGTGGTGTACATATACCACAATTTATTAATCCATTCGTGGATCCATGGGCACTTGGGCCTTTTCCATGCCTTAGCAATTATGAATTGGGCTGCAATAAACATTCTGGTACAAATATCTTTGTTATAATGTGATTTTTGGTCTTCTGGGTATATACCTAGTAGAGGAATTATAGGATTGAATGGCAGATCTATTTTTAGATCTCTAAGTGTTCTCCAAACATCTTTCCAAAAGGAATGTATTAATTTGCATTCCCACCAGCATCTGTTTTTCTATTCTAGATTTTTTCATTGTGGTGACCTTGAAGTTTTCCCTGCGTAAAAAGTCACCTTAGTCCTAATTTTCTAGAAAACAGCACTTGGAGCAAAACTCATATACGAATGCTTTATTGAGAGGAAGAATCCTGGGACAAGAGTGGGGGAGAAGGGACACGACACAGAAAGGAGCACAAGCAAACACGGCATGCTGCACTGACGAGCTGCTACGATTTTAAGAGAAAACTTGTGTTGGTAAGAAGGAGAGGTCTTCCCTTCCTGGGAGCATCTGTCCGTCTGGCATCTGTCCAAGGAGAGAAGGAGGAAGCATTTTTAATTGACAGCTCCTTCCTGTGTTCTGTTTCTCATTGGTTAAAGGCTAGCCCACAGGGTTATAATTTCTTTCTCTGGACTTCTGAGAATTCTACTTAACCTCTGCAGGCAAGTGCTAGGAATTTATAGTCCCAGTAGATCCAGTCAGGCTTGAATTGGGCACCTGAGACGCCAAATGGCTCTCACAACAGCTAACACATGAAGCTGGACCAAAGCTCAGATTTTGCCTCAGGGATAAACCAAATCAACTAATAAGACGACAATAACAATGGCCAGGGCATTGGCACTATGAGAGATTTTTATTTATTTATTTATTTATGTTTGATACAGAGTCTCACTCAGTTGCCCAGGATAGAGTGCTGTGATATCACAGCTCACAGCAACCTCAAACTCCTGGGCTCAAGTGATCCTCTTGCCTCAGCCTCCTGAGTAGCTGGGACTGCAGGCACCTGCCACATCGCCCAGCTAAGTATGAGAGATTTTTTTTAATAGGACCGCTCCATCTGAGAAACAAGACCAATGATTAAGAGCTGGAGAGCAGATGCATGCAATATTGGCTTATTTGGAGAGGTCCGTAGTTTGGATCTGCACACTTCATTTCTTGTACTATCCAGATCCGCTTACACCTTCTTTTGTATAAGTGCACAAGTCTGCACCTCCAACCTGAGAAGGGAGATGCAAATCCGGCTCTTCAAAGCATGGCTAGTTTCATTACTCTAAAAAGACTTGGAGAGGATAATAAAAAAAAATTATATTTCCTGAAGTTGTTGCTGGTTCCTTAACAATAATTAGCATTTATCATCTCCCTCTCCTAACTTGAGATTTTTATTGACCAAGATTTTAACTAGTCTTGGTTGTTTTCCTGGTTGGTCACCTAGCCTTTCATCCCCAATGGGTCTAAGCCTTTAATTGCATTACACTTAGAGGGCGAGGCATGCTGCAATTGTCCATTTGCAGTTATCACTGAAACACCAAGAGACATGCCAGAAAATCCCTGGTTCCAGATTTCCTCTTCGTTGCCTTGTATGAAATTAACCCTAGCTCATAGAGCAATTATTTAGTAACCGAGTGAGAACTGTAGCTTCTTTCCCCCCTACTGGTCTGTCTACTGGTGGTAGCTAAGTGGAACTGGAACTACAGCTTCCATTAAGTGAAAAAGTGTTTCTGTATTTGCTGACTGAAGTGTTCTACCCCATTTTGAAAACTGGGATATCTAACTTGGTGGAGGCTAATTTTACAGGGTAAGAAGTCAAAAATTCTGTAATAGGGTTACAGAGAATGATGGTGAGAAGGCCAATTCTGACATTTTAGTTACTGGGAACACAGCATCATGTATCATCCATTGGTTCAGTGAATATACTGCACCCTGCAGGACGGTTTCCCAGCCACAGTGTGTTGTTCCTAAGTCGATGGATTGAGCCTTCTCAATGCCATTCCAACAACGGCTGCTTCTGGATGGTGCAAGGCTAGCTAATCCCATTTTGTAACTCCATTGTCAAACCCCATGATGCTAAAATAGGTTCTCTTGTCTGAGATAATACTGCATTGAACACTATTTTGCTAGCTTAGGCATCCTGTACGTCCTTGAGTGACTTCCAGCAGGAAAGATGAATCCAGTTCAATGTAAATATTGATTTGGTTAGGAAGAATTCCCAGTGCAAATCAACAAGACAACTTGGAGGTTGTCTTTTGTCACTGGAGACGGCTCCATGTTTGACCAAAAAAATGAAGGTTTGAACATTTGGTAGTGATGATAGCATTATCGGCCTTGGGGAGATGAAACTTATGCTACTGAGTCTGTCATAATAGTTCTTCATTCATGGACCTATAGCACAAGCACTGTTGTGACTAAGGGAGAGCTGGCTGACAACCACAGCTAATTCATGCCGACACCTGGTTATTGGCAGCTCTGTCTACAGGGGATGCTTTCTGGTAGACGAAAGCCTGATCTGTACACTTTGAGCTTCACCCAGAGGTACATGGACTTAACATTGCTTTAGACCTTCTTGTTCCCTCTTTTCATTCCAGAACCTTAACCAACTTATTAAGCTGTTCATTCCACTGTCCCAGAGTCAATGCATATCCACACCTGTCCTGTTCCCCCACACTGAGGGGACCATCAAATACGTTCATTGCAGATCTGCCTCAGTGGAGAATTATTTCCCCTTCCTGGTGTCCTTCAGGGCCACTTCTGAGTGGGATGTAATGTGACAGCCAACTTACATATGAATAAAGCCTGAGTACTGAGCTCTTCCTCAATTAGGCATGAGAAACCCATAGGACATTCTCCTATGCGGCCATAGGTGTAAGTTGAGAAAAAGGTATTAGTACAAAAGAAATAAATGATGTGACATTTACTGCCTCTTAGTCTTCCGCCAGCCAGTCCTGTAATGTTAATTATATATGAGAACTACCAGTTCATAATGGTTACTTCGAGTTGCATATTTTCTTAGTGTCACATGTTCTGGTGTTCAGGCTCTGACAGAGGCCATTCACACAGAGATAGCTGTTATTGCAATGAATAATAGTCTCCGCTACAGATATCTGTAATTACCTCTTTCTCAGTAGTAGGAGACTAGATATAACAAGTTGCCCTTTTCCTTACAGAGTACGTCCCAACATCTTCAAGACCACTGGATCCCTAAAAACTTCTCTGCAATCCCCCAAATAATTATAGAATTTCTCCCTTACCCTCTAGAATACATGCCTTATTAGTGTGCTTACGATAGTTGGCACTTTCTTCTTCCCCGGTCTAATCGGCATGTCAGTACATGCTGTTATATGGCATTTCAGAATAAAAATAAAAATGTCTGCATATTATGTTACAGGAGAACAGAAGATCTGACCTAATTTTGAGTAAAGACAGTGAAAACGTATTCTTTCTAT
The DNA here is from genome assembly GCF_027406575.1 of Nycticebus coucang. Classification (NCBI taxonomy): domain Eukaryota; kingdom Metazoa; phylum Chordata; class Mammalia; order Primates; family Lorisidae; genus Nycticebus; species Nycticebus coucang. The sequence goes on from NC_069783.1 coordinate 48,363,129, forward strand.
CCTTGAAAATTAAAAGCAAATTCCTCATACCAGATGCCAGAGGTTGTAATCGAGCTACCCTAGTAACACCAATCTCACAGCAACTGCAGTTGGATTTGCCACTGGGTAAGTTCATAGTAGTCCATAAACATTCACCATGACCAGCCAGGCATTAGCAGAGAGAAACAGGTGAACTGAATAGGGCTGTGACTAGAGCCACCAGCCTTGCATCTCTCAAGTGCTTCATATTGACAACAGCCTCTGCAATTCCTCTCTAGATGAGTGTTTCTTCTAATTTTTGGTATCCTGTAGGAGTAGTTGCAGGAACGTCTGTGCATATTTTCCTTTCCTACCATAATGCACCTCACACGTCAGAGGACCAGTGTGAAGGATTTCCACATTTGGATTGGGAACTACTAAGCTCTCAGTTGAATATTTGGGGCTCAGAGTGATGAATTTATGTGATCAAAATGTTTTTACCCCCCATAATGTTTAGAAATTTAAAAATAAATAAATAAGCTGAGGACCAGTGTGAAGGATTTCCACATTTGGATTGGGAACTACTAAGCTCTCAATTGAATATTTGGGGCTCAGAGTGATGAATTTATGTGACCAAAATGTTTTTACCCCCCATAATGTTTAGAAATTTAAAAATAAATACATAAGCTCCAGAGTAGGTTATAACCAAAAAGAATAAATAAATATGTAAGTAATTAAATAAAGAAATATTTCAGGCCCAGGAAAATTGTCTCATGATAGACCCAAACACCCACTGGCCCATCTATGAAAGCATTTGGCCAAAATTTCATTTATTGTCTGAACTGCATAAATTCTCATGTCCTCAGAGCATTATAATGGCATTTTTAGTTCTATGAGGGTCAGTATCATGTCACACTTACATCTTAGAAAGTCTGGAAAGCACTCACAAAAACACGGTGCTGCTAGAAATTGTCCAAATGTCCATTTGGGGAAATAGTATAGAAATATTTACTATATGAACTTAACAGTGTTTTGGAGGGCTTTCCCTTCAATATCTCAATGACCTGTCAGATCTGATACCAGGTGAGAAACTATGATTCTTTACCCTTATCCTAGAAGTTTCTGTTGTCTGAAAGCCAGACATTGTTTTTATTATTATGTAAATTAATCACAATCCAGCTATCTGTGCGTTTATGTTGCCCTGACAGCCGGTGTTGTAGATCTCTGCATGGATTGAGGCATCCTTATTGCTATTCTGGCCCTGTGGTCTATCTCAGCAATTGCATGTACCTTTTCTTTGGTAATTACATGCTTCTATATGCCCTATGCCATTTCAAAAATGTCCTCACCATGAATATCTGGAATCCCAGTTCCATGGTGACATCTTCCTATAGTGACAACCACTCAGTGCTTCTCCAAATGCATTCTTTATTGCTTTGGGGGAGACAGTTTCTTTGGTTATTCCAGGGTCATAGACAGGTGGTGTTCTCTTAGTTACCTTTACTGTGTAAATAGATTCTAACATTGCTAATTTCTTCCAACTGCTAAACCCTCTATCAATATTATATTAAGTTCTGAAGTCTCTACCTCAGTTATCATGGACCATGATTATATCTAATCCTCTCGGAGTCCAAAGAGCTAACTGTCAAACTAGTTTTAGATACGCTCACCAGAATGTTGAACCATTAGCATTAGTGAAGGTGAGTGTCCCAGTGTCAAGCTCTTCCCACCAGCTTTACACACCATCTCACTGGGTAAACATGCTCAGAATCCACTTACATATGTGTTCTTTCTTCTGACATATACATATATTTCAGATACAGCAACTTCTTTGGTGGGTATGCTCTATATTCCAAGAACGGTGCTTCCGACTGATTTGGAAGTAAGGAAAGTAAATTGGGATATGCTTTAAAGAAAACCAGCATAATCTTACTTCAGGTGAGGACATTTCATGTTACTCATATAAGGGAAACTATTTTCCTTTAGTGGGGGGAAGCTGAGAATTTCCATTGGACAGAAGTTTCAGTGGAATTTGAAGGTTCAAGTTTCTCCAATTCATAAACTAACGGACCCATCTCAGATTTCAAAGTTCTACTCTATCTAAATCAGAGGTGGCGCATTCAATATACTTTCGCAGTTCTGCCACTATTATGACCAAACCCTAAGCCTCATTTTGAGTGTAGAATACCCTGTGTATCAAGGGATAAGAATGTTTCTGATGTCTAAGACCTCTGTCTTTCAAAGCAGGCTTTAACTTGGCCTCTAGTGCTGCCAAAATCAACCATCTGAGCCACAGTCACGTAACTATCATCAATCCTACATTTCTCAAACACATCCTCTGTTATTGTTCTGTCTTCTACCAGAACCTCAACACAATTTGGTTAGCCATAGGTGAAACTATGCATCATTATATACAGCACAGGTTTTTATCACTCTACTTTCCACCAGCAATGGGGAACTTTAGTCTTCAGTCAGGCACGTGATCTACCTAACTTCAAATTCCCAGCCTGAAGTTCTGTTTTCCAGAGGTAGGTCCCAAATGCACTAGCCTAGGTTTTCTAGAAAACAGAGCCTAGGTTCTGCACCTGTAGCTCAGTGGTTAGGGCATCGGCCACTTACATCTGGGCTAGTGGGTTTGAACCTGGCCCAGGCCTGCTAAACAACAATGGCAACCACAAAAAGAAAAAAAAAAAATAGCTGGGCATTGTGGCAGGCATGTGTAGTCCCAGCTACTAGGGAGGCTGAGGTAAGAGACTCGCTTAAGCCCAGGAGTTTAAAGTTGCTGTGAGCTGTGACACCATGGCGGTATACCAAGGGCGACACAGACTCTGTCTCAAAAACAAAAACAAACAAACGAACAAAAAATACATCCATATATATGCTTAGGGAATTGAGAATATAAGAAAAGAAATAAAAGTAAACACAATGGAATCAATTTGGCAAAAGCTTTAAAAGGAAATGAACATAGCTACTCCTTTCTCAATTTAAGTGCCAGTTGCCTCCTAAATTCTAACTCTTTTGTCAAATTTTACCCATAAGACATTAACTGTCCTAAAACTTTAGATGGTTTTACCTGGCCTCCCCCGGCAGCTGCTAAGAAAGCCAGACTATCTTTCGGTTTGATTGATTGGACTATGGCATTCCTTTTTTTTTTTTTTTTATTTCCTTTGCAGGGACAGTTCAGGAGGCTTTGGTAAGTTTGGCCTTTGTCACTAGAGGACAACCAGAGGTGTGAGACTCCATAATACGAGATCAGATATGGTAGCCAGGCCTTGTGAACAAGTGAATGCCCTTTGTAGTAATTGAAGCCACTTAGTTTGGAAAGCAAAAGACATGACCCAGCCCAGAGTGGTTCATGGGGCTAAGTGAATCTGGGGAGGTACACAAGCTAAGTTTCATAAAAGAGCCATCATTTGGTGTGTCTTTATTCAAGGTTGCTAGCCAGAATCTTTATGAGTTGAAAACCAAGCTTTTCACAGAGGCATGATGATTTGGAAAAGCTAGATAAGAACTAGGAGATCCAGGATCTAATGTACAATAAATTAAGTCTATTTCACCAAAGACCTGAAACGGCCACATAACAGGGAACAATTTTAAATAAATGGACAAATGTTATAGAAATCTTCCCAAAATGAAAGCAAGGCCATTTGTTAAAAAATCTTTGACACATCTACTATTTACTAAAAAAGCAAAAGGCAAAAGTAGGATGAAAGGATACTTTTCTAGGGATAAACTGGGAACATGAAAAGTTTACTGATAAATTACAAGGTTATTCTTCATTTTTTGAAAATATTTTTTTCTCGAGCGGGAGTCTTTTGAAGTTCTGGAGCTTCGTAAGAAAGTAATTTATTGTGTTGAAGTGCCTATTTATTTATTTTTACAAATAAATAAAGGGGGACAAATATCCATCTCATTCCTCAAAAAACAAATCTGTCTTTTACTCTGATCTTACCAGTGATAACAAAAACTTAATGTACAGACTCACCCCTGAAATAAATGTGATATAGAATACTAGTTTTCTTAGCCAAAAATAATAGTAACCAACAGAGTTAGGCTGTCAATCACCTTATAATATACTAAGTAATATATTAAATAAAGATTGATTCAATAGGCATTTCAGTGCTTATTCTATGTTTACTAAAGTAGGACAAAAACTTCCTGGGCATGTTGTGAACGGAGCAAGAGGAGTGAACAGGGACAGTTTCTGGTATAACACAGGGGAGGAAGAAACAAGGCACATTACTTGTTAGTCTGGAAATAAATAAATAAAAATAAATCAAATAAATCAAATTTGTTAGCCTGGAAATAAATAAATAAAAATAAAAATAAATCAAATTTGTTAGCCTGGAAATAAATAAAAGTAAAAATAAATAAAATAAACAAATAGTGAGTGCACTGTTGGAGTCATTTTAATCAAACAACTAGTCCAATTATGTTTCTCGTCTAATATTTTCCTTTCCTCTCTATATGCCTACTTTTATTAAAGTCATGCATTTTCATAATTAAATCTGAAATAGCATACATGAGCTTAAAACTAAAATCAGCAGGCCCCCATTTGCCACTCCTGTCCCCAATCCCACTTCTAAAAACAAGGATTTATACTTCTCCTGGTGAATATCCTCCCATCTCCAACTACTGTGCTTCTAAGACCTTTACGCAGTTCATGAATCTTGACAGTCTCTCTGCTTCTGTGATAGATATGTTAGTGTATGGGCACTGAAACCACCTCCACATCCACTTCCTGGGTTTCATATTATATCAGAATTTTTAGTTTGTCTGTTAATTATTTATGTAACTCAAAAATAATATACTCAGACCTCTATTTCTTGTTATGCTGATACCTGACAATTTTCTCAATGCCCGTTTTATAAGAACTGCTACTGTCCTTCTCCTCCAACTCTCTGTCCTACAGACAGATCCTAACTTCTGCTTTCTATAGCTTTATTTTTATATTGTCAAGATACCTTGGTAGAGATCCTCGGGGGTAATGCTCTTTTACAGAATTTAGGGTCCTACGAAGAAAAACGAAACTTACAAGTCTTCCTTTCTTTGTTCACCAAGACATCAGCTAAGGTCCAGAAGCCTTAGAAAGTGTGTTTTACTACCTAACATAGCACAATCTGAGTGCAGATGCCACTGCTTAAAATGTAACCTTGGAATGGCTTTCAGCTACATGCTTTAGAAATGACGATCAGTTTTGGCTGCAGGAGATCCAGTTGTAATCTCAATCTCTCTTTGACCATCACTCATGACAGGTCAGCATATAAGCACCCAGTCTTTTTCAATTATTTGACTGCTTATTCCTCACAATTAAGAAGAGACCTCTCTTCCAGACAGCTTGATGCAATAAGACAAGTTCTTAGCCTAGTTTTATTGCCACTTGGCACCACTGATGGAAATCCTCTGAAGCTTCGAAAAGGGAATCAGCAAATTGATAACTTACAGCTCTCTTGGAAAAGCTCATCCATCCCTGCCTTCACCTTAACCATTACTCTATCAGCTGTGGTAAAAAACTACAAACTTCTGTAACCCTCTTTGTCTAGGGCTTCTCCCTGTCTCTTCTCCACTGCGGATTTAAAGGCAAGAGAGAGGGAGACTCCAAAGCTGGCTGTTGTCCTTCTCTTACTCAATGGGTCTGAGGCTATACAAATTCACATTCTAAGTTCCACCTCTGGTATCAGCAAATCAATCTTTATTTAGACTAAGACAGTAATATTTACATTCTGTTCTGCAATATCAGTGAAATCTGAGGTTGTCCACATGTTGATCATAAAAGTCAAAAGGCCAAATATGGTATGTATATTATCATGAGTATGTAAATACCATTCATAACAGAGCCAAGAAGAGGTCTTTGATGACCACTCCTTCTCTACAGTCTCAATGTATAACCCAATTTTTAATAAGGCTAAATATTTTTAGCATTAAGTTAATTGAATGTTCTTGGGTATCAATTGCACAAAAATCACTCTTTAATTTGCTTTTAGGGGGGACAATTACTTTCTTGTACATTGTGTTTGGTATTTCCTAAATAATTCATAGCCTTTCTTTGTTTCCTTGGGTGAATTTCACCCATTTATACTCTATCCATAATGCCTTGCAGCCCCTTGTTCAGCCTATCATCTGATAGGCTTCTTCTTGAACATACGCTTCTACTTCTCTACTCTTCTTTTTGAAGATATGCTTCTTTTTTTTTTTTTTTTTTTTTTTTCCCATTTTTTTTTTTTTTATTGTTGGGGATTCATTGAGGGTACAATAAGCCAGTTACACTGATTACAATTGTTAGGTAAAGTCCCTCTTGCAATCATGTCTTGCCCCCATAAAGTGTGACACACAATAAGGCCCCACCCCCCTCCCTCCATCCCTCTTTCTGCTTCCCCCCCCCATGACCTTAATTGTCATTAATTGTCCTCATATCAAGATTGAGTACATAGGATTCATGCTTCTCCATTCTTGTGATGCTTTACTAAGAATAATGTCTTCCACTTCCATCCAGGTTAATACGAAGGATGTAAAGTCTCCATTTTTTTTAATGGCTGAATAGTATTCCATGGTATACATATACCACAGCTTGTTAATCCATTCCTGGGTTGGTGGGCATTTCTTAGCAACCACTGATTTCCTTCTCTTTGTAGAGTTGGTATTTCCTAAAATTGGATCCTGAATTATGCTCACTATTTCTTGTAAACCATATCTGCCTACCTTTTCACATCCTAAGTTTGCTGGCATTCATCCTCAAGAAATAGCCTCAGAATAAGTTCATTGGAGGCAAAAATTAAAAGTAGTTATATAGCTAGAAATTATTTTGTTTTTTCCTCAAATCCCATTGATATTGACTAACTATAACATGATTGATCAAAATTAATTTTCCCTCCAAACTTTTAAAGGCCATCAAAGTGCTATCTTATAATAAGCATTTACATTGGTGATGAAAAGTCTGGTGCCAATCTGATTGATTTTTTTTTTTTTTTTTTTTTTTAGTATTTTACTTATTTGTTTTCTTCTTTTGAGCGAGCTTTTAAAATCATTTTTTTCTCTGAATATTCATACAATTTCTTCATTGCTGCTAAGATATGGGGCTTTGTTTTTTCAACCTTCTTACTAGTCAATGAGTCCTTTCATTTAAATACTTATATTTCCTTTTACTTGTGAGACATGTTCTTATTTTGCTTCTTTGATAATTTCCTCTTTACAAAGGTCTCTACGATTTCTTTTTGTGGAACTGTGATTTAAAAGATATTTGACCTCCTGGATAGATTCTCTATGTCTCTTACTTTAATTTTATTTTCCACCTCTATGTTCTTTGGGAATATTTCTTTGTATTATTTTTCAAAATGCTAGCTTTTGTACCATTATATCTTATTTCTTTTGGTAATTTGATTTTCAGCAATCATAATTTTGAGGTTCATGTTATTTTTATAATTTAATATGCTAACTTTTTTATAGATACAAGGTGTTCTCAAATATCTCTGAGAATATCAATTAAAGGGGATTTTGCTTGGGTTTTGTTTTTCTTTCTAATTTCTATTTATTACCTGACAGATCTATTTCCTTTGAGTTTATATGCTGTAAACATCTCTTCCATTCCACAGATTTTGCTCAATCCTCTTACATCCTTCAGTTTTCGGTCCATATTTAAGAGTGAGTACCTAGGAAGGCTGCCTGGGTATTTTATTTATTTGTTTGTCTTCTTCCTTTTGGGGAGCTTTTAAAATAATTTATTTCTCTGAGTATTTATGCACCAGGCAGTAATTCCCCTACTTCACTTCCACTGCTGAAATGGGAAGACTTCATTACTGAGCACAGACATCTACCTGCATGGAAGAAATGCCCTCAGGTATTTCCTTTACTTTCTTTAGAGAAGACAGTTCATTTTTTCCCTGAATGCCAGTACATTTCTGACTACTTCCCTCCCTGAGTAGAGAGACAGTTACAAGATGGTAAGGTTGGAGGGAGGTAACTTTCTTCATACCAGCCTTCAATTGCCACCTTTCTTTTCAATCCCACTTCATACTCTGGGTCTCTGTTATGTGTGCTATTTAAGCCCAGAGTTTTCTGGGGTCTGGGAACAGAGGAAGGATTAACTTCTGTACTCACTCCTTTCATGCATAATCTAGGCTATGGGGATTCTATTGCTATTTTACCATTCTACCAGTTTTCATTCAATTTCCATACTTGAGATATTTGCTAAAAATTTTTCATCTGCTGAAATCCATCATTCTGTCCCCATTGTTATTGTCTTCATTGTTTTTAGGTGGTACTTTTTAAACATAAATTTACTATTATTTTTGTTCTCAAGAGGGAGAAAGACTGACATGTGCTCCAATAGTCATCTTAAACCTGAACTCCAATCGCAAATTGTCCTGTGAAAAGTAAAACTTAATAGAAACCAACAAGGGGGCAGAAGACAGGAGGAGTGCGCGAAAACCTACCTAACAGGTACAAAGAACACTATCTGGGTAGCAGGCACATTTAAAACCATAAGGCAACCATTATAAAAGTGACCCATGTAACCAAAACTATGTGGACCCCATAAAACTTTGAAATAAAAAAAAAAAACTCCTGAACTCCAGCTATCCTAATAAAGTCACACAACAGATTTATTATAAAAAATTTATTAATACTAGCTAAATTGGTTAGTCAGTCAATAATTGTTAAATAAAGAGATATATTATAAAAATATAGGTAAAAATACAGAGATTTTTTTCTAGTTAAAATCTAGTGAATTTGACTTCCAGGAGATTTTTGAATTATTGAAAAACTACTCCAGGGAGAATTGCTTCAGATGTGCTTATTCCTACTTGCTGTGGGCTCAATAACTAGCACTTCTAATCTAATCACTGACTGTATCAGTTTTTATGCCTATTATAGTTAAGAATTCATTTTATTACTTTGATTTTCCATTAAAATTCTGTGATTCCTTATTAATGCCCAAATATGTCCCTCTACACTTTACCAAATGTCTCCAATTTTAGGGGAAATTGACACAGTTGTACAGGACAGCAGAAGGATATTATGTCTTCCTGTGGGTTGGCTTGCATGTACAATTTCAATCATACTGGTTTCTGAGAGGCCAATCAACTATAATTTAGCAGAGATTATAGTATTGGAGGCTTTCACAGACTCCATTTCTCTTGCTTGCTTTTGAGAGTGCTTGTATACTTCATAAAAAAAATAAAAAGGGAAAGAAAATGAAGGCATTTCCTGTCTTATTTCTTAAATTCAAATGACCAGATAATGCTGTTTGAGCTTTTTCCCTCTCTGATGACGAATCAGTAAAGGGTCTAGAAAAAAAAAATGTCTAAAAAAGGAGTAAATTTTATTAGTTAGAGCCCTGGACACCATCTATATTTTCCAAGCATCCAGCCAATGCAATCATAAGCAAATTTTCACAGGAACGCCAATTTAGTACTAGTTCATGTTTGGTGGCAATGCAGTATGTCGAAAGACAAACATGTCCTGGAAATTGGTCTGTAGTTTGGGAAGACATAAGACTGGTAGATACGCTTTCTTTTCTCTCCTTTTTCCCCTTCTTTCCCTCCCTTTCTCCTTTTTTCCCTCCTTCCTTTCTTCCTTTTTTCCTTCCCTCCTTCCTTATCTCCCTCCTCACTTCCATTTTCCCTTTCCCCTTTCTCTTTTCTTTTCTTTTCTTTTCATGACAGGAAAATTATCTTAGACAAAACCCAACTGAGGCCTGTGGTTATTGCAATGCTTAAGTTATTGTGGAGGGTTTGGTCAAAAATGCTTCATCCTCTTAACATCCTCCCTGACTTATCCACTTTTGCTCACAACATGAGGCCCAAGTCATTGCTATCGTGACTAATTGTGCTAGGCCTCTCTTCCTGTACCATTCCAGAGATGAACACTGGTATAAAGATGAAGAGAAGCATATAGGACTGATTATAAGCTCTTTGAGTCCGGTATTGTTGACTCTAATATTTGAGGTCCTCAAAAAAAATTTTTATTTTACAAGATTTCAACTTTTTTGTTCCTTCTCTCTCTTCCCGCAAAACTAAACTACATAAGGCTATTATAGCTATCAATGAATAGCTATCCTCAAAACTTCTTTGAAAAATGAAATTAAAATAAAAAATGCTTTAAAATAAGTGATAAGGGCCAGTCACAGTGGTTCATGTCTGTAATCCCAGCACTCTGGGAGGCTGAGGTGGATGGATTGCTTGAGCTCAAGAGTTTGAGACCAACCTGAGCAAGAGCAAGACCCTCATTTGTACTAAAAATAGAAAAACTATCCAGGTGGATAGTACTGGGATAGTACTGGGCAGTCTCCCAGCCACTCAGGAGACTGAGGCAAGAGAATTGCATGTGTCCAAGAATGTGAGGTTGCTGTGAGCAATGACACCACGGCATTCTACTGAGGGGGACAAAGCGAGATTCTGTCTCAAAATAAAATAAGCTGCAGGGATGCAAGGTTAGGAGAGAAGAAGATGTGGAGAATGAGAATTAAGGAAATTATCCTCAATTCCCCCCTTTGGTTTTACCATTATAATTTTAAAATTACTTTGCTTCTTCTGCCCAGCTCAGAAGTGCTACAGAGATATCTGTCTAGGTATAGATAATAAAATTTATATTACAACACATTATTTATTAAGTAATATATGTATAGTATGCATATATGATGTGTGTCTATATATACATAATGTTTTCCTCTTCAACTATCTAAGGGATGATAGAATCAAGCATTAGTTTAAACTGCTAGATATGCATAAAGACTATGATAGTGTAGAAAAATAAATGCTACTACTAATATTACATGAGAACTATATATGAAGATTAAGAACCCCCAAAAGATGGGTGAAAAGTCTCAGAGAGATGGAGAAATAAAACATCCGTAACACTCAGCATTTGCAAGCTGATTCCTAAGGTCATGGGACCACATTATGCATTACAGTTCTCAAAGGAGCCATTTTACGGGTCATTCTCACTTCTGAATTCTGAGAAAAGTTCCTCTACCAACTCATTTGCTCAAAAGGTAAGTAAAATTTTTTATTTAATTGTCATTGAAGGGAGTGAGTGAGAGAAAACTCATTTTTCAGCAATCATCAAATTTAAGAAGCCCAATGCCTTGAGAAAGATCATTTGCTTTATTCTTATTTCTCTCTCTCTCTACACACACACACACACACACACACACACACACACACACACACACACACACACACACACACACACACACACACAAACATATATCTCCAGAGAGGTACAGAAGAAGAAACAGAAGAATATTTTCCCAAAAGCAGCTGGCCTTCACTTTGGTCCTCAGTTCATCTCTAAACAATCATGAAGCAAATTTTCAAGTTCTGAAAAAGCATCTAAGAAACATTAATTAGAACTCTAAGATTCAAACGCAAACAAACTAGAAAGTAGCAACATTCTTGTAGAAGTCAAATCAAGATTTAAAATTTTTGTTCTCAAAATCTCCTCTCTGATGCCTATACATTTCCCACCAAAAGTATGAAGCAAGGACTAGTATACTTTTAAGAGAAGCTTAGGATTATTTGCTCTTTGCTTCAAATAAAGACGGTACTCACGTCTCAATGTCAATTCAGTGAAAGCTAATTGTTATAGAAATATAAAGATATTTTTTCCTTTAGACTTAAGAGGTCTATTTTTGCATGTATTGATATTCTAAGCTTTAATACTTGATGATTTTCCTATTCTTTTTAGAATTTCTCCATGGGGCAAAGTTATGGAAGAAATAACTCTTCTTCTTGAGCTTTTCATTTCATTTCCATAGCTCTCCTACTCATCACTCTTCTTTAACCTCTGGGCAATCCTTGTTTTTAGGTCAGTGACTCTCACCTCTTGTTTTGAGCTAAAAAGATTAGAGTAGTTCATTGTTTTTGCTACTTGGAATTGAATTTTATTTATTTCATCTACATTCGTGCTTGTATCTTAGCTCTATGAAGTCTTATATCCAGCTGATAACTACTTCTGCACATTTTCGCCTAATACATTGCATTAGAAAATTTGAAGCTGCTTTTGTTATAAATTCCTGTCCTAATTTTTGTGTTTCTTGTTATCTTGCAGATGAACAATTAAGATTTCTCCTGTCCCTCTTTTGTTTGAAGTTAGACTAATAGCTATTCTTTGTAGACAAGCAGAAAAGATGGGTAACAACTCAGCCAAACTACAAATAAGAAACTAAAATGATACCATAGGTAACAATGGGCAGTCTGGATTCCCAGTATCCACTCTCTTTCCCTTCCTTACAAGCAAGGCTCTGATTCTGTATGTGCAAATCTATCCCTTTAATACAGTACAAATTTAAATTAAAAAACAATCACTGTCACAATCTCTCCTGTGCTATGGATGCCCATGCAACCTAGTTCTGGCCAGGCAGGTGCAAGTAGATGATCTCTGGATGGAGTGTCTAGCAGAGAAACTCAGCTCCCCCTTTAACTCCTGTGTTCTTCTTCTTATTGCCAAGAGCAAAGGTGCAATGCCTGCAGGTTCACTGGCCACCTTGTGATCATAAAGATGAAATCTACAATCCAAGGAAGCCAGAGTAGAAAGAAGAAGGAACAGCTCTCTCGAGATCACTTACAGGACAAAACCCAGAGCCCTATTTACTTAATCCACAAACGTAGAATTTTCTATCATTTACAACACATTTCTTACTATAGTAGCAAATAGAATAGTAATCAGAACTTTTAATGACATGACAAAAATCCCACCTGAGTTCATTTCAGTGAGGGATAAATTTAAAAAAAAAAAATCTAAAGAAGCTTAGCAACCAGAAACAAGTTAGGATTTGCTGTGGTATAATGCACCCAGCTTTCTTTGGGGCATACAAGTCCCTGAGTGGAAGCAACATTTCTGAACCTGTCAAAGCAATCTGCCTTTACCTGCAAGGCGCTCAGTCTAATGAGTGTAGCAAGGAATTAGAGCAGGTAGATAAACTCACCTTTTAGCTTTTAACAACACCTCTACACAGCCCTGTAATGTGGTAATCATATATCTGAATAGCCTTCTGGAAAAGGCAGGGGAGCTTCTAAAAAAAAAAATGTCAAAACTTCTCAAAAGACAAGTTTTCTTTATTTTTAGGACAATAACAGGTGCTTTAAATGTCTAATTTCTTCTTTTCAATTAATAGAAAATTATAGTGGCCATTTTTCTAAAGACTGACATTATTCCATAGCTTGACAGCTTTCTTCTTCCTTAAATGATAATAGCTGTAATAATCACTGGGAGAAGGCCATCCTTCCCCAACCCCCTCTAACAAAAGACATTCAAGTTCATTTCTTACATAGTGCTCTGAGCATATTCCTCTCCTAAACCTTTTCAGGCTGTCCTCATGCTGCTTGTGTTAACTGACATGACATAACCAAGAACTGCTGTCCTGTTGGTACAAAATTAAGTCTACTTTTTCACATTCTTTGATCATTCTCACAATATACCTGTGTTATTTATTATTTTTTAAAAAGCCTTTGCAGTCTTTTTGTTTTCCACTAGAAACTAAAGCTCCAAAAGATATTTTACACTTTCTGAAAAGATGAATCCAGTCTCCATCTCATTAAGAATAACCGCTGTCACTCATATATCAAATGTTGTCTTTAACTGAAAGTGTGTCTTAGTGATCTCCGTACACAAGTAAGTGTCTCTAGAGTTTCAACCAAGAGGCACACTGAGAAGCTGCGTTAGCTCTGGCATTCTCTTAAAACCATAGTTTTAGCAGACATTGCACTTGCGGATAATGCAGATCTTGTTTGTGTCATACATCTAGAATGTATAAAGCTTATCAGCTACTGAATGATATGATGTGAAGGAGAACTGGCTAAAGTCTACCTTGAAGGTATTAGCATTCTTCACAGTGGAAATAGTGCCAATACAGTTAAGAAGTCATGGGAAAATAAGACATTTGAAAGACTCCAATGCACAAAGAGAAGTAGTTATGTGCAATCCTAGTTCTAAAGCTTTTATGTAGTCACTAAACCAAGTACCCTGGGGGGGTCTGTCAGGTGAGAATGTGTTTCATTTAACATTGAAATGAATGCATGTTATTCTATATTACTTCTGATTTATATTATTCTTTATTTTTTGATGATGATTTTTCTTTATTACTTATATTTTTATGTGTCTTACAGATTTACATTATTCTTAAAAAATAGCTTCCTCCCTTCCACTCCACTTAACCCAGTTAATACGGTTTTACTGGTTTTATTAAATTATGTAAACTTTAATGAATGAGACATGAGGTGGAAGCATATGTTTGCTTGCTTTTACCTGACCTCTTTGGATGTGACTATTCATTCTTCCCTTGTCCCGATTTTCCCATCTATCCCTGCTGCCCCCCTCTTGTCCTGCGCCACCTCTCTGCTTTGTTGCCTTATTAAAACCAGGTCTCCTAAAAATATTACCCATATCTCGGGTTCTACAGAGTACTGCGTATTCCAAACTCAGCCCTTCCCCATCTGACTCCAACCTCCACTTTCACTCTAGGTTTCCTGCACAGGATTTTTTTGCATTCTGCTGTGTGCCTTTATTCACAATTTCCTCTTCTTTCTCAGCTCTCAAAATTCTTTGTCCTTTCCAGATAAGAACACCTGGAGTGTTTTCCAAGTCTTTACCCCATACCACCCACCTCTCCAATTTCCTTGGTTCTGAATGACAGCACCTACCTTTGAACTTTTGTCATGCTCATAGGGAGAAAATGAAGATCAGGAGTAAAAGTTCTGTGAAGAGACAGATTCAAATCCTGTCTTTATCACTTGATGTAACCCTAGAAAGTTTATTTTTATTTTCTCTAAAGTAAGAATATGGCCAGGCATGATCACTCATGCCCATAATCTCAGCAATTTGGGAGGCCCAGGTGGGAGGATTGCTTGAGGCCAGGAATTTGAGACCAGCCTGGGTAACACAGTGAGACCCTGTCTCTACAAAAACTAAAAATATTAGCCTGTCTAGTGGTGTGCACCTGTAATCCCAGCTACTTGGGAGAATGAAGTGGGAGTTTGTGGTTACAGTCAGCTAAGATCATGCCACTGTACCCAGTGTTGGCAACAGAATGAGATCTCCTCTTAAAAAATAAATAAAATAAAGTGACAACAACAATAATATAGTACACATGAATTCTTAGAACAATATGTCCATTAGGTAAATAGTAAATATTTGCTATGGTTATTTATAGTCATATATTTTTACTTCTCTATTGTTATTGTCATATTTATCTCTGGATATCTTTTCCTTCCAACTAGATGTTTAATTAACTGAGGTAAGATCCTTTTTCTAAAGTTTTTGGGTCCCTAGTTTCACCTACAAGTATGTTGCTTATAGGTGCTCAAAAAGGGTTTGCTGATAGACTGAGGTTGCTTGTACAGTGCCAAGACTCATCAACAAAGGATCCCACATAAAAGCTGACAAAAAATGTTTTCATAAGTTTCTAATGAAGTGAAATCTTTTAGTTCTCACTTCAAAAATCTCTGCAAAATGAAAGGCATATATCCAAGGGAAAGAACTGTTGTTTCTTAACCAAATGCTCCAAGATAAAGTTGGGTAGTTTAAAATAGCCAAAGAAATGGAAGAGTATATTTAGAATTCATTTTATTTTATTATCACATCTTATCTATCAAAAGCATGTTTACCACAAACTATTTAACATGCAGGTTTTGTATCCACACCACATTGTTAGATATACAATATAGGCATTAGTAAAACTCTAAAAAGCGCATAAGAAATAATACTAATGAATTGGAGTATTTCAAATTGCACTTTCATTGTGCACATAAGAAGCATCACCTTGGGTCTGCAGGTCAAGATAAATAGTAATATCTTATGGTAGATAAATCAGGAAGAAATAAGAAACTCTTTGGAGAAGAAAATGTTGCTATGGAAACCTTAATGTTCATAAGCTGCTTTTGAAGGCTCTTCTACCTTGCCAGATTTTTTGCATTTATCTTTCTTTCAAACTTTTTATTTAAGAAAAAAATTAAAATGACCTTTTTAGTACTAGGACCTAAAATGTGATGATGACAATCTACCTCCCAGCCTTCTAAGATCCATGTTAATTACTTGTCCTGTGCCCTGCTCCATAGCATGAAGATGACTTAATCAGGGTTGAAAAGCAAGTGGAGGGCTGCAGTGTGTTTGAGATTGATTGGACCTTCTTTCCACAGTGAAGCTATGGGTAGCAACTGGAGCAGGGTCTTCCTTCACTGAAGCATTTTAGTGCCAGGTCACAGAGCTGACAAAGATGCTTTTTTAAGCACAAGTTTAAAGCCATTTTGAAATGTTTCCTTGGCACAGAGCTATGTGAACTCCCCAAAGTTGGTGTCAATTGAGATAGGAAAGTGTTATTTGTAGAATTCACAAATAAATCACAAGTGTCAGAACTGAGTCTAGAAACTTTTGGCTCTGAACTTTGTAAATTTTATTTATTTTTTTCCTCAAGTAACTTAAATGTAACACAGCCACCCACGTGTCTGGTAAGCTGAGACTTAATGAGGCTTAATCGCTGAATCGACTTCCGCATTGCGAGTCTTATCTGTTTTCTTCAGTTGCTGCCTTTGCTCCCCTCACTCTCTGCCCACATACTCAGCAGCAATTGTCTGTGAGGAATTATTTTTCCTCACTTTGAGTCACCAGGGTTGAGCTCAAGATAGACAGTTTGGCCAGATGCAGAGGAAGTAGTCACTGACAGGATTCCTTGCTGAACAACATACCAGATTGTGGATGAGACCTCTGATCTGCTTGTATCTGCTATAGTCTCCTACAACATTTCTTAGAGTCACCAGGCTCCCTGCTTATCCTACCCCAAAGGCTGAGAATTAGAACCCGAGAAAATGTAAATGGACACCAGTAAATTACAGAAGATTTCAATTAAAACAATTTTTCTTTAGAATGAATCATTGCCTACTTACAAAAATATGGATGGACTGTGGGCTATCCACTCATTAAGATGTTGGTATTATCTATGGACATATTATATAAGAGAATACAGAGAGCCAATGTCATTTTAGAAATGGATCCTATAACAAAGAGTAATAGCTTGATGCCTCTCGACACCTACGAAGAAGAAACAAAATGAAAATGAAGACATAAAAAACCTACATCTTATTATTGGATTCTTAGCCGTAACTGATTCTAAAGTCTTACTTCAAATCTCTTAATTCAAGCTTCTCAAAAATGCCCCTGAGGGTGGCACCTGTGGCTCAAGGAGTAGGGCGCCGGTCCCATATGCTGGAGGTGGTGGGTTCAAACCCAGCCCTGGCCAAAAGAAAAAAAAAATTAAAAATGCCCCTGAGAAAATGCTCTGACTTCTTTTACACTGATGAACATCTTATCTATTTCCATAAAATAAGATAGGATAGAATAAATTACATCGAATGCAACTGTAGTGACTAATCAGCATATTACCTAGTTTTGTGGATTATCATTCACTTAAAAGAACTATACTTGAAAGTCTAAATGCATATATGGGTTAAATTTATTTCTAAAAGTTTCACATCATTTCCTTGGCATAGAGTGATACTATCAATTGCATTTCTATTAACAATTAGATGCATCACTTAAATCTACAATGTTTTTCCTAAAAATCTAATTGGCTTAAAATGTAAAATCATATCTATTTTTCAGAATGAAGGGGCAGTTTATAAGAATATTCTAGTAGGACTATCTCAAAAAAAATTACAGAATTAGTTGTCTGAAGAATTTTTACATCTTATCGATTCAAATGTCTTCAAGATGGTTATCATTCCATAGGTAAGGAGTAGGGCATAATATTGATATAGTAGTGTAAATAGGGGACTAATGATGGAAATCACATAATATAAATGATACTAATCTACATTTTTATATTCAATACATAAAAATTAGCCCCCCGTTTTTACTAAATTTGTACAATCAACAGTTTCTATTTGCTGACTTATCTTGCATTTCTCTTTCTAGATCACCTCAAGATATGTTCATGGGTTCTAATTCTGTTTTCTCAGTTTGCATTCCACTGTTATTTAAATACTAGGTGTTACTTAACACCTTACACCTATCTGCCACTTGATTCCAGTGAGAAATATTTCATCTGGATCTGTTTCTTCCAAGTGAATTTACCCACTGTCACTCCTAATTCATTTAAGATTAATTAAAAACCTGATTCCTTAAAAGAATATTCTGAAAATATAGAAAAAATAGGGCAACATGAAATTTAAACAGAATCTTATCTACCAGCTGAGAGTAGGGTTTTATTTTAAAATATATAGATGGCAGCAGTAACGTTCTTAGGACTTGGGTTTATTTTTGATCCTGGCTCAACCCAATCACTTAAATTTCCGTCGTAAAGTGATATCATTGCATCAGATCAGACATAGTTTATATGATGTACTTCCTGTTGCTAACTTGCTCAGGAAAAAAGAAAAAGTTACAGTAATCAATTAGCACTCCTTTGAGGCATAAATGGGAATGAAAATATATAAATTTCATCTATTTACCATGTCTGGATTGCATGTTCTTTGAAAATTGTTTTATCTACTTCACTTTTATTTACAACATTTAATACAAATAAATCCTGCTACGTAATAAGGTAAAGAAAAAAATGTATAGACTATCTTGACAATTACATAAAAGACAGGCAGTGTGTGTGACAAAGCTTCACAGAAACCAATGGTAATGAAAGTAAAATAATTTCTCATGCATTCCCCTATTCATTTATAATATTTTAAGTTATCAAACTCTTTAGAAATATATTAAATACAAACTGTTTGATGGAGTAATACAAGGACTTGGGATATAAAAATAAATAATAGACTACCTTTTCCTTGTTTAAGCACTCATTAATTTTCATAATGACTTTGTAGAGTTTTAGGAATTATCAATACAATTTTACAAATGAAGAATCTGAAAATCAAGTGAAACTAATGGAAGTAGCAGAATCAAAACTTGATCATTGATCTGTTGACTCCCTTGACCTAAATAATCAGGAACTCAACTTTTCCAAGTCAAAAACCATTTTTTTTCCTTTTTCTTTTTTTTTTTGGAGACAAAGTCTCCTTCTGCTGCCTTGGGTAATGTTCACAACAACCTCAGACTCCTGGGCTCAAGCAATCCTCTTGCCTCAGCTCTTGAGTAGCTGGGACTATAGACTCCAGAAACCAAATTTTTTAAATTTAAGTTCTGTACCAATTATGTACATTACTCTGCTCTAATAAAGGACAGTCTTATTTATTACAAATAATTAATAAAATAATGAATGTGAAATATTTTGAAAATTGCAATATACCATAAAATATTGATTATTCTAAGACTGTGCTTCTTAAAATATAGGTACAACTTTTATAATTTTTAGCATTAGAAGTTTTCTGCTAAAAACCAAAAATAATCATATAGATTTAATGTTTCTAAGTACATATATTCTCCAAAAATAGGAAAAGAATTTTGCAGACCTTTCCAAATACAGTCATATATCATACATACACTTAATGACAAAAATGGATTCTGAGAAGTGTATCATCGGGCAATTTTGTCATGTGTGAACATCAGACAGTGTACTTACACAAAGCAAGATGATATAGTCTACTACACGCCTATGTTAAATGGTATAACCTATTGCTCCTAGTCTAAACACTTGTATAGCAGATTACTGTACTTACTGTATTGGATGCTGTGGGAAATTGTTAACACAGTAGTAGATATTTGTGTATCTAAGCATATCTGAAAATAGGAAAGGTACAGTAAAAATATGGTATTGTAATTTTATGGGACCGTCATCAAATACCAACTATGTAATTGGCCAAAACATCGTTCTGTGCTGCAGGACTATATATGAATTCTAACGGGACAGCAGTTTAGGAAAACATGTTAACTTGAATGGAAGTAGAACAGAGGCTAATATGGCCATATTTAAAAGGAGTTTGTTTAATCAGAAGGCACCTATGTGAATTTGTTTCAAGCAGAACTCATATCTTGAAGTGTAGCTTTACTAATCCTTCATAACATAATTCCTAAAATGCCATTTGGTAGCAAACTGTAGAACTCCTATAAGGTGGTAGATGCTGGAACACTTTACAGATAGGCAAACGTGGTCTGAGCCTGGTGCTAGGGTATCATCCAACTTCTTTATGTCAACACACTTAAGAAATAAAAAAAGGGGTTATTTATCTTTTCTTGCTGATTTAAAACTGCAAACTAGTACAACCTCTATGAAAAGTAGTAAGGAGAAACCTCAAAGAACTAAAAAGAACCTACCATTTGATCCAGCAACCCCACTACTACGTATTTACCCAAGAGTGGCGGGTGGAGGGGGGAGGAGACACTTGTAATTGAATGTAACAGCACAATTCACAATTGCAAAGATGTGGAAACAACTCAAATGCCCTTCAACACATGAATGGATATGGATTAATAAAATGTGGTATACATACCATGTTGTATACCATACAATATTACTTAGCCATAAAAAGAAAAAATAGTAACCCGTATCTTTTGTAACAACCTGGAGGGAGTTAGAGACCATTCTCCTAAGTGAAGTATCATAAGAATGGAAAAACAAACACCACATATACTTAATACGAAGTTGGAACTAGTTGATAAACACTTATATGCACATATGGAAGCAAAAGTCAACGGAATTCAAGTGGCTGAGAGGGGAGAATGAGGATTGGTAAATTCACACCTAATGGTACATGGTACCCTTTCTGGGTGTAGGGCACACTTAAAACTTTGACTTAGGACATATAAAACCAAACTGTATAACCAAAATGTGTATACTTCTGTAAAATTCTGAACTTAAAAAAGATCCTATCAGAAAATCTTTTTTTTTTTTTCTTTTTTGTAGAGACAGAGTCTCACTGTACCGCCCGTGGGTAGAGTGCCGTGGCATCACACGGCTCACAGCAACCTCTAACTCTTGGGCTTATGCGATTCTCTTGCCTCAGCCTCCCGAGTAGCTGGGACTACAGGCGCCCGCCACAACGCCCGGCTATTTTTTTGTTGCAGTTTGGCTGGGGCTGGGTTTGAACCCGCCACCCTCGGCATATGGGGCCAGCGCCCTACTCACTGAGCCACAGGCGCCGCCCCAGAAAATCTTTTAATTGGAAAAACATTTTTAAATAGAAATAAGAAAAGTGATAGGTTGACACATAATGTCTTCTCTGTGCAGTTTCACTTAGACATGATATCAACATTTTTTTTCTTCTGGAAAGTCCCAGAGATATACTCACTTTATTAAATCAAAGTGCTGAAATCTAATAAAAGCATTCTTAAAGATATAGCCACATATTTGTCCCTAGGGAAATAAGTAGGACCATACAAAATTACTTTCTTTTTCTTTCTGAAGCTTTGGAGTTTGCTAAAGGTTCTAATTTCATGCTGTTTTTATGCCATATTTGAATTCATTTGTTTTCAATTTCCCACATTTCCCATGGCCCCAATTGACTTGCTACTATTTAAACTCCCCCTCAATGGACTATTTAATGTTTTTGTTTATTTGGAGCAAATATTATTTTGTTCCTTTTATTCCAGAGAAAGAAAACTTTGATCTCATAAGCAATTCTCTAAATCCCTTAATTTAGTCTGGTATAATTCCCGCTATACATTTTGGTAGTAGTTGGAGTATGAAGTCTATGCTTATTATTTTAGACTATAAATTTGGATCTGAGCAACCTTCTGGTTAATAGATTAACTCCTATTGTGTCTCTGAAGTTGATGTGATCAATCAAGTGAGTCATTAGGTTTCTATCAATACCTTTCATTTTGGTCTAGGTGTATAAGAGTACTGAAAAGGTAAGCAAAATAATAATAACAGCAAAGATAAGATGATAATTTTGAAGAACGGGCAGAGCAATGACCCTTTCTGAAGAACACAGAAAGAAGTAAAGGAGGATGGAGGGCAAGGAGGTGCAAGAAGCAGAAAGCAAACTTGGAAACATGGTCATGAGGGGCTACTTGAAGCATCCCGTAAAAAAACAAGTGTCATTTACTTTTAAAAAAATTTTTTTTTATCATACTAACAGTTGCATATAGTTAAAATTTAAATGAAATTGAGTGGCTTTTAAGAAAACAGGAGCAAAAAGATTGTAAAAGCTCTCTGCAGTTCCCTCATCCAAACTTCTTAATTCTTCAGAAGAAGCTATTTTGAAGACACTTAGATGATTTTTCTGGTATTTTTCTCCATACTTAAAAAATATGAGTTTTGGGGGGAGGAGGCAAGATGGAGGACTGGAGCCAGCTTTCCACAGAGGTTCCCATCCAGAAGGAGAGTTAAAGGATAGAAGTTTAGCAAGTAAGCTGATGCTTTGGAGCTGAACCAAGAGAGAAGGTTGAAGAGTGCACATCAACAATAGGTACAAAATCCATCACCAAGCGGACAGGAGTCCCCTCCCCCTAGAGAACGGCTCACAGTATACTTTCTACAAACAAATGAGCAGAGTTCAGATCTCCTATTTTATCCCATGAGAGAGACCCTTTACAAACCAGAACTCCTTCCCCAGAGAGGACCCACTAGTGTGCTGTGGCATTCTCCCACCAGGCATAAAACTGAACACAGACTCTACCCACAATTATGAACTCCCAGAACTCCCCTTCACTCTCACCCCAAGGTCTGGAAGCCTGTCTCCCATGGAGTTCAGGCACTTGGGCATTTTCTTGAGAGGTGTGGATGGGGGTTGGGCTGTTGCAGGTCTGTGCTGGTTCTGTGGCACAGGTGTTGAGCAGGGACAGGGACGGTGAAGTGAGGGAGCCATACGGGAGAGGGAGAAGTGGTGCCCTAAGGCACAGTGCAGGAGCAGCAGTGGCAGGAACAATAGGGCTCACACCCCTGGGGATATTTTGGAGAGACACTTTCCGCCTTTCTTAACAACCAGAGGGAGCCAGGCCTCTACTGCAAAGGCAGTCCTAAGAGGGAAATTTATAGCATTGCAGTCCTTTCTCAAGAGAATAGAAAGAGAGGAAGTTAACTTAATGGAACATCTCAAGCAACTGGAAAAGGAAGAACATTCCAATCTCAAACCCAGCAGAAGAAAAGAAATAACCAAAATTAGAGCAGAATTAAATGAAATTGAAAACAAAGGATTATACGATAGATCAATAATTTTAAAAGTTGTTTTTTTGAAAAGGTCAATAATATAGATAAACCTTTGGCTAATCTAACCAGGAATAAAAGAGTAAACTCTCTAATTTCATCAATCAGAAATGGCAAAGACAAAATAACAACAGACTCCTCAGAAATTCAATAAATTCTAAATGAATATTACAAGAAACTCTATTCTAGGAAATTCAAAAATCTGAAAGAAATAGACCAATACTTGGAAGCACGCCACCTTCCTAGACTTAGCCAGCATGAAGTGGAAATGTTGAACATGCCTATATCAAGTTCTGAAATAGCATCAACTATACAAAATCTCCCTAAAAAGAAAAGTATGGGACCAGATGGTTTTACATCAGAATTCTACCAAACCTTTAAAGAGGAACTAGTACCCATATTACTTAACCTTTTCCAAAACACAGAAAAGGAAGGAATACTACCCAACACATTTTATGAAGCAAATATCACCTTGATCCCCAAACGAGGAAAAGACCCAACAAGAAAAGAAAATTATAGACCAATATCCCTAATGAATGTTGATGCAAAAATATTCAGTAAGATCCTAGCAAACAGAATCCAGCAACACATTAAACAAATTATACACTACGACCAAGGGAGTTTTATCCCAGGGTCTCAAGGCTGGTTCAATATACATAAATCTATAAATATAACTCAGCCCATAAACAAAATAAAAAACAAAGGCTATATGATTCTCTCAATTGATGCAGAAAAAGCTTTGTATAATAAGCTTTTCATGATCATAATACTTAAGAAAATTGGCATAGAAGGGACATTTCTTAAAGTGATGGAGGCCATCTACAAACCCACAGCCAATATCATACTGAATGTAGTTAAATTGAAATCATTTCCACTCAGATCAGGAAGCAGATAAGGTTGCCCATTGTCTCCACTGCTTTTTAACATTGTAATGGAAGTCTTAGCCATCACAATCAGGCAAGAAGGTGATCAAGGGTATCCATATAGGGTCAGAAGAGATCAAACTTTCACTCTTTGCAGATGATATGATTGTACATCTGGAAAACATCAGGGATTCTATTACAAAACTCTTAGAAGTGATGGAGGAATATACCAGCGTCTCAGGTTACAAATTCAACACTCATAAATCTGTAGCCTTTATATATACCAACAATAGTCAAGCTGAAAAAAACAATCAAGGACTCTATTCCATTCACAGTAGTGCCAAAGAAGATGAAATATTTGGGAGTTTAGCTAACAAAGGACATGACAGATCTCTATAAAGAAAATATGAAACTCTAAGAAAAGAAATAGCTGAAGATGTTAACAAATGGAAAAACATACCATGCTCATGGCTGGGAAGAATCAACATTGTTAAAAAGTCCATACTACCCAAAGCAATATACAATTTTAATGCAATCCCTATTAAAGATCTACTGTCATACTTTAAAGATCTTGAAAAAATAACACTTCGTTTTATATGAAATCAGAAAAAACCTCAAATAGCCAAGACGTTAGTCAGAAATAAAAACAAGCAGGAGGAATCACGCTACCAGACCTCAGATTATACTATAAATCAATAGTAATCAAAACTGCATGATACTGGCCAAAAACAGAGAGACAGATGTATGGAACAGAATAGAGAACCAACAGATGAACCCAGCTACTTACCGTTATTTGATCTTCCATAAGCCAATTAAAAACATTCAGTGGGGAAAAGATTCCCTATTTAACAAATGGTGCTGGGTGAACTGGCTGGCGACCTGTAGAAGACTGAAACTGGACCCACACTTTTCACCATTAACTAAGATAGATTCTCACTGGATTAAAGATTTAAAATTAAGATATGAAACTATAAAAATACTTGAAGAAAGTGCAGGGAAAACACTTGAAGAAATTGGCCTGGGTGAATACTTTATGAGGAAGACACCAACCCACCCCCAGCAATTGAAGCAACATCAAAAATACATTACTGGGATCTGATCAAACTGAAAAGCTTCTTCAGAGCCAAGAATACAGTAAGTAAAGCAAGAAGACAACCCTCAGAATGGGAGATGATATTTGCAGGTTATGTCTCTGACAATCTTTTAATAACCAGAATCCACAGAATCAAACATATTAGGAAGAAAAGAACACGTGATCCCATCTCAAGAGAAATTTCTCTGAATAAGACAGGTGCACAGCCTACAGACCCATGAAAAAATGCTCATCATACTTAATCATCAGAGAAATGAAAATCAAAACTACTTTGAGATATCTAACTCCAGTAAGATTAGCCCAGATCACAAAATCCCAAAACCAGGGATGTTGGCGTAGATGTGGATAAAAGGGAACACTTCTACACTGATGGTGGGAATGTAAACTAATTTGTTCCTTTTGGGAAGATGTTTGGAGATCACTTAGGGATTTAAAAATAGACCTGCCATTCGATCCTTTAATTCCTCTACTAGGTATATATCCAGAAGACCAAAAATCACTTTATAACAAAGATATTTGTATCAGAATATTTATTGTAGCCCAATTCATAATTGCTAAGTCATGAAAGAAGCCCAAGCGCCCATCAACCCATGAATGGATTAATGAATTGTGATATATGTACACCATGGAATATTATGCAGGCTTAAAAAGATGGAGACTTTACCTCTTTCATGCTTACATGGATGGAGCTGGAACATATTCTTCTTAGCAAAGTATATCAAGAATGGAAGAAAAAGTATCCAATTTGCTCACCTCTACTATGAAACCAATTTATAAACACCCCCACTTTCATATGAAAGCTATAACCCAACTATAGCCCAAGATGAAGGGGAAAAAGGAGATGGAGGGAAGGAGTGGAGGGAGGATGGGTGGAGAAAGGGTAATTGGTGGGACCACACCTATGGTGCATTTTAAAAGGGTACAAGTTAAATCTACTATGTATAAAATATAAATGTTTTAAGACAATAACTAAGAAAATGCGGTGAAGGCTATGTTAACTAGTTTGATGGAAGTATTTCAAATCGTATATAAAACCAGCACATTGTACCCCATGATTGTATTAATGTACACAACTATGATTTAATAAAAAAAAAAAAATAAGTGTTTTAATTCTCAGTCTTTCATTGAAAAACTTGAAGACAAGTTTATTCTGTGGAATTAACTTCTCTTTCCCTACCTCATTATATTTAAAGAAATAAAGACTTTTGGTTGAAATGATATAATTTGCACTAATATATATATATATATATATAATCTCCAATATGTAGCCAACTAATTTATTATAATTTTTTTGTAACTCATGCAATATGTTACTTAAATAGTATATAACTTTACAATCTCAAAAAAAATAAAGAAAATTAAATATCCTTTGGTAAATGAATAATAACTGAAAAATTCATAGAATGGAATATTACTCAGCAATAAAGATAAACAAAGGGAGAAATGGAATAATCTGATGCATGCAACAACACGTATTGACCACAAATGTATTAAGCTTCGTTAAGAAAAAAAGCCAGACTTGAAAACCTACATACTTTATAATTTCATTTATATTACACTGGGAAAAAACAAAACTATGGAGCCGACAGACTGCTGGTTGCCGGAGTCTGGGAGTGAGAGAGGGGGTGGCTATCAGGATAAAGAGGAAATTCAAGAGTCTCAATCTTGTGATGGTCACGTGACTATATTTCTCAACATAGGTAGACCTGTATACTAAAAAGAGTAAATTTTACTGAATATAAATTGTACCTTAAGACAAAATTTAAAAAATCTTAAAAATAATATATTCATTTGTTGCATAGTTCTCTTTGCCCTTAACATTTTTCTGAACACTCTGATATATCCATCAAATAGCAAAAAGTACTTCATTTCACAAGTGTTCACTACAGTATATAATCTACCACTTATTTTTATTCCCAGGTCCTCCCTCCTGTGGCCCTCAGTCTTGCTACTCTTTTATGGACTGATAGTTCCTCAGGCCTGATGCACAGTTGTTATTCTGGGATTTCTGTTTAATAATTTTCAGAGTAGATATCTTCTTGTTTTGTGCTCTGCTGCCTCCTCTTCATTGCTTACTGCTTCTTTTTAAGGAAGACTAGTTGCTTGCCATTTAAGGAAATAGGTATAATTAACTTTCATATAAAATACTTTTATATTTACATATAAATGTAGTGCCCTAAGGTAGAATAAATCAGATAGATTTGGACAGAGGATCCAGAACCTGAGGCCACAGAATAATTGGACAAAGCAATTGCCCAGCTGCTAACAAAGGGATTTCCCACACTTCTCCCAGAGTGTTTATAGAGAAGAATGAAGAGGCAGGCTGGGGAAAAGCGCTCGTTCTCATAACCCACAATTGCATCAAATAATGAAAGATTGTCAAAGACCTATAGGGAAATAAGTAGGATCCTGAAAATGATTTAACTGTGCTTAAGCCTTTGGCCTCTGGTGGAGAGCCTTGCTCTGCTTTATAAGAACTACATTTAAATCCCCAAGGCCTCTGACTTTCTTATTCCTTTCCCTGGCCCACACTCATTTCTTCTCTACTTGTGGAAAACTTTCTCTTCCTTAAGGCTCAGGTTCACTATATCCTTTCACTCCAGACAAAATTCATTCCCTAGTTCCCCTCTCATGTCCCCTTTGTTTATAACTGTGTAGTCAATGGACACTTTAAAACACAACCCAGATGTAGATACATTTAATTTTCTGTCTCAGACAAAGAATATATTTAATTTTCTTTCCTTCTTGGTGAGAGAAAAAACCAAAAGCAAAAACAAAAACAAAAATTCTTATTCTTAGCAACTCAAGATAACTGAGTCGCTTTCTTTTTAAAACATAATTTCCTATATTTAACTCTCTCACTCACATATTTAGATATGCCCTAAATATTTCTTGGCTCCACCTCCTCCTGTCTCCCTCCCCACCCAGTGTGGGAGGCCCAGCTTCTAGTCTTTGCAACTCTCTGTAAAATTCACCTGGCTTCCCACTTCCCTGTACCTCAATGTTTGCATCTATATTAGGAGAAAGTGGAATAAAAGATTTTGAACTCATCTTCTTGAATGAAACATGTAAGCTTCTCAGAAAACATATTGACTCTAGAAAACTAGAGAAATTAGCACTAAACTTTCTAAATTATGTAGGTTCTAGGCCTATATGAGTTGACCCATGAGGCTTTTTCAATTTCCTTTGGCTGATGTGCAATGGAACTTCCATCCATTTTTAAAGAAGTACATATAACTTCTCTAGGGAACATGAAAAAAAAGTAGCCCAGGCTTTTTAGTCTTCCACTGTCTGCTTGGCTTCCTCCATTTCTGACCTTGGAAGTGAGTCCAGTTGCCTTTAGGACCTTAGAGTAAAATTTATACCCCGTCTGTGTCTATAATGCTCTCAACCCAGGCCCCTATCTTCACCTCCAAACTCACTGGGCTTGAATGCTCATCCGCATGCTCCCATCACAACACACTCTTTCTCACACCTGTGCTCACTTGGAGGATGTGCCACTCCTCTCCACTTCTCTTTTTGTTCTCATCTTATCTTATAGATGAACTCCTCAGAGAGGCCTTTCCTGATGACACTAACTAAAATATGATATTCCTGTTTTTCTTCATAACTACATTAATTTTCTACTTAGGACTTAAAAATTATCTCATTTTTTCTAGAATACCAGCTTCATAAGGGCAGAGATCCTAAATCTCTAGCTCATTACCTGCAAGATATTTTTTGAACAAGCAAATGAATGAGCACCAGAAAAAAAATTAAATAAAGAAATATACAGTTGTAAGACTTTTCTCTATATGTTTTCTGGCTTCAGTAGAAACAAATCTTTGGAAAATTATGACCTACCTACCATAAAAATACCCAGGATTTTCTATGATGGAAGCCAGTTTTAAGAATCCCAACCTTGAGAACAATGTATTTACCAAGACCTTAAGGAAAATAATGGAAAGCAGAGAGTTGTGCATGAAAATGTAAGTCAAATATCTTGTAATACTTTTGTTGGAAGGAATGATACCATTCTTGGAGCTAAGACACCTAGTGAGCAAATGGCTCTAACACTTCACTTTGTGACCTTTTTTTAGCAGTTAGAATCACTATTGTCCTAATTGAAACTGCATTGATCACATGATTTATTTCTGCATTTATTTATCTTGGTGTCTATTTAACAAATAGGAAGATAGCATTTATGTGGAGTATGCAGCACATTGAGTTACTCGATTATCATTTCCACTCCTCTGTAGTGTGCCCTCCTACACTTCTGAGGCTAGAAATCAAAACACAAAACATTGAGATTCTCTTGCAGCTATATTTCTGTGCGTGATATAAGCTCTGCTAAAAAAGAACACATTCATAAAAAATTTGGAATATGAGAGTAACCAGTGTGAGACAGTGGCCCTGAGCAAGAAAATCAGATATTTTGGCAAATACGTTCATGGAAACATTTACTTATCCCATGGCAGCTGTGGTAGAGGGTCCACTGTCAGTGCCAAGCAGCTGGAAGGACCAACAGTTTAGGAATTCCTCCTGGTTACATAGGTCTAGATAGGCTTGCAGACATCCAGCATGTCTGAGGCGTGGAGTGGGAATCTAGATCTTTTAGAACAGTGGTCCTCAACCTTCGTAATGACATGACCCTTTAATACACTTCCTTATGTTGTGGTGACTCTCCAACCATTAGCAATGAAAATATTTATGGTTGGGGGTCAGCACAACATGAGGAACTGCATTAAAGGGTCGTGGCATTAGGAAGGTGAGAACCACTGCTTTAGAGGTTTCATGAGGTTCAGAGTTGCCCAATCTTTTAAGCCTCACTAAATACCCCATTAGCAAAAACAGTCCTTCTTTAGGCTTTTAATGCAATTGTTTTTGTTTGCTTGAAGACCCTATATTGTCAGCTGACAATAATTATCCTGCAAAGGTAAAATAATTTCCTTCATTCCCAGCTTTAGTCTCTTTATTTTCATCACATTTATAGTTATATCTACAACTAACATGTACCAGGGGGTTAATTATAATGTCAAACACAGTGGAAGACTGACTTACCACCAAGTTGCAGGTTTTGCTAATTCATTTTGGCAATAACTTGGGTACCCTGAGAATAGACTATGAGGAAATACAGATTGAAGTCGAGCTGAATGCACTGATATGAGGGCGCTTAGCAGAGACTGTGTATTCACGCGGTGGTTTAAACAACTGGGAGTGGCTCCGTTTGCTTGGTTCATTAAAAGAAATGTGGCTGTACTTCTGGCCTATTACAATGTTGAGATTATAGAAATTCCTTATGTATAATAAAGAAAGGAATTTAAAACATGTAGCATAAATGTTGAAGTAGATTTATCATCTACAGTTCAATGGCCTACCAGCGATGTTCAAACTGTATGCAGTCCACAGGCCACATGCGGATTACCCGAGGACTTTTTGCTTATCTGTGGTGGCAGTTGTCACAAAACTTACGCACAGCCCTTTTTTTTTTTTTTTTTTTGTCATCACCTTTCATTAGTATTTGTGTGCTGAATATATGGCTTAAGAAAGTTCTGATTTTTCCAATGGGGTACAGAGAACCCAAAAGGTTGGACACTTCTGTACCTTTATCTATGTCCGCTATAAGACGCAGAGACCCCTCCTTAAACACAGGAATTGAGGAATAAATTGATGAGGTGAGTGCCAACGTTTTTATAAAGACCTGAGCAGCTTCATCTATAAGCCTCGAGGAAGGTAAGATATTATAATTGAGAAGTGATTCCTGATTTCAGTGTAGAAAAATGGTTTCCAGAGTGGTAGAAAGCCAGCACCAGAGGCAGGGTAAGTGGTTACCAGAGAAGGCACAAGTAAGAGGACTTATTTACTAGAAAAGAGATGTGTAATGACAATTATGCAGTTCTTAAGCATATTCTTCTAAAGCCTACCTAATCTGTGTAAATAATAACAATAAAAAAAACACAACAACTTAAGATCTGATGAACAGAGGCCTGACTTTAGCATCTGGCAGAAGCTCCTCAGGACTGAGTTAGTCAATGTACAAGCCCAGATACCAGGGCCATTCAATAAAGGCCAGAAGTATTGGAGAAATGCCTATACAAAATCCATCATGAATTTGTATTATAAATCTTCTTCCTGGACTTCCTTTTCTGAGTTATCCTTTACTGGGTTAAACATGAACCAGAAAAATTGAAATGCCCATATTTGGGAGTGAGAATAGATTTATTGATTACTGGGTCTGAGGTAACTCTAAGCCTTGAGAACACAGATTTACCCTGTGTGGTCCATCAGTCATAGAGGGGGGATTGGGCAGATCAGATGGTAAATAGATTTTTGACCTAACCATTGAATCCATTAACCCAATCTGTGACTATTATCTCATTCCTGGATATTTAATTGGAATGGAAACTTGTGGCAACTACCAGAATCCCAGCGTTGTCCTCCAGACCTGGAGAGTGAAAACAATAATGATAGAAAAAGCAAATAGAAGCCTCTAAAGTTTTTTCTCTCTATCAAAAATCTAACCAAAAGCAGAAGCTTATTCTTGAGTAAACTACAGAGATGAGTGCCACCATCAAATACTTGAAAGATGCAGCACAGTAATTGTTAAAGCATCTCCACTCTAACATGTCTCCGTGGCCTGTGTGGAAGACAGATGAGCTTTACATTCTGATTACAGCTGCTTTTCCAGCTTTGGTCTCATTGGTCATGAAATCAACTCACTCTCTGGCATCTGTTACTCAACTACTGATCCAGTACGTCTTATATTTTTTGTTCCTTAGGCAGTGACCATCTGACATAATTTATTTTTAACTAGTTGGATCAGAAATTTACCTTCACTGTCTTGCCTCGGAGTTGTGTCAATATTTACCTTTTAATCTCATTTTAACCACCACTTGTTCATCTCATCATCCTTTAAGATATCGGTCTTACACTACATTGATTACATCCTGCTCACAGTACGTGGGAAGAATATTAGCAGCTATCAAGAAATCTTGGTAAAAAAAAAAATAGATGCATACCAAGGAGGATAGGACTGCTCCCAAACTCAAAGACCTATCATTTCAATAGAGATTTGGGGAGCCAAATGACTAGGGGTATGTAGGGATAAGCCTCTCTGAAATGAGATAAATTGCCACAATTTTCTTCCTTTTCACTAAAAAGGGACCCAAAATTTAATGGGTGTCTTTAGACTTTAGAGGCAATATAACAACATATTTGGGGTACTGTTCTCAGCAATTTGCCAGATAACATAAAATGCTATCTTAAAATAGGGGTCTGGGGAAAGGAAAGGCTTACAGAATTGTTCAATTCCTAGAGAAAGTTCTGCCACTTGGCCTTCTAAGGCTGGAAGGATTTGTAGAAGCTCAAGATGCTATATAAAATGTGTAGCAAACCTAGACAGAAAAATGACAATTTAGGCTTTGAGAGTTGTGGAGACAAGTCAAGTCCCTTAAGCAAATAACATTTCTACTTTTGGTTAACAGTTTCTATCATATTCCTAGATTCTGGTGAAGACTGATTGACCATTATATACCAGAGTTGTGGAGACAAGTCAAGTCCCTTAAGCAAATAATACTTCTACTTTTGATTAACAGTTTCTATCATACTTTTAGCTTCTGGTGAAGACTGATTGTCTGACCATAATAAGATACCAAAACATCTTATTAGCTTAGTTGCCCACTATGATCTAGATCAGGGGTGTCCAAACTACAGCTTGCAAGTTGCATGTTAACTTTTTTTTTTTGCTTATCTTTGGTGTCAGACATGAAAATTATGCACAAACCTTTGCTAATCAGCTTTTGTTAGTGTTTATGTATTTAATGTGTGGCCCAAGACATTTCTTATTCTTTCTATGTGAGGTCAAGGAAAAGAAAGGTTGGATGCTCCTGGTCTAAATAGTATCTGATTTACCATCTACTGGAGTAAGGCAAGCCCAGTGGCAGAATATCATTTTGTGAAAGCATGAATGAGATCCAGAGTGAGAAGTTCCTAAAGTTGTCTCAAGAATTTAACGAATTTAAAGACAAAACCACCAAAGACTTAGATACACTGAAGCAAGAATTTACAGCCCTCAAAGATATGAAAAATACAGTAGAATCCCTCAGCAACAGAATGGAGCAAGCAGAAGAAAGGATTTCTGACATTGAAGATAAAGTCTTCAAACGCTCCCAATCTCTCAAAGAGGAAGAGAAATGGAGAGCAAAAACGGATCACTCACTCAGAGAGCTCTCAGATAATTCGAAATAAAGCAATATAAGAATTATAGGGATTTCTGAGAACGATGAAGTGGCCTCCAAGGGCACAGAGGCCCTTCTGCATGAAATTATGAAAGAAAATTTTCCAGGCATGCCTAGAGAATCTGAAATTCAGATAGCAGACAGCTTCAGAACCCCAGCACGATTCAACCCCAATAAGTCATCCCCCAGACATGTCATAATTAGCTTCACTAAAGTTAACATGAAAGAGAAGATTCTCAAAGCAGTCCGGTGAAAGAAAACTATTACGTACAAAGGTAAGAATATTAGAATAACTGCAGATCTCTCTGCTGAAATTTTCAAGCCAGAAGAGGGTGGTCATCAACTTTTAATCTCCTAAAGCAAAATAACTTTCAACCCAGGATCTTGTATCCAGCTAAACTGAGTTTCATCTATGATGGAGAAATTAAATACTTTAATGACATTCATATGTTGAAAAAATTAGCCATAAGTAAACCAGCTCTTCAGGATATTCTCAGACCTATCCTCCACAATGACCAACCCAATCCTATACCACAAAAGTAAACTCACTCAGAAACTTCGGATCAAACTCCAACTTCCACACTGGCGAAAGGATTAAAAATGTCCACTGGACCTTTGAAAAACTCGATACCCAAAATTCCACCAGACTTATCAATACTCTCCATCAATGTGAATGGCTTAAACTGTCCTCTAAAGAGGCATAGGTTAGCTGACTGGATACAAAAACTCAAGCCAGATATTTGTTGCATACAAGAGTCACATCTCAACTTAAAAGACAAATACAGACTCAGGGTGAAAGGATGGTCATCCATATTTCAGGCAAATGGTAATCAGAAAAAAGCAGGTGTTGCAATTTTATTTGCAGATACAGTAGGCTTTAAACCATCAAAAGTAAGGAAGGACAAGAATGGTCACTTCATATATGTTAAGGGTAATACTCAATATGATGAGATCTCAATTATTAATATCTATGCACCCAACCAGAATGCACCTCAATTTATAAGAGAAACTCTAACAGACATGAGTAACTTGATTTCCTCCAGCTCCATAATCGTCGGAGATTTCAACACTCCTTTGGCAGTATTGGATCGATCCTCCAGCAAGAAGCTGAGCAAAGAAATCTTAGATTTAAACCTAACCATCCAATATTTAGATTTAGCAGACATCTACAGAACATTTCATCCCAACAAAACTGAATACATATACTTCTCACCAGCCCACGGAACTTACTCCAAAATTGACCACAATTTAGGTCACAAGTCTAACCTCAGTAAATTTAAAGGAATAGAAATTATTCCATGCATCTTCTCGGACCACCATGGAATAAAACTTGAATTGAGTAACAACAGGAATCTGCATACTCATACAAAAACATGGAAGTTAAATAACCTTATGCTGAATGATAGCTGGGTCAGAGATGAGATTAAGAAAGAAATCGCCAATTTTTTGGAACAAAACGACAATGAAGACACGAACTATCAGAACCTCTAGGACACCGCAAAGGCAGTTCTAAGAGGGAAATTTATAGCACTGCAAGCCTTCCTCAAGAGAATGGAAAGAGAGGAAGTTAACAACTTAATGGGACATCTCAAGCAACTGGAAAAGGAAGAACATTCCAACCCCAAACCCAGTAGAAGAAAAGAAATAAACAAAATTAGAGCAGAATTAAATGAAATTGAAAACAAAAGAATAATACAACAGATCAATAAATCAAAAAGTTGGTTTTTTGAAAAGGTCAATAAAATAGATAAACCTCTGGCCAACCTAATCAGGAAAAAAAGAGTAAAATCTCTAATCTCATCAATCAGAAACAACAAAGACGAAATAACAACAGACTCATCAGAAATCCAAAAAATCCTTAATGAATATTACAAAAAACTTTATTCTCAGAAATATGAAAATCTGAAGGAAATTGACCGATACTTGGAAGCACGCCACCTTCAAAGACTTAACCAGAATCAAGTGGAAATGTTGAACAGATCCATATCGAGTTCAGAAATAGCATCAACTATACAAAACCTCCCTAAAAAGAAAAGCCCGGGACCAGATGGTTTCACGTCAGAATTCTACCAAACATTTAAAGA
Source organism: Nycticebus coucang (assembly GCF_027406575.1). Lineage (NCBI taxonomy): Eukaryota > Metazoa > Chordata > Mammalia > Primates > Lorisidae > Nycticebus > Nycticebus coucang. Next base: position 48,398,366 of record NC_069783.1, read on the forward strand.
GGAATTAGTACCTATATTACTCAACCTGTTCCAAAATGTAGAAAAAGAAGGAAGACTACCCAACACGTTCTATGAAGCAAACATCACCCTGATCCCCAAACCACGAAAAGACCCAACAAGAAAAGAAAATTATAGACTGATATCACTAATGAATATAGATGCAAAAATATTCAACAAGATCCTAACAAACAGAATCCAGCAACACATCAAACAAATTATACATCATGACCAAGTTGGTTTTATCCCAGGGTGTCAAGGCTGGTTCAATATATGTAAATCTATAAATGTAATTCAGCACATAAACAAATTAAAAAACAAAGACCATATGATTCTCTCAATTGATGCAGAAAAAGCTTTTGATAATATCCAGCATCCCTTCATGATCAGAACACTCAAGAAAATTGGTCTAGAAGGGACTTTTCTTAAACTGATAGAGGCCATCTACAGCAAACCCACAGCCAATATCATATTGAATGGAGTTAAATTGGAATCATTTCCACTCAGATCAGGAACCAGACAAGGCTGCCCATTGTCTCCATTGCTTTTCAACATTGTAATGGAAGTTTTAGCCACCGCAATTAGGGAAGAAAAGGCGATCAAGGGTATCCATATAGGGTCAGAAGAGATCAAACTTTCGCTCTTCGCAGATGATATGATTGTGTATCTGGAAAACACTAGGGACTCTACTACAAAACTCCTAGAAGTGATCAAGGAATACAGCAGCGTCTCAGGTTACGAAATCAACATCCATAAATCGGTGGCCTTTATATACACCAACAACAGTCAAGTTGAAAAAGCAGTTAAGGACTCTATCCCATTCACAGTAGTGCCAAAGAAGATGAAATATTTGGGAATTTACCTAACAAAAGACGTGAAAGATCTCTATAAAGAGAACTATGAAACTCTAAGAAAAGAAATAGCTGAAAATGTTAACAAATGGAAAAACATACCATGCTCATGACTAGGAAGAATCAACATTATCAAAATGTCCATACTACCCAAAGCAATATATAATTTCAACGCACTCCCTATTAAAGCTCCACTGTCATATTTTAAAGATCTTGAAAAAACATTACTTTGTTTTATATGGAATCAGAAAAAACCTCGAATAGCCAAGACATTACTCAGAAATAAAAACAAAACAGGAGGAATCACACTACCAGACCTCAGACTTTACTACAAATCGATAGTGATCAAAACAGCATGGTATTGGCACAAAAACAGAGAAGTAGATATCTGGAACAGAATAGAGAACCAAGAGATGAATCCAGCTACTTACCATTATTTGATTTTTGACAAGCCAATTAAAAACATTCAGTGGGGAAAAGATTCCCTATTTAACAAATGGTGCTGGGTGAACTGGCTGGCAACCTGCAGAAGACTGAAATTGGACCCACACCTTTCACCATTAACTAAGATAGACTCTCATTGGATTAAAGATTTAAACTTAAAACATGAAACTATAAAAATACTAGAGGAGAATGCAGGGAAAACCCTTGAAGAAATTGGTCTGGGTGAGTATTTCATGAGGAGAACCCCCCGGGCAATTGAAGCAGCTTCAAAAATACACTACTGGGACTTGATCAAACTAAAAAGCTTCTGCACAGCTAAGAACACAGTAAGCAAAGCAAGCAGACAGCCCTCAGAATGGGAGAAGATATTTGCAGGGTATATCTCTGACAAAGGTTTAATAACCAGAATCCACAGAGAACTCAAACGCATCAGCAAGAAAAAAACAAGGGATCCCATCGCAGGCTGGGCAAGGGATTTGAAGAGAAACTTCTCTGAAGAAGACAGGCGCACGGCCTTCAGACATATGAAAAAATGCTCATCATCTTTAATCATCAGAGAAATGCAAATCAAAACTACCTTGAGATATCATCTAACTCCAATGAGACTAGCCTATATCACAAAATCTCAAGACCAGAGATGTTGGCGTGGTTGCGGAGAAAAGGGAACACTTCTGCACTGCTGGTGGGAATGCAAATTAATACATTCCTTTTGGAAAGATATATGGAGAACACTCAGAGATCTAAAAATAGATCTGCCATTCAATCCTGTAATTCCTCTGCTGGGCATATACCCAGAAGACCAAAAATCACAACATAACAAAGATATTTGTACCAGATGTTTATTGCAGCCCAATTCATAATAGCTAAGTCATGGAAAAAGCCCAAGTGCCCATCGATCCACGAATGGATTAATAAATTGTGGTATATGTATACCATGGAATATTATGTAGCTTTAAAGAAAGATGGAGACTTTACCTCTTTCATGTTTACATGGATGGAGCTGGAACATATTCTTCTTAGTAAAGTATCTCAAGAATGGAAGAAAAAGTACCCAATGTACTCAGCCCTACTATGAAACTAATTTGGGGCTCTCACATGAAAGCTATAACCCAGTTACAACTTAACAATAGGGGGAAGTGGGAAAGGGGGAGGGGTGGTTAGAGGGAGGAGGATCGGTGGGATCACACCTGTGGTGCATCTTACAGGGGTATTTGCGAAACTTGGTAGATGTAGAATATAAAGGTTTTGGCACAGTAACTGAGATAACGCCGGAAAGGCTATGTTAACCACTGTGATAAAAATGTGTCAAATGGTCTATGAAGCGAGTGTATGATGCCCCATGATCATATCAATGTATACAGTTATGATTTAATAAAAAAAAAGAAATAAAATCGTTTTGTACAGCTTAAAAAATAAAATAAAATATATATATGTGATGTAGCATGCCAATGTCATTAAAATCTCTTTTGCTGCTTATCTAACACAATGAGAAAAGAACTTTTGGTTTATTGAATGTAGTTCAAAAAAAATTAGTTTAAAAGGCACACAAGAGAATTTCCAACTAGACCAAACAGGTTAAAACCAAACAGAAGCGCTCAAAGAAATAATGGAAAGTTTTATATTTAGCATGCATGGCTACTTAGTCAGAGTCAGATTCTCATAAACAACTGCTTAACCTCACTATTTTGGGCATTTTTATCTTACTCTCTGAAGGATTATCTTGCATGAAAATCAATCTGAAGATTTCATACCAGCTGGAGACAGCTCTTTCTGAGAGCAATAATGCCAATATAGAGGGGGGGTCTTATGGAATCTCCTGCAATATCTACCTGTACGTGCCTTGTCAAAACAGCAGAAGGAAATGTGTTAGCTGTGCTGTTGTGCTGTTAACTCAAAATCAAAATTAGCAGTTCATGTAATAAAACAAGAAGAAAAAATAAAGTACGTGGCTATAAATATGTGATTCTTGCTTAAGCTATATTCAGCTTGAATTTGGCATCCGTCTGTTTTACTTAAAATGGGTTTCTGTCATTCTGGTGCCTATCTTCCAGATTTTTATTAAGTTTGAATTCTATACTAAAAAAAATAACAGATTTGAGAAGTGCCACTACACAGATCAGATATTTCTACGATTCTTTTTTCAGGACCAAACTTTAGCTCTTTGTTCAATTCAATGGCCACCTCGATTAAAACAATATAATATCATATATCATCTAAAACAGAGCCTTACATGTGGTAAATATTAAATAAACAATTCTTTATAAAGCACCTGATGAATCCATTACAAAAGTATAGTATCCCCGTTTCTCTCCTATTATATTGTGAAATCTCCAACATAGTCTCTTGATGCTGGGTGGAAATGAGCACTCTCACTTGTGGCTGGTGGGAATGATAAATGGTACAGCTCTTCTGGTGGAAAATGGCAGATTAGTGTTTTAAGAATGGAAAACTGACAGCCATTAGCACATTAAATTGTAGCAAAAGGACATAGCTAGCAGGAAGGCCAGAGAAAGAGCTATTGCAAGAGTCTAGGAAGACCTAAGAAAGTAAACATTTTGGTTTTTAACAATGATATTTGAAAAAGAAAGAAAAGTATCAGTTGAATTTTGGCATGAGAAAATACTGATCAATGCCTAACATAACAAGAGAGTCATATCATTTTCAAGTTGCCTTGTGAACAGGGGAACCGCAATAAACCTCAGTTTGTCACTCTGTGAAGCAAGGCTGCTGGGAACTATTGCACAGCAGTTGTGCAAGATACAGTGCCTGATGCAGACTGTGAATATGAGAAAATGTCTTTCCTTTTGATGATTGTTTTCCACACAAGGCAAGGGAGGAACAAGGCAGGGAGGCAGGGACAAGAAGAGTCTCACTGTGTGGACTTCATCCAGAAAGATAGGATTTCACTTACTGAAACCTTCATGAGCACGTCTAGGAGCTTAATACATGAAATTCTTAGTCATCTGGCAGACTCTGGCTTTTTCAAACCAAATCAGAGCATTCCTTCAGTATCCTTGGAAATAAAATTATTCTCCCATTGAGGAAGCTACCATACACCATTTCAGCACAGCATACACCGAGTCACAGCAAGCTCTTCTCTGAGATTTCAGCACGGTGATGGCTTTTTATTTTTATGCGGAAAGGTATGAAATGGTCTTTGTGAGAGTCACTGCTATAACTGGCTGCACAACTGGAAGTAAGCTACCTTTGAAATGATTTTACTTGGACAGATTCCCAGTGATGTTCCCCAAAATGTATCACCAAGAAACCCATGCCTAATAAAGCCTTACCATCATGAAAAGGAATACAGACAGCTGGAAATCACTCTATTCCAAGCTGCTTACCTTAGCTCAGAATGCAGTTCTTTTCAAACAAGGCACATACTTCCAACCACAGACTGGCAAGGGAGTTTGATGGAGGTCAGAGCATGCTTTCTCTTCTACCTCATTAAGAAAAGAAGAAACAAAACTTGGAGGTTACCATTTGTTAGCCACTAGGTGATCAGGACAGCTTGCTGAGGAAGAAAGGCTTGTTGCTGTGTGGCAATAATTCATTTGCCAAGGCTGCCATAATTTTATGGGCTATTTCGGTTTCCTCTAACTTTTCTATTTCTGAATGGTGTGATATTCTATAATGTATATTATTGTTCCCACCACCCCCATTTTTAAATATGCACATTGTATCTCTATAGACATATGTTCTTTGGATAAAACTATTTGAAATAATCTGTTTCTTAAAATTTTACTTTCTTTTTTTTTTAATATATATATAAGACACAGGATCTTGCTGTTACCCTGACTGGTCTGAGCTCAAGAGATTATCCCACCTCCACCATCCAAGGAGCTGAGACTACAGGGACACATCACTGCACCTAGCTTCTTACTTAATAATGCGCGTTACCACACTGCGTGCCTGTGCTCTGCCTTCTGGTCCTCCAATGAGGTAGTCCAATTTTACCTTTCAGAAACTTGGTGGGAGGGCACCTACACCAGAACCATCAAGAGCATTTATAAAAATGCAGATTTATAGAGTCCACCCTAACAATTTACATTATAGCCCCATTTCCAAAACATAAAACCACACGTCCAGTTCTTTTAGAGACTCTTTAAATTAGGTTAGAGTTCTTCTGAACAAACCAAAAACTTATACAAGTAAACCTCCAGAGGGCTAGAAGGAATTACCAGGTGTAGCTAGAAATGCTCTGTCGCTAGCAGCTGACATGGGGTGTGTACATGCATGTGGGCTCATGTATTATTTAGGACTGTCCGATCACTGGAAACATCTTTAACATTAATCCAGAATGCTGCTTGGACTTATGTTGAAAATCTCATGGGGTACAAAAGGAATAATATGCACACCAGCACCAATTTCCCTTTGCCTTTCAGCACCAGTTGTGTTAATATGGTAAAAGGGACCCAGCAGTCCACAAGAAGCAAATAAATAAGATTCTAATTATAACTTTTCTTGATAGACTGATTATACATAGATTTTCTTGGCCATTCATGTGTAACAGTCAGGAACGAGTGAATCTTCACGGCCTCGCTGGCCCTTAATTCCCATTAAAGACGGACACTGGAGAGTCTCTAGCAAATGAGGAGTTAAGCCCTGCAGCTATTTGCTCAGTCAGTAAGTGAGGTTGATGCTTAGTGCAGTAAGGGTAGTGGGCGCAATGGGAAGTTTCTCAGCAATATTCAGATTTGCACTGCCTGCTAGGATAGAGTAAGCACATGTGGCTATTTAAATTTAAATTAATTAGAACAGCTTGAACAAGAGCGAGACCGATCTCTACTTAGAAAAACTAGCCAGGCCTTGTGGCACATGCCTGTAGTCCCAGCTACTCAGAAGCCCTAGAGTTTGAGGTTGGTGTGAGCTATGATGACGCCACGGCACTGAACACAGGGTGATAGAGTAAGACTCTGTCTCAAAACACACACACACAAAAGTTTAATTAATTAAACTTTAATAAGATAGAAAACATTCATTTCCTCAGTAGCATAGACACATTTTAAGTGCTCAGTCGTCATGTGTGGATAGTGTATTGGACGGAACCGATAAAACATCTCCATCACTGTGGAAAGCTATTTCAGACAGCTCTGTGTTCACATCATTTTCTAAGTCAATATGAGTGTTCTTCAGGAACATAATCAGAAGGTTAAGGAGGGCAGGGATTTATATATTGTTTGTTTCATGAATTAACTACAACAGCATAAGAAAGGTTGTGTTGTAAGCTATTCCACGAAGCGTTGGCCATCCCTAGGTAGGGCAGGGAAGGTAAGTACTTAATTCTAAAGGACTGGTTGATAACTGATGCATATACAAAACATCAAGAATTGCAAGGATCTCTCCATTTTTGTGTGTGCATGTGAAGACATCAGAACTCACAACTAAGAATAGGATATGGACATTAAATATTTATACAACTTTGGTTCTCAGAATGTAATAAAGCAAAGAAGGATTTTTCAATTCTCAATCACTTTTACTTTACAACCCTTTCTTCAGTTATTCCCCAATGAACTTTCCACTTTCTGTTCTCCCAACCCCCATCACTTTTTTCCTGCTTCTGAGCTTTTATTTATACTCCTTTGTTCTCTTAATGTTTGTATCTCTGAAGTTCACTATCTCCTTCAACCCTTTTCTTTTCTTTTTTTTTTTTTTTTGGCAACCCTTTTCTTAAAACATTAACCCCTAGGGACCAATGCTCTATTCCTTCATGAATTAACTTACTTCCTTACTCAATACACACTTATTTAAAGCCTAGTTAGTGTCATCACTTCATGAATAGCAGTCTTTTCAGTTGAGAAGCGTATAGTCTAGTGTGGAAAATAGAGAAGTCAACAGGCCATCTGAATGCATGTATGATGGGGGCATCAGAGCTGGGGAAGCCAGAGGAGGGTCCCTGAACACATGATATTTGAGTTGCATCTGATGGAAGGTATTCCACGGAAAGATTGTCATGCACAGATGCCTGGGGGCATTAGTATCATTCAGCATATTCCTCTTTTCAGATATGTTACTTTTTACCTATACAAGTCTAGTTTGTAACTTTCAAAAACACCTTACACATTTTTCATTATCTTGTGCTTTCCTTGATCTTATTAGACTTATGGAGTATATTTATAACATTTAAAGTCCTCATCTGCTAATTTTATCATCTGCACCTTTCTTGTTCTGTTTATATTATCTTTGACTTATTTTTCTGCTTCTTTGCATCTCTAGATTTTTTTTTTATTATTGAACATCAGCATTCAGGTGACGAATTTGTTGAATTTCTTAGACATTTGGTTTTATTTTTCAGAATTATAGTTAAGTTTCCATCAGTTTTCTGAAGCTTGTTTTAAAGTTTATGTAGGTGGGGTCAGGGTAGCCTTTAATCTAAGGCAGTGGTTCTCAACCTTCCTAATGCTGCCAACCTTTAATACAGTTCTTCATGTTGTGGTGACCCCCAACCATTAGCAACAAAAATCATTTTATGGTGGGGGGGGGTTAACACAACATGAGGAACTGTATTAAAGGGTTGCAGCATTAAGAAGGTTGAGAACTACTGATCTAAGGCAAATTTAACGCCACTATTAAGGTGATACCTCTTGGAGAACTCTTATTTGTGAAGGTCTTTACACGCTGGCTGGTGGGAATATCAACTTGGGACTATATGATAACTGAAGATTGCTCCACCTGCTTCTTCCTAATGCTTTTCCCCTCTGGCATTAGTTCATTTTTTCATGTGATTATGCAATCAGTCTGAAGTATTACAGTTGATGGACTCCCTCTGCAGATCTACAGATCCCTTCACGCTGCCTATCACTTTCCTCTCCATTAGTTTTCTCAGAAATTTAAGTCAACTTGTCCTCACTGAACTGTCTCCTTAACCCAGTGAGATTGCTCCTCTCTGAGTCTCCCCTAGCTGCACTGTGGCCTGGAAATGCTCTTCAGACATAGGTGCGACAGTTACAGGACTCACTTGTATTGTTTGGTTTCTTTCCTTCTTTAAATACACTTTCTATTTTACAGTAGTTTTAGATTCCCAACAATACAGTGAAAAAAAGGACAGTATCCATATATCCTCATCGCCCACATGTGCACAGCTTCCTCCAAGTACTAATGGCCCACATCCGGGTAGTAGATTTCTTATAATTGACGAATCTTCATTGTCATATTACTACTATCTAAAGTTCATAGTTTACAACAGAAAGGATTTACCCTTGATGTCCATGACATGGGTTTGGACAAAGACAAATGTATAATGACAAGTATGCAACATTATAGTGCGTGGTATCATGCAGAGTATTTTCACTGCTCTAAAAATCCTTTGCTTCTTCTCTTATCCACCCACCCATCCCCAATCCAACCACCACCTGTCCACAAACCCTGGCAACCAATGACCTTTCTACTGTCCCCATTGTCTTGCCTTTTCCAAAATATCATATAGTTTGAATCATACTGTATGTAGCGTTTTCAGACTGGCCTCTTTCATTTAGTAAAATGCATTTTTTTGTCCGTGTTTTTTCATGGCTTGATAGCTCATTTCTTTTTAATGCAGAATAATATTTCAATGCCTGGATATATCACAGTTTACTTCTCCATTCACTTACTGAAGAACATCTTAGTTGTTCTAAGTTTGGGCAATTAAGTATAAAGCTGCTATAAACATCTGTGTGCAGGTTTTTGTGTGAAAATAAGTTTTCAACTACTTCAGGTAATTTCTAAGGAGTATAATTGCTGAATTATATGGTAAGAGTATGTTTAGTTGTATAAAGACCTTACCAAACTGTCTTCCATAGTGGTTGTACCATTTTGCTTTCCCATCTGAAAGGAATGTTGATATTATGTGGCTTCATATTCTCAAGTTGTCATTCTGGACTTGAAGCATTCTACTAGGCATGCAGTGGTATCTCATTATTGTTTCAATTTGCCTCTCTCTAATGAGATATCATGTATAGCATCCTTTCTTATGGTTATTTGCCATCTGTTTGTCTTCTTTGGTGAAATGTCTATTAAAATCTTTTGCTCATTTTTAATTGGGTTGTTCATTTTCTTATCATTGAGTTTTAAGGGTTTGTTGTATATTTTGGATAACAGTCCTTTATCAGATATACCTTTTGCAAATATTTTCATGCAGTCTGTGACTTGTCTTCTCATCCTTATGACTGTATCTTTTGCAAAGCAATTTTTTTATTATTTTAATGGAGCCTAGTTTTATCAATTATTGCTTTCACAGATCATGTCTTTGTTGGTGTGTTTAAAAAGCCTTTGTCGTATCCAAGGCCATCTAGGTTTTCTTTTATGCTATCTTCCAGAACTTTAATACTTTTGAACTTTACATGTAGGTCTATGACCCATTTTGAAATAATTTTTGTGAAGTGTGTGAGGTCTGTGTGTAAATTTTTTTTGTGTGTGTGTGGGTGCCGGGTTGTCCCAGCACCATGTATTGGACAGACTATCTTTAATTATAGTGCCTTTACTCCTTTGCCAAACATCAGTTAACTATGTTTTGAGTTTATCTGGGCTCCCTATTCTGTCCCATTGATTTAGTTATATGTTTTTCCACCAATATGACACTGTCTTTATTGCTAGAAATTTATAGTTCATCTTCGAATCAGTAATGTTAGTCCTCCTACCTTACTGAGTATTGGGCACTCCACAAAAATTTTAGAATCAATTTGTCAATATCCACAAAATGACTTGCTGGGATTTTGACTGTGATTTAATTGAACCAATAGATTAAGTTGAGAAGAACTGAATTCTTGACAATATTATATTTTTCTATCCATGAACAAGCACTATCCATTTATTTAGTTCTTTGATTTTATTCATCAGTTTTGTAGGTTTCCTCACATTGATCTTGCACATATTTTGTTGGCGTTAAATATAATTATTCCATTTTAAGGGGGTGCTAATGTAAATGATGAAGTATTTTTAATTCTAAGGTCCACTTATTCACTTCTGATACATAGGAAAGCAGTTGATCTTTGTGCATTAGCTTTGTATTCAGCAACCTTGCTATAATTGCATATTAATTCCAGGCATTATTTTTTGTGTATTTCTTAAGATTTCCAACACAGACAACTATGCCATCTATAGACAAACTTAATTTCATTTTTTCTTACCAATTTAATGTGTATCTTCTTTTCATGCAGTATTGCCTTACCTATAATTTCCAGTACAATGTTGAAAAGAATTAGTGGGAAGGGACATCCTTGCTTCTGATCTTAACAAGAAAGTCTGGAACATCTCACCATTAAATATAGGTGCTAACTATGGTTGTTTGTAGATGCTCTTAATTCAACAGTGGAAGTTCTCCTCTATTCCTAGTTTCCTGAGAGTTTTTATTATGCATAGGTGTTGAATTCTGTCAAATGCTTTTTCTATATACATCCATATGATCAAGTGATTTCTATTCTTTAGCCTGTTGATGTGATCGCTTAAGTTGGCTGACATTTTAATGTTGAACTGGCCTTATATACGTGGTATAAAGTCTACTTGGTTGTGGTATATATTTTTTATACATTGGTGGATTCGGTTTGCTAGTATTTTGTCCAGAATTCTTGCACCTATCTTTGTGAAAGGTGTTGTTCTATAGTTATCTTCCCTTATAATGTCTCTATCTGGTTTTTGGCATGGGAAAAATTTGAATGGACTCACAAAATGAGTTATCAGGAATTAATTACTTTTGCTTCTACCTTCTATAAAACATTGTAGGATATTGGCATAATTTCTAACTTACGGCTATTGAATTCACCATTAAATCATTTGGCTATAGTGCCTTCCTCTTTGTAAGGATATTAATTATTGGTTCATTTTTTTTTTCAATAGATAAAATCCTGTTCATCTTGTCTAATTCTTTTAATGTGAGTTTTGGAAGATTGTGTTTTTTTGAAGACTTGGTCCATTTCATCTAGCACATCAAATTCATAAGCATAGAGTTGTTTATACTATTCCTGTATTATTCTTTCTCATCCTTTTAATGTCTGGCACTGTGGTGAGGTCATCACTCTATAATGTATTTTTTCTTTCAGGGATCGTTGTCCAAAGTGGCATGTTTTTTATATGTAAAAATAATTGTATAATAAATTAATTTCAGTTTTAGTTTTTATGAAGAAGAAGGTAAATCTTCGTGTTGTACTGTAATGGATACAGAATCATCTTGTATTAAAACCTTTTTGAAAATTCTGCAGTTAAATTGGGTGACTGTTTCTCAGAATTTCTTTATGGATCTTAAGTTAAAAATGGGGAAAGCTTCTACTCTCAAGTTGAGAATCTGTTATCATTTGATTATCAATTCTTTGTGTTTTCCTTATGGCTGTTATAAATATTTTCTCTTCATATTCAGTATTTTACAGTGTTTGCTTTGATTTGTCTAGAAATTTGGAATTCATTCCTCTATTTGAGTATTAATGTTTTTCAAAACTGCTGGAAAATTCTCAGCTTTGAATCTCTTTGAATATTATGTATTTCATTCTTTCCAGTGTATATTTCTGGAGCTCTAATTAGACAAAGATTTCTATATTTTTTTCTTTTTGCAATGGATTCCTTTGGAAGACTTGTGAGGACTAAAGACAACTTTAAATATTAATCTAGTAGAACCTCCATACATTGACCACCCAAGGGACTGTAGCAAACTGGTCAATACACAGAGGTGGTCATCATAGGGAAGTAGGCCTACTGTACTGATACATGTATGTGGTGCATGTCTGGTCTAGGTCAACATGAGGTGGTCAACTATGGAATTTCTACTATTTTTTAAAAATAATATAACAATACTACTGTCTAGTACAAGTTTTGTTTGTTATGTGGACAAATTGTACCATGTTAAAGTTAGGGCGTTCAGTGCATTGGTCACCAGAGTCATGTACATTGTACTTCACAGGTAGATTTTTACACCTTACCTTCCTCCAACTTCCCAGATGTTTGGTTTCTAATATCCCTTACTGCTCTTCAGGGACATATATATTTTTCTTTCAGCTCCTACCTATAAGTGAGAACATGGGGTATCTATTTTTCTATTCCTGAGATACTTCATTTAGGACAGAGGTCTCCAGTCCTATCCAAATTGCTGCAAAAGATATTACTTTGTTCCTTTTTATGGGTAATAGTATTCCATAGTATGAATATATCACATTTATTATCCACTCATCAGATGATCATGCTAAGGTTGATTCCATATCTTTGACACTGTGAACTGAGCAGTGATAAACATTCAGATACAGGTATCTTTTTGTAAAATGACTTCTTTTTAGGGAAGTGGATATATAGTAGTGAGATTGCTGTATTAAATGGTAGGTCTACTTTTAATCCTCTGAGTGATTTCTATACTGCTTTCCATAGTGGTTGTACTTATTTACATTGCCACTCACAGCAACCATGTAAATATTATTTTTGAATTTTTAAAAATGATGATTCTGACAAGATCAACATGGGCTCTCATTGTAGTTTAAATTTAATCACTAATAATTGGTGGTGGGCTTTTTTTAAATACATTTATTAGCTATTTGTCTATTTCTTTTGAGAAGAGTCACTTCATTGTTTATGCCCACTTAATGATGGGCTATTTGTTATTTTCTTGCTAATTTATCTGGGTTCTTTGTATATTCAGGATATTAGCCTTTTGTTGGATAGTTTGCAAATATATTCTCCAATTGTATCGATTGTCTATTTACTCTGTTAAATATTTCCTTTGCTATGCAGAGACTTTTTAGTTTCATTAAGTTGCATTTTGTTGTTGTTGTTATTGTTGTTTCTGCTGTATATGATTTGGAGGTTTTAATTAATTGTTTGCCTAGGCCAATGTCTAGAAAAGATTTTCCTTCATTTTCTTCTAGAATTTTTATGGTTTCAGGTCTTAAATTTAAGTCTTTGATCTATCCTGAGTTAATTTTTGTATATAGTAAGATATAGGGATCCAGTTTCATTCTTCTACATGTGGTTATCCAGTTTTCCTAGTACCATTTATTGAAGAGGAAATCCTCTCTCCAGTGTATGTTATTTGTCAAAAATCAGTTGGTCTGGGCAGTGTCTGTGGCTAAGTAGGGCACTGGCCCCATATACCAACGGTGGCTGGTTCGAACCTGGCCCAAGCCAAACTGCAACAAAAAAATAGCTGGGGATTCTGGCACGCACCTGTAGTCTCAGCTACTCGGGAGGCTGAGGCAAGAGAATCACCTAAGCCCAAGTGCTAAAAAAAAATCAATTGGTCATAACTTCATGGTATTATTTCTGGGTTACCCATTCTGTTCCACAATGTGGAACCAGTACCAGACTGGTTTGGTTACTATTGCCTTGCAGTATATTTTGAAGTCAAGTAATGTGATGTCTCCAGATTTGTTGAGTTTTTGGTTCCATATGAAGTTTAAGATTGTTTTTTTCTAGATAATAAATGACATTGACATTTTGATGGGAATTGCATGGAACCTATGTGATATGATTCCTTTGGTCAATATGAACATTTTAACAATGTTGATTATTTCAATCCACTACATAGGATATTTTTCCAGTTGTTTGTGTCATCTCTGAATTCTTTCATCAGTGTTTTGTAGTTTTCCTGTAGAGATCTTTCACATCCTCAGTTAAGTATATTCCTAGGTGGGGAGGAGAGCAAGATGGAGGCCGAGTAACAGCTTCCTTGAATCTGGGCACCGTGAGTCTGGGGAGATAGGACTCCAGGCATCTCTGGCTGATGGGATCTGCCTATCATCACCCCTGTGAGGATACAGGGAGTCAGCGAGAGACTTCTGGACCCCAAGAGGAGGACTAAAACAGTGGAAAACCAGCAAGTGGTTGTGTGTGTTCAATGGGACTAAACCCGCCTGCAACTGTAAGTTCAGTAGCAGCGAGACTGCAAACCAGAAAGGCCTTACCTGTGAACTGTTTCGGTGTCTTTGGACTTGGCACTCAATTGAACTGCCTTGGAGAGAGCCTGAACGGGGAGTGCGGAGAGCTTTGGGCATTGTCTAGACCCCAGTCTGAACTGCTGAGCCAGACGGAGCTAATAGCGTTTTGCTGTGGGCCACAGGGAGCCATTGTGAGTGATCTGCCCCGCAAGCTCTGCCCTCAGGGTTGCAGAGCTAGAATTGGGTGGGAGCTGGTAACCTAGCTACTGAGTAGCCTAAGGGTGGGGTCTGAGCCGCCTTGCAGACCTAACCCTCAGGGGCAGAGTGAGACTGGTTTTGGCACACTGGGTAAGTGGATAGCCACTTCAGCAGTGATTCCAGTGACAAGCACTTTCCTGGGAAAGCTTCTGTTCAGCAAGTTTACAAGTTCAAAGTGTCTTTTAAGTGGGCTGAAGAGAGATTTAGGGTGTCTACCTGCTGGGGTTTGAGAAATCAGCAGCCTCCAGTCGTATCAGAACTGTGATTAACATCTCATACTCCAGAAGATCACGTGTTGCCCAGACAATATTCAACAACATATACATACTGCTTTGTTTTTGGTTGTGTTTTTTTTGTTTGTTTGTTTGTTTTTGTTGTTTATTTTGATGTTGTTGGTGTTGTTTTGTTTTTTAATTTCAACCTTTTCTGCACAGATCTTTTTCCTATCTCAATTTTTCTACTTTAGTTATAATTTCCCATTGCTGCCTTTTTCAATAATCAGAACTTCATTTTTGCTAGTGTTTCTACCACTATTATTTGGTTTTTCACCCAATTTTATCCTGTAAAGTTTTCTATTTGCTTGTTTTGGTTTGATTTATAGCATTTTTGTCTTTCCTCTCTACTTGGTGGAGGTGGGGTACTGTGTCTGATCAGGTTAGCAAAGAGCTGCTGACCTCAAGGGAACCACCCAACTGGGCACCCCAAGAAGGTGGGTGTTTTTTAAGGTTGTGTCAAAGTACCCTACTGTACACCTATATTGCTCTGTCTCCCTCTTTCTGTGCCTCTCTTCTTTTTGTCAATATTCCTTTTACCCACCCCCTCTCCTTTCTCTATTTTTTATTTATTTTTTTCTTTTTACTCGGTCCTCCTTTCTTTCATCCCTTTCTTGCTCTTCAACCTTCTAATTCTTCTGGTCCTGTACCAAAAGGACTCATCGAACCCTTAGTCCACAGGCACGAGAACTTAAAGAGCAAGAGGAACTGAAAGGAAAATTAGGGCAAGGAAACAGATACAAGAAATCACTCATGAGGAAGAATCAGCAGAAAACTCCAGGCAACGTGAAGAACCAGTCCAGAACAACCCCGCCAAGGGACCATGAGGTAGCTACTGCAGAGGATTCTACCTATAAAGAAATGTTAGGAATGACCAAAAGGGAATTTAGAATACACATGATGAAAACAATAAAAGAAATGATGGAAACAATGAAGGAAACTGCTAATAAAGTGGAAAATAACCAAAAGGAAATCCAAAAACAGAATCAAATAAGAGATGAACGATATGAAGAATATAAAAAGGATATAGCAGACCTGAAGGAACTGAAATAGTCAATTAGGGAACTTAAAGATGCAATGGAAAGTATCTGCAATAGGTTAGACCATGCAGAAGAAAGAATTTCAGAGGTAGAAGACAAAGTTCTTGAGATAACTCAGATAGTAAAAGAGGCAGAAAAGAAGAGAGAGAAAGCAGAACGTTCACTGTCAGAATTATGGGACTTTATGAAGCGTTCCAACATACGAGTTATAGGAATTCCAGAAGGGGAAGAAGAATGCCCCAGAGGAATGGAAGCCATACTAGAGAATATTATAAAAGAAAATTTCCCAAATATCACCAAAGATTCCGACACACTGCTTTCAGAGGGATATCGGACCCCAGGTCGCCTCAACTCTAACTGAGCTTCTCCGACACATTGTGATGAACCTATCCAAAGTCAAGACAAAAGAAAAGATTCTGCAAGCTGCCAGGAGTAAGCGCCAGTTGACCTACAGGGGAAAATCCATCAGAGTGACCGCAGACTTCTCTAATGAAACTTTTCAAGCAAGAAGACAATGGTCATCTAACTTTAATCTACTTAAACAGAACAATTTCCAGCCCAGAATTCTGTACCCTGCTAAGCTAAGCTTCAAAATTGATGGAGAAATCAAATCATTTACGGATATACAAACATTGAGGAAATTCACCACAACAAGACCAGCTCTACAGGAAATACTTCAACCTGTTCTACACACTGACCACCACAATGGATCAGCAGCAAAGTAAGAACTCAGAAATTAAAGGACAGAACCTAACCTCCACACTGATGAAAAAGATAAAATTAAGCAATGGACTCTCACAAAATAAGATGAATAGAATACTACCACACTTATCAATTATCTGAATAAATGTTAATGGCTTGAATTCCCCACTGAAGAGACATAGATTGGCTGACTGGATTAAAAAACACAAGCCATCCGTTTTCTGTCTGCAAGAAACACACCTGGCTTCAAAAGACAAATTAAAGCTCTGAGTCAAGGGTTGGAAGACAATTTTTCAGGCAAATGGCATTCAGAAGAAAAGAGGAGTTGCGATCTTATTTTTAGATACATGTGGATTTAAAGCAACTAAAGTCAAAAAGACAAAGATGGTCACTTTATATTGGTCAAGGGAAAACTACAACAAGAAGATGTTTCAATTCTAAATATTTATGCACCCAATTTAAATGCTCCCAGATTCTTGAAACAGACCTTACTAGTCTGAGCAATATGATATCTGATAATACGATAATAACAGGGGACTTTAACACTCCTCTTACAGAGCTGGACAGATCCTCTAAATAGAAATTAAACAAAGATATAAGAGATTTAAATGAGACCCTAGAACAACTGTGCTTGATTAGACGCATACAGAACACTCCATCCCAAAGATAAAGAATATACATTCTTATCATCACCCCATGGAACTGTCTCCAAAATTGATCATATCCTGGGACATAAAACAAATATCAACAGAATCAAAAGAATTGAAATTTTACTTGTATCTTCTCAGACCATAAGGCACTAAAGGTGGAACTCAACTCTAACAAAAACACTCGACCCCACACAAAGGCATGGAAATTAAACAATCTTCTATTGAATCACAGATGGGTGCAGGAGGAAATAAAACAGGAAATCATTAACTTCCTTGAGCATAACAACAATGAAGACACAAGCTACCAAAACCTATGGGATACTGCAAAAGCAGTTTTGAGAGGAAAATTCATTGCTTTAGATGTCTACATTCGAAAAACAGAAAGAGAGCACATCAACAATCTTCCAAGCCATCTTACGGAATTGGAAAAAGAAGAACAATCTAAGCCTAAACTCAGTAGAAGAAAAGAAATCTCCAAAATCAAATCAGAGATCAATGAAATTGAAAACAAAAGAATCATTCAGAAAATTAATGAAACAAGGAGTTGGTTTTTTGAAAAAATAAATAAAATAGATAAAACATTGGCCAGACTAACGAGAAATAGAAAAGTAAAATCTCTAGTAACTTCAATCAGAAATGATGAAGGGGAAATAACAACTGATCCCACAGAGATACAAGAGATCATCTCTGAATACTACCAGAAACTCTATGCCCAGAATTTGACAATGTGAAGGAAATGGATCAATATTTGGAATCACACCCTCTCCCTAGACTTGGCCAGGAAGAAATAGAGCTCCTGAACAGACCAATTTCAAGCACTGAGATCAAAGAAACAATAAAAAATCTTCCAACCAAAAAATGCCCTGGTCCAGATGCCTTCACTCCAGAATTCTATCAAACCTTCAAGGAAGAGCTTATTCCTGTACTGCAGAAATTATTCCAAAAAATTGAGGAAGAAGGAATCTTCCCCCAACACATTGTATGAAGCAAACATCACCCTGATACCAAAACCAGGAAAAGACCCAAACAAAAAGGAGAATTTCAGACCAATCTCACTCATGAATATAGATGCAAAAATTCTCAACAAAATCCTAACCAATAGATTACAGCTTATCATCAAAAAAGTCATTCATCATGATCAAGTAGGTTTCATCCCAGGGATGCAAGGCTGGTTTAACATACGCAAGTCCATAAACCTTATCAACCATATTAACAGAGGCAAAAATAAAAATCACATGATCCTCTCAATAGATGCAGAAAAAGCATTTGATAAAATCCAGCATCCTTTTCTAATTAGAACACTGAAGAGTATAGGCATAGGTGGCACATTTCTAAAACTGATTGAAGCTATCTATGACAAACACACAGCTAATATTTTACTGAATGGAGTAAAACTGAAAGCTTTTCCCCTTAGAATTGAAACCAGACAAGGTTGTCCTCTGTCACCTTTACTATTCAACATAGTGCTGGAAGTTCTAGCCAATACAATTAGGCAAGACAAGGAAATAAAGGGAATCCAAATGGGAGCATAGGAGGTCAAACTCTCCCTCTTTGCTGACGACATGATCTTATACTTAGAGAACCCCAAAGACTCAACCACAAGACTCCTAGAAGTCATCAAAATATACAGTAATGTTTCAGGATATAAAATCAATGTCCACAAGTCAGTAGCCTTTGTATACACCAATAACAGTCAAGATGAGAAGCTAATTAAGGACACAACTCCCTTCACCATAGTTTCAAAGAAAATGAAATACCTAGGAATATACCTAACGAAGGAGGTGAAGGACCTCTATAAAGAAAACTATGAAATCCTCAGAAAGGAAATAGCAGAGGATATTAACAAATGGAAGAACATACCATGCTCATGGATGGGAAGAATCAACATTGTTAAAACGTCTATACTTCCCAAAGCAATCTACCTATTCAATGCCATTCCTATCAAAATACCAACATCGTACTTTCAAGATTTGGAGAAAATGATTCTGCGTTTTGTATGGAACCGGAAAAAACCCCGTATAGCTAAGGCAGTTCTTAGTAATAAAAATAAAGCTGGGGGCATCAGCATACCAGATTTTAGTCTGTACTACAAAGCCATAGTGGTCAAGACAGCATGGTACTGGCACAAAAACAGAGACATAGACACTTGGAATCAAATTGAAAACCAAGAAATGAAACTAACATCTTACAACCACCTAATCTTTGATAAGCCAAACAAGAACATACCTTGGGGGAAAGACTCCCTATTCAATAAATGGTGTTGGGAGAACTGGATGTCCACATGTAAAAGACTGAAACTGGACCCACACCTTTCCCCACTCACAAAAATTGATTCAAGATGGATAAAGGACTTAAATTTAAGGCATGAAACAATAAAAATCCTCAAAGAAAGCATAGGAAAAACACTGGAAGATATTGGCCTGGGGAAAGACTTCATGAAGAAGACTGCCATGGCAATTGCAACAACAACAAAAATAAACAAATGGGACTTCATTAAACTGAAAAGATTCTGTACAGCTAAGGAGACAATAACCAAAGCAAAGAGACAACCTACACAATGGGAAAGGATATTTGCATATTTTCAATCAGACAAAAGCTTGATAACTAGGATCTATAGAGAACTCAAATTAATCCACATGAAAAAAGCCAACAATCCCATATATCAATGGGCAAGAGACATGAATAGAACCTTCTCTAAAGATGACAGATGAATGGCTAACAAACACATGAAAAAATGTTCATCATCTCTATATTTTAGAGAAATGCAAATCAAAACAACCCTGAGATATCATCTAACCCCAGTGAGAATGGCCCACATCACAAAATCTCAAAACTGCAGATGCTAGCGTGGATGTGGAGAGAAGGGAACACTTTTACACTGCTGGTGGGACTGCAAACTAGTACTAGTACAACCTTTCTGGAAGGAAGTATGGAGAAACCTCAAAGCACTCAAACTAGACCTCCCATTTGATCCTGCAATCCCATTACTGGGCATCTACCCAGAAGGAAACAAATCCTTTTATCATAAGGACACTTGTAGTAGACTGTTTATTGCAGCTCAATTTACAATCGCCAAAATGTGGAAACAGCCTAAATGCCCACCAACCCAGGAATGGATTAACAAGCTGTGGTATATGTATACCATGGAATACTATTCAACTATTAAAAAAAATGGAGACTTTACATCCTTCGTATTAACCTGGATGGAAGTGGAAGACATTATTCTTAGTAAAGCATCACAAGAATGGAGAAGCATGAATCCTATGTCCTCAATTTTAATATGAGGACAGTTAATGACAATTAAGGTTAGGGATGGGGGAGGAAAAGCAGAAAGAGGCACGGAGGGCCTTGGTGTGTGTCACACTTTATGGGGGCAAGACATGATTGCAAGAGGGACTTTGCCTAACAATTGCAATCAGTGTAACCTGGCTTATTGTACCCTCAATGAATCCCCAACAGTAAAAAAAAAAAAAAAAAGTATATTCCTAGGCATTTTATTTTCTTTGTAGCCACTGTAAATGGTATTTAATTCTCGATTAAACACTCAACTTATTATTAGTGTATAGAAATGATATTTATTTCTGTACCTTAATTTTGTAACTAGAAACTTTATTGAATTTACTTATCAATTCTAGGAGCCTTTTGGTAGCATTTTTAGGATTTTCTAGGTATAACATCATCTCATCAGCAAACAGGGATATTTCCCACTTTGGAGGCCTCTTCTTTCGTACTTTTACTTGATTTACCTGGCTAGGACTTCCAGTATTATGTTGAATAGAACTGGTGACAGTGACGCCCTTGTAGTGTTTCAGTGCTTAGGAAGAATGATTTTAGCTTTTCCCATTTACTATGACGTTGGTTGTCACAGTGAAAGGTTAGCCTAGCTAGAGTTCTATCACTTTCATTTAACTTTTTAAAGAACCAACTTTTTGTTTTGTTGAGCTTTTGCATTCTTTTTGTTTACATTTTGTTTAGTTTTGCTGTGAGTTTTGTGATTCCTTTTCTTCTGCTAGCTTTAGGTTTGGTTTGCTTCTACTTTTTTCTAGTTCCTTGAGGTGTTACATTAGAATGTTAATTTTACAGATATGACTTTCATGACTATGACCTTCCATGCATCCTTTGTCGAGGGCTGTTATCAGGAAGGGGCCCCAGATTTTATTGGATGATTTTTCTATATCTACTGAGATGATCATATGGTCTTTGTTTTTACTTCTATTTATGTAGTGAATCACATTTGTTGATTTACATATATGGAACCATCTTTGAATCCATAGGATAAATCCCACTCATCATGATGGAATTTTTTAAATATATTATTGAATTCAGTTTCTTAGTATTTTTTTTTTCCTGAGGAAGTTCATATCTATGTTTATAAGGGATATTTGTTCCTGGTTTTCTTTTTTTGTCCTTTCTTTGCTTTGGCATCAGGGTAATACTGGCTCCAAAAAATGTGTTAAAGAGGAGGATTCCCTTTTTTTTGATGTTCTGAAAGACTTTTAGGATGATGAGTGCCAGTTCTTTGTAGGTCTGATAGAATTCAGTTGAGAATCCATCTGCTCCAGGCTTTTTATTATTGTCAGGAGTTTTTTTCACTCTTTCAATGTCATTACTCATTATTGGTCTGTTTAGCATTTCTATTTCTTCTTCATTTAAGCTTCAGAGATCATGTGTTTGCAAAACTTATTTCTTTATTCTAGATTTTCTAATTTGTGTGTGTAGAGGTTTTCTAGTAGTCATAGATGATATTTCATTTCTGTGGTATCAGTTGTAATGCCTCCTTTTTCATTTCTGATTGAGTTTCTTTGAGTTCTTTTTATTCTTTCTGGTTAATCTAGCTAGAGTTCTATCAATTCTGTTTATCTTTTCAAAGAACAAACTTTTGGTTTTGTTGAACCTTTTTATTTTTTGCTTGTTTCCATTTTGTTTAGTTTTGCTCTGAGTTTGATGATTCCTTTTCTTCTGCTAGTTTTAGGTTTCATTTGTTTTTCTTTTTCTAGTTCCTTGAGATGTTAGATTATTAATTTGTATTTTTTTTGTCTTTTTGATTAAAGTATTTAAGGCTATGAACTTCCCTCTTAACTACTTTTTCTGTATCAAACAGATACAGATTGTGATGATGGTCATTAAGTTCTAAAATCTTTTGATTTCATTTTAATTTCATCAGTGACCCAATTTGTGGGATTGTTCAGCAGCAGGTTGTTAAATTTCCATGACTTTGCATAGATTTGAGACCTCCCTTTAAAGTTGATTTCGGTTTTGTTCCATTATGATCTGAGAAGACACATGAAATGATGTCAAATTTTCTGAATTTACTGAGACTTGTTTTATGGGCTAGCATATGGTCTATCATAGAAAATGTCCTATTTGCTGATGAGAATATGATATATTCTGCAGTTTTCTGGTAGAATGTTCTGTAGATGTCTGTCCATTTGCTCTAGGGTCCGGTTTAAGTACAGTGTTTCTTTGTTCATCTTCTTCCTTAATGATCTAATTATGTCTGTGGGATGCTGATGTCCTCAGCAATTACAATGCTGCTATTTACTTCTTCATTTAGATCTAGTAATATTTAGGAATACGGAGTTGCACATATACAGAGGGTGCCAAAAAACATATATGTATTTTAAGAAAGAAAAAGACTGTGTTAAAATTGTAATACTCAGTATATACTGATAATGTTCTATCTTGTATATTTTATCTTATATCTCTTGTATTACAGAAGTCAAATCTGACTTGAGTATTACGATTTTAACACCTTTTTTCCTTTTTGTCACCCTTTGTATCTAGAATTGTTATATCTTCTTGCTGAATGGCTACCTTATCATTATGATATAATGGCTATCTTTTGCTTTTTTTTACCATTGTTGATTTAAAGTCTATTTTATCTGATATGAGAATAGCGACTACGGCTTGCTTTTGGTTTACATTTGCATGGAATATTTTCTGCATTCCTTTACCTTAAGTCCATGAGGATCTATGAGTTAAATGGGTTTATTAGGCATAGCATAAGTCTGAGGTATCTTTTTCATTCATTCATCCAGTCCATATCTTTTAAGTGGATTGTTAAGACCATTAATGTTCAGTGTTAGTATGTGAGATATTGTTCTGATCATCATGTTAAATGATACTTAGTTGCTTTGTTTTCCCCTTGTGTTTCTGATTTATAAGAGATGTGAGAGTTAACTTTAGAGTGTTTTTATCTTGTTGAGTATCAATTGTTCTTTTCCATGTATAGAAAGAGCACTTTTAAGAGTTTCCTATAGGACAGGTCCAGTGATGACAAATTTTCATAATGTTTGCTTGTCTGGGAAAGACTTTATCTATCCTTCATTTATGAAACTTTGTTTTTCAGGACATAAAACTCTTGGCTAGCTATTCTCTTTAAGAAAACTGTAAGTGGGACCCTAACTTGTTGTGGCTTGAAAAGTCTCTGCTAAGAGGTGTGATGTTAGTCCAATGGGTTTTCCTCTGTGAGCAACTTGTCGACTTTCTCCCACACCTTGTGGGATTTTCTCTTCACTTTAACTTTGGTCAGGCTGATGGCTATATGTCTTGGTGATGTCCATCAGTCTCCCAACCTTCCAAACACTCTCTTATACCTGGCTCTCTAAACCTCTAGTAACCTCTGGGAAGTAAATCTTCCCAGGGAAGATTTCCTCTATTAATCTCTCAAATAGGTTTGCAATGCTTATTTGTTTTCTCATTCTCCCCCAGGGATACCCATAATTCTTATATTAGCACATTCACATAATCCCACATTTCTCTCCTTTGTTGTTTACTCTTTCTTTCCCCACCCTTTTTACTGACCAGATTACTTCATAACCTGTCTTTGAGCACTGAAATTCATTCTTCTGCTTGGACTATACTGTTAAAGTTTTATAATAAGTTTTGAAATTCTCTAGATAAATCTTGATGTTTTGTTATCTCTTTTCTGTCTCCTTAGTGAATTGTTGATTCATGTCCAACAAACAATTGTTTGTTGTTGTTGTTGTTGTGTTTTTACTTTAAAATGGTTTTCTACTATCTCCCCCATTCCGTTCATCTTATTTTCTATCCATAATCTGAATTCCTTACCTGGAATTTCCTTTTAGTTGGAGTTCATTACAGGAGAGCTATTTTGATCCTTTCGGGGTGTTGAGATAGCCTGTATTTTCATGTTGCCAGTTTTTATTCTAATTCCTTCTCATCTGGAACCACTTTTCTCTGCTCAAAACAAGATATCAGATATGATACACTTGTTCCTCACTGCTGGGACCTCTGTTGCTTGATGAAGACTGGGATGGGCCCCTGGATTTGGAAACTTGACCAGGCAAGAGAAGAGAGGATGCACTGTCAGCCTTTACTCCTGCTGCTTTGCTGTGTTTCCCTGTTGTCCTGTGGTTGCAGCTAGGCCACTAAGGTAGGGCTGGCCAACAGAACAGTGTGTGTGTATTGGATGGAGGAGGCCCACAGATCATGGCACATATGTGTGCAGGCAAGGCAGCCAAGGTGTCAGGCATGTGGGGGAGGCAAGGTTTACACTGGCTGTGGGTAGGGCATAGCAGGGGCCCAGGAAATAGCATTCCTGAAGGCCCTAAGGGCATGGGGTGCAGCAGGCTCCTCTTGCTAAGGAGACCAGCAGTGGAGCAGGGACCTCTGACAGAATAGACAGGTGGCGCAGAACATCTGTATGTGAGATGGAGCAGATCTGTGGGATGTGGTGTTCACATGCACAGGCTGAGGTAGGTACGTGGGCGTAGCAGGACATGTACAGAACCTGGTTCCCAGTGCACCTGTGCATGATGGCATAGGTCCATGGTGTGCAGTGCTCTAGAGCCAAAGGCCAGAGCTGCACTGGTTTTCAGCCCACTCAGGGCCTTTCAGACAGCTTCTCTGGCAGTTTGCAGTGAGCATGCAGGGCTATAGATGTGTGCTCCACCTGGATACTGTGGGAAGTACAATTTAGTAGATTACCTAGGTCACACTAGTGGGGGTGCCAGCCCCATGGTCTCCTGCTCTGCACAGGGTCCTTGGTGGCAGTGGTAGAAGCAGCTATGGGAGTGAACCTCACATGCCCACAGGACAAAATGAGTGCCATGAGTCACTCATTTGGCAGGGGCAAGAGGGAGGTAGCAATCACAGATCTAACTCATAGACTATAGAAGCACTCTGAGGTTGAGATGTCGCAATGGTGACAGCTGCATGCCCAGAGCTCAGAAGCCAGCTATCCCTTCTCTGTGTAAGAACCCAGCTGCATAGCTTACTAGTCAGACCTCTGTATCAGTCCAGAGGCCTGCTGAGTTTGGGGACTTTCCCACACTCTGTTGCAATTTCCTCAGGGGAAGCTTGGAGCCTGGGATTTTCTCATCTGTTCCTTTCCCACATATGGGCAACTTTCCTGATTACCTCCAGTCTTGCTGAGCAGCTCATCCCACTTCTATCTTCTTCACTTCACACCTGCCTCTTCTCCATGGATTTCCAGAGCTCTTGCTCAGATGATTGATCCAAAACTAGATATCTACTCACTACTTCCAAACCTGTCCATGAGAGTGGTGTTATGCCAGCTGCTTTTCATCTGCCATCTTGGCCCCCAACCTAAATACATATATTCTTAAATGCTTGGTTAAGAAATATAGGAC
This sequence comes from Nycticebus coucang, assembly GCF_027406575.1. Classification (NCBI taxonomy): domain Eukaryota; kingdom Metazoa; phylum Chordata; class Mammalia; order Primates; family Lorisidae; genus Nycticebus; species Nycticebus coucang. The sequence continues at coordinate 48,424,019 of NC_069783.1, forward strand.
TACAAAAGAAAGCAAATGAATTTGTGAAATATCAATATATTTACATCTTAACTAACATGATAAAACAAAGCTCCAGTATTCAGCAGGATCTAAGAAATATTATAGTTTCTGAATAATGATTAGCATAAACAGTATATTGAAATATCTACAGCACTGTAAATGATATAAAGATAGTAGTCATGTTTCACGGTGACAAATACTGGTATTAGTGTTATGATTTGTTTTCTACATGAATAATTGAAGAAATATTGAATTTAATTTACACCTTAATAAAATATAAATTTCCGCTTGCCATAGACCCCCTTATTTCTATGCCCACGTACCCCACCCTTGGCTACCCCAGACTGTGCATGTGAGCACCACATCCTGCAGATCTGCTCCATCTTATGTAGAGATACCCTGCCCCACAGGTCTGTTCTATCAGAGAACCAAGAAATTAACTTTTCAGACCAGAAGAGGCTGATCATTTACCTTTAAACTTCCTAAAAAAGGAAAAAAATATCAGGATGACCACATATTTTTCAGCTGAAACTTTTGTGAATCGTGGACATTCACAAGGTTGTGTTTCTCATAATAATCCCTGAAAAAGACATAGGTTTTGCCTTCTTGCTCTTCCTACACTGTCTTTTAAATTCTGTATTATATTTTTCTTATCTTTTTCTCTGCTGTATACTGGATAATTTCTTCATATTTAGTTTATAGTTTACTAAGCTTCTTTTTATCTTGGTGCAATTTTATGTACAGATTTTTCATTTCTAAAATTTCTATCTTATTGTTTTTCTAATGCATCTAGTTATTTTTAAAAACCTCATATCTTCTAGGTTTCTATTTTTCACTCTTTTTACATATTGTTTCTGTTGAATATTTTATGACAATGTGAGAATTTGAACTCTTTATATTTTCTCCTTTTTTCCTGCCCCCTTGAATGATTAGGATAGTTCACAAATTCTTGTCTTCAATTTGTAAAATTTTTTCTTCTTCATGTTCTACTCTATTACTGAGGATCTCTGTTGTGTTTCAAAGTTTCTAGAATGTCTCTTTCAATTCCCTGAGAGAGTTATGGGATTATTCTAAGATCAAACATCTGAATTGTAGAGATTCCTGAAGGAAGAGAGTTCCTAAAAGCACTGATGGTGTACTCCAAGACATCGTGGCAGAGAAATTCCCAAACATTGTGAGAGGCACAGAATTTTCAATAGTAGTTTCAAAATCCCAGCATGACTCCAAACAAAGCATCTCCTAGACACATTGTAATAAATTTTTCCAAAGTCAATATGAAGGAGAAAATTCTGCAAACAGCTAGGTGTAAGAGAATTTTTACCTACAAAGGAAAAAATATGAGGATAACTGCAGATCTTTAAGCTGGGACTTTTCAACTTCCTAAGAAGGAAAAAAATACCAGGATGACCACAAATCTTTCATCTGAAACTTTTCAAGTCAGAAGGGGATGGTCATTGGCCTTTAAGCTACCTAAACAAAACAATTTTCAGCCCAGGATCCTGTATCCTGCTAAACTGAGTTTCATTTGTGATGGAGAAATCAAATATTTTACTGACTTGCAAATGTTGAGGAAATTTGCCATAACTAGACCAGTTGTATAGGAAGTACTCAGACTCATTCTTTATAATGACCAGCACAGTGGTCTATCACCAAAATAAACATACCCACAAATTAAAAAAACAAAGCCTTGCTTCCACAATGGCACAAGGGATAAAAATAGCTCTGGACCTATGAAAAACAAGATGAACATGCCTATGTTCATGATTTCTCATTGGTTTGGTCATTGAGTTTTTGTTTTATTAAGATTTTTAAGCACTTCATAACATTTTCATTTGCTGTTAACCAGATGGGCATTTCAAGAGTTATAATATGCCATGTTGCTGGAAAGCAACAATTTTTAAGCAAGGGTAAGGCAAAATCAGATGTTCCTTTTAGAGAGATGTGAAGGCAGAATTGGGAAAGATGGTATAAAGTACTCTTTTATTATTAACTTGTATAAAGTACTCTTTTATTATTAACTTGAGATAGACAGAGACTTTAAAAGATATTAATTCATATTTCCACATGCTAGCTCAGGAGAGTTGGGTTATTGTCCCCAGAGACTGAAGGAAGGATGAAAACCCAAGCTAAGGAGGGGGAAAGAAGACTACATATAAACTATGAAATACGTATACATTGCAGTACTTTCCTCCAAAATTGTTCATAATTTGGTGTCTCCATTTATTTGTTCTCTGTTTCACACTCCATTCAGCTCAAGAATGAATAAACCATGAAGGAATTCCCTAAACTGGTGAAGGCTGATAATAGTTTATTTGAGATTTTCCTGATGTAACCACTATTTGAAGGATAAACCATCTCCCAGCTGAATAAAGTGAGAAATGAATTTAAAAAAAAAAATTAAAGGTTGATTCACCATTTTATGTCACTGTAATTTAGCTCAAGTTTCTTTTTGTCCCCATGAAATCCTTATAATTAAGGAACAATTTCCAGTTCAATTTTTCTCCACTATGTTCGAGTGGATAATTTTAAAATCTGCTTGTTGTTCCTTCAGAAAGTAAAAATTCCAGATGTTTTGTGTGCTGATTAACATCTAAGAAATCTATAAAATTTAATTAGGAAAAAACGAACACTAAAGTTTTATTCACCCTGCTAAATTTTAGTAGCTAATGCACTGCTTTATTTTCCATAGCTTCACTTTTTTCCAATTGAAAACTCTCATTAGAGAAACATGTTTTTACTTTGTATATGTCAAATGGTGGAAAGTAAAATAAAAGCATTAGATTTGTTGTCTTCATTCCTTTTAATGCTTAGGATTAATTGAAGCCATTATTCTCAGTATTCCCAGTCAGTATTTTATCATGTCCAGCCTAGTGTTTTTTTATTTGCTTTCCCCCATGGCTAGGGTGTCATCTCTTTGACTCAAGTAGAAGATCTTGATGAACAAAATTGAATTCATTTTAAGTTTCTTCAGTAGCATTCAGGACAGTGGGCATGTGTACAAAGAACAATTTTTTTCTTTTAAATGAAGAAACAAAGTGGAGATTGAGTGGAATTCCTCATTCCTCTTCCATTAACCAGTGTGTATGTGGGGGACTCTCAAAACAGAAATTTCTTGATGTTATCTTTAATATATTTTTTATCTGACCTATATTTTATACTTTAAACATATATAGAGGGTGCCAAAAAATGTCTACACATTTTAAGAAAGGAAAAACTATATTAAAATTGTAAGGCTCAACATATACTGATAACAAAAGATGAGCACAAAGTCACACTGAGCACCTTTTGTAATTGCAGAAATCAAACATGACTTGAGTATTACAAATTTAATACAGTTTTGTCCTTTCTTAAATGTATTCACATTCTTTTGGTACCCTCTATATGTCTCTCTCTTGTCTCATGTAATACTATCCTCCAAATTATTAAAAGCTCTAAAAAATGATTAATAGAAATACAGGGACTATTTCTTCCATTTGATGGATGAAGACTCTAAGATTTCAAAGGATGAAATGTCACTGAGAGTTCTCCAGAGAAACAGAATCAGAAGTACACACATACATACACACACATACAAAATTGGCTCCCATGATTAGAGAGACCATCTATAGATTATAGATGACATGTGTCATCCAGAGACCAGGAAAGTCAGTGATGTAATTCAGTCTGAGTCCCAAGGCCTGAGACCCAAGATAGCAGATGAACTAAATCCCAGTCCCAGGGCTAGGGAGGATGGATAAGGAGTCCCAGCTCAAGTAGAGAGGATGAAGGAGAATGGGGCAAATTATTCCTTCCTCTGGCTTTTGCTTTATTCAGGCCCTCAATGAGCTGTATGATGGCTGTCCACATTGGGGAGGGCACTCTTCTTTAATGAGTCCACCAATTCAAATATTAATCTCATCCTGAAACCCCCCAAGGGGCACACCCAGATGCAATGTTCAGTCTAGCCAGCCCATGGGTAAGCAAGTTGACATGTAAAATGAACCATCACATGAAGTCATCTCCTTGCCCCCCAAATTAGTACAGAATTAGAAACAAGAACATGGGATTCCTAATTCCAAACTGCTATTTCAGGCTGTCTCTGCTTCAACACAGATTTCAAAACACATTTTAGGAACAGGCTGAAATACAGAAGCATCTTCAATCTCTTGGATGATTGAGAATGGGTTTGATTTTACAGTAGTTGTATTTTGAATCGCCTCAAGATTAAATGTAATGTAGTATCTTCTTAAGTGGTCATGCCTGAGTATTTTACAAAAGGATGGGCAATATTAGATTGTATTGAAAGACAGTAATAACAATTAAAACATGGTGGTCTTATCAAAGAAGAATTGCACAATAGAAAATTCATTCCCACTGGCACTTAAAAATGCATTATGAATGATGACATGAGATACAGAATTAAAAGTTTTGCAACTTTAGTACTCAGTGATGGCAAGGTCATGGTAAGCGTGTCACTTCACTGTTTGTGAGATTATACATTGATACATTTTTAAATGTGAATACAATGATAAACATCAATAACTAATAGTTTCATACCTTCAGCATTTCTAGTCTTACATATCAATCTTAAGGAAATAATTTAATAAAAAGTATCTGAAATGATTGTATGATCTGTCATAGTATGAAAAAATAGGAAACATCTAACTATTTGACAAAAATTATTTAAAAATTCATTGCATGTTAATACGAATAAAATGATACTCACTCAGTAATGGCTATCATAAAGCATCTGAGAATATGAACCTATTTGCAATTTGTAACACAACTCTGAAGGAGACCTGGAGGTAGGCCAAGTAAGTTGCCACTATTCTAGTAGAGGATTTAACTCAGTGTTTTTTTTACGTTACCAAGAAGTCTTGTTAACTGAATCTTTCAGCCATATTTAGGGCAGAGCACTTTTAATTCTCCTGTGTTCATTTCCTTTTTTCTGCCATTTATTACAATGTCACCTCTTTTTAGTGAATGTTCTAGTCTCTTCTTTCTTTGATTTCACACATACAGCCTTTAACAATAAACACACCAAGTATCTGTATGGGTATGCTATGTTCCCTTTGCTTAAAGTTAGAACTCCACTTTTTCTACAAAGGGCCTGTCAGTCCAAGAGAAAATGGTGTGACCCAGCCCAGAGAAAAGCAAGCCATATATACTAAGTATTAGCTGGGATCCTGCAAGCAGCGCCTGAGCCTGACCACTGGCATCAGCCTTCCCCAGAGGCTCTGTGTGTTTGCTGCTGCTTGGATAGCTGACTTCCCAGCCAGAAGAAGGGCAGGACCAGAATGCTCATCTGGGCACCTGGTCAGACCAGTGATTACTCTAGAATCCCTAACACGGAAAGAGACAAGTTGTTTTGAAGCTTCTGGGTTCCCCCACCCTCTTCAAAAATCACCAGGAGTTGATCACAACTAGCACAAGCCAACAGCATTTTGTGTTGATTTTAGGTGTTACCCCCAGGTGTAGTATTGTCATCAGAGATTTCCTTCAATCACTAAAAGGAGAAATATCGAACCAGGGATGAATTCTCAGCACTCAACTAGTCAATCATGAAACCCCATAGTGAAAAGGATTTTTTCCTTTGGTTTAAGGTGGATAATGGCCTGAATTTCTCTTCAGTTACAAAAAAAAGAAAAACAAGAAAAGAATAAGATTAAAAGGACAAGGTTTCTGAAAAGTAAGGCATCTTCAAAGAGGGGTCGGAGGGAGTAGAGAGGAAATACAACCCACCGTGCTACGGCCGGAAGCATAGCTCAGAGCTGCCAGTTCTCCTCCCAGCAGAGCTTGGCTTATTTCTTTGACCTAATTTTAATCTTTGGCTCATTCTATTTGTTGAATCAAAAGGATGCAGTAGAAACTGAGGATAAAATAATAAATCTTTTGCTTTGTAGAATGAAAGTTTTACAAGGAAAGGGAATGAATCTGTCATGTTTACCCCCATATGCTAAGTGCTTCAAAAGGGGTCACATAAAATGGTCTTATTTCTGGAATGAATACACCCATAATTCTGTTTTGACCATTTCACCTTAATAATGTATCAGTAAAGGCTTGAAGAAAGAGCAAAAGAAAAAAATGGAAGCCCTGTACCACCCTTCAGCCACTGGGATGCAGTGAGGCGAGGGACAGAGGTCAAAAGGGCACGAAGGGATGAGTAAGTGGAGAAAGACTGGAGAAATGGGAGTCCAGCAGAACCAGAAAGAACACACCCGCTCCCTAGTCAGCTTGTAGAGGCGAATCTGTAAGAGACAAATCATCGCATTGGACACGCCCTCCCTGTTCTTAAACATTACATTCAGGAAAAACCAGAGTAAAGGAGAGAAAGATTTTTACCCCCATGGAAACATGGACATTGCCCTTTATTTCTATACTCCCATTACAGGTGACATTCTGAAACTTTCACCCTGATCCAGAGAACCTAAGCCTCCCTTCTTATATTGCTATTTGTACTGGGTTTGGTTTATCAAGTTCTAACGAAACATATTTTCCCTTTACCAAAAGCCTAAACCAAAGCAGTTTCTGGTGATGTTAGTGAAATGATGTAAACATGGCTTCCTATTATTAAACCCAAATACAAGATTAAAAATTTTCTGTTTGCAGGCATTTTCTAAAGAGAAGGTTTTCTCTTTTATCAGATTCTTGTCTCATCCCTGTGCCAGATTTAATTAAACCATTGCATCAACATTTTGTATTCCTGCCAAGAAGCCCTAAGGCCAGTGGCAGCATTTTTAATAAATCAAAAGGATCAAATCAAATAAATAAATTATTTGGGTGGCAAAGGGCAGAAAAGTTCCAATGAAATTCAGAAAGATTTTTGGCTTAGCTCAAATTGGAAACTGCATAATCAGCAGATTTCTGGAGGTTTCAGGTTATGAGACATTGCACTAATTATGGCTGAAGTTAGAGAAACATAAAACAGAATAAAGAAGAAAGCAAAAAATAGTGATGGGAAGCTTGGCCACAGCTATTGCTCTCAAAAGCCTCATGTCTCATGACAAAATGCCTGAAAAGTAGCTCTTTGTGGTGGGTGTGTAGGAATGGGCAATTTAGAAAAATTCTGTCTCTCTTTTTTTCTTCTTACCATAGTCATTCCTTCTGCCTCAGGGGGGAAAGTGGTTTGTGTAGGGGTTTTTGTTTTGTTTTGTTTGGATGGGCAAAGGTAGTTTGATAGCTTTTAAATTCTTGGAAATGTACTGGTGTGTCCTTGAGCCACTGTCTAGTGTCCTTGGGTAAGTATCAACTGTCTCTCTCTCTCTCACACACACACACACACACACACACTCTCACTCTCTCTCTCTCTCTCTCTCTCCCTCTCTCTCTCTCTCTCTGTTTAGGAACAAAAACACTACACCCTCCAACATTGTTACTTTGTGAATTTGTTAGCCATTCAGTGCGGATTCCTTTTTTTAAAGTACAAAGTGACTGCAGCAGCAGCAGCCTTCCATTTATTGCTTCTCAAGTACTGCTTGGTTTAAAAAAGTTTTACCATCTGTTCTGGCTGAAGCCAAAGCTGAATTAAGAGGATCAGCCTTCACTGTTGCTTCTGTTACTGTGGCGGTATTATTATATTTTAGAAATGGGGAGGAGGTGAGAAGGCAAAATAAATCTATATAAAGTCTCTAAGAAAATAGAAGATGAGAACTCTCTTTTGGCAACTAGTGATATTATTTTCGAACTTAGCAATGAAAGGTACTCCTTTACTCCTCAGTGAGTCCAGTTCAAAAGAAGTCAAAATAGACTCAGGAAAAAATCAATCGGTCAAATATTTATAAAACTTCTGAGTTTCAACATTGAACAAGGCTTAGTGGGGGCTTCAAGGAGAGCTATTAAAGTTGATTATTATCCTCTAGGAACAAGGCCTGGTAAGATGTACATACATAATAAGAATTTAAAACTACTGTCCAAATTAAAAGCAAAGTTACAATAACTGTAACTAGGTTATGGAATAGGAAAAGTAGACCGCTGACTGCTTTTTGCTCATAGCTGATATTAGTAGTCATGTGCATTATATCTTAGTAATATTATTTTAAGCTGTTTTTGGTATGTATACATAACATGCAACTGAATTTCTCTGAATTACCAGGATACACCAAAGAGAAATTCTATGTTTATAGCCTAAGGGGTACATGGATGTGTTACTACAGAGATTCTAACAGGTACATCTTCTGTGATATATCTCAAACCTTGGTGCCCATTAAAACCACCTGGATAGTTTTTGCAAGCTGACTGTCATAGTGTATATGTTATTAATTAGTAGATTAAGTCATTAGAAAATTAACATTCCTGGGCCCTATCCAAGACCTAGGGATAAGGCCTGAGCATTAATAGGTCATTAAGTTTCATCAGTTGATTCTAATGAGCTGCTGGTGTGCAGAATCTCTGGGTTAATTAATTAGAACCAGACCTTATACCTGAATTATTTCTCTCCCTCTTGAACTTGTGAGTTAGAGTTTTAAGTACAACGATTCAACCCTGAGATTTGCTAGGAAATGTTCCTCCAGAACAGTGATTTTTCAATCTTCCATCTTCCCATCTTCACTGGGTCCACTCCATCTTCTTCTACTACAGCTGCGGACCTTTAAGGTTATTTACTAGATTTTGTTTTGTTACTTTTGGAATAAAATCTAAACCACTACACTGTTGTTTTGCATAGTCTAATTTGTTTCTCTCTGGGCTTTCCTACTTGCCAACTGGTTTCTGATTTCAGAAGCTTCCCTGCTTTTTCAGGCTGAATTATCAGCACACGACCATTTGCATGGCTGAATGTGACCATCCTTTCAACATGAGTTTCAATGTCTCTTCCTCTAAAGCAGGCGTCCTCAAACTTTTTAAACAGGGGGCCAATTCACGTCCCTCAGACCATTGGAGGGCCGGACTATCGTTTAAAAAAAAAAAAAGCACCTACGAACAAATTCCTCTGCACACTGCACATATCTTATTTTGAAGTAAAAAACAAAACGGAAACAAATACAATTCATACCGCTTCAGGTGGCCCGCAGGCCGCAGTTTGAGGACGCCTGCTGTAAAGGGTTTTGACTAAATATGCTATGTAAGGCATTCTCTCTCTTTCTCTGGAGAGTAGACAGGGGTGATGGGAATAGTAGTAATGTGTTTGTTCATAAACAATAAGTTTGTGTGCTTGTATGTACCATCTAGTTTAACAAAAAAAAATTATTGAATTTCCTTTGCATTCTCCTGTGCCAAGTTTCCCACATCTTTTCTCCTTCCCCGTCACATGCATTCTAACCTCCCATGCACAGCAACCTGGGTATGGAGAATATAAACCCATGCATTGGTGCAGTAGGTCAGTAGAGGGTACTTCACATTTGCTAAATAAGTGCCAAATTTTTTTTGAAATGTTTGTTCAAATTTACATTCCCATCAGAGGTGGGCCATATTTAATGGCCCTCTGTCCTCATCATCTTGGTATAATCTAATTTTTCATATTTTTACAGTCCAATAAGCATGAAATTTTCTCTGAACATAGTTTTAGCTCGGTTTCCTTGATTACTAATGAGGTTAAGTACATTTTTCTTATACTTAATGGACTCCCATATTCCCTCTTTTGTGAAGTGCCTATTCATATATACTGTTTTTTTTAATTGACTTTGGAAGTTGTGATGTTTCATGTGTATCAATTGTTTATCAATTATGTACATTAAAATTTTCCCCCTAATCTGTGGTATATCCTTTCATATTTCAATAATTTTAAAATTTTTTTATGAAGAGAAAGCATTATAATTTAATGTTTATCAATCACTTTATGTATAATATTTTGAATTCTTTTTAAAAGAAAGTTTTAATAATAAAGAAGTTACGATAATACTCTATTCCATTATATTTTCCACACATTTTACCCTTTGGGCTTTCACCATAAACTTTAATAAATAGACTTTATTTTTAGATATGATAGAAAGTAGACACCTGGTTTCATATTTTCCTGTGTAAATAAATAATTCTTCAAGAACAAATTCTTTTCTTTTGCCTCTGATCTCAAATACAAGTTTTCTCATAAATCTTGCTTCCTAGTATGTGTGGGTTGGATTATTTTATTCCACTGCTATATTTATCTATGCTTACACCAATCCTATCTGTCTTAAATACAGTCATTTTATTCTTGGTAGAGCGTGTCAGCCAAGCTTATTGCTTTTTCAGGAGTGTCTAGGCCAGCAGCTTTCAACCTGTGGGTCGCGACCAACAGGAACTGTATTAATGGGTTGCAGCATTAGGAAGGTTGAGAACCACTGGTAGGCTATATTTGACCCTTTCCATACTGATTTTAGAATCAGTTTATTAAGATCAATAATAGCAACAATCACCATTCCTGGGATTTTGTTTGGAACTGCACTTAGTTTGTAGATAAACTTGGGCAGAATTACTTTGTGGTATTGAATTATATGTGATCCTGAGTACTAACGCATTAATAATACATGCCATTTTTTAGTTCCATTATAAAGTTCTGCAAAATGTTTTATAATTTTCCACAAAAGTCTTGCATATCTTTTGTTGGGTTTATTCTATTTTACCTTTTGAAGCTGTTGAAACAGTCTTTACTGTTGTATAAAGATGCAATTGAATTCTCAGTATTGATTTTATATCCAGAATTTACTAAGTTATTATCAATTACAATAAATTATCATTATCTGAAAATGATGACAAATTCCTTCCCTTTTGACAATCCTTATACAGTATGTTCATTTTTCTTGAATAAAAATAATGATAAAAAGCACCATTCTTTTTGCTCCAGATTTTTAATGTTCCACCATCAATTGTGATATTTATTATGTTTTTCTGGGAGATTCTCATTATTGGATTAAGCACTGTATGACAATGAATATTCATTTAAGTGTAGTTTTGCTGTATCTGATTTATTTACTTTAAACATTGGCTCTTAACCATATTCCCAAAGAGAGTCACACATCTTCTCTATCATGATAGACCTCTAAGATAGGAGAGATTATTGTCAAGTATTAGGCAAAGGCAATTCTACCAGTGGGGTGAGGGGAGAAGGATAGTTCTACCTAGATCATCTGTAACAAAACCACACCTAGCCAAAAGCTAGAAAGTGAGGTATGTGCCATGGAAGGATGAGAATGCTAGAAGGATGGGTTTAGCCTCCTTTGAGTTGTTCTATTGCATAAACCATTTCATTTCTTCAATATATTAGCTTAAGTGGCATTTCCTGTTGCTTGCAGACAACATGATCCAGTCACTGTTTAACACTCAGCCTCGTTTTGTAAATTGCTCCTTCCCATCCTGCCTTTTTCTGACTCTGCTCCAGCCTCACTGATTTTCTCTTCACTCCTCATGCACACGGGGCTTCTCTTGACACAGGGCTCTAGCTTGTAACACTCTCCCCACTCCTTTCACCAGGTAACTTCAACTTCAGGGTTATCTGATCAGTTCCCTGACCTTACTTCAGGGTAACATCTTTTATTATGTACTTGTATCTATTTTGTAACACAAATACAAATTGTGTGTGCTTCTTTGATGAATGTTTATTTCCCTAATGCAATGTAAACTCCATGTGGGATCACGATTATATATTGAATGCCTAGCTCAGGGCATAGCACATCGAAGATGTTGAGCAAAGATTTAAATAAATGATTTTTTTTTAAAAAGTGATGTTCTTACTTTCCATAATATAAATATGGAATAATTCAGAATTATATTACCCTGTTTCCCTGAAAATAAGACATCCTCCGAAAATAAGACCTACTTACAGGAAAGATAAGATGTCCCCTGAAAATAAGACCTAGCGCATCTTTGGGAGCACACCTTAAAATAAGACACTGTCTTATTTTCAGGGAAACAGGGTATTAATAATAACTACATATAAAATTGCTCTAAGTGCACTCCAAAAGACAGGAACATGTGATTATGACTTCCACATTTATAAAATTTTCTCATGGGAGGTGAGAGTGGAACTTATATCTAATTGAGAAAATAGATAAACACCTACCTATAAAGCACAATAAAATAAATGATTAACTGAAGTATTGGCAACACATCTGTGAATGAAGAAGTAATTAATTCTAACTAGGTTGATCAGAGAAAACTTCACTAAGGTTAGTGAAGTGGACCTTGATGATGGATAATGTATTCTCTGGTAGAAAACTTGGTAAAGTGATTTTTAGGCTAAAGAACAAAATGAGTAAGTTATAGAGACATGTACATAAATGGGAAATCAGCCCAGTTTGACAGGAACAGAGGTAGCAAGTTCTACTTGAATGGGGACATTATTTCCAAGGTAGAACAGAGCCATTGAACTTGGAACAGCAGAGCAACATAATCAGAAATGTGTTTTGCTAATGATAGAACAGAGAGCTGATCAAAGTGGACCAGGGAGATCAGATACACAGCTGTTACAACAGTCAAGGCAAACAATGACATTCTAATCTAACCAGGCACAGTGTACAAGTAGAAAGTTTGATTTATTTGAATAAATGTAGAAAAGAGATATTTTTTACATTCTCTATGATTCCAGGCGTAATTTAAGATATGTTTCTATAATCTACATTTTGCGTTCCCTAGAAGATTGTAATGGTACCAATATTTTGTTTTAAACTAAAGAAAATAAAGTCAGTTTGGGACATGTTGTGGCTGTGATACCTAAGGAATTAGATGTCTAGCAAGCAATTGTTAATGTATGTAGCTCAAAAGAATAGTAAAATGTTAAGAGTTAGGGTACAGAGTGGAAAGAGAGGCCTGTCAGCTTACCACAGACGCTGCAGATGGGCTTTCTACCAAATTAGTGCATAAAAGTGAGCAAGAAATAGAAGTTGCATTAAAAAAGGCTTTAGGAAAACAATTAACTACAGTTTGGGTTTTTGTGTAGGCAATGGGGCAAGTGAATATGATGAGAGATCGATATGGAGATATAACGGGTTAGAAAAGCAGGCCAACAGATTATAAGCAAGGCAAACACATTTAGTTCAACTGAGGAATGGAAAGGAGGAAGAATTAAGATGTACAGTTGAACAATGATAGGCTTAGGGACACCAAATTCCTCAACCCTGCAGTCAAAAATCCCCGTATAGCTTTTCACTCTCCCCAAAACTTAATTATTAATAGCCTGCTATTGACAGGAAGCTTCACTGATAACATCAACAGCTGATTCTATATTTACGTTATATATTATATATTATGCTCTTACAAATAGCAAGCTAGAGAAAACACATTGTTGTTAAAAAAAATCATAAAGACAAGAAAATACATGCACTACATGGAAGTTGTTCATCATAAAGGTTTTCATCCTCACTGTCTTCAGATTGAGGAGATTAAGGAGGAGGGGTTGGTCCTGCTGTCTCAGGGGTGGCAGGGTCAGAAGAGGCAGAGGAGGTGGAAGGGGAGGTAAGAGAGGTGGGCGCATTTGGTGTAATGTTGAAAAAAATCTAAGGATAAGTGGAGTCTCAAAGTTCCAACCCATGTTGTTCAAGAGTCAACTATGAGGGGATCTCAACATTTTACATTTAAAAAATGATTCATGGCTGGATGCGGTGGCTCATGCCTATAATCCTAGCACTCTGGGAGGCCAAGGTAGGTGGATTGCTTGAGCTCAGGAGTTTGAGACCAACCTGAGCAAAACTGATACCCCATCTCTACTAAAATAGAAAAACTGAGGCAAAAGGATCACTTGAGCCCAAGAGTTGGAGGTTGCTATGAGCTAGGATGCCATGGCACTCTACCCAGGGGGACAGCTTAAGACTTTGTCTCAAAAAAAAAAAAAAAAAATAGATTCATTTCTGTTTGAAGAACAAGTTTTTGCATGTATAAATTATTCCTCCATAACTAAGATTGAATTTTGATGGAGCTCTTTGGGACTAAGGAGGATGAGGAATTCTGAATTTAGGGATTGAGAGGATTACTGACAGAAATATTGAAAGCCACATAGATGGTGGAAAGGCTTAAAGAAAAGTTCTAAGTCAGGTATTAAAGAAAAAGTAGAAAACAAAGGGATGGTTTAGTAAATAAAAACTCTGTTACGCATGACTTTCAAGGTCTTGAGAAAAGTGCTGCCTGTTTATCTGGGACTATAAGAAAAAGGTGGGGGGGGAGCAGAAAGAGGGAAGGAGGGAGGGGGTGGGGCCTTAGTGTGTGTCACACTTTATGGGGGCAAGACATGATTGCAAGAGGGACTTTACCTAACAATTGCAATCAGTGTAACCTGGCTTATTGTACCCTCAATGGATCCCCAACAATAAAAAAAAAAAAAAAGAAAGAAAAAGGTGGTAGAAGGTGATTTTTTAGCTGAGATAATAGACCGGGAAATACTGTCAACAAGATACAAATCCCTTTCTTATCCTTTTCTAATGTATTTTGCTCAACCAGAGAAATACAAGGTGAACATTAGCAAAAATAATGCCAAACTAATTGTATTAACATACAAAAAAAAATTATATTGGCTAGCCACTATATGCTAGATATTGCCCTTTTGCCACGAAATTTAAAGTAATAATTTTATCTGATAAACATACAGGTCAGCTGAAAAATGTACATCAGAGAACTGGAAAGAAATCAAGTTTTGGAAAGGGATGATGGTGCTGCATTTTCTGCTCGCAGAGTCTTCATTCCTTGGCTAGGATAACAAGAGGTACGAATTGGAGTCAGGAGAGCCAGGCTTTAGTCCGAGCCCTGCTGCTAACATGCAGTATTATTTCATGCAAATCATTTCTTAAATGGAAGCCCCAATTTTTCATCTACAAAATAAGGAGTTTTCAAAGTCTTCATCATCTTTTCTAATTTGTGATACTAAATTTAATTCCCCTGGTTTCAGGAGATACATGACCTAATACACGAGATATTGATTTATCGCTAGAATACACTTTACATTTGGTTCCTTAACTTTTCTAGCTTTCACTGTTATCATTGGCAAAATGGAGATATAAATCTCAATTGTATCAACCACACAGGAATATTATAAAAATAAAATAGGATAATAGATTGGAATGTATTTGTTACAAGAAATATCATTATCACCAACACATTACTCAAATGCACAATTACGTTTAGATTGTTTTGCTTCATCACTCTGTCCTTAACATCTTTTGTATTAGCAAAGACCCACATGCGTGTTACTGATTTATTACTGAGTGTTTGCCCTTCTTTCCTTTATTAGTAACCTTCAAAAGAAAGAAACATTGTGGTATTTGCTAGTTGCTCCATGAAATGATTTCTACCATCAGAAAACTAGAAAGATCTTGTTGAATTATCATGAATTTCTGTTAACAGTACTCTCCATAGCCTCATAACCATAGCATAAAAAATAATTGAGAGCTGGGTAGTTAATTTGGCTATTTTATTGGTAATACTTCCTAAATCATAAAATGATTTCTGAAACCATTCTGTTTGTGAATTTTTACATGCTACATTACAATGTTTTGGTCAACAATGGAGCACTTATTGAATGGGGGTTTCATAAGATTGTAATATCGTATAATATTGTAATATCGTATTTTTACTTTACTCTTTTTATGTTTCAATATATTTAGATACACAAATGCCATTGTGTTACAATTGCCTACGGTATTCAGTTCAGTTACATGCTACACACTGGTTTGTAGCTTAGTAGTAATAGCATATAGCCTCCATACCGATTAGGTTAGACCTGGGCTACCCAACCCGGAGGCCACAGACTGATACTGGTCCATGCTCTATTAGGAACTGGGCCACACAGGCCAGGGAATAAGGAGGTGAGCTGCAGGCCAGGCAATAAATTTCACCTGCATTTCCATCTAGCTCCCCCTCACTGGCATCACAACCTAATCTCCGCCTCTGTTAAATAAGTGGGGCATTCATTTCTCATAGGAGCAGAACCCTTCTGTCAACTATGCACGTGAGGGATCTAAGCTGTGTGCTCCTTATTAAAATAGAATGCCTGATGATCTGAAGTGGAGATGTGACACATTCGAAGTCTCTTAGAACCTTCCACCTGCCCTCAGTCCATGGAAAAATGATCTTCCATAAAACTGGTTCCTGGTGCCAAAAAGGATGGGGAAAGCTGGATATCATCTAGCTTTGTTAAGTACACACTACTTAACATTTATATGGCATTTGCACAATGACAAAATTGCCTACCTTCATTTTTTAGAACTGATTTCTGTCATTAAGCAATCAGTGTGTGTCGTCTGTGTCTGGTATCTCTGTGTGTGTGGTGCTCTACAGCTTTGAGTGTGCAAACATATTTTTAGTAGTATGTACATATCATATTGTTGTACTGATGAAATATTATCTGTCCATGACAGTACTTTGTAAACCATAACGCACTCCATGAATGCTTATAATGATTAACGATTAAGCCATGTAGAAAAGTTTAACTACATACTTCAGTTTTCACTTTAAAAAAAAGGGTCAAAGCCTTCTCCACAGGTCTAAATTGTTACATTTTAAAATCAGAAGTTATCGAAATGAGGCATTTCCCAGATAAAATATTTGTCCGGTAACATTACCATTAAAATGTGATGAGATTTGGTGATAATAAAGCACAGTCAAGAAAAAATGATACTGTGCAGAGGAATGGATAATATTTTACAGTATGGGAAATACAGCCGGCACCGAGCTAACATGTTGAAATTCCACCTGTTTACATTTTCTGCGGAAAGTTTCATTTTAATAAAAGTAGATTGCTTGGAGAAGTCTGAGTAACAAAGTCAATTTCAAGAAACAGGGAAGTACAGGTGTAGTGATTGATCGAAGAGACAGAAAATGTCGTGAAATTTATAACAGAAAAGGAAGGGAACCTTCAGGACACATCCTTTATAGGTTGTAGACTTTCAAAGGAAAATTTTTTAAAGATACAGATAAAACATGTTATCCAGCAGCTAGATGTTCTGAAGATAAATACAGCTAAAGGCAAATAAGAAATTCTAAACATAGAAGAAAAGTCTAAAATATATAACTTTATAAAGAAAATTTAAGTGGAAACAGATTGGGAAGCTATCCAGGATCATTGTTGTGGCTGAATTAGAGCTACCAAGGAGTCATGGCTGCCCTGTCCCTGCTCTCTGTGGGCAGGGAAGAGCGCAGGGGAGTAAGAGAGAGGTAAGAGAATCAAGTCAGAGGTCTCCTCATAACTTGACTCTAGATCAATAAGAAGAGAGGAATTCTTTCAAATAATTCAGTCCAAAATGAAGTGAACCGCCGAGGTACCTTGTAAGGGTTGCTGACAGGAAAACACCATGTGCTATGATGGTGGATACATAGGGACAACGAAAAACAAAGGAAATGAGAAAAATAATATAGTATACAGAGCACAGGATGTCTGCATTCCCTTTCTCCATATCAAAAATTGAAAAATTATCTTGAGGAAGCCAGAATGTCTATTTTTTTTTTTTTTTTTGCAGTTTTTTTTGGCCGAGTCTAGATTTGAACCCACCACCTCTGGCCGGTGCCCTACTCCTTTGAGCCACAGGCGCCACCCCAGAATGTCTATGCTTTAAAACCCATACCAGGGACCGGGCCCAGTGGCTCACACCTGTAATCCTAGCCTTCTGGGAGGCCAAGGTGGGTGGATTGCTTGAGCCTAGGAATTTGTCTTCCTAGGCTGACCAGCCTGAGCAAGACAGAAACCCTGGCACCACAAAAAATAGAAAAACTCTATCAATGTTGTGGCGGGCACCTGTAGTCCCAGCTACTCAGGAGGCTGAGGCAAGAGAATCGCATAAGCCCAAGAGTTTGAGGTTGCTACCCTGTTTCCCCGAAAATAAGACCTACTCACAGGAAAGATAAGACGTCCCCTGAAAATAAGACCTAGCGCATCTTTGGAGCACACCTTAAAATAAGACACTGTCTTATTTTCGGGGAAACAGGGTATGAGTTATGATGCCACAGCACTCTACCAAGGGAAGCAGAGTGAGACTGTCTAAAACAAACAAATAAATAAAATAAAATAAAAATCTAAACCATACCAGGGAACATGAGGATTTCCAAGTCACACAAGGAGCAGGAAGAATGAGGTTAAAATAATTGGTTGAAGGAGAAATAGGAAGGAGGGATGTAAGGAGGTGCGAGGGCATCTGTGGAAACGTCCCTGGGCACAGGCCAAGGCTCTCTGGTGCTTCCTGCACCATAGACAGCGCACCTGGCCAGCTAGCCGTGCCAAAGGCACACCTTCTTCCACCCCATCTGTTGACTCTGTAAAATTCAAGAGTATCAGTGGGAACATGGAGTAAAGAAATATTCGATTCTTTTAGGAGTTCATGTCTATACTTCTCCACTGATAGGGAAGGATGAATTCCATCCCATTCCCTCCTAGCCAATGGGAGGCATCAGAGGCAACTTCCCAGTGGACAGAACAAGGATTGTCATTTGGGAGGAAAACAGTCCAAACAGGCGAACATGATTTCCATGATTAGCTTGTTCCCAAACATGGAGGAGAGCCACAGCATGCCCCTCGGTCCCGGCTATGCTTTTGGAGAATACTACC
Source organism: Nycticebus coucang (assembly GCF_027406575.1). Taxonomy (NCBI): domain Eukaryota; kingdom Metazoa; phylum Chordata; class Mammalia; order Primates; family Lorisidae; genus Nycticebus; species Nycticebus coucang. Next base: position 48,442,431 of record NC_069783.1, read on the forward strand.
TGGGGATTGGACTGCAGCTGCTGTGTGTGACAGACACGGTAAAACCGAGATAAGGATACACTGCCTAAACTATTGCACTTATGGTAGAAAATGTTTGCAGGAACACCGGAAACTAACTCTAGAGGTCCTAAGAAAACTATCATAGAGTCACAAGAAGGAGACTGAGAGTTCTCTGGGAATGGAATGACATAATTTTGAAGATTTGTTTTTGTTCAGTTCAGAACCAATTTTACTAGCCAGAAAACTAAATGCATTCAATGTAAGTAGAAGTACTAAATCACTAATGTATAAGAAACAGAAGCAGATGTGGAGGTAACCCACTCACATACCCTAGCACAATGTTTTTTAAACTTTTTTTTTCTATTTTTTGAGACAGAGTCTTACTTTGTCACCCTGCACCAGAGCGCTGTGGCATCACAGCTCACAGCAACCTCAAACTCTTGGGCTCAAGTGACCTTCCTGCCTCAGGCTCCCGAGTAGCTGGGACTACAGGTGACCATCACAAGGCCTGACAATGTTTTTCAGAGATGGGGTCTACCTCTTGCTAAGGCTGGTCTCCCATTCTTGAGCTGAAGCAATCCACCATCTCAGCCTCACAAAGTGCTAGGTTTATAGGCGTGAGCCACCTTGCCCACCTTTTTAACCTTTTTTTTTTTTTTTATCTCACAGCACACTTGAACATGTAGTTAAACTTCTGCGGCATCCTTAAATTACATTGATCAAAAAACAGAATAAAAAAAGAGAACTTACTGTGCCTTGAATGTCTTTCGAAAATAGTATGATTAATGGTCTTTAAAAATGTTTGCAGCACACCTAGGTTCCTCACCATACTGGAATACAAGAACCTAATGCCTACCAGCTGAAAACACTTGAAGCTAGTTACTTGAGGGCTTTCTCTGGACAAGTAGAATTTAGCCAGGTTACAACACCACACAAAGTACTCTGCAGTTATTATTTCTCCTGCCTCCCTCCCCTCTAGCAGCCCTCTATTTAAGACTGATCGGAATCAATGGATATACATTCTAATTGCCTTGTCCCTCAGGTGAAACAACTGTGAAATGTGTTATCTCCTAGAATTCTCAAATAGTATCGCCCACAACAGTAAGGTATCATGTGATCAGTCTTAATGGGTTTCTTTAATTTCCCTGACTCATCTGCCTACTCCCTTATGGTACTCCTTAGAATCACTTCTCTGAAGGACATTCTAAGAAAGATTATTGGATGATAGAAGTAAAAGTCAATTATCATGGCTATCTTAAAATGATAAGATATAACAGAGTACTTACCAGGATTCTGGGATGGGCTAAACAGCCAGAAATCGTCTGCCTAAGGCTCTTAAAGTCACACTCCAGGAAAAAGGGTGCCCAGTGAGAACTGATGCTCCAGGTAGGCAAAACATAAATAATTTCCATATTCCTCTTCCAAAGTTTGTCTGCCCATGTCAAGGCCAGTTATATTTCAGACAATTTGAATGTAAAGATGAGCATTTACTGGCTATCTTGATATTTTTAGGAAGCATGATATGACTCTAGAAAAATGAAGGATTCTGATTGCAAAAGTAATACTCTTAGGGTGTTTTAAATTGTACAGTGATGAACTTGAAGTCAAATTAGAATTGTTTTAAAAACTGATTTGTGATCATTTTTTAAAAGAGGTGCTAAAAATTAACAAACAGCATTACAAATTAGGCTGATTCTCTTTCCCAATAGATTAATAGATTAGGAGGATGTTATTCTGTACCCTGATTGCAAGGCCACCACTCCCTTTTGTGTGATCTTCTGGTAGACAAGATGGATACAATTGTCTGGTTTTTCATTCAAATTTTATGGGTAAGTTGATATGTATTATCCTAGTCCATTGATATGTATTATGCCTATCAACATTAGTGCTATTGATATCTTGGATAGAATACTTGTTTGTTGGGGCAGGGGCTGACCTATACACCTCATTTTGTTTAGTAACATCCCTGATCTTTACCCAGGGGATAGCAAGAGCTCTCTCCACCTCAAATGTTACCAAATGTTCCGGGGGGAGCAAAAGTGCTCCTGGTTGAAAGTATTATTTAGAGAGAACTCTCTTGAGGCATCCCTCAGATATCTTTTCAAATAAATGAATTTTCAACTAAATGAATGTAAAAGAGAAAGAGAAATTTAGAATCCATATGATTTGAGTGAAGTCTGAGAGAAACCAGAATGTGAAGACTGGCAAAGAGAAAATCTAGGTAAGGGGTCAGGGAGGAGGTGGTTTGTAAAGGCTATCTCAAGGAAAAGAGGATATTATTCTGTTTTACATTAACATAATTAGAACCAACAGGTGGAAGTTATAGAGAGCAAGATACAAGGAACCACAATTATCTCACAATGAAATAGACTGCCTTGCAAAGTACTTACCCTTCCTTTAGACATGCTGAACAATGCTTGCCTGGGCTATTACAGAGTGTCATCTGTTATATATTGGGAGAAATACTAACATGAACTTCTAAAGTATTCTTAGTCTACAATTTCATAATTCTACTCTTTTTTTTAATTCTTTTTTTTTTTTTAATTCTACTCTTTTAGAAGCTGCTTGGCACACTTTAATTTTACCCAATAAAGAAGTAACCTTTATTTTAATTTTTGTCTCTTAATGAAATATAGAACTCTATGCAAAGCATTTGAGTACATTATGGCTTTTAATCCTCACATTTCTATAGATTGTCTCATTATCTTGCTTCTATAGCTAAATAAATTTGGTATGATTGATTGCCCAAAGTCCCATAGGCCATAATTTTCAAATCTAGGATTTAATCCATCTTGCTCTAAATTTTGTGGTTGTGACAGCCCCTTACTGAGATCATTTTAATTAACTGCAAAAGCACATTCTTCTAAATCAGGCGTCCTCAAACTGCGGCCTGTGGGCCACATGAAGCGGTGTGAATTGTATTTGTTCCCGTTTTGTTTTTTACTTCAAAATAAGATATGTGCAGTGTGCATAGGAATTTGTTCATAGTTTTTTTTTTTTTTTATATACTATAGTCTGGCCCTCCAATAGTCTGAGGGACAGTGAATTGGCCCCCTGTTTAAAAAGTTTGAGGACGCCTGTTCTAAATGGTAAACATCTGAACTATCACACAGTCTTATTGAACGCAGGAAGTTTTTATTTATTGCTAGTTTTTACTGAATTGATACTGTGGCTTTATAGTCCACTTTGTTTTCCAAGGGGTTATTTTGTACTCTTAAGCAAGGTTATTCAGTGGAAGCTTTGAAATCACGATCATTTCTTTCTTAGGGATGGAATCAGGTGGGGACATAAGATGCCACCACCTTACTAGCCATGTTCCTCACCCAGAATTGCTATCTTGTTCGGAGAAACAGCGTTCATTGACAAAGTACTTGCATAAGCACAAGATGTCCTTATCATGATTGATCTAGAAGCACTCAACCTCCTCGATACAAGAATTATCAAGAAGTCATCAAAGAGGCTTTATTTGGATAACTCTTGATGATCTATTTTCGCATTTGTATTTAAACTTAAAGATAACCACATATTTGGTGGTCTATTGTTTCTGTAGTTAATCTAATATCTCAAATATCCATGACCTCCACCTGCCTAACAATGGATGTTTTTGTTGGCAAAGACCTTGCTGCATATGGATTTGTATAGCTGATCTTCAAGGTGGTAAATCAAATGTTCCAATCCTTGGAGAAGTCTGACTTTAAATGAGTACTAAGTTGTTCAAAACAGTGGAAATATATGGGATGAACTAAGTGATTTACATAATTTGGTACTCAAAAAATATTTGAAGGTTAAATTTATAAAAATGAAACAGTATTAATTTTCATAAGGATTACATGGTTAGATATTTAAGTATAGGAAAGGAAATGTCCCGTGTACATTATGATGATATTACGCATACTAAAGGTAGTGTATGCCATCTCTTTGATACTATTCACTGAACCATTCATCCCCAGTATTATTTATAACAAAGTTTGTTTATATCCAGTATCCATTTAATCTTTTGGGGAATTTTAGAGTTCTTTGAGGATTTTAATAAACTTAATGAAACACATTTTTTTCTAGGAAAATGCTCATCTGCAAATGCTTGAGGGAGAGAGTACTCTGATGCCTAATCGTTGGGCCCTGAGGAATCTATGTCCCACACAGGTCAAGAATCTAAGAATGCCTGGTCTGTTCACTGAAAAACGGCTTCACACAGCCACCATCTTTGAAATGCCTACATTTTCGAGGTTGGCTAAATTATACACCCTTCAATTTAGATGTTAAGGGAATAAGGATAGTTTCTCTGCTTGTTTAAAAAAGTCATGAGTGAGTATTAAGAAATAACTCATGTATTTAAACAACACAGGCTCAAAGCTGATTAAGCATTTATGTTTAAACTTTCACTATTTAAGAGGAAATGCATTTCTATCAGAAAATTATTTTCAAAAGCCAGGTTGCTAAAGGAGTTACCCACTACTGGACTAAAACTTCTGGATGGGTCATCTGATTTCCAAAACTATACTGCGCTTTACAGAAAAATAAATATATGGAAACAAGTTGGTATGTTCCTTTATACACTTTTTTTGTGTATTGCTTTTCAACTGATGCAATCTGCTCCAACTTTGTTTTCTTAGAGCTATTATGAAAAATAATAGTATTACTAGTAGCCACCCTTAATTTGCACTCAGTGGTGCTGGCTTATCCTTCTCACCCGGTGACATTCTTATTATTACTCAGAAATAGCAGGTGAGGAAAATGAGGCTCAAAGCCATTAGAAACATTGTAGCTAGTGCCTGGTAGTATTAGCCTTTAAACTCAGATTTACTTAACTTTGATTCCATTGCTTTTCAAAGAGAAAAACGTATTTACAAAATCAGCATTTTCATGGTGTTTTTAACTTGTTATACAGAAGTTTCTGGTTTCAGCTATCTTGATAGATGAACACATGTGAACAAAGATACATTTAGTTGTTGCATCTGTAAGTGTATGAATGTAGACATGTTCAATAAATAAAATCCAGAAAAAATAAATCCAAATTTTTCCTCTGCTTGTACAAGGCAGGTCTTCCCTTCCAACGCAGTCTTCTTACTATACCACACCAATGGTGCCGCTTGTAATTTTTTAAATCAATAAATCCACAGTTGTATTAAGAAATATTTTATTAACAAAACAGTAAATTCCACTTGCTTAGCATTTCCATTAATGGATAAATTGGCCTTGCAACAGAAAAACAGAAACAAAAACAAAAAAACAAAGAAACCCCCTTAGATACCCAATCACACAAAGCACTAGAAGGGTAGGGTCCTGTGGCCTTTCTCTGATGTCTTAGGAATTGACCACTTCACATGTTATTGAAGTATTTTTCTTGTTTTAAAAAGTCAACACATTATGTGGATACAAAAGAAGCATACTCAATCAGAAAAGTCACAGTCTAGAGATGTAATCAGACTTATGCCAGGTAGTGTGAAATCCTCTATTAACTGCAAACTCTGAATGAATCCCAATACATTTGGTATCAATATAATGGGGATTTTATCCAAGTCATTTCCTCTCCTTAACTCATGGTTCTCTCTTTTCTTTCTCCATTTTCAGGAAAAAAAAATAAACTGTTTGATTTTTGTGTAGGCCAATAACAGTAGAAATATTTTTACTGGTAACACATGCATATAAGATTGTATCTTTGCATGTAATTTTAAAATTTATTCTGGGAAGAAATATTGAACGCAAACACCAGGTTTCATAGATATACTGCTTAAACATACCATTGTTCAGTTTATTTTCTGTCACATTTTAGAATCTTTCTAGATGAAAACTCATTCTGGTTTAAGACGTCAAATGGAAAAGCAATGAATTTAAAAAAAAATTAATATGTGAATTAGTGGTTTTATATTTCCCTTTTTATTTCACTGGCTTTCCCTGAGTAAGACTGAATGAGAAGGGGGGAAAAGACATGTGAATTCTTTAACCTGGCAAATTAAAACAAGATAAAAACAAAAAACAGAAGTAAAGGATATTAAATTTTAGTTTTATACCTTCTACTTTCTAGGTCATGAAAAACTTAAGACTCTTCGTACACAACAATTCCTTGGCAACCAGACACAGGGGCGATTTGCTGTAAATTGTATACACGTCTTAAGTGCTGTATATCTCAAATCCAGGCCACTTTCATCAACTAAAGTATCACAGAGATGTTTTACATTTTTTGTCTTTGTTGGTCAAAGCTAACTGTAAAGGTATGCATCTCTTCCATGAAAATTAATATCATTCTTTTAGAAGATGTTCAAATAATGCAACCAATTTCTACTGAAGCATCACTTTGCAATCTAATAATCCATTTCATTTGCATTACCTTCTCATACTAATAATTTATTGCTATGAACATCATTGAAACAGTGTGCAAAAACAAGTGTATAATCTATTGTTTTCTACTACATAATGTGTTAAACTAAAACTATACTTAATGATATATATGTAAAACAAGAAATGTTAAAACATAGTCAATAATCAAGATAGAGAATGGTTGTTTTAAGTGGGTAGTAATACAGAATCAGAAATGATTGAAAATACTTTCCTAGTTGAGAAAGTGTTTACTTTCCAAAAATGTTTATCATGCACATCAGTTTCAGAGAATATATATATTATTTTATTAGAAACAAACTTTTCAATTGCAACAGCCAGAGTTAAGGTGTAGATTAACCAATTTTGCTTCCAGTACCTGCCTACATAAAGGTTCATATTCATGCAGCAGTATACCGATGATATTCTATTTGATTAGAAAAGGTTCTATTGCATTAGGGACTAAAATCTTCTTGGGGATTCCTGGGAGCAAGATCTCAGGGAAGCGAATCCCTCCATTTGCCATCAATACCTTGGCACAACTATCTTCCTTTCTGCTTTTCAATTTATCAGAAAATATTTACTACTATTTGTATGTTGGGGTCTGCCATCATATTTGGTGGATTCGTGTGGATTTGTGTGTGTGTGTGTGTGATGGTGAATGTGAAAGTATGTGGGAACGTGAGTACTTGGGGGCAAAAATAGTATAAGATATACGATATGTATACATTTACCTTCTAATTCACACCTTTCATACAAATACTAAAACTTAATTGCAACAGAATGAAGGCTGTACAGGTAAGAAAAAAGGCTGAGTTTTTTTATATACATTCATACATATCTTCCTTAGAATAAACACTACACTATAATTTTTTTAAAAAAATGAAAGTAATTGTGGCAATTTATAATGGTGGCAAAAAAAAAAGAACAAACCTGAAATCATTGTTGCTCTGATGTCATAAAACTCCCTATACTTAGCAACACTTATAACATTGAATTTACCAAAAAATGGCTGAAGAGCAGAGATATATTTTGCATTTTCTATACAACAGGCTATAAAACGTCACTTATTACAGTCCAGAAAGCACACAGAGATGGATTTTATATAAACATATGTAATAACATAGTAAGCGTGCATGAAAATTTCCCAATGATTGCATCTATGCCCTCTTGTTTTTGTTTTGAAATTTTTTGTGTGAAAATGTGCCTTATATTTCACGTTTTTGAAAATAAGGCCTCCATACTTTTCTTTTCCTCTCTTAACAACCAGAAAGGGGCTTTTTGAATGTGTTACGACACAAGTCTTCAAAAAAGCCAGCACTTTGTTTCAAATCCAAGTTCCAACCATCGCTCCAGTTGCACCAGGCTGCAAACGCTTAAAGGTTTGCAGGTTGAGTCACCCAAAATGACAGTCTTGTCTGGCAATCGGACTAACTGACTTCTCAAGAAAGCACTAGCACTTTGGCTAAATCCAGGATCATAGGTAGCTTCTTTTTTGTGTGTTCTGTTCTGTGTTGTGCCTCCATATTTAATACTCCTTTGCTTTATGAATGCGTGCGGCCATCACTGTCTTTTTGGAATGTTCCAGCAACATAAAGACAGGCAGAGTAAATGAAAACACTGTGAATGTTAGGGAATTTATTGGCCCCTGTTTTTCTTTCTTTTTTATTTTTTTTCTTTTTTTGAGAAACAAGAGCATAAGATACTTGTTTTTATTTTTTAAAAAGTCTTTCCTTCCTGATTGCATTCCCTGTCTTCTTTTGTATGTGCTTCATAAAAAGGAAAGTAAATAAGTTTATATTATGTCTCAGATAAAATGAAGACTATTTCTATACAAGTGTCCATTGAAGATCTTGGGATCAGACGTAATACTCTTTATCCTTGTTTTTCTTATTTTTGTTGGCGCTTTTTGCACTGCTGGGTTGTTTCTCCTTGACAACTGCCCCATTCGACTGTGCTGAGTTACTGATGTAGTTTCGACTCTCATCCACATGGTAGGAGCCTTCATCCCGGTTTCTGTACTTGTACATGGCATAAAGGAGGATAAGGATGCACAAGGCGGCGGCGGCTACTATCCCCACGACCATGCCTGTGGTGCTGCTGGACTCCCGGATCACTTCTGCCGAGCCTGGGTAGGACTCTCTGCCTCCTGCTCGGGTCGGGTTGGCTATGGGAAAGAGGATGAGAACAAACAGAGCGTGACTGTGGAGTTCACTGAATGTCAGAGAGCTACATTAATACTTATGTCTCAGGGAATAGTGCCTACTGCTGTAGGAAAGGTGTTCTGCTGCCAAAGGCCGTAACCCCCAGGCCTCGTGTCACTATACACCAGGGAGCGCAAATCAAAGTGGTCAGGGAGAGATGTGTTACTACCTTTGCTTTCTCACACATCAATGGTATCAACAGGGTCTTGTAACCTTGGCCCCAAATAAACTCCAATTAGCTCGAAAGGGTCATGTTGGTGGGGTAGGTGAAAAAACACAAATTCAAAATGGCAAATAAAATCAAAACCACCCTACGCTACAGTATTAGAGGGAATCAATGTAAGAATTAAATTGAGGCGGCACTAAAACACTTAGGTCTAACTTAGAGAAGAGGGACAATTGAATTTAAGATACTTTACTAATCGGCCTATCTTGTAATGAGTGTAGTATTGAACAATAATATCGCCCAGGCATTTAATATAGTTTATCTGGTTTTTAAAGTATAATTTTACTCCCATCTTTATGAACTAAAACAGAACTCATTTTCTTTTTCTTTTTTTTTTTTTTTTTGCTGGAGATTTATTTTCTTGCCTAAGTACAAATGTATTTTATTTATTCACTATAAGTGGCTGAGTGATCCCCAAAGCTAAACTTTGGAGGAGACAGTATAAAAATAGTCTTTCTCAGTTTTAAAAATCTTCTAGAATGGTTTTGAGCCCTAACTCAGTACTATCCAATAGATATTATTAAAACAGGGGCTAGCCTAGTTTTATTCCACTGGCAAAACCCTCACTCCATCTTCTCAAAGTATATACAAAGGCTCTTGGATATAAGCAATGGATTATAGGTACCTAATGTCTTCTTCAAGGCCTGGTCAGACCCCCAAATTCACCTTAGATATGAAAGAAAGGGCCTGAGATTTAGCTGGTAGAAATGCTGACGGTTGGCTCTTTTCCTCTACATACAAATCTTTTCTTCTCGATTTTTTTTTTTTTCTGAGACATGGTTTTATTTCTTTGCCCACACGAGAGTGCCATGGTGTCATTATAGTTCACTGCAACCTCCCTCTCCTGGACTTCAGTGATCCTCTTGCTTTAGCTTCCTGGCTAGCTGAGACTACAGGCATACACCACCAAGCCTGGCTAATTTTTCTATTTTCTGTAGAGATGGGGTCTCCCGCTTACTGAGGCTGTTCTCAAATGCTTGGCCTCAAACAATCCTCCTCCTTCGGCCTCCCAGCCACCACACCTAGCCAAAACTTTTCTTTTTGAAGAATAGGAACTGTAGGGAAACAAGATTCTATCCCATCTTGATCCTGGGCCATTTTCATCTGTGGATTGCATTTCCTGTCTTTCCTCGAATCTCCATTCTCTCTCTTGTCCTATAGAAAAATACTACTTTTCAGATAAATTGGATTAAAAATGCTATAACTTTCAAAATATTCCTTGTAAATTATGTAAAATGAGTTCAAAAAATCTTAAGATCGCATATGTGTTAGATTATGAATGTATATGTGTGTACACATAACTACACACACCCTGGGAATTAAAAATACAGGAAGACTGAAATTATGGAGTTTTTTAAATTACAATCAAACCTCGTTTAGTAATTTTTAATATTTCTACAATAGCTCCTGTTAATTACTCGAAATCACTTACCAACCATATAGCTCCATACTGCCTTGTCATTCCACTTTCAAACATCACCAAGCTGCTTCTGCCTAAAAGTGGATTTTTGCTGTCATGTCCATTTTCTTCCCAAACTGAAGCCTTAATATGTAGTCACTTCCAGTCTCAAAGCAGCAATAAGCTATGCTCTAGAGCTACGAAATGTAGCAGATGAAACCTTTTTATGCTGAATATGTCACTGCTTGTTTTACAAAAGCCCATGTAGTGTTGCTGAATAAAAAGCCTTGAAGTTGCTTCTGTGGCCGGGGTAGAAGGAAACAAAGACTATAATCCACTGTATTTGATTACAGGAAATTAATGTCCTCTTATGAAGAAAAGAACCCACTGCAGTAACTCAGTCACTACCTGACAAACCAAAGGCAGCACTTTTTCCTTTAAATACAGTCATCTTGCCAACGTGTGCCAATTAGCTCAGCTGCTAACTTGTGCTCACTGACAACTTGCGTTTTTATTTATTTATTTATTTTTTATTGTTAAATCATAGCTGTGTACATTAGTGCAATCAAGGGGTACAATGTGCTGGTTTCATATACAATCTGAAATATTCTTGCATTGTTGCAGAGTATGCTCTTAATATGGTGTCGTGAGCCAAAAAAAGAACTTGTATTTAAATATTACCTAAATCATTTGTTCCCACATGAGGGAATGCTTTCACTTTAAATACATTTTCACAATTATCTCATTTTTCTGCCAAAAGGAAATGCAGAGAATGGAGATAAAATTTTAACCATTTAACTCGTGATAGTAAAACTTGACAATTGTAATGGGATTCAGTGTTTAAGTTTTCTATACTAAGAATATATATGTAAGGCAACACGAGGCATAACAGAAAAAAAGGAATATATGTGTGAAAATTTTTCCAATTAGGAACCGGTATCATAAATGAACTATATATTTTTATCTGTTCAAATATTTCTGAAATGTCTTCAAAACAACTGTGCACAAAACAACAGATTTGTGTAAAACAAAAACAACATAACAAAGACCATAGAAATACCTCAATTTGTGGCATATATTTGATAAACATCTCCTGTTTAAGAAAAATACTTCTCTTTTTTTAACACCAGACAAAATGGTTACTTAACTCACGTGAGACCCAAAAACATCTCTATGTATCCCCATATAAAAATTCCAGACATTGTATTTTTTAAAGTAACCGACAACCCCCCTCCCAAAACTAAAATCTAAATTCAAGAAACATTTTACCCTTTCTTCCTTATTCACAATTAAATTTTAACAACCATCACAAGTATCATTATAGGTCTGCTTGAAATATATAGTGCTTCCATATCTAACTAATGAATAATTTTTTTCTATTCATGCTTCAGATCTGAAGGCCAGTGTATTTTTTCTTGACTAATTCTAAGATCAGATGTATCTGTGTATTAATGGGACATAAGAGCTACAGAAATTTAAATATTTTTATTAATAATAAATGTTTCACTAATTTTGTCATTAATGTTTTACTTAGATGATCACTGATAAACCTAAGGAAATGCATATTAATTAATTTAAAGAAAAGTATAAATGACCATTAAGGTTAAATGTCTTCTTATTCAATTTGTTTCAAAAGTTATTAAAAAAAAAAGAAATATAATTATCTCTTAGCCATTTATGACAATGTAAAAAAAAAAGAGGAATTTAATCAGAAAAATCCCTAATTAATTTGTATATTTCATGGAATTGAGAATTTTGGATTCCCTTAACACCCCATAACAAACTAAAACAAGATATTTTCAGAAGTAAAACAATCTACAATATATATTTTTTAACAATGTGAAAAAAGTGAATTAATGAACTAAAATTTACTTTTATCTCTTTTCTCCTTCTTGGAGCATATGATGAAACACTTTATAAACAAATGAGACAATTAAAGAAGAGGAATGCATGCCACATTAGCTGTAAGTTGTTAAGTGGTGAATGGTGGACAATTAATTGTGACTTTATGTAAAACTAAGCTGCTATAGCCAGTTCATCATACTGGGCCCAGCAGCACAAGGAGTGCAGGTCAACAGGAAAGGTCAGTAGGACTGATGTTGTCTTTCAAGTAAGGGGAGAACACTTTAATAGCAGCAGGAAGGCTTTTGACTTTTGTTGGTACTTAAGCCTCAGAAGCTACTGATTTTACTAGCAAGGACAAAGAGCTCTCATAAGGGTTATGAAGTCTTTCATATTTATATTCCCTTCTTTCAGATTCACTTAGCCAAATGGTTATGGAAGAATTCTCACGCATTGGTAATCACGCTACCTTAAAGCAGTGGTGCTCAAACTATTTGGCACGAAGGACAGGTTTCCCTGAAGACAATTTTTCCAAGGACAGGGGTTGGAGGTGGGAGTGTCCTGTGTTGAAGGGGGACAGGACTGGAGGCAGAGCACAGGTGGTAATGTGAGTGATGAGGTAAGGCTACTGACTGGAATCTTTTTCACACCAAGAATAGGTTTCATGGAAACTAATTTTTCCATGGGAGAGGAGGTGAAACTCAGGCGGTGATGCTGTCCCACTCGGTTCCTAATAGGCCACGAACCACTTCCTGTCTGTGGCCAGGCTTTGGGCACTTAACCTCAAAGGACAAATAAAAAGTGGCTTTCAATGCTTTCCCTCTTCTAACATTGGCAAGATCTAAAGGTCTCTAGAAATGTTCCACATGGTTTGCTTTCATCCACTAGATTTATCAGGAATCTTTAATGCTAGCTCTATGCATTTTTGTGTTTTTCCATTCTCTAATATTGTGATTACTTAGGTAGGCATAAGCTTTCAAGTGTTAGGACAGTTATTAACATATTTCCAGATTATACTCTAACCAACTTATTCATATCACATGATAATCCATTATGGAAAATGCACAAAGAATGCAAAAAGGGCATATTCTGGTGTCTTGCCATATAAAAGGAATAATAAAGTCAACTGTTGTTCTGCAAAAGAAAACTTAAATCTTAATCTTAAAAATTTTAACTTCTCCATGGGTTTGCTGAGATAATTATTTTACACTATCACAAGTGGGAAGAACATTGCCCTGACATGTTTTTTTCCTTCAATTTTGACAATCTTTGGTACTGTATCTGTGAAAGAATATCCTATCACCAAATAAGAACTTAGATTCAGGTGATACAATGGGACCAACATGTTAAGAGACACTTTAAACTTCAGTACGGAGTGGAGAGGGCCATTTGGGGAGGCTTCGTGTCTTACCAGCCCCTTGGGCCCTATATCCCTCTTCCAGCCTTTTTTGTATTCTTCCTCCCACTGCTCCTCACTGTTTATTTCTCCCCACTTCTCTCCCAAATCCTAAATCACCCATGGAAGTGGCCCTCAGAGAGTATAGCTGAAGGAGGTCAGGACAGCAAGGGTCAGGACTCTGTGCCTCTTGAGGTCAGTGCATCGCTCAGCAAAACATACGATAAACAACACGATGTAATGCCAAGTTCCTGATTTCAAATCACATTATAAAATAATGCTTGCTATCAAAAATGTCTAAATGTGATTATTTCACCAGAACAGCATTTGTGTTTTGTATTATCATGATTATTTTAAAATGTAACTTCCTATTTTAAAATTACTTTTGTATTTCAAAATATCAATGGTTTTGTTACATGGATAGCTTTTATAATGCTTAAGGCAGGGCTATAAGTGTGCCCATTACCTGAATAGTGCTGATTGTACTGTTAGGTAGGTTTTTACCTGTTCTCTTGTCCCCTTCTTAGTTCTATCTAACCTTATGTATAGGTGAAATGATTTATCCAAACAAATAATATTTGATTAATACCTTTAAAACCTTTTTTTATGCAGATGGTGGTATGAGGGACATATTAAGCCATTAAACTTTGCATTAAAACCACACTGCTTGACTATACCTAGTCACACATAGTACCTGAGTAGATATAAATAGGAAATACACGGCTTATAATTACTTAGCAAGATGATTTACAATGGAAGTTTTAAAATATGTATTTTTGAATTTTTTTTCTATTTTAATTACTATTATTGGTTTGAAAGATAAATTTTTGAATACTAACGAATTTTCTAAAGAGTTTTGTTTCACTTGGCGAGAAATATGTTTGACATTCTCGGTTATTCTGAGATTGGAAATATTACAGTCAAATGTTGTTAATTTAAAAACTGTTCTTGACTTATGTTTTTATGACTTCCTATAAGAAAGGATGATGATATTCCTAATTTCTATAACATACAGTGAGGATTTGGTGAGTTGTGGGACCTCAAATTTCTACTGAGGAGCTCACCATGGCAATAACATGCTATCAGCTACTCTTTTTATCACTCAAATTGTCCCTTTCATAAAACTATTTTGTATACTTGAATGAACTGTTCTTCCATGGCAATCTTATTATATTTATGTTGTTTCCAAAGGTAGCTTTCAGGGTGATATTGCAATTTCCAAGCAATTTTCCAGGCTGGTTTTATTTCTTCAATATAGACAGTTAACATATAGGTATGTTATCAACCAAGCCTTGTCATAGCGAAGATAAATCAAGAGTGTTACTAAATTCTGATGACATGAAAATTCAGCTTTTGAGTTTTAAGAATTGTAAATAATTACCAGTGTTAAGAAATAATAAAGAATAAAACATACCAATGCTAAAAATATATGTATATAGAAGGGGACTGTACATAGTGTATTTCAGATCAGGAGGAATATTTAAAGGATCAAAAAACTCAATAATGTGCAATATTTATTATTCTGCTAACTGGAATCATCATATATTTTGCCATACGATGATTCTTTAAAAAAAAAAAAAAAAAAGAACAATTGGCAAGATACATTTATTGAATTTTTATCAGTAAGAATCTTTAACTAGTCTTTCTGGTTTTCTTATAGATTAAGCTTGAAGTAATTGATTTTAAATTTCTGTGTCCACCCCATCTAGGGGGAAAAAGGGGGGGGTGCTTAAAATGATTTCATTACACCAGAGTTCTATACTGTGTCTTAATAGATGGGGAGGTTATTATAATTCTAGGCTAACCTTGAAAATGGCTCCAGATTTTCAGGGGAAGATTGGACTTTTCTAGTACCCAATTTCATTAATACTGTGAAAAGAAAATTGGAATTGTAGGCTCCTGGGGTGTTTGTGAATTGAGATTAGCACTGTTTTTCCCCCATCTCCAAAGAAAAAAACACAAAGTTTATTATTTTTCCAATTTCTGTGCTTCAATACAATGTAGGACAAAAGAAACAATTATGATGTAATCATTCACAAGAAGGCGTGTTTAATGCCATGTTCGTAGGAAGGCAGGTATGTGATTTATATTACATGCATTAATTCAACTCATGCTGTGGTCTTGTTAGAAGTCACTGATGCTGGGTGTTTCCAATCCCTTTCATTCTCCCCGTCCACCAATGCCACCCATGCCCTGCACATTCTAAAGTTCACTCCTGCAGGTCAGACAACAGGCTTGAGAAAGGACTTATCTGACACATCTTAGCCCTTCCCCTATAAATTAGTGATTCAGAAAGAACCTGGAAATCAATGAACCTTTGCCACCTGCCTGGCTGCTGGATCTGACATTTTCCTTTGCTGCTTTCAAAACCACAAAGAACACATATTTGAAGGGAAGTTCAGAGGCCAGTATTCTAAGATTGAGATGGCTGTTATCTTCTCCAGAAATCTAGGTGTTGCCTGGGAAGGGATGCTGGCACATTAAACACTCATCATGTGCTTTCACAATAGACAGTCCCAACTAGGACAGCCAGCTACCTCAAATGGCACCACATGGAACAAAAAAGGCAATGGATGACCACACCCTGTATGACTCTGGTGACACTGAAAATGAATGGACAGAGGAACATACGCATCTTCTCTGGGGGGAGCCATAGGATCACGGCACTTATAGAATCCTATTCCTCCTGTATGTTGTAAACTATGTGTCAATAGCTTAGTCACCAACCAGCTCCATAGACTTTTTACATGGTGACTGTATCCGTGAAGTTTGCATCATTGTGGTGTTTACCTAATAATGTGCCTGCTGCTCTCACGGCCCTTCATGGTCTGCTCACAGCTGCCCACACAAATGTACCTTCCATTTTTTTCAAAGAAAGCTACAGTCATAATATTATTGCTGTTCCCAGGTCCCCACATACCAAAAAATATTTTATCTTCATGGCTTACTCATATGACTTTTTTCTTCCTGTCTATCAAAATGGTATTTAGTCCTCAAGACTTGACTTAAAGCCCAATCTTGTATGAAGTTTTCTCTAAGAATATTTCCTCAGCGTATGAACAAATACATAGTGCACAGACATGTTCTAGGGACTGTCAAACACGTAACTTATATGCCCTCCTTGGCCTTGAAACAGAGTGAGGCAAAGAGACATCTGGCCAGGAATCGTACAGTTAAATGGAGTAATGGTTGGGATGCTCATGATGAAGGGAAACTTCAGTGTCATGTAGCAGGAGGACAGAAGTTCTGATTTCATCTGGGGAACCAGGAAGACCTTTCTGAGTTTGTCACGTTTATAAAGAGACCTGGAGAAGAGAGTCCTCTAGTAAAAAGTGGACAAAAGAATCTACTAATAGAGAAGAACGTGTGAACTGACCTTAAGGAAAGAGTCTGCTTTGGGGGAACTAAAGAAAAACCAGAGTGTCTGCAGCAGAGTGAGTTTGGGGGGCTGTTAGGAAGATATTTTAAGGGGGATGTGAAATGTATCACCTAGATTGTAGACTACAGAATAAGATATAAATGAAAAGTTCAGCATATTTAACTCCAAAAATAATGATTTTATGTGGCAGAAGATAGCACTAGCAAAGTGAAAGTGCAAGTTAGACAGAAGGTGGGGAACATATTGGTAGTCCCTATCATGTATAACAGACTAGGAGTAAATACTTCTCAAATACAAAGAGTGTGTGTCAATGGATATGACAGAAAGGACAGATAACTCACCAGAAGGATGGACAAAAACATTCACAGGAAAGTAGAGAAGCGGAGCTCTAAATGTTGGTGAAA
Source organism: Nycticebus coucang (assembly GCF_027406575.1). Classification (NCBI taxonomy): domain Eukaryota; kingdom Metazoa; phylum Chordata; class Mammalia; order Primates; family Lorisidae; genus Nycticebus; species Nycticebus coucang. The sequence goes on from NC_069783.1 coordinate 48,459,596, forward strand.
ATATGAATTCTTCAATTGGTCTTAGGAATTATTACAACACCATCTACTCGCATTAAAATAAATAAAATCTCTCCACCATATATTACATCACCCATTTAGTATGAATTATATACTTCTGTGAAATCATCCACAAATGTTTCATTTAAGTATCTTCCTCTCGTTCTGACTAGATTATTGTTTCTTATGATACTATTTCTCTTTCTTACCAATCCCCCCCACCTTCCAACCTCTAATGAAAATTTTCTGACATATTAGAGGAAATGATTTCTATAAGTTGATAAATTTTCAGGAGTAAACTAAGGTGAATGTAACCATTAAGCAAATATAAGAGACCACTGACATCAAAGTTTTGAGTCAGGGTTCTAATCAAGTGGGCAAAATAGGGCATTAACATTGCATACTTCTGTATAAGATATATTTACCTCAATACTTCCCTAACCTCCAGTGTTCCGAATATCTTTACTAAAAGGGGTAAACATGATTTTTTATTTCATTAAATCAGAACTCACTTCTGCTATGCTTGAGAAAATTGGGATCAATGAACATTAATGCAAATATTTTATCTGCTTTCCCTATGCTTTCAGGTTATCTGTCTCTTAATCTCAATGACTAACGTCACTACATTATTTCAAGTTAACCAAGTCATTTGTAGTTAGCTTGATTTATTCGAGTGCCTTAGCTACGTCAGTGTCATCTGACACCCATAGTAGAACAAATAGTTGAAGGCTAACTTGGAGCTCTTTTATTCAGTTCACCAGAATAACTATAAATGAACTAACTGCTAACTATAGAAGTTTCTAGAGTACTTTTATTAGAGTTGAAAAGGGTATCACCAATCAGACCAAACTTTCCACAAGGGTCAAGCAGAAGAAAAGCTGTATCAGCAACAATTAATAAAATCAGTTTCAAAACTAACGAGCCCAGAGGGTCTGTGTGGTTGTTTTAGTCAAAATGTAACACATTTAAGAAAAGGCAAAAAGTTCTATTTTGTGAAGTGGATGATTCTCTTTATTACTGATTTCTGCTTACCCAAGATCCCTACCAAAATAGCTTCTCTTCCTGGGAGCTCATTGACTAAAACACCCAGAAATACATACACTCAGAAATCAACTTTTCTTAAAATGTATTTTACTTTTTTACATATAGAAATTTGAAGAGCCTATTTTTACACAAAGTTGGAAGATTCATTCCAAGGAATCCTTAAAGCCTGCAACCAGGAATTCTGGGAAACTCAGATTTATAGTACGTTAAAAATGCCATCATGATTATAGCTAGAGCAGTGAGGAGTGTGTGTGTGCGGGTATGTGAGAGTGAGTATGTATGTAAAATGTGAATCTTGTAGCATTCCTTCCAATTCTGTCATAGAAGTTGCTAAAGTCACTTTTTCTTTATTTTTCTCATGAATTTATAAGTAAATCTGGACTTTATAAGAAGTCTAGGAAAGATTTCATAATATTTAGGTTTGACTTAAATATGCCGATGCTTGATCAAAACATTCTTTCTTAATTTGCTCCCAAATACCATTACTTAATTGTCAACAAACTTTCAAGATGGCTATCACAACTCCTGACACATTGCAACGCCTAAAGTTCTTATTTTATTTAGTTAACAACTATTACTATTACTCTTTATTATTACATGGTAGTCTCCTGTGCTGTGCACTTTACACACATTATCTAATTTACTGCTCACAACAGCTCTGGGTTGGTAGGTCTTATCAATACTATACAGGAAAGAAACCAAGTCTCAAAGAGGTTAGATTATTTCGGCTTCGTAAGTAGCACAGCCAAAATTCAAACCCAGGTCTGTATATGGCTGTTACAATTTTCCAGATATGATGTATCTGCACTTATATTGCAGAACAGTTTGTTATTATTTTCCATTTTATTTCTGTGTTCTAAGCAGAGGTCCAGTTCCACCCTTTGCAGCCACATTCCACTTCCCCTGTCGCCATCTTTCCTTTACTGTAGGAGTTGACATCCCTACAGAATCTTAGTAAAGCATTGAAGAGTGGTAACAAGAATATTGGATATTGAATTTAGTTCTAGTCCTGGCCCTGCTCCTAACTTGTTGAGTGACAGTTGGCTATTCATTATCTTCTGCTAACATTTATTTTCAGAAATGTGATGATGATACTTAAATTATTCACCCCTCTGCCAGGTCACTGTGAGTATCAGATTAAGTAGGAGCTTAAATGTGAAAGTACTCTGAGAAGGACAGAGAGCTTTGTAAAATGGTGATGGTTTGATTATCTTTCCCTGTGTCCTCCATGCAAAAGACAGTGAATCGTCAGCTGTCCTAAGAATTAGACAATTCTACAATACGTACTACACGCCATGGCTCAATCAGTTGTGGCAGTTACCACTAAGGGCATTGCCTCCCTGAAGTTAGCTGTATTTGAGGACTTCTCTTCCATGAATGGAGGCCTTGTGAATTCAGGTGGCAAAAACAGCCATTTATATGGAGGCACGTGTTGTTTCAGGCCATTAATTGTGGTCCTGTGTGTGGAACTTGTTTTTGTTTGGCTGTGAAACATTCTACCTTTAGTGGATCTCTGGCTCCTGTGGTGGGGGTGAATTAAATTTCTTCCTCTATCAAAATTTCATTATGATATTTTATGGTTTCCGTTGTCATAAAATCAATCATCCAAGTCTACTCTTGGGTAATAAATAGCTGACAGCAAGGCTTATTATCTCAAAAATAACAATTTTAGAAAGAAGCTCTAAAACCTAATCAAAAGAGTTACTAAGTAAATTTTTTCTGTCCTTCGTTCTCTGCTCTGGAATTCCACAGTGTACTCTGGATGGAATCCAAAGTAAGGTTTCTACTGCAGACTTGTATGCTGGGCCCTTGGTGCATCCCTCCTCAACCAGGGCATTCTCATGCTTCGCTTTACAGATCATGGGGCAGTGTGCCGTTTTCCTGATTCAAAACTGGGTCTGTTCACTTTGGGTGATCATTTTTATATTCTTGTCATGAAGTTATAGCTGTCTCAATTTTCTTTTGTTGTGAAAAGATCATATTCTTTTTGGCAAAAGTGCAATAGCTGAGGTGAAAGATTAGACAGCTTCCCCTCTGAGCCCATTACAGGGAAGCATGTCAAGCCTAGAATTAGGAAATTGGGAGATGCAACATCTAAGTCGAGATTGCGGGGGCGGGGAGCTGTGAGAGTCTATATGTCTGGTAGGTCATGCTGCCAAGAGTATTCCTGAGTATCTTAGGAGAAAGAACAAGGGGATTATAAAAGGAAGCATGAAAATTAATCATTTCTTCTTTCAAAAGCACTCTCTTTTTAGGAAAAAAAAAAAAAGCATAAATTGTTTTCCTCCAAAAATAAGAATAGCAGATGATCTGTGTTCTCCTCCCACCATAGCAACATACATTTATCCAGCTGAAGCATTGCTCTTGTCTTACCAGTTTCAGCGGTTACTGAGAAAAGTTTTATGCTGATAGAATTAGGAAATATACTTAAAAACTTTCTAGCTCTTAAAGTGTCTTTGGCCAAGTTAATTACAATGTGTTTTGTTGAGTTGTGCTGGGGTTCTGAAACCATCTAATACAGTGGTTCTCAACCTTCCTAATGCCGCAGCCCTGTGACATACAGGTTGAGAATCACCGATCTGGTATATGAATTTCTGGGTCTGTAGCAATGCTTGGGGATTCACAGTGATGTCTTGAGTTTCTGTCCTTTTCAGGCTCTCTTCTTCTCCTTCAGGGATCCCTATAATCAAATATTCCTGTGTGGTGCAGTCCCATATCTCTCGCAGAGAAAGCTCTGCTTTTATTTTCTTTTTTTCCTGCCTCTTTGAATGATTGGATTAGTTCAAAAGTCTTGTCTTTGATTTCTGAGATTCTTTCTTCTCTGTGTCCTGCTCCATCACTGAGACTGTCCACCATCCTTTGTACTTCTTGGAAAGCCTCTTTCAATTCCTTGAACTCTATGTCCTTCCTGATTCTGTCCAGGTCCTTGGTGAGTTTGTCTATAATTTCACTGATTTGTTGAGACAGGTTTTGGACTTCCTTTTAGATTTCTTTTTCTATCTTCTCCTCAATTCCATTCATCTTGTTTGCCATCCATATTCTGAATTCTATTTCTGTCACTTCTACAATTTCTCTGTGGATGGTATTTTCAGCTGAATCTCCCTTGTTATCTCTTGGAGGAGTTGATCTGCTGTGATTTTGTATGTTGCCAGGATTCTTCTGCTGATCCCTCCCTATTTTCAGTTTGTGTATATGTTTATTGTATGTCTAAGCTGGATGTTAGGTTGTCCCTAAATTGTTACTGAGAGATAATCTAATTGGGTCCCTGAGGGAGCACCCAGGAGACTGTTTAAGGGCTGAAACTGGTGGGTTGAAGTCAGATCCAGAGGCCCCAGGACGTGGCACTCTTGCTCCCCTTCACCACTGACCGTTTAAATGAAGTGTTGCTTACACCTGTGGCCCTTCCTGCACACAGTCTCCTGAACTCCTTGAAGGGGCTGCAGCCTGTGAGGGTCCCTGAGAACTGGCCTTGCATTCTCCAGGCTGGATGCAGTGGGCTGGGGCAGGACTTCCAGGGGATGCTCTTAGCGGAAGCTCCCGCACAGCCAGCCCAACTGTTCCAGCCAAAGATCCAGGCCCCGTACCAACAGACTGAAAAAAAAAAAAAAAAAAAGAAAAAAAAAGCCAGCCCCTGTTTTGGCCAAAGTCCTGACCATAACACATTCAAAATGCTGAGTGGGGCCTTTGCCTGTGGTTGGGGGAGGAAGATCCCTGGTTTGCTCTGGGCTTTCCCAGCATTTCTGGAGCCAGGTCACCCTCTCCAACTTGGCAGGAGGCGACTTGGGGGCCCATCCTCCAGGAGGGGCCTGCTGGGCACAGATGCCAACAGAACCACTCCAGAGGGTGGGGAAAGATCCCTCTTGGAGGAGGAAGACTCAGTGGAGATTCCACTCCTCTTAGTGAGTGGAGTTGAGCTACAATTTCCTGTTGCAGCAGGGGCAGGCACAGGATGCCGAGGCCCCTCAGAGTTCCCTCCGCACACCTTAGGGGAGCAGGGCCTGCTCTCCTCCCATAGTGGGCTAAGAAGCCCACCACTTGCATAAGATTGTTCACTATTCTGCCAGCAGGAGGAGGACCCAGAGAAAGATATTCTAGGTGCCAGAAAACTGAGAATTATTTGTCTTTGTGGCCATCTCGGGTGGAGTGAGAGATCCTTATGGTTCACTGCAGGCAGGGAGGCCCCCGGGGGGAAGGATCCCCCTTCCCGTACCCAGTCTGCTTGCTCAGTAACCATCCTCTCTTCTCTTCTCTCCTCCTTATTGTCCTCATTCTCACAGTTGGTCTCAATGGAGCCCTAAGCACTTTGATTTTTTTTTCTCCTTGTGATCTATCCCTCAATTTCAACTACTCCAAGTTCTTTTCAGTCCAGTTTTCCTCCTTGTGAAGGGAGCTTCTGCAGAAAGCTGCCCTGGTCAGCCAGCATGCCCCCTCCTAGATGTGAAAGTGTTAACTGCTACCCTGTTTCCCCGAAAATAAGACATCCTCCGAAAATAAGACCTACTTAGAGGAAAGATGAGACGTCCCCTGAAAATAAGACCTAGCACATCTTTGGGAGCACACCTTAAAACAAGACACCGTCTTATTTTCTGGGAAACAGGGTAACACGTCTCCTTCTTGTTTAGGGGTATAGATTTATTTCCTTTAATGATATGGTTTATAGCCTAGTTAATCTGTTAGCATTACTAATAAAAGCAAATTAATATTATCAAAGTTTTCAAGGGACAGAAAATACTAAGTGCTTTGCATGCATTGTCTCATTTTTATTAGTACACTGTCGTGGGTATTGAACATTATTCATGTTGTTTTGCGGATGCAAAAAGTCAAAGACACGGAGGTTTGATGATTTGATTCTAATTACACAGCAGGTGGCTGAACTGGGATTTGAACACAGACATTCTGACTTCCCAATTTACTCAGAGTCACAAAAGATCTTCCTGCACTCACAGAGGTGATATTAGTACTTCTCTTTCTTTCTCTTAGTTTTTTAATAATGAAATTCATGGCTCTGGCTATACTGGCATCTTTAATACATCATTCTTAACCTGGAAAATTAATAAAATATTCTTTTCTGTTTTAGTACCAATGCCAGGCTTCTGTGGATAGGCAAGGAGCTACTCATGTCAACAATGACTTAATCAGCAAGTCAGTGAGTAGGCTAAAGCCCAATGTGGCATTCGCTGCTCCTCAGAGCACATGAGCCAACAATGAAAGTCTATTGGCTCTTCATGGAGGCAACATGTCATGTACAGTGGCACTTAGAATATGCTGGCTTACTTAGGATATTATCCTAGCAAAGTTAATTAATGAGGTACTAGGAAAACTCCACAGGAAACCAATTTCGTTATCAGAACAGGTATTGGATACAAATTGCAAGACAACATGCCTGCGCACTTCCTAGAGTTCACGTTTTTGTAAGGGATAAATGTACTCTATATTTTTCTAAATGCATTCTACATTTCTCACTTCAAGGTTGGTAAACATTTTACATCTCCCTGCCTCCTTCATCAGGACATGTCACACGTTAGAAAGGCTCTTATTACATTTTAGAATTTCTAATAAGAACTCGTGGGTGGGCTCGGTGGCTCACTCCTGCAATCCTGGCACTCTGGGAGGAAAAAATGGGTGGCTTGCTTGAGCTCAGGAGTTCCAGACCAGCCTTGAACAAAAGCAAGACCTGTCTCTAATAAAAATAGAAAAGAAACAAAAGTAGCCAGGCATTGTAGAGGATGCGTGTAATCCCAGCTACTCGGGAGGCTAAGGCTAGGTGTCCGAGGTTGCTATGAGCTAGGCTGACCCCACAACATTCTCTCTACCTAGCGGGTTACAGACTGAGAGGCTGTCTGGAAAAAAAAAAAAAAAACTTGTGAGATGAAACTGATTACTAATGCTTTAAGCCTGGATACATATAGATTGCCTAAAAATGTATTCTGCACTCATTACTGAGCAGATTCTTTTACTTATTTTGGGAGGGTTCTAAATTAGCAGCCATCTATTTTTTACAGAGTTTCAAGGAAATGCTCAGTCTAACTCAGCAAACTCTCTTATATGGTAAGTAATTTTTATAAGTGGCCAATCTTGTTAGTTAAGACATTTTAACCAAGTCCATCCTCTCTAATGCTAAAAGGCACTGTGGTCATTTTTCACTCAAATCAAAACTGCAATGCCTCATGAAGGCCCATTACAAAGCTGAATGATGCACCCACTGTCACAAAATCAAGGCTAATAGCAGTGGGCATAATTACTTGTTAAACTCTTAGTATATGCCAGACACTCTCCTAAGCACTGTGTATACATCCTCTTTTTAAAAATCTCATAAGGACACTAATCTCCCCATTTTTATGGAGTAGAAAATTGAGCATCAACAATGTGCTGAATAACTTTTCCAATGCTAGGAAAGGGCTGCATCTCAAACTAGTTCTATCTGACACAAAGTCCCAGCCATAACTATAATACTCGTTCTGTGTTGCATATCACAGTTCTTACAAAATGCTGTTAAAAGTTTTTCTAAAGTGTGTAACAAAAGCTACTCGGGAGGCTAAGGCAAGAGGATCACTTGAGCCCAAGAGTTTAAGAGTCTGACATTGCTGTGAGCTATGATTCCACAGCACTAACTCAGGGTGACTGAGTGAGACTCTGTCTCAAAAAGAAAAGAAAAAGAAATAAGAAAGAAGGAAAGAGAAAGAAAGAGTGTGATAAGAATCTGTTATATATATATATATTTAAGTCCAACAATCACAAAATGGCAAAATAGTCCAGATCACATAAAAATGTTTGTATTCTAGAAAAAATAAGTCTTCGGTTTATTTTGTTTCTTGCTGTTCCTGGTAGGAACTAATTTTGGTGAATGAAAACAGGCTGCTCAAAAAGTTAATCTTAGCTTAGGTTGACCAGATTTGCTCCCAGTCTTATATAGAAATATAAGGGGATTTGTGTTTACAAATTCTCTCTCTGCCCTTTTCAAGTATCAAGAACCGGACAGCCATCTCTTTGGAAACATAACCATCAAAGAGGGTAGCATCCCTATCTCCCACTTTCTCTGGGAAGAGTAGAGGCCTAACTTTGGTGGGCTCCCTGTTCCTACTAATAAAACTACCTTCCCTCGAGAACATCAGAGAAAGTTTACTCTTCCTGGGGGAAGCCAATTCACACACACAATTGGCCCCAGTGCTCCAGCATCTTTTTATTTCTGCCAGTGAATTGGTCTGAGGCTAAGTTCTGGCCCCTCCGCTGCTATTGCAATAGCCTTGAATAAATCTTCTTTGCCGGTTTAACTTGGTTCAATGTAATTTTTACTCTGACATCACTCCCTACAGAAAAGCAGGAGGAAAGTTAGTAAGAACTACATCTGAAGACTCCCACCCATTTCAGCCTTATGCCGTTCATTTTCACTTCAGTGTTCTGGAGAAGGGAATTCATGTGGGAAACAGCGGTTGCCTCGCCAGCGTGCTGGACCCTGACAGCCAGTGAACAAGCACATCACTGCCCAACTTCAGGTGCCCTGTCTGTGCCTGAGTGATTAGCTGGACCCTTGGCACTGACTCTGGTCTGTACTCAGGAGATACAGCAGACATTCCCCTACAGGGAACTCTCTCATTACTACTATTTTTCTGGCTACAGCCTCAGAAGCCTCCATTTTGACAGCAATGTGTTGACTATTATGGGCTAACTTAAGTCACTTTTGAATCATTACATAATAAATACCCCAAATGTAAATGTAGAGCAAAACTGTTTTCCAATCAGGCTCTAAAAATATGATCTAATAAGTGACATATTCCTTTAAGTGATTGTGATTACTTAATGAAAAAATGCACCTGGTTCAATATACGGAACTTTATTCCTAATGTGGTTAATGAGATCGGTTCAATAGAAATCCCCTGATCTCTCAAAATAGCACCCTGGAAAACCACTCAAAATGGGATGGCAATTGCAACAAAATGAGCCTAATGAATAGTAATACATGGAAAGGAATTTGCCTTCAAATTTAAATTTATGTCTTGGAATTATTTAAATGAACATTTAAAGAATTAATCCTGTATTTGTGAGGTGCCTCAATTTCAGAGGAAAAACCTAAATTCCAAAAAACTAAAAGCCAAACTTCTCTAAACTGGAGAGCTCAGTATCTCTCTCATATTATACTACATAACTTGATCTCTCTGAATCTCCTTAGCTATGAAGATAATGAAATAAAGTAACATTTGCAGAGGACTAAGATAAGGATAAGAATCATGAAATAGAGTGATGTTTGTAAAGGATTAAGAACAATGATAGACACAGAATAAATCTACTCTGAAACCTAGCTGCCATTGCTTATGTAATCTGAACCTTGCTAAATGTAACTCACAGGTATACAATCTGTTTTGTGTCGTTGTTCTGATCACCTCATTTCTTTTGTTTAAGCTAAAAAAATACCACAAGAATGAATGATTCTTTTCTTCTCCCATGATTATACTCAGGTATGTTGTTATTCAATGGAGCTCTTCTTTTTCTAGTTTGACAAAAGTTTAATTGATTTTAAATGACCCCATATCCTACTAGCTACCCACCCCCAACACACACAAAGAGAATTGACACAATATTCTCAGAATTACATCAAAGAGGAAATTGTCCTTCCTAAAGAGAAATGGGAAGCCGGTCCTGTTCTCTTTCTAAAAAATAACAAATTGGAATTATTAATTAAGAAGCTTTTACACAAAAAGGGTCATTATCTTCATATAATCTCAAATATCGACATAAAAAAATCACCCTTTCGGACTCTTTGGAAGTTTTGAGAAAGGGTTCTATTTAGAAGACTGCTCTCAAACTAAGATATACTGGCACGATTAAAGGGCATCTTGGAAGTGGTTTTGCGGTGTTGCAAGTTTGTGAACTAAGTGAATCTAAAATGTAACATTTCAAAGAAATCTGTTTTTATAGAAACTTACATTTATGTGAAAAGAAGTCTTGGAAAATATGTATGCTTATATAATAATGCAAATAGTTATAACAGCAAACACATAATACTTACTACAAGCAAGACATTGTTCTATAACATGCTTTCATATATATCAATTCATTTATTCCAACAAGTGCCTCTCTAGGCTGGGGGAAATCACAGAAGGTACAAGTGTTTTTGAGAAAAAGTGTGAAGAAAACATTGCCCATCTGTCATGTGTCTAGGCTGCTTAAGACAAGCACTTTAGGACAAGGGTGGCCTGTGACCTCGTTGCCAAAGGTTGTTTCAGATTTCTCTACCTGTCAAGTAAGAGCCGGTGTTCAGTTAGCCTTCCTGAATTGCATAGCCACCCTTTCATATTCTAAAACACTGTGTATACTAAGGTGAAGTCATCATCCAGTGCTAACCATGCAGGACAGTGTGGCTGGACGTGAGTGTAATTGAGGTCCATGTGTTTCCACCCAGGAGGCTGTCCCTCCTCTTGTTTTAACATGCTCAGCTCCCATCAGGAGACCTGAGTGGTTTCATCAGTTGCCCACCAATTTTCAGCCAGGAAAAGTAACAACATTATGTAAAAGAGAAAAAATAGCTCAGATATTCTTTTTAGATAACTGAATTGGAAAAAAGAAAAGCCACCATTTGTGTTCTACATTATGTCAGGTATTATAGTAAATGCCTTAAATACATAAACTTTAATTTTTGCAATAACTCTGAAAAATAGATAAACTTTAATGTCATCAGTAATGTAACTATAATAAAAAAAAAATACTAAGATAGCATCTATGGTAGAATGAAGCATGTCCTTTGTTAGATGAGAACTCAAGGTGTGAACTTTATATTTTTGTTTTCAGAGCTGAGCAACTTCAGTGGGTGTACAGGAGGACTCGGAAACTCTTGATTGATGATGAAACAGACAACCCACCAAATACAACTCCCCTCTTCATCAAGAGCTCTGATGGGAACCACATGGCAATTCAAACTTATCAAACACTTGATAAAAGAAATAATTTATTAGGGCTCAAGAAGGTGCCAGTTTTTTTCCTGTTAGTTCTCTTAACAGCCTTAGGAGGGTACTTAATGAAGATGGCACATTTTCAGAGAAAAAGCCATTTTTTTTTTTTTTTTGAGTGTGGAGGGAGAATCAGATTGATTGGAAAACTTTCATGTGTAAGTACTTAGGGGATATGAAAAGCCCAGAAGATTTGGACAATGTACTATAAAAGTAATTATGCATCTCATTACAGAGATCTGCTTTCACTTGCTTAAGGAGGAGCAAATGTGCATAGCAGATATGTCCTAACTAAATATTTGGAATACTTAATACAACTACACATATGCGTTTTCTAAAAGGTTAGTATCCCAAATATGACCTGACATCTGAAATGATTTTATCAAGATACATCTAACAGTATCCAAAGTCCAAAGACATAAACAACTACAATTATTGTCCATATTATTTTATAGTTGTATTCAAGATGAAGAACAAGCAGGAAAAGGATTTAAGAAAGTCAGTACCTTAAGGAACCTGGAGGAGGGGCATCTTATAATGAAACAATATTCAGATTTAAACAGGATTAAAGAATGCAGGTTTCCAAAAAAAAAAAGTTGAAAAATAGAAAAAAAATCATATAAATCAAGAACTTCATCAGCAGTTGTTATATAAATAGAACCAATTCTGTCAATTCTCTATGAAACATTAAAAATGGGTATTAAAAAATCACAGAGAGTTGGACAAAAAAGAAAACTACTGCAGAAAGGCATTTAATTTACCAAATGCAATATAGAAACTACTCATGGCACAGACACTACCATGACCAGGTGAGATAAGAACACAGGAGAAGCTACAGCAAATAATTCCATTGACCCAACAGAATTGAAAGTTTTTCTGTTGATGGGAATTGATGAATTGAAAACTACAAAGCAAGGAAAGAAACAATTAGAGAGGATGAGAAGTTAAACTCGGTTTGGTACAAGGGTATTAAAGTAGCTATCATTAGAAAGAGTCAGTCGCTGCGGTGTCTTACACTTGGGCAACAGACTTCAGTGCAGGAGAACAGAATTAAAATTTATATAACAAGCCCATGCAGGCAGCAAGACAAACATGGTTCTTTATAAATGGTGTAGGGAGATGCACGCTGTGCATTAATGAATAAATAACAAATCAGTAAATGTGATTCTTTCAGATAGGGATTGTGTGGTAAAGAAAATAGAAGCAGGAAGATTATTTGGAATATGGCTATTAACTAAGCTGTTATTTGCTGTCTGTTGTGCTGTGCAGTTTAATAAAGTAGGCAAAAGTCAGGTGAATAAAAAGGAGAAGATGACTGGATGGTTATCTCTCTCTTTTCTCTCTTCTTCTCCCCTCACCATCCTGTTCTTGGGTTCAGTATCCCCAGAGAAAAAGTGAGATAGTAAACCTAGTGTATGAGGAATGGTTAATAAGACCTATAATCCATGGCCAGAAGAATTCGATTATTTAATTGAACTCAAGAAGAAAAAAAATAATTTTAGGTGCAATGAGAGCTCTCGCCCTGGATTTACTAGGTGCTTAAGATAAGGACTGTGTCAGAAGATGATGCTAGCCCACACTCAGCCCCAGCAAAAGGATTCAGGCCAAAGGAAGATCAGCAGTGCTGTAATTAGTAAGAACCTATCTAGTTTTCATCACTGTGTTAATACTATGTAACATACTGAAAATATTGACCATCAAGAAAACACTAATTGAGGGAACAGAACCCACTGCAAACAACTCCCACCCTTTGCACTAATACCAGCCTTTTTATATGAACAACCCATACATCTCAGAGAAGATACAAAATAAACATCCTGGTATGAAAATATAACACCAGAAAGGGCATGTGAGCATAGGAGAAATGGGGGGGAGAGGGAAACTGAGGCCAGGAGAAGACAGAGAGATGGACTGATATAATGATGAAAAAGCAATAAATTATTTTTTTATTGGCACAGAAACAGTGAAAATACTAATGAAACAAAGGCAGCGTCTTGGTGAAGGGGATGAGGAAGGTGTCATGAAGGCATCATCCTTGTACCTGTCCAGACAACCAATGGGGCATGGTTGTAGGAGATCAGTGAGCTAGGGAATTGAGTGGATGAACATCAGAGATCTGAAAATGGTGTATGACAGACATTTCTGGTGCTGACAGTCTACATTGGCACTGTGGAGTTTAGAGGGATGGGGACCAGAGCACAGTCTGCCTTGCTCCCCAGGCCCTGTCCTGCTGAGAGGTGAGCACTGAGCTTCTGTCCTCCCTGGCACTCAGCAGCTGCTCTCCAATTGCTCAGAGTCAGGAGCTATAACTAGTGGGGGATGTGATACTCAAAAGGAGATGCAGTGTACACATCTTCAAATGTTTTGTGCCCAAATATCAAAATAAGTAGATTTACTCTAAAATGGTATTCTTCAGAAAAATGTAAATTCGTTATGTTATTGTGGCATGAATCTTCCTAGAGTTCCAGGTGACATCAATAGAGGTCAAGTGCTAGTGAATGGTGGTTAGATCCTATCTACCTCACTAATTTTGTTAACATATACAAGAAAATTATTGAGTTTTAGGCAACACGGCTGTACAAAGAAAAGTCATAGAAATGACCCTAATGCTTGTTATTATGAATATTTGGAATGAAATTCAAATCTTGAGTCATATATTTTCAGGGTCAACAGCCACCATGTAGGTGACGTAAGGGCTATTTGGAAACAGTATTTACGTGTTAGTCACTTTGGGTAAGATGCAAACACATTACAGAGGAAGAGGAGAGATTATGCATCACCTAGAAGTCAAATGCATCAGTCTGAATTTTATGGAACACTCAAACATTTCTTTATTAAGTATATCAAGGACTCTACCTGTTGTTTGTTTTACTACTTCCATAATTTTCTCACTTCCGAAATTCAGAAACATATCCCTTAAGACAGTTTGTTGGCAGAGTGAGTGATGGGGACTTTTTTGTCAGTAGAAAGGTGAAGTAATTTTCCACCATGCACTGCAATTTTTTAGCTTTACAATTTTATTAAAAGTGACCCAAGGGAAACTCCATTATATTGTTATACACAAAAATCATTTTGTGAACTAATGGGAAGAGAACAGTGAGGTAGCAGCCTCGTGTGCTGTCCCCACTGCTTTTTCTAAAATACATAATTTTGATGGGTTTTATTTTTAAATGTTTTCAATAAATATGGAAAAATTTCTCTATGTAAAAAGCAAGGGCCCTTCTCTCCCAATGAGCCATTCTCTGATAAGAGAGTTTTCTAGACATGTAATGTAAGGCTCTTCTAAGGAACATAGCATGCAACAAAGATTTACAGCAAAGCCAAGGAAGTAAGAAAAAAAATCGACTAACCTAACCCACCTGAGCTCGGCTCACAGGGGTCAATGTCCTCATCATCACTGGGACACTCTGCTGAGGCCACAAGGATGTCATCTGTGGTCTGCAAAAGAATCACATTCAGCAGGTTAATTTAAAGGGTCCTAACAGAGCCTCTCATCTTTGTCTCACTGACAACTGAAAGATGGTTTACACCTCACAGACTGAGAAAGCAAGTTCAATATTGTTCTTTTCCAAGACACCAAGCTTAAATTTGTGAACTTTAGATCCCGCACAGGAGTTATCTGCATATTTGGGAAGACATGATTAACCTTATTTTACATGAGAACATAGAAATAGTGACAGCCAAGGTGTAGATAAGCATCCATTGAGCTGCAGAGGGAGCTGCACGAAGTGGCATACAAAGGCCTAAAACAACCTGGCAGAAACAGATGATCTGAGATTTATTACAGCTCCGGAGTGCTACAAGGTATGCATCAGTGGGCTTTATGTAGTACTTGAGCTTGGCTTCCTAAAAGCAGAACAGCCATAACCTTTTCCATTTGCAAGCAAGTGGAGCTGGATGAGTCTTTGAGATATAGCTTGTTATTATTAGAAAACACGGATTAAGTAGAGAATTAAATATATCTTTCACTGATGCAAAAAGTGAAGGCAATACAGCTCATTTAAGGTGCTCTCATATTTGTTAGGCTTTCAGGCTTGACTCTCGTTTTTGTAATGTTCAGGCAAAGTACTGTTTCCCCATTGTCCTTCTCCTCACCAAGGTTTCATAATCAATGAAAAGTGTATTCAGCGTGGGGGAGGGGAAGCGGTGACAGTTTTCTCTGTGACATTCTAGTTGCTTCATTGCACTTCCAGTGAAAAGATAACTGTCACTGTAATAAAAGCAGAGTGTGTAAATCCTAGCAGTTAGTCACACAAGTAACACACTGGCAAGCACCATAGGTTGTTCTTTATTGCCACTTACAAGCAGCAGTCACCCAGGATAGATACTGCACGGGGTTTGTAAAGGTTTGCATCAGATTTGGCTCATGCTAAAGTAAAACAGAGGGAATCCAAGGCACAAGAATGAAAAGTATCTCATTACATCTGCTAAGGATTAGTGGTTCGTGATCTTCCTAATGCCGCAGGGTATTTTCATTGTTAAAAAGGAATCATGACCCACAGGTTGAGAACCGCTGGGTAGAGAGAACTCAGAACTGCAACGTTTATGCACTCCTCATTTTAAAGCAGAACTGGAAGAGTACAGGTTCTACTTCACAGAAAAAGCAGAAATATGACACGGTTAATCTCATAAAAGGAGCACCTAATGATGTCACAGATGAAGAAATAAATTCTAAGAAAGTGGTGGCATTTTGAAAAATGGACCCAAGAGGTGATGCACTTTTATGATAAATTCGAGGCTTAAAAATCTTTCAAGTGCAGGGTCTTTAAGAATAAAGTATTTGCTCAGATGCTAATGCTTCACAGAACTTTAAATAAATGTAAGACTTTAAATAGCATTTAAGGTGGTTTCTTGTTATTCTTCTCTTGATTCTTCCAAGACAGTTGAGAGACTTTCTGGATTCATTCATTTTGCTATTATTATTTTAAAAGGGGACCTTCAGAATGGTGGTTTTCCTAGAAGCCTAACAATGTCAATGAAAACTGTCAGCAACTGGTGTAACAGTCATCAAGCCTTTCCTGAAAGTGAGCTTTAGAAGGCAAAGACCCAGGCTCCTTTTGAACAATATCCAAACAAACTTGATAATGACAAGTTACTGGATGATGTGGTCTAGCAGGTAAGCAGAAAATCAGCCAATTTTCCACTAGCTACTGGTGAGCTAGTAGAAAGCTACTTTTACTCTCAACCATAGTGGATACTTTTTCAAATTAATATCAAGGTTGTAAGAGAATTTCTCATTTTCCTTAAGGAAACTTAAATACTGTGTATTGATGAAATCAATATAGTGGTATTGTTACTATTGGTGTTTTTTTTTTTTTCTTGCTTGGGGGAGGAGAATGTAACTAAATTCTTTAAACTGATGGCTCCCGTCTTGGCAGTGATATGGGTCTTTCCTCTCCTCCCCTGGAGGGGCATTTGGCAAAGTCTGGGGATATTTTAGGTTGCCCAAATTAGGAGTTTGGGGTCTGCTCCTGTTGGTATCTAGTTGGTAAAGGCCAAGGATGCTGCTGAACATTCTAAAATGTACATGATCGCTCTAACACAGGAAAGAACATCTAACCTAAAATGTCAGCAGTGCCAAATGGAGAAACTCTGCTTTGAAGGTCTAGAAACTGTTCTGTGCCTTACTTTTCTCATCTTAAAAAAAAAAAAAAAATAGAGAGCATAATAGTATAGAATGACATTATAAACTTAAAAAAAAAATTTAGTATAATGAACACTGTCTTTAAATTTCACGATGTTGGCACCACTTAATTTAATCTTTGTGCACTCTATAAATGATGAAATTTTAGCTATTAAACTGAAACTTGTACATACAAATTATTCTCAACTCCAGGTCTCAGTTAGAATTTACATCAAAATACTGTTTTTTATGTTGGTATTTTGTTGAACCAAGTATCACTTTTTTTTTTTTTTTTTTTTGACAGAGTCTCACTATGTTACCCTGGTAGAGTGCCGTGGCATCACAGTTTACAGCAATCTCTAACTCTTGTGCTTAAGCGATTCTCTTGCCTCAGCCTCCCAAGTAGCTGGGACTACAGGCACCCACCACAACGCCCAGCTATTTTTTTGTTGTAGTTGTCAAGGTTGTTTAGCAGGTCTAAGTCGGTTTGCTACGCAGGTATATGTGGCTGGTGCCATAACGACCACTGTGCTATGGGTGCCAAGCCCCGAGTATCGTGTTTTACTGTCTAGGTTCAAATTCTGATCTTTCTGAAGGCAAACATCACATATAAATAAGGAAGACTGATTTTTAGAAGAAACTCTTGGACTACTTAGGTGTGACTCAGTGGCTAGTGCTTCTTGTATCACCTAAATAATTTAGTCTGCAGTTAAGTTTTGTTTTGTAAGCTGACCTAGTTTCTTTTGGAACAATTCCACAGAAAATAGAAAGTGTTAGAATTTTCTCAGTGTCACCCTTCACAGAAAACAATTCCTAAAATATCAAAAGATGTCTGACCAAAGTACCTCCTGTAGCCCTCGTGGAGTAGAAAAAATAACTGTACAAGTATGACCCCTTTGAAATCTATATTTTAGCTTTTAACATCCTCTTCCTAGTGTAATGAAAATGCATTACTGATCTTTATGTTTGATTTATTCAGAAATTAAATACTAGAAATAGTCCTGTGAATGACAGATCTCAAATCAATAGATGCCTTGGCAGAAATCATCATGGTATGAAAAATTGGGAAGGGGCTCAAGTGTAGGGGGAAAAATAAAATTTCCGTTGGGAAGCTGAACTCACTAAACAATTTTCTAGCCAAAGGTATATAATTTAAATTTAATACACTGTGTTTGGAGCGGCCTCTCTATGACTTGCTGTTGCTAGAATAGCAGAATGAAACTTGAATGTGTCACGTTAATCAACTCTCTATTCTTCAGTACACTTTTCCCTGATGTTTATAACCTTTCTCAGAAGAGAGACAACCTGCTGAAGAAGACAGAATAGTGATCAAGCAAAAGCCTTAACTTTATGTAACAGTCCATTTAGAGAAGTGTCTCTAATGGCGCATTTAACCTCTCACAGGTCAAAGTGCCCTGCTGATCGTCCCTAATTCAGAGTGGTCTATATATATATACATGCCAAGTACCTGTTCTTGTTTCAAGTGTCTACTAAAATCTAGGCTATCATACCTTCAGGGGGCAAAGAAAGAATTGGACAGAATTCAAGAAATGAAGGCTTAAAACTTAATCTGGCATATTCTGTATTTGAACGCCCTGCATGTTATAAGCTTTGAGAAAATGTAATCAGGATGATGAAAAAGTAGACTCTTAATGTATAAGAAGAAATTTACCATCCAGGGGTATCGGGGGCAGGCCATTTGGTGGGTTAGAAATTAGACAAACACTGGTGTATTTTTGCTGTTGTTTTCCTCACTTATAGGGAACCTTTTAATTTTATCATCATGTACTTGCTCTCATTTATAAAAATACAGTTTAAATGCATATATGTGTGGTAAAAATATATGACAATATTATGAATAAATCTAGTATTATAACAGTACATTCCTGCTAAGAGCAACATTTCTAGACTTCATTCCCTAAGATAAACGTCTTTGCTGAAGACGGATGGATTCCAGTGAAGACACCGGCAAGAAAACTCGACCAGAAAGGCAAACCTCCTCTGCGAAGAATAAAGCTAATTCCATTTGTGGAACAGGATGTTCGCTGTGACTACGATTCGAACAAAGAAATTCTTACTTTATTCTAAAATTTTAAGTGGAACTTTATTCTTAAATGGTGATAGTATATCCTACTATACATCGGATACAAAGTAAAAAAAAAACAAAACATTGTCTCAAGGGATGGTGCTCACTTGTATAACATTATTTAACCCAAGATGGGTATTTTACTGCTGTGATTATTATTTATACTGCATTGTTCCAGACAACTGATGGGCTAAATATAGGATAAGCTGAAATGTGAGGTGTTTGCTTAATTGGCAGGTACTGGGTTTTGCTGATACTTTTCTCTGTGAAGCTCTGAAAGAGAGAGAGCTTTCATGTCAGGCTTTCATGACTGAATCTAACAGCTTCTCCAGAAAAGATTTACACTGCATGAGAGTTCCTAAAAAAAAAAAAAGTCTGACAAGATTCAGAATTAGTGTCACATATTTCCCAAGCAAGATTCCAACCCATTGTACTGATTACCTATACAGCAAGAAATTTCAGGGAGGTGGGGGAAGTCTCAATTCTTCCCAAGAGGAAAAACTGCAGAAAAATAATTCAATTGTAATTAATGTATATACAGGCATGTAGTTCTCAAACAGCGGTCAATCTCATCAGATCAGTAAAGAAATACATGAAATTGGCAATTCCAGTTAACCGGTAATTGTATTGAAGGTGTAAAAGGAATTTAGAGACTGGATAGATCTTACAGTACTTTCCAGTGTCTCTATCAAGTTTTTAGTTCTTATTTGTTAATAGTTTTTCTCAGTAGTAGATGCCGTATAAAGATGTCAATCTCATGGCTTGTTATTTAATAGAAATAAAAATAACATACTGAGATCCAGTGTGGTGGATGAATTTTAGCTCTGGTGCACACGTAACAAAGAGAGTGAGGACCAATTAGTCAATGACAAACATGAGGTGCTTCATTTATGCGTAGTATTTTCTGATCAGCATAAAATAGGCTGAGTACATATCAAGGTATAAATTGTCATTCCTACATGCAAATAATTTCTTATTCCCACTCTGTTCTGAAGAAGATGAACAAATCATTCTTTAATACAAATAACAATCAAGTCAATTCAAGTAGCTTGTTTTTCCTGGAGTGCAACAATGCTCCCAAATCTATTATGTCATTTAAAATTCACCAATAGCATCCTTATCCAGAATACAGGTGAAAGTGCTATTATTCAGAATGTTATAGTTAAGTGTCCGCTAAAACAACAGAAAACACTCATTTGTACACTCATTTACCCAATTTGAATGCGTGAACATTGGAATTCATGAATATTTAGGGCAAAGCTCAACTATCCCTGAAAACAGCCAGCTTTCACATTTCTTTAATGTTCTTTCCCAATTGATGCCCTAGGCTTTTACAAAAGTGACCATAAATCAGCATTCTGCTTGGAAAAAAGACAGACTTGAAAGCCATTCAATTTTCTTCAAAATATTCTCAGTTGTTTAAAATGAATGCAAGGGTTCCACAACCATTAAAGTGGGGTTGAGTAGAAAAACTCCACCATGGTAAAGAAATCACATGTCTTCCTCAATCTTTATTTATTTATTTATGTACTTTTAGGACTGGTTATCCTAATAGAAAAACTTAAAGGGAAATGTAGGAATGTGGAAATAATGCCACAGAGAAATAAATTTTAAGTAAATAATAGGAAAAAAGAATAAAATGGGATTCTCAACTAATCAAAAAATAACATTCCAGCAAACTTATGCCAAATAGTGCACATAAACCTACAGAAAAGAACCCTGGCATCAGATAACTTGAAATTAAATTTATGTTTAAAAAAGACGGCATGTCTCTTTTACTCTTTCTTGGAGCTACTGATGACCTCTGTGCTCATACTGCATTTTCATTTTTTAGCCAAGAGAATACAGCAGGACCAAAGGAAAAAGCTAAAGTGAAATTTAAATTTCAGGAAGCTACTGGAAAAATGTATTCTCCTGAATTCTCGCTAATTAGAATTTGGAGCCATAAGACCTCCAAAGACTGGTGGTAGAGTGGCGTACTCAAAAGCAAACACAGAATGAGAAGGCAATCAAATGTGTTTCATCGCTGTTTGTTTTGTTTCTGAACAAAGAACTTTTTGAAATAATTTTGGCCATTTTAAAATTAAATAAATACTGGCTGATGTTTACAAATGTAAATCTAAGCTACGAGATGTGTCCATAGGAATGTCTAGTCCAACTTCTGTGACTGAATGATTGAACTGAAAATCCTTATTGGTACTGAGGCCAAAACAGAGTTCATGAGTGTAAAATACTAACGATGGATAGTTTCAATGAGCATCATTTCAAAATCCGAGATTCCATTGTTGGCATGTTAGGGAATGGGATCAGGTTTTAGTCAAGTAGTGTCGTGCATCTCCTTGTACTGAGCCAGACTTTAGAGATCACTGGTTTTAGTGCTTTGTCTTTCCTAGGAGTGCACTGGAGCTAGAAAATTTCACATTTTTGTTTTGAGCAAAATTATACTGCTAATTAATGGTAAAGTGATGAGATTACCCAGATTCCCAGTAGATTGTGATTATTTCTTCTCCTAGATGATTTCTATCCATCCATTCATCCACCAGCCATCCATCACCCATCCACCTGTTCTCTGAAGGATTTGATATGGTTTATAAGGATAGATAATAAAATAAATTTAAAGTAGTGAAAAGGTAGCAAAAGGAAAGAACTGAAGTTTAGATAAGTAAATGCCAAAATTATCATTAAGAAACACACACACACCCACACACACACACAAGTTGACACGCAGGGACAGATGTTGTACCATTTGGTATGGCAGCACTTTCAGTGACATCAAAAGGGAAACAAGATTAATGCAGGAGATCAGTTTTTTTAAACCAATTATAAAGATGCAAAGATGGACACAACTTCAGTCATTTTGAAATGGGGTCAACCCAGCAAGTTCTTTACGTATGGAAATCTTTTCTTAATTAAAATTTTTAATGACCTTTAACACAATACTCTAGTCTATGTACATAAATGCATAACTAGTTTCTTGATGACAGGAAGAAAATGCAAATTATTAAATTTTTTCCAGCCTTTTTATCCCCTTGACTTAGGACTTTGCAGGTTATGGTGGCTACAAAATTAACTCAATTTCCTCTCTGCTTTCTTATTAAACTACTGATGAAAATCTGTCCAACTCCAAGGTCTCTCTTATTAATCACTGTCTTCACAACATAAATACTAATGAGATATTTATCTTTGTCTCTTTCACACTACCCTAATTAGGGTTTTGTCAAATCATCTGTTATTACATCTTAGGAATTAATAAATGGAAGTGACCATTTAATGGTAACACTGATTGTTTCTCCAGAAACAATCTAAACGTACACTCATTGATGAAGTCAGTCTCATTGACTTGATGCCCCTAGAATTAGAGGTTGAAATCAAAGGTGTAGAAGGAGCCATCTTTACCGTTGGGTAGCTAGTTACCCAAAAATGTTACTTTGCTACTAAGTAGTACCACCAAGATGAACGTCTCCTTGATAGAGCTTTAAACTGGGAATATATGAGTATTTCTATTCTTCACAGTGCTTAGATTTTGGAACAGCAATAAGTGTGGGTGTGGCTAGAAATAATGTCTTAGTTAACAGAAAGTTCATTTTCTGATTTTAATTTGACCCATGAGTTGAATACATGCAGGCTTCTATACTGCATACCCCAACTCAGCCACTATTCATGCGGTACCTCTATAAATATATCTGTTAAGTGGTGCTCAGGAGTAAACATTATCTGGCTCAGATACCACAATGCTACTTTGTTTGTTCACTAAGAGGGTTTCATTTTTGCTGGTGCTAGTCAAACTGGCCTTCAAGCTTTTATACTTATACTTGGCTATTTCATTCCTGATGGCACACATTTTGGTTCATTAATAAATATTTGTGATGTTGCACTGCTGAAACACACCAGCTTAGTTTCTACTAATGTTACATATGAATGTATGTGTGTATAGGAGTATATGTGAATATGTGTGTATATTGGAATATATGCGTATATGTAATCATTTGTATGTGTATTACGATAACTTCCCTATTTTACAGGGATGTTATAGGAATTAAATTTGGTACATGTGAAAACACTTTGGAAAGTATGAAATTGTCCTTGATGCAGTGTTTATATAAGTTATCATCACAACTAATAAGGAACTACCTTTGGCCCTAACATGACAACATAAAGAATAGTTCTGGAGCAGGGTTAAAGGGGACAGTCAAATATCCACTTAACTGAATAAATTCATTTTCACAGCCTGAAATCCTCCATGCCCTCAGTTGAACAGAATCTATATCTGTCACTCCAACTGGCCCCTCACATAAATGCTGCGCTCCTTGGATTGCTTCCTTTTATCCCCAGGGTTGGATTCATTTTAGCACTGCTTATTCAGGGCATATGTATGAATCTCACTGGTAACCTACAAGTTAAGCAGTGCCAATCCATGCCTGGCTCTGAGATTCCCTTTTCTCCAGGCAGATCCTGGAGAGCTTAGCACACAGATTTGGGGATACTCAAATTCTCTTTATATTTTAAGTTCTTCTCATTTGATTATGACAACCTGACCTATTTTATTTCTGCATCCAGAGTTTTATGCCCTATTATATCTATAACACATAAATAAACAGATAAACAGGAAAAATTAGATCACTTGGGAAACATTATGAAGTAATAATTAAGGAGGGAGTGAGAGAAAGAGAGAATGCGAGAGAGAGATTGATTAAGTGTGAACTGGGCACCCCCATGCTCCTTACTGAAGTGGTTGTATTTGTAGTTATAATATGCATTGCCTGTTTTGTTTTTCTCTATGGATTAAAAATACACAAATGAATGCTTTTAAGACAGCAAGCAATATTTTCTTAGTGCATTAGAATAGTGGCGGTATTTGTCTTTCCAAATTATCTTGAATTCTAAAAGGTTGAAAACTATTTGGATATGTTTTCTTTTATATACCTCTCAGGGACAGCATTGAATGTTTATGTTTAACGGTCCCAGAGCATCATGGGAGTTCAACTGAGTTGATTTTAAATGACATCACCATTCACAAACCTGGTTTATATTCTTTAAGCATCTGTATAAATAAAAGCATTTCTTGAAAATAATTATGATTATGAAAAATAATAATTGTGAAAGTAGAATATAGAGAAGAGTGGGTGATTCATCTTGATTTTAAAAATAGAAGAAATATTATACTTGACCCTCAAATTTGCTAGAATCATCACATTTATCCTTCCTGGTCACCCACCCTAAACTCACTACATCCTTTTTATGACAAAGTATGTTTGTCACAATTGCTCATTTATAACAGCTCATTAAATCTCAAAGTAAGAGAGAGTAAGCACAGATTGTTTTCCAAGAGTACAACTCCTAAGAGTGGGAGATGAGAACTGTGGTGAAATCATACTTTCTCAAACATTTCATCTGCCTTATAACATCTCTAGAAGTGACAATGAAACTTTGTAACTGGTTTCCACATTCTATCCCCTGGCTGAAAATTTATGGGAGAGAAATAGCAAAAAGTGACATTATCTTGAACTGAAAGAGAGAATGACTGAAAGTTAGGAGGAAGGCAAAGCTAAAAATGTCTTGCAGTAAGTTGGTCTGCCTGCTTTTATGAAGCATTCCTGTCCTTCGAGAAAGCAGTAGGATAAAACCTACTCTGAGAAAAGGACTAAAAAAAAAAAAAAAAAAAGTTGACTATCATTATGGATTTCTTTCCTATATAAAATTCCCCAACCCACCCTATCTCTTCTAATCTCTGTTGTAGTAGTCTTGCATTGTAAGTACTTTTATTTAATTGCAAGGAAACTATGCCTTTATAATGTTTTCCTTCAAAATCTAACTGCAGGATGAATGTTTTATCCTCTTCCTGAAATAAATTGCATGAAGATCAAGACTGGCTGAGAACAGCCATCAAATACAGACCAAGAAATCAATGCAGGGCAGAATTTACTCATCCAATTTACAGCTATCGGGTCTTTCATTCATTCATTCACTCATTCATTCATTCTCCCTTTCATAATTCTTTGTCGAATACTTTTTATTAATAAGGAGTTATAAGGAGGAATTTATTAATAAGGAGGAATAATAATGTGTCCTGACACAGAATACTTACAATGGAGAATGCAGTTCAATTTCTTTCATGTCTGAAGATGGCATCTAATATTTTATGAATTAATTAATATTTTACACGTTGATTAAATGTTCACACTTTATATTCAAGGTTGCATCACCAGTGCCTGGCATAGTACCTAGCAAATAGGAGGCAAATATCTGGCCACTGTACTCAATATAACACAGAAAATACAGTGGTTTGATAGAGAAAATAAGCCCACCATTGCAAATCATTTTACCATATCATTGGATGAAATAAAAGCACCTTAGAATTTTACAAAAAATATTTCCAAATGTGAGAGATTGACAGAGCCAGAGCTACTCTATGTTCTTTTATAATTGATCCATTAGCTGGTTAAAAAAGGTGTCTGTTCGCAAAGCAAAACATTGACTCCTGAGAAAACGTGACCGCTACCATTGTTCATTTTATAGTGACTGGTGCTCTTTCAGTTTTCAAGTGATAAATGGTGCCAATATTTATCTTCCTTCTTTTTCCCTTTGCTTTCATTTTTTTGTTCCTTCCTATATCATTTGTGGTATCCTAACTCCCACTGGAGCTGCTTCAGGAAGAAAGAAGATCTCACACAGCAAGGAAAGTCCAAACAAATGCTACGACTCGAACCAACACACCTTAGCACCTATGCCCACCTGTACAATTAGAGAGCAGAATTATAGGATAGGCTCTTCTTGGTTATTATGACAATTTCTTAAGTTAAAAAAAATCTGCGAGTGTTTCTGTGAGGAGAATTTGTGGTATAAGAAATGGTCTTTTTTGCTCTGCTAAAATACTTCTTGGCACAGGGAAGGTGCTCTGTGTGTAATTATTGATTTAACTTGAGATATCACGAATCCTGACACTTGACTCCTAGTTCTCCAGTTTAAATTACTAAGCTGCCCACATTCTATCAGGATAATTTGCCATAGCATTGTGGATGGGGCTGTGCAGATAGCAGCTTTTAATAATTATAATTCAAAGATACTTCCTAAGGGAGGCGTATTGGGGCTGATGAGACTGAGATTCACGCTAAGTGACCAGATCTCCTTGTCTTGAATTGTAAAGGGGAACTTCAGGGGTGACAAATGAAGGCCTTCTATGAACAGAAAGTTGCCTTTTCCACAACTGAGCAGGAAAGAAGCATGAATGGGTGCTGGAGCTGAACAGACGACTTAAATTTCAGCTCTGCCATTTACTAGCTCTGTGCCTCTAGGCAAGTTCCCTAACTTCTCTGTACTTCTCCCTATGTAAAAGTAAAGTATTCACACCTATTCTGCAGGGGTATCATATGTATTAAATTGTCTAGGGAGAGACAGCCATATTGTCTAGCATGAGAGCTGGTACGTGCAAGATCTTATTATGTTTGTAATGTAAACACACTCAGAAAAACTCTCAGAAGGAATGGCTCCATTCAGATTTTCAGTTTTTTTCTCAAAGCATCTTGGAAATTAAAGTTTATGATTAGCACTGGACTCAGATCTTTCGAGATAAATATTTCCCTCACAAAAAAGTGCGATTTCCTGACTTAAACTCACGTTTCCACATTTAAGCATCCTATAACAAACTACACATGACAGCAGCTTTGCAAATACCTTAAAACCCCTACACTGGCACAGTCGGGAGTGGGTCAGGTGTGCAGCATGGAATCACTGTACCAGTGAGTGCGGGACTCAGAGTAAACCCCGGCCTCCTGTGTCTCCATCCAGGTGGCATCTCACTCTTTCTCTTGTTCTCAGTTTCACGGAAAACAAATAGCAGCAGGAATCATTTCCGACTTCTCCCAAGTTTCTCATACATAATTTACCTTTTTCAATTCTGCTGTATGTTTTGTTGAAATTTTAAGCCAGAGCTTCGAGAAATACTAGAAATGATGCCCACCATCTCCCACTGCTGCCAGAAAGGACAGTAAGCCCTTAGCAGTGAGTCTGCAAAGCCTATTCAGGACCACCAAAGAACACACGTGCACAAGTTGGGCAAGACTTTTGCTAACTGTCTTCTATTGAGAACCAGAAGCTTCATTAAAGGGCATGACTTTGTGTACACATTTTATTAGATGGCGTCTGTTGTTGAACTCTTCCACAGATACATTTTATTTAATTCTGCCATTGTCCAATGACCTTTGTTTTGGGTGCTTTCACACTTTTTTTTTTTTTTTTTGCAATTAAAAAGTTGTGAGAAGTAAAGATCACATGTAAAACACTTAGATCTCTAAATAACCAACCACATGGTTGGATAGCTTTCCTCTTTTAAGCCTTGCATTTACAACCTGTTCTCCTGGGTTCTGACATTTTTCCTCACAGTTGCTATCACGCCTCTGCCATCTGGATGTGTCCTTTCCTTTCCTACCCCACACACCTCTGCAATCTCGCCCATCCTTTTCTCTTCATTCTCATTATGTGGATAGCCTGCTGATTATGGACAAGAAACACACCTATTCACAATAAATATGCCATTTGTCAGCGTGAGAACTTGTGAAATCTAGAAGACAAGATTTTCTTGATGATTTGGTGCCACTGTTGGAAGCATCCAGTCCAGCGACACAGGAGTGATTTCAGATTCCAAAGACTATCACCATCTCTGTTACACAGGTCCCCAAACTGCTCTTTTAACTTTGAGTCTGTACAAGTTTTTCTCTCTGATCAGTCTCTCTAGAATGCTTTTCTCTTCCAATTTGCTGCTTCAGGTCTGCTTTGAGCTGGAACTTCAGATACTAAGCTTATCTACCTATCTCAAGAAATAAGAAATTGGCTATCAGGGAAAGAGTGTCAGAGACATCAGGGAAAGTTCTCACATAAGAAAACCCAGGTGCTTTCGAGTGCTGAGTCAAGGCTCATGGCTTAAAATACACAAGATTGTTAGCGTCTTCCAAATGCAAAGTTCTCTGTGAAGAGAGTACATTTATTTTTAAGTGACTCTTCCAGTAAATAGTTCCACGATAATAACTGTCATATGGGCTTATTTTATTTCATTGAATCCAAAACCTTATTGAAACTGGATTCCAAATATCTCAACTTCTATTTTCCATGTCTAGCCAACAGAAGCCAGCCTTCTTTTGTGTTCCACTGAGTGACCTGGGAGGGAGAGGGAGATTAAGCAAAGGTTTCTTTGATCACCTGGCTGCCTGGAACACTGAGAGTTACATCACCTTATACTTATTAGACAGAACTTGATGCAGCCATGCAGGAGTCTGGCTATATTTACTCAGAGTGAGTGATTTACTGAACAGATTGAAAGATGCTATCCATCATAGCATCTTTCGGTTTCCTAGGACCAGCTGTTAGCTTGACAAATTGAGGAGTCCTGCTGCAGGGTATGGGATCACTGTTCCCAGGGATCCAGTGCATTGTCACTGGAGTGAGATACACTCACGGTTTGTAGTATTTGGAGCTACTAGAACTTGGGTGATTTACTTCATCTCTCATTTGTAACAGGGAGGGATGCATTAACCAATCTCTGCAGTACGGTTGTAAGAATGAAGAAAATCTTGACAGATGATACACTTAACACTGTTCTTGATACATAATAAGCACTAATTCTTGGCTATTATCACCTTCCTTCTTATTTTACAAGACATGCATATATGTTATCTCTAGATTACCAGGAAGTTATATGTTTCTCATTAAAGTGGGAAGAACCCCAGTATCCTAATAACTATAAGAGGTAGACTACCCACATTTTCCCTTGCCTAGAGTATTGCGAAGTAGGAAGGGGAAAAATATTTCATGAACAATGAAAATGTACTTTTTCCCCTGAATGTTATATCTTGCTTTTCAACTTTTAAACTTCACTTTATTTCAAAAAATACTCCCAACACTTCCAAAGCATTTTCAAGTTGGAAAGCCTTCTTTTCTTTTCCATAATAAGCTAACTGCAGGTGCAAACTCAAGGGAGACAACCTTGAAAATTTTAAGTATGTTGCTATGGCAGTGGTTTGCAAGAATGTGTATGAGTTTCATCTTAGCACTCAAGAATTCAACCAAGTTCATATATGGAGGTTGAAATAACTATGCACACAATGTTTGTCATTCATTGTGTCTTGAAAGGTTTGAGAATAACTGTCTCTGTCACTTATAGCAATAAGAAATCACAAAATACCATTTATTTATGCAAATGTAGGGCACCATTCATTCATTATCTGCTCTTCGCGGGCTAATCTCACTGGTTTGGCTGCACTAAGAGAAGCTGTACACATGATTCAACAATAATCATTTTCACCGTTGTTGCACACACAGAGTTTGTTCTCTCAATATGAATTAGCTGTAAAAATTTTCTATGAAATTCACATTTATTTCCTCATAGAAAATTGACATCCTTTAAGAAGCAGGATAATTATTTAGGGATAATGTATTAAAGGCAATTTTCACTCTAATGAATTGTGGGGGACATTTTCAAAAATTTACATCTTACAGTACAGGACAGAAAGTGAAAACATGCAAGTCCATTCATTGACTCAATCCCACCTACCCCCCAAAATCCTTGCACCCCCAATACCAGCAAAAAGACATGTGAAAGGTACCATTTGCCTCACATCACTACCTCAGCTGTTCCTAAAAGGTTTGGTTAATGCTTCTAAATTCCCAAACCTGTACAAGGGACTCAAGACTCATTGACAACAAGGCCATAATTCCTGTCAAAAGTATTCTTTTCCCTGCAAATGGAATCCACACAACACTGAAATTGGTACGCTTTAAAGCTATCCATTTGGTACAGGAAATAATTATTAACAAATTCTCTTCAAAATCTCAAGGTATCTTTCATGTGAAATTAGTAACTACATAAATTAAACCTTTTCTTTTGAATTCACTCACCAGTAAGTAAAAGCTGGATTTCTGAGAGTGTATATGATTCAGTTTTCCTAGCAAAAACTTTTGCTGCAAATGATTCATCATAATATAGAGTGCCCTACATAAAATGAGCCCACGGGGAACCCCACTATCTCCTGTATTTGGTTTCTGGATAAAACCCTTCAAAAAGCATTGTTAGCTACCAAACTCTAGCACTCACTTTGATTCACTCACTTTAAAAACTCACTTTAAAACACACTGTGCTGCTTTAACTTTGACCCCTCTTCCAACACACACACACGGCACACACACATCACCATCTTCTCTACCCCCACTCTCCTTTCCGAAACAGCTTGTTGATGTACTTGAAAACTGCAGTTGTCCTCCTCTTCCTTTACCCCCATTTTAAAAAGCCCATAGCCGTGCTGGAATTAAACAAATGAGAACACAGTAATTAGCTGTGCAAACTGTCAAGAGGTTCTAAAAAGAAAAACAACCCAGAAAACACAACAATCAGCAGTTTTGAGTTCTAGCAAGAATCTGTATTGAGTTCCCATTTATTATAAACAAAAATAGATTAGGACTTTTGAAAAACAATTCACTGAAATTTCTATGAAAATAGGACAAGTCAGCTAATGGGCTCCTTCCATCTCTAATTTCTGATGCTGATATAGTGGGAAAATCTTTAGCTCCACACCCTTTCCAAATAAATTCTGTTCTACTCTTTTATAACCAGATTTATTCCAAAAGGTGAATAGCATCAAAACTACTTCCAAAATGGATATGGAAGAGATGAGTGAATCAAACCATGTGCTCTGACATGCCAGTTCCTGATTTTCCCCCATGACTCTCACTCTAATAATTTTATAAGTGGTAACTGATTATAATAAGCATTAACTGCAAACCGGAAGGGAAAAATGATTCTTAAATTATCTAATGTGGCCAGGCATAGTGTCAGATATCTTCAACCCCGGCTATTCCTGAGGCTGAAGCAGGAGGATTGCTTGAGTCCAAGAGTTTGAGTCCAGACTGGGCAACACAATTAGACCTTGTCTCTAAAAAAATATATGATGTGTTTGTGTATGAAGGGGAGGGAGAAGGTACTCAGTTTTCTTGGTGAAGAGTTTTAATTATTTAATTTGTAGCTCAATCTCTGTGCATCCTTATAGATACAAACCTTCTCCTTGCCCCTTAGAAACCAGGCTGAGTTCTTAGGAAACAATAGATGCTTCGTCTAAATACTAATCTTACTAACCCAATGCTTCCATTTACTGTAAAGTTCCCTTAACCCATTTGTATCCAGTAATAGAATTACAGCATCAGGATTTTTAAAAATTCCAGATTTGTGATGAAATAGGCACACTTTACTACTACAAAATTTTGTTTGCATCGAATCTCTTACCACTAAGCTTGCTAAATGATTAACTACTTTGTAAATTAAGAATGAACTAGATGAGGTCTTAAACTGGTCTAAGACAGGACATGGTAATCTCAGGTTTTACCAGGAGTTCTATCAGTTATTTAACCCAGGAGCCTAGGGCAAATACAGATCATTCTCATCCCAATATAGTCCGATGTAATAAGCAAAGATTATACAAGGGGTCCTGTGGTAATGACATAGTTAAGTGTCTCAACTGTGGTGGTGGTTACAAGAGGCTACACCTGTGATAAAATTGCATGGCTCTACACAGGTACACACGTGCACACACACACAAATGAGTGCGTGCACACTGGTGACATTTGAGTAAGCGCTACGCTTTATAACAATATCAACACTCTAGTTGTAATATTCGACTATACTTCAGCACGGTGTTAACTGGTGAGAAGGCTGAATGAAGGGTAGGTGTTTCCCCTGGTCTTCCTTTGCATCTTCTTTTCTGTGAATCTACAATCATGTCAAAGTAGGGTGTTTTAGAACTACATAAATGATACATACATAAGTATAATAATGTTCTATTTCATGAAATGGCTTGCTGAGAGAGGTTAACTAACTTTCATCAATGGACAGAAATTTATTAGTTCTAAACCAGTCATTTTCAACTAAGAGTGGTACTTGCTACCTGGAATAACTACTGAGTGTAACTTAATTACAATATTGACTATTTCACCATTATTTAGGGTAGGGTTATTGTCACGTGACACGTTATTTCCATGGACATCATTTTTTGTCTACTTTTCTGTCACTTATCCCTGAATAGTCAATCCTAAGGAGACATTATACACGTACATAACAATTTCAACAACCAAAACTATGCATTTGATTTAAAAGAGAAAATTAAAATACAAATAAAACAAAACTGATAGAATTAAGAACCAAAAGTCAGGGATTCACTACAATTTAAATTTTCAATATTTATATCCCAAGGACACTATTGTTTCTGTCCAGTTAGGACCTCTACAATGTGTTCTCTCACTTTCCTGCCTAAAACTCACGCACTGCTCTTGTTTATCTAAGAATACAGTGCGCTCAGTGTATTTCCTTTCCATGTCTTTTCCTTTCAATTGCTTTTCCTTGTGTTCAGTATATTTCCTTTCCATGGCAAAATAGAATAAAAGAGGCCAAACAAACAGGACATGATTAACAAAGAGAATGAACCAAAAAAAGGAGAAAGGAAAAGAAAAATGTTTCTTCACCCGAGCTGGCTCAGTACAGGGTTGTAGGTCCATTTTATATGCAAAGCCTGGGATAGAACTTTTAAGACTTAGGAAAGTGGAAGAAAGCTCCTACCCAGGGACATGGGAAATATGTCTTGACTTCAGTAGTTTAAAAAAGAGCTTAACAAACAAACAAACAAACAAACAAACAAAAGAAGAAGCAAAAGGCTTTACTCCCTGTACACAGCAAACCTTAAGACAAAGAAAATGTCCCAAAGAGGATTTTCCCCCATCCTTGAACATCTCCCACCGAACAAAACAGAATAAAACAAACCGAGACAGTTTCTCAATCACTTAAACTAAAATGATGTAAGAATGTTGAGTTACATGATAAAGCTCTTTCAGTACCCATGAATACTTTCCCTAGAGCGAATTCTGTTATATAGCACACTGAAAATGGTGAGAGAAATTATTCCCAGCCATAAAAAAGAATGAAATTCTTCTATTCACAACAACGTGGATGGAATTAGAGGTGATGGATACGCCAGTTACCCTGATTAGATATGTACACACTGTCTGCCTGTATCAAAACAGTGTATCATGCACACTGGGAATATATACAACTATTATGTACCGATAACTATCACAAATAAATTAAAAATTAAATTCAGAAAGAATAAAATATGTAACAGGTGACTTGACCAGGAGGACACAATAGGTGATAAACTGGTTATATGTTCTAGGGCTGTTTGAATGGACCCAGGCCTGTGTATCATGTGGCCCTCAGGAAAAGAGCTGGCTGAGAAGTTGTGACACCACACCTCACGACATTTTGCCCTTCATCTCTCTCCCAACACCCATTCAGGCACAATGATTCTAAAGCTTTGTAGGGTCTGAGGAATGCTTTAAAGTTGACATGTTTTAAGCTAATTGTGATCTGGAAGTCAAATCTAATACTATAAGATTATAAGCTAACCCTCCACTGTTCATACTCATTTATACCCAAACTGCTGGTTTCTCAGAGCATACAATGAATCCAGGTAGGAGGTAAATAGTTTCTTTTTAGATTCTGACAACAAATTCAAAAAAATAAATGCAATTTCTATACTTTCCATATATTAAGAAGAGTTGAAATAAGAACACTTATTTTTTAGTCTAAGAATCATATTTTCCTGCTAAAAATTTCCAACTACTATATTATACTATGGATACTTACAAGCTTTATTAGTTTTTCAATACACATTGTGAACATCTATGAAAATAATTTGTCCTATACACCTAACCTTTTGTTCTCAATATAGAATCACTTTCTTGTTCACACTGATAGAAAAATGCTTAGAAAGTCTTATCCTTGCAGGATCTCATTTGGCATTTTTAACATTTATTTTTCCACAAATCTTTATTAGTGATAAGATTTTTCTCCTCATCTTTTTTGGTCAATTGCTTTTTTCACCACTCTTTCCTCTTCCACTAGAAGCCACAGAATACTTTATTTCTTAGAGGAGAATCTTATTTGAGGATGAAGGACTTTTTACTCCAGAGCATACAGCTCTGCAAAATATTGCTAAGGCCTAAAAATAACACAAAATAAGTATATCATTCATGCAGGCAATTATTTAGTAGATGTAGCTTATGATACTACACCACTGGATTCATATTAGAAGCACCAGAGATGGAATCAGTTTCTTTACACATGCTAAAAAATATTTTTGCTAACAATGAAAACTTTTGCTCTTTCGAAATTCATTTTATGAAAAATATATTTATGTTAATTTCAAGTTAGCAAAAGTAGAAGGTTTGGAGCCCGAGGAGAACAACAGGCAGTATATAGCCCTATGTCTTTGTTGTCACATAAGTCTGCTTGCTTTGTGTGACATATACTACAAAAATTTTCCTTATTTGGCAAGATGAAAAGAACTGTTCCTTTTCATTGTGAATTTCTAGAATTCTAAATTGCCAATTATTTGAAATCTACCAGCTTTACTTTTGAATGGGCTTCTGTATCCTTCAGTATGAAAATAGAAAAAGGAGCTGTCTCCCTAATTAGCAATAGCCATGACTGAATTATTCTTGCACTATCTTCAAAAGAAAAATTCCATAAGAAAATCTCAGATGCCAATTCAGATGAGATGATTCAACAAAATGAAAAGCAATCAATATTTCTAAGATCACTTTTTTATAGACTTTTTTTTTTTTTTAAAAAAAAGAAACTCACATTTATTCACATTCTAAAGTCAGGAAGTAATAGAGCTACAAAGCCCTCACCTTACAAATGGGAGATGAAGTATTTGTAAATTCAAGTACTTGAAGACTTGAAAGTCTTCATCACACCAGTAGACATAGAATTTTCTCTAGTATAATTTATTCACATAAATCAATTAAAAACTTGTAAAATTAGATAAGCTCCAAAAAATAACCTGTGCACTTCAGGAAATGGTGAATTTTAGGTGATTTTATAGTAGTTGTAAGGGTAGATCTGAAGTCTAGAAGAATTCTGGACTGGGAATTGTACAGATTTCCCCAGAAAACCAAAAAGAGAAAAGAGATTCTGTGACCAATTCTAGAATAAAGCTGATGT
This sequence comes from Nycticebus coucang, assembly GCF_027406575.1. Taxonomy (NCBI): domain Eukaryota; kingdom Metazoa; phylum Chordata; class Mammalia; order Primates; family Lorisidae; genus Nycticebus; species Nycticebus coucang. The sequence goes on from NC_069783.1 coordinate 48,494,323, forward strand.
GGAAGAGGATGGGAAGGGAATAAACTGGTTCAAAGAACTGATTTTCTATTCATTTTTTTACTACTAAAATATTTGATTGAATGTTTCTGAGCAGAAAACTCTAGAGTAGCCCAATGAGGAGGGTTTTCTTAAGTAATCCGTGGGAATCAAAACAAGCAACATTGAAACTTCCCAAAAGTAGTGTGATAACTGCCAGTGGCATCAATGACAAAAGAATTAAAAAAAAATCAATCAAAAGTTAATTTTTTAGTATTGACAAATGTACAATGATTAGATATTAACATTAGGGAAAAACAAATGAAGAAAAACTCTCTAAAATATGTTTACAGCTGAGGGCAAAGGTTCATGTCTGTAATCGCAATATTACAGGAGGCTGAGGCAGGAGGATTGCTTGAGGTCAAGAGTTTGAGACCAGCCTGGGCAATATAGTGAGAGCCCAACTCTACTAAAAAGGTAAAAATTAGCCAACTGTGATGCCATGTGTACTGTTATCTACTTGAAAGGCTGAGAAAGGAACATCACTTGAGCCCAGGAATTCAAAGTTATAGTGAGCTATGATCAGGTCTCTACACTGTAGTCTGGGTCAGAGAATCTGTCTTTAAAAATAATAATAAGTAAATAGAATATGTTTACAGCATTTCTATAATTTCAACCTATTCCCAAATATTTAAAAATAAAATACACTGATCAGATCAAATGGTACATATTACATATAAATTGGCAAAACTATAGTATTTTGCAAAAATATTCTCTTAAAAAATGATTTCGACTCATCCCAAAGGAAAAGAAATCCAACCACAACCATAAAAAGTAGCCTATAAATCTGTCCTCTTTTTGTTTTATTTACAGACATAAAATAAGTATTATCCTTGTCTGGATAGCATGTCTTTGAAAATGTCCTCCCATGCTAGAGTTTCAAATAAACCAAGCATATACTTTTCCACTTAATCTCATCAATTTAAACCTCCATATTTCTTCCTAAAGTACTGCTAAGAGTTGATACATCACTTAGGAATTGCTAGGTGGAGTGAGATGGGCTAAAGTCAGTGTTTACTTTGTTACTGCATCAGTACCTTTCTGTTTAAAAAGACAACCCCTCTTACAATTGAAACCCCACTGGCTCTGTGGAAATCTAGAAAGTCAGGAGTCTATGAAATCCTTATTGCAATAGATGCCTTTAAATAGCAACCTCAGCTTACTAACCTCTGGGTTAAGATTTTGTAAAGCAATCAATGACTATTCAGTTCAATATTTTATACCTAGGTATGATTTCAGTCAGTTTTAAAGAATGATCCACATTTTAAACTACTTATTGATGAAATAATAGTATTGATAACCACTCCAGTAAAATGAGTAGACTATTTACATAATTGTTATCATTTATTCAAAAATTTTTCACCTATGGCCAGATCTTTGCTTACTTTTTATACTCACTCACACTCACCTACCCACCCCATCACACCAAAAAGAAAAGCAAATCAAGAGATAGAGAAGGAAGTAGAATCAGACATACTGAGAATTATTGCTGTAGTTATTTACAAGAACACTAAATTATACACTCAAGGCCTGAGATAGTTATACAAAAGCATCTAATTTACTATTAAAAAAATGACTCAATATTTCAAATCATCCCATCACTAAAAGGAAACCAATTTCTTGTTTTTTAATGGAAAACACTTAGCAACAATGGCTAATTTTAGTGAATAAAGAGAATGAATACAAACTAAATTTGCAGATGGTTTTTAAATTAAAAAGTTGTGCACGCTTTGCAATACTTTTATTATTCACAAAACATGAAAACTAGCTTTAAAGTCAATATGTTGTCCTGACAATATGTAGGACAAGAAATAACTCCCTTGACTGATTTTGAGGTAAGCGATTTGGGACCTTGGTTAATAGTTAAATATCGCCCGCGCCCTTCAAAGTACCTTGTTGTTACTCAGGCTACTGTTAGAATTAATGGATATGCCCATCTGATTTGACCTGATTTTGCATGACTTTTTCTTTTATGACTGGATAAAAGATCTGCTTGAACCAACACAAAGAATATACAGCAACATAACATTAATGCTTCTTTTTAAGCCACATAGAACTTTCTCTACGCTACCATAAAAAGTTTAGTAGACGATCAGCAAATATATGTCCATTAATTCATGCTATAGAGTGACATAGTTCAGCGTTCAGTACTCTAGCTTTATTTGTGCTTGTCCTGACTCCTCAACTGGACTTATTTTCCACCTGACTGCCTCAATTTCCTTTGAGTCACCCATGACATCTAGCTAAGTTCTGGTATAAATCAATACACCAATAGCTATTTTAACAACTTATATAACACTGATATGGTGCTCAGTAATTGCTTGTATATTATTATAATTTTCAACATTCTGCAAAGAGACGATACACTCCTTGAAGGCTTAGAAAATTCTTGGCAAATCCAAGAATACCCTATTCCTCCCAAATTTTTGGCTTGTTATATGTTTTTTTTAAAACATTATTTAGAATCTAAATATTTAGCAATGTTTTCTATACAAGTAGGCACACATTTCATATACACAATACGTTAGACTTTGAGAACATTATAGTCTTATTATAAACCTAATGGATAGGTGAGCCACTTAAATCTAGCTGTGCTAATGGAGGAAGCCACCGTATGTGATTGAAACAGTGGTTTTTAAGCCTATTGAGGGTAAGCAGTCCAGAAAACAGATCTAATCATGGAAGATAATCTATTATGTAGACAGTTCACACATAGGGAATTGAGAATTGATTCCTGAGGCTATCCTTACATGATTCCAAAATAAGGAGATGTTTTAAAAAACAGAAATCAAAATTCAATGTAAAATTTCGATCTTACAATGAAATAGTGTTTTGTGGTCATAAATGCAAGCTTAGGTTTGTGTATATGCTTTATTACATACACATTTTTGTCTTATATATATAATCTATACATTTGCATATAAAGTATTATTTCATTGTAAGTAAATTTACTTCACCAGATGATTGAATGGGAAGGAATTTTATCCTTAATTATCTGTAGAAGAGTTTTGATTTGAAAACTATGAAGTCAACCACATGATGGTATTTACCCATCCCATTAAACTCTCACTTTAATCATGAATTTACTATTAAATTTAGGCTGTGAACTTACATAATCATATTTTTTTATCTAAAATCTAAAACAGGCTTAGAGACAAGATTGTGGTTCCCTATAAGACCCATTATGTTTTAATGAAAAAGCAGTAAAAATAAGGTGAGAATGTACAGACTTCAGTGTTGATTTCTTCTAGGGATAGATTCATTTTGGCTCCCTAAAGTACTATTCGAGTCATTTCCATCATTATACATGGTTTGTTTCTATAAAGCTATGAATATTTAGAGTAAGGGAGACTTTATAGTAAGACACATTACATTATAGTTTTGGGAAAACAGTATTTGAAACATTTTTTCCAAGAAAATAATTAAATTGTGGCTTAATCTTCAGGTCAAAAAATATACAGCACTACATTGAAATAGAAGTTATTTCATTGATTTTGGGAAAATAGTTCTGAGATAGTTCCTAATGGTTAGCTGAGTGAATTCAAATAAAACGGAAATTTTAGGTGCAAATGAAAATGTGCAGTGATAATCACACAATTTATGACACAAAAATAGAAAATATCTCACATATATTTTTGCTTTTTATAGTTGTTGGTTTAAACTCATACTGTCTTGAATGGATTCTAGAGATATCCGTGGATTTATAGAGAGTCTCTGACTCTCTCCAATTATCCCATAGTAGGAAATTGCCCACCTAGTCCACAATATTGTGCTTAGCTCCATTCTGTATGGCAGAGTGATGAAGGAAGGAAACCTTCAGGAGATTCAAATACCAATGTCAAGTAAGTGTCAATAAGATAGCAGAAAAGTAAAATCAATCTTTCTGGGTCAATATTGGTTACTTCAGTATATATAAAAAAATTCAAATGCTAAAGAAGATGGAAAGCAGAACACAATGTCATTATATAACTCCTAAGCTATACATGGCTTATGGTTTGTATTTAATAATCTTGAGTTCTGCAGCAAGATAAATTCCATTTTTTTCTATCTATAGGTATTTGAGTCCATAAATCACAGGTAAAGCAGCAGAGAAAGAAAACACCAGGAGTAGGAGGAATGGGAGGTGGAAGAGAAGACTTAATAATACAAAGCACCACTTGGTCTAAGTATCATTACATATTCACTATTATTAGTCATTATTCCTATTGCTAGTAATCATAATACTGGATTTAAGAGCACTAATTTTGAAGGATAAAATACTTTCAAATGAGTCATTTTCCAAATGGACATAGCATAGGCTGAGTTCTCGACATCTTTAAACTTCACAGAGACAAAGGTCTAAAATCCTTGGTTAAATGCTTTTTACATTTGAAAACTAAAAAGTCTAAGCTAAAAAGGGCTTTTCCCAACAATTACCATTCTGCTTGCTGCATCTACCATATTTTTAATTGATTGCACCTGTAGTTTATAAATGTACCCAGATGCTGTGGGATAAGCACGTTTCATAAATTAAAGAAGCATATGGAAGGCACACAGACAGTACCATTTCATCATAACTACCCCAAACATCTTTAATATGCAAGGATATGTCACTAATTCATTTGCAAATATGTAACCATTTCCCTGATTAATATCTTACTCATAGTATTCCACGGTGTACATATATCACAATTTATTAATCCATTCGTGGATCGATGGGCACTTGGGTTTCTTCCATGACTTAGCAATTATGAATAGGGCTGCAATAAAGATTCTGGTACAAATATCTTTGTTATGATGTGGTTTTTGGTCTTCTGGGTATATGCCCAGCAGAGGAATTACAGGATTGAATGGGAGATCTATTTTTAGATCTCTAAGTGTTCTCCATATATCTTTCCAAAAGGAATGTATTAGTTTGCATTCCCACCAGCAGTGCAAAAGTGTTCCCTTTTCTCCACATCCACGCCAACATTTCTGGTGGTATATGTACACCATGGAATACTATGCAGCCTTAAAGAAAGATGGAGACTTTACCTCCTTCATGTTTACATGGATGGAGCTGGAACATATTCTTCTCAGTAAAGTGTCTCAAGCATGGAAGAAAAAATATCCAATGTATTCACCCCTACTATGAAACTAACTTAGGACCTTTACATGAAGCTATAACCAAGTTTCAACCTAAGAACAGGGGGAAGGGGGAAAGCGTGGGGAGGGAGGCGGGATGTGGGTAGAGGGAGGGAGATTGAAAGGATCACACATGTGGTGCATCTTACAAAGGTACATGTGAGCCTTGGCAAATGTGGAATGTAAATGTCTTGACAAAGTAACTAGGATGATGCCAGGAGGGCTATGTCAACTAATGAGATGAAAATGTGTCAAATATTCTATGAAACAAGTGTATGATGCCCCATGATCATATTGATGTACACAGCTATGATTTAATAAAAAAAAATAAAATGAAATATAAAAAAAAATAAAGAAAAAAAAATATCTTACTCAAAAATTTCTATCAATAGCCCAAATACTATTGTCATCACACATTTAATCCTTTCATTCTCCACAAGGAGAATGTGGCTGTTAGTGTACAAGGCAATTTTGATTGCCTTTCAAAGTCAATGAAAATATGTATCCTTTATCACTGGGTCATTCTGCTTTATGAACAGCAGCCAACCTTCAAAAATACAAATGTCTGCCAACAGTTCCCTCAGCAGACTCTCTTTCAAACAATATTAGAAGGAATTTGTCAAATTAGGTGCATTTTGCTGCTTAGTGAATTTTCTCCATTAATTTCTCAAGATGGGACATGAAGGGAAACACCTGAAAAATGATAAGAAATTGGATTCTTTCTTCAACTCTAGGAAAATTAGTATAAATGATCTGAGTAAAAGATCTTTCATTTACCTCAAAGTTCCAAAGGTAAAAATTTTCATCTTTCATCTTTTTGTCTAGGCCATAATTCCTGGACAAGCCAAGGTTTAAAAAGTCAGTCAAAAGAGACATGCACCATGACAAAATTTCCTTTGGAGAATGGGTCTACCCATTCATAGCATCCACCATACCAGTGACTGACCCACACACCAAAAGATGTGCATTTAAACATTTGACATCTGTGTTTTACTGGTGCATTTTTAGCAACACGATTTAGGTCAAATACATTTGCACTTAGGGCTGAAAATTGTATCTGAGTTCAACCAGAATTTTTTTAAGAGTCACTACGATGACCGAATTTAGAACTATGTTAATTTTCATCCCCCTCAGTTCTGTGACTTCTTTGTGTAAATGCTATGCCTGCTTCTCCGGGTGCTGATGGTGACAGAAGGCTTAATGAAGGATGCTGAGAGTTAATTTCATTTCAGAATTCAAACTGGGCATTGGTCAAGCTCCCAGGCTTCACGATAATATCAACACATACTCACATAAAACATTTCAAAGTCATTCTAGAAATGAGCTCTATTTAAAAGCCACAAGTAAAATAATAGTCTATTAGGTAGCATGGGCTCTTACTATTTTCAGAATTTAAATCCTAATTGGGGAATATAAATTAGGAAACCCTATAAATGGTTGAATAATTCAAAGTCTGGTAAACAAGTTTAGAAGTTAATTGCCATATTTATATTTAGATGCCACCAACTCAAGTAATATTATAGCTTAATCTGAATCCCCCTTCCTAGTTTTCCTGTACATGGCAAAGAGGAAAAGGTTACAAATAATAACAAGTGAACAACACACCGCTCATCATCTGGTAATACAACTTCTATTCATGAAATTTCTTTCCTAATTTATGAAGCAGGGCTGTCTAAATTTAATAGAAAATAGTTGTCACTCCAAGCATGACATTCGGTCTCATAATTAAAGGAAGAGGCAATCAGAAGTTCCTTGTAGAGAGAAGCCAGGCTGCCTTCACTATTAAACACACTCTTCCCCTCCGGTTCCCCCTTCTCTTTCTGGTATGCAATCCCTTCTGTCCTCCATCTGCTCCACCCCCACCTATTGTCTCCAATCACTGCCAAGCATGCCAATCCCATCTGGCTATACTCTTACTTTCACTAGCTCTAATGCCCACGGGCCTAGGGAATGTTTGAATGCCAAGGCATTTTTTTGTTCTTCTTTAAAACAAGGACCAGCTAGTATAGGGTATTAAACAATCCCCCAAGGAATTCACTCACACAGAAACATGCACATGACCTCCCACATACACAAACAGCAGCTTTTTAGAATCCTCTCCTAGGTTAAAATTAAAAAAGAAAAAAAGAAAAAAGATTTTAGTTCTTTCATCTGGGAGGCATTTTTAAAAATTAAAGCCTTACTATTGAGGAAATAATCAAAACTAATATTTCAAAAGTATAAACACTTCCATTACCCCAGACGTGCATTTTTTTCAATAGGTAAAATTAACTAGCATAAATGTCACTGAAATTGTACCATGAAATATTTCCATTAGTTAATCAGATTTAATCATTGACTACTAATATATTTTCTCTGGTACCAAACATGCATTTAATTCAGACCTTCCAACTTTACAAATTCTCATAAAAATTCCACTCTGTCGCAAAAGCATGCATGGTCAGAATCTAAGCATATTCAAGCAAAATTTTCACCAACTCATCAACAATAATAAAGCAGTCTGGCAAGTATTGAAACAGCAGCGTTTATTCATGCTTTTACTTGAAGTTAATACGTACAGAGACATATATATATATGCACGTACACACACAAACACACACACAAGTTTTTGTTGTTTTTGCCACAAGCATGCTTTAAAGCCTCTGAAGCTCACAAAAAGCAGCAGACAAAACTAAAAGCAACCATGCTCAGGGTTTAAGGACATTTTAAAATTTAAAACAACCTTTCCACATTTCATAGAGAACGTGCATAAATTTGACATGCAATCTGCAAAAAAAATATTTTAATAAAAATCTTAAACATTAATTTATCCCAATGAGTTTATTCTTATTTTCATCATTATTGTTCTCAGGCTTCTGGCATCTTAAACCCTGCATGCTGCAGATCTAAGCTGTGCTCAGCAGCGGCTGAGAGAAGAAGCTACCTGCGAGTTTTCACAGTGCCATCTCATATCCATGTCTGTCTGGCTACCCTGCGTGCTTAGAGCTTTTTTCTTAATTCTTAATGGAAATCCTAGGAAATTTAGTCCATCCTCTGAAATCAATACTGGTGACAGGAGAGCTCCCTGACTCAGTGGGAGATCAGGATGATAAATTGCCTGCGCATCAGCCTGGCCTATCAGTGCCCTGCACACAGATGGGCGAGACAGACACACAGGAGCCTCTATCAGTCACGTGTCTCCGAGGAGCCAATGGCCGCCGCGCTGCCGCAGGGAGGGCTGCTGCAGTTCCGTGCGCAGTTGACCAGGCTGCTGGTGCCCAGCCCAGCCCGCGCCCCGCTCAAGAAGTCTAGCAGTGGCTGCAATTGCCTTTGCTCCCTCACTGGGACTGCTTGGGGAGACGGACCTCCCTCTGAACCCCTGATCAAAACAAAGGTCTGTTTTCACGCACAGGGAATTTTTTCTATATTACTTTTAATCCAATATGATTGTAGGAGGGAAAAACTATTTTTTAACCGCCCTCCCCCGTCCTTAAACTCTTATGTTTCTCTTGAGATGATTTTCATGTTTTAGCCTAATTTTAAAGGAGAAGCCCTACACCGTGCAAACAGCATGCAGCCCTCCTAGCGGAAACTCCTCAAAGCTTTGTAATTGTAATTATAATTTTATTTCCAAGTTAATGAATGACATTTTTTGAATGCTGTGTTTATAATGAGTATTTTTTATGGGATGCTTTTATAAAGGCAATTATGCGGCATTAAGAACTACATTCTTATTCTTTTTTGTCAAGTAGAACGGTTCCTCTTTAAAGACAATTTAAGTCCCAATAAATATGTCATTTTTTCAATCATTGAAAATAAAAGAAACAAGCACCAAAAGATGCACATCCTGTTTCCCAAAGCCTGGAGAATAGTTGTTATCTAGTGATGGAAGTACATATTTATTTGTTGCCTTTTTTCCTGAAATTTACAATAATTATTTGGTAAGCAAAGATTCCACATCTGGAATACCATATGGAAATATATCCCTAAACACATCTGCTTCCATTGATCATACTGTAATAAAAGATATGTTGCACAAGTCTTCAAGGTAACTGAGATGATTATATAGACGGCCTGACAGGGTTGGTTGTAAGTGATGACACCAGGGTCTGTTTAGGATGACAGTATTATGGAGATTTTAAAAAGCTCAAAAACAACCCAGAAAAAAATTCAGGAATAAAATATATGTAAGAAAAAGTACCCAGGCACTTTTCTTCATTGCTTATCCTTGCCCTGTTTTAATGACATCCGTGCATTTTAAAAGATTGATTCTAACAACTTCTAAGAAAGGGAAGGAGAGAGGGGGTGGGGAAAGGGAAGGGCAGAGAGAGGAAAGGAGAGAGCGGGATGGGAGAAGGGAACAGCAGAGAGAGGAAGGAGGGAGGGGGCTGGGGGGTCTTGGTGTGTGACACACCCTTTGGGGGAGAGACACAATTGTAAGAGGAACTTTACCTAACAAATGCAATCAATGTAACCTGGTTCTCTGAACCCGCAATGAATCTCCAACAATTAAAAAATAAATAAATGAATATGTGTAAAAAAAAAAGAAAGAAAAAAAAAAGAATCTCTGAAGAAACCGATAGGTGTGCCTCACAAGAAAATTGCAAGTAAACATTAGAATGGTAAAATTCCAAAGCTCTTTTTGTCTTTGCAACTATTTTTGAACATGCCCTGAAAGACTGAACCCTGTTAAGCTCTTTTTCTTTTTGCATATTTCCCCCTACATTTATTTAATATTGACTATCAGACAATAATAAAGCATTTTTCAATTTTTAAAAGGTGTTACAGTGTCTTGTGCTTTATTTGGCCTATATTTATTCAATGATAACATAATTCTCAACCATCAAAATTATTCCTTTAAAAAAAAAGATTAAGGATCAGAGCACTTCTAATCAAAAAAAAAAAGAAAAAATTAAACCTCAACATTAAACCTGGTCATTGCGGCACTGTAAGAGCCCCAAACTAAAAACCACCTACATAGCCACTGATAATCAAGTGATCTGATAAATTATGGTATAGCCTCATAGCCAAAAAAATCTTCAGCTATACAATATAGCTGTATAGTAGTAAATTCATAGGTGCTTATATGAAGAGATTTCTAAGACATGTTATATGAATAAAAATTAAAGGTATAATGTTTAAATTGTTTATAGGCTATACTCAGGACACACACACACCTGTATACACAGATGGTTTTATACATAAAGTAAATTTTGTGGCTGAATCTGAGGGAAAGAACTGATTTCAAAAGTGGGACTAGTTTTGTTACACACCATTTTGTCCATTTTCCCCCATCAAGTCGATGTATTACTTTTGTAATTTAAAATTAATTAATTAAAATAATGGTATCTATGGTCATTTAGTTTAGAAGAACAAGACTGGTAGATATTTTGAGGGAAGATATTGAGAAGAGAGAAGGGGTAATAATGGGAAAGGTAGTCAGCTTTTTTTTTTTTTTTGTGGTTTTTTTTTTTGGCTGGGGCTGGGTTTGAAACCGCCACCTCCGGCATATGAGACCAGCGCCCTACTCACTGAGCCACAGGAGCCGCCCGGTAGTCAGCTTTTTTCATGCAATGAAAATAGGAGTAGGCAGGAAGAGATATTAAATACAGGTTCTGGTGGTCTTTGCTGAAGACCTCCATGTCCTATATAACTTCCAGTTCTCTCGCTGAACATAATCGTACAACCTTACATGTATTAAAATGTTTACAATTTATGATGACACTTCACCTAAATTATCTCTGATTCTTAGAGGTAGGAATGTGAAGGGTTGAGAAGTAAATGATTTGTCTAAGACTTGGCCAAATTAACCCCTTCATGTTTTTTGTTTTTTTTTTAAGCTGCATATAATTAGAAAGAAGTGGCAGAGCAAAACTTGAATCTTAATTTAATACTGCTTCAAATGCAAAATAACATACATTGGTTTTTAACTAATAATGGTTCAGGGCTAAAGAAAAACAGTCAATTTTCTTGTGTTTCCTACCTGGCACAAGCTTATGTCAATCAAAACTCAAAATTGGCTTAGAGATTCTATTGTTGACTTTTGTTGTTGTTCAGATTCCTACAACCTTAAGAGATATAAACTTTAAAAAGAAAAAAGAATTGACCAAATTAAGTCAAACAGTAATAATTTTCATTATTAAAGGATTTTCTGTTTTATATAAAAATTTCAATGGGGTGATTCTCCTATCCTAGGGGACATGTGACAATGTCCAGAGATTCATGGTCATTATAATGTTCATAATTCATGGTCATCATAACTAGAGAATGAACTGGTTCCTAGTGGATGGTGGCCACAGAAGCTGCTAATCATTCTACAATGTTCAGCACAACCCCCACCTCAAAGCGTTATCTGCCTCCAAATGGCAATAGTGCCAAGATAGAGAAACCACATTTTAAATGTTAGCTTTTCCACCTTCTTTAAGGACAAGGTTACAAACATACTGTGTATTATAAAGTCTATATAGGATGTTTCATAGGTTTCTAGTAATAGGAAAAATTAACAAACTCATATTTTATATTTCGTATTTTAATACTTTTATGTGTATAACATAAACACATAAATATTTTCTAAAATTTTGTAATGAACATTTTGTACTTAAAGCTACAATTTAGCTACAATTTCACATTTTCCCTAGGTCTGTAGGTATGAATGGCGACTTTTAGGATACGCTGTGTTATAAAGTGGTACAAAAGAAACTTTAAAGGGCGAAGAGAAGAGAACTAAGAACTGAGCTCTGAGTCTCTCCAGAGTTAATTAGTTACAGGGAAGAGGAAGAAACGCCAAATGGATGAGGTCATCACTCATACGGGAGTGACCTGGAAGCCAATAGCAGAAGTGTGTTAGAAAGATTAGGGCCAATTTGCTAAAATAGTGTTGATAGGTCAAGTAGTCTGTTCTTCAGACTTGTTTTTATTTAAACAAAGTGAGAAGTTGATCATATTGAAATTAACAATTCTTGTAACTTAAGGTCTTTATGCAACCTCCACATGATATTTGTACTTTTAAAGATGTGTCCAGAAGAGACAGTATTTACAGAGACCAAGGTTGGCCAGTTGAGAGAAATATATGAAGAAGATCAGGCTTTTGTGACCTTCGGATTACAGTTTTCAGGCTACTTAGCCACAAGGCAAGCTTGTACACAAGATAGCAAGCAGATCTCATCTTGGACCATCACATCACAGCTTATGGAGGGAACAGAGTGCTACCATCTGCCCTTGGAAACTGTCTGTAGTTCTTATCCTCAGGCTCCCAGCAAATCTTTCTATCCGTTGGTAAGGTTTCTGGTAATAGCCATAGGGGTTTCCCTTCCTGAGACCCCAGTCATACCAATTACCACTCTTCCGAGTCTGTGGTGGTCAGGATCAGTGCGGCAAAGCTCAGATACAGAGCCACCTAGAACATTAGGACATCTGAACAGGTTCAAGTCAAATGCTCTTGATGACATGGAAATATTGCAGAAAAGAAGTTGGTGGGCAAGGATGGTACTGAAGGCGAGAAGAGAGAAAGGGTGGGAGGAGCCATAAAAAAGAGAGTTTGGGGTCATAAAAAAATAGTGACACATCCATGGATATTATTACATACTCTTTGGTGTGGAGGAACATTACACATTATAAGTCTCTTAAAACTAGATAGATTTTTATAACTTTAGGAGGTTTTCCACCTTGACTAGTCTAACTCCTTCATTTTATAGATGATGGATTTTAATGCACAGAGGTTAAATAACTTGGTTTAAATCAAATGAGAGTGGCAATCTTTACCATTCTAATCAATGAATGAACAATAATACTGGCAGGTTTGAGGAAGCTTTCATAAAACACCATAATTATCAACAATGATTAAGATCTAGAGGAAGGGGAAAAGTTAATGTCAAAACACAGACAGCAAAAAGCTCCAAAGCCTTCTCCCGCCTGGACTGAGGCTGGAATAAGGCAGTGAAAGCCTTTGCTATCAGGGAGAGAATGATCCTCCAAAATATTCCAATGACTGTTTTATAGGTAATGAAACACAATTACAAAATGAAACATTTTTTTCAGAAGAATTTGAGCGGCTTTTGAAGATTTTTAAAAATGCAAATTCTCCTATACATTTGTACCCTAGTCATGATGAATGGGGATTGGGATGCATGGATGACTTGTAAGACATTTGGCAGAAAGTAAGCTCCAGCTAACAGACTATAGTCTAGGAAAACATATGAGACCATTTTCATTGATTTAAGAGAAGAGAAAAATGGAAGTGGTGAAAAATCACTGTGCACTGTCTTAGTCTTTTATTATTTTCTGCTTTTTTGCCTGATAATGGCAGGAATAGTTTGAAGCCACGGAGTACTTACTACTCACCTCCCCTTAATTACTAGTGCAAGGATGGATGAAACATAGGAAGAGAATTAATGTCTAAATGAGTAAAGTTCCACATAATCTTAAGATTTATTTTTCCTTGCCACTGTATTCTTGTTGGTTTTACTTTTTTACACTGAGTATTTCTCTAGGTACACATTATTTTTAAAAAGCAAAGAGGAAAAAAACATGGTCTTATATAATCTTAATAATAGTATAACAAAATTATTTTATCAATGTTAAAAGTAGAGAAATTGAGATTCAGAGGGATTAAATATATGTCTGTGTATGTGTGTGTATATATAATATATGCATGTATGTGTATATATATATTAAATATGTGTGTATATACATATATATTTCCATAAAGCTAGCAACTGAAAGTCTACTGAGTACACACTGAATGCTTTTTCCAAATCATAACTGTCCCTAGTGCTCTAGAATACTTGTCTCAAAGTTCATTATACAGAAGATTCACCAAGGAACATGTTAAACATGTTCTGGGCCCTTCCCTAGAGACAAATTCTCATTCTGACTCAGATGGATCTCAAGGGTCTGCATTAAGCACTCTCCATCTTCATACTTCAAGAACCTTGGATCATATTAGAGTTTCAAATTCAGAATTCTTATTCTGAAAAAAGCCATCTCAACAATATTTCTAATGAACAGAAATGAGCCCCCCTTTTTTTTTGGATAAAAAGAAAAGGTGGTAAGAGTAGTGGTAAATTGGGACAGAGAACAGCTTCACAGCAGAAAATGAGAATACAGGTGATTTAGAGCCATCCATTAAGGCTAGTTTCCTAAATTGGACTTTACGAAGTAAAAATATTGTAGCTGAAAATATTTTTGAGCAAGAAGATTAATGTGCATAGACAAAATGTGCAAATAATAGCATTTAAAGTAGGATGACACTTTTATACCCACAAATAGACACAGCACTTGGCGGAATTGGTCCCTACCTCACTGCTGTAATTAGAAACCACAAATGTACAGGTATCAAGGCAGGACCATTTTGCATATCCTCGGAATTCATTTGTACTGAGAGGTTTTCTTAGGTGGTAGAGAGGAAGAGGACACAAAATGATACTTATTTAAGCAAGAAGAATGACGTAGACAAGACACCTCCACAGAAGGCCGCAGAGTCTATGCACGAATGCGTGAGCACACGGAAACACATACAAGATTCACATGGAGTCAAGGTGTTAATTGTGAAAACCTTGAAACCTGAGCTGGGAACAAAGCTCAGCTTGGACTAGAATATAACATGTAAGAAAATCAGTGAACAGAAGTTTCAAATGAACACTCATAGAAGTACAATGTGCTAAGATCAAATATAGCAGGAGATGCACTTACTTCTCGTAGACTTTATATTTTACATCAGTGGTTTCCAAAATTTAAGAGACCTAAGAAGTAGGATGCTTGTTAAAAGTGTGACGTTTCTGACCCCACCACAATCTACTGAATTATAATTTCAAGGGATGAGGGTAAAAGATTGCCTGTCCCATGGTGAGCACGTACTCCAGGTGATTCTGATGTGGGTTGATTTAGATCTTATTTTGAGACACACTCTCCTATGTACATATAGTCAAGAATTGGAGTCTCCATCACCCTGCTGACTGTGACACCAGCCCTGGATATACTAAATAATGCAATCTGATCATAAAACACATGGCTTTTATTTTGGAGGATGGAACGGTGATAAATCCAGAATGAGATTAGGAATGATGAGATGGATAGATAATGAAAAGATTTCCTGGAAAAGACTGCATTCAGGGTGGGTCTTAAAAGACATTAAATTATTTTACCAAAACATTGAGGTGTACCAGTGCTTTTCTTTGCATTTTTAAAAATTTATTAAGTAAACTTATCTTTTCAACTGGAGGGTCCAGTAGTGCTTCTAGCACATATGAAATGGTTAATAAGTATTAGTTGAATTAGTTAATGATTAGTTAGTGGCACACAATCCCACTGCCTTGACAAAATTTTATGTGATGCTAATGATGCTGTTGTTTTGTCACTTGAAATTCTTCTCCATTTCTTCTCTGTGTATGAACATAATTTTATATGTAATAATAAAGATGTAGTTTTGTTCCATTTTATTTGTTATGTGATGGCCAATGCATTTTCCATCTTGTTTTGGAATATTCATGATTATTATAGCAGCAATAGAATAATCAAACGGATGTATGTTAATTTATATAAGTATTCTGTATCTTAAAGATAATGGACCTATTTCTATTTTGTATTCTGTTTATTATCAATAACACTTTTTCTTTATATTTTTCTCATAGCATAAACCCCATAAGTGGTATTACTAGACTAAAGACATAAATGTTTTTATAGATGATGAAACAATCTGACATAAGTGTTTTTATAGATCTTGAAACAATCTGCCAAACTATTTTTCAAAAGATGTGTTCTAATTTTCACATTGTCTCCAGTATGCTGTGTTTTTTTAATCTATAGCATCTTCACTAGTGTGAACTAGTGTTGTCTATTCTATCTGGAGATGCCCTTTTCTTATTTAAATAAAAACATTCTGTACCAAGATCAAATGCTGTTCTTTCTTGCAGCCTCTCCCTATCCCCTGGGAAGAGTTAGTCATTATTTCCATTGTGTTTCCTTAATACTTGGTAACAATACTATTTTTAGCCCTTATCAAACAGTTCTGGGTTTATTGCAGTTTATATATTTCATTTCTTCTTTCTAGATTATTAGCAATTCAAGGGGTGAGCCTCTATCTATTTCATTTGAAACCATAGCCTCTAGTACAGGGCCTGCCTCTATTAGACATTCAATAAATGCTGGTAAAGCAAATGAGATCAAATGAATGAATATTTCACTGTGATGCTTGATTCCAAGCCTATGGCTGTATGTTTAGGTAAAAATGCTTTCCTCCCTCAGTTCTGTTACAGGCCACCTAAGACCCAGGAAAATCTGTATTTTTACAGGATTTTTGGTAATATTTTTATACTTACATATTTTGTAGTCTATATTTTTATATTTATGCTACATTCTACATTTCTAGATTCAGGGCTAGAGGGTACAATTCTGTGACATGATGTGAATCAGAAGTCTAGATCCTTTAGATAATGACTTTGGGGTACACCATAGTCAGAAAATTTTTCTTTCTAATTCAAAAACGAAGCTTTTTAAAAAATTTTTTTTATATAAATTAAGATTAGTGAATAGATAGAAATCACCTGAGGAGGACATGGCGTATACACGGCACCACAGAAGAGAGAAATAAATTTAAAAATAACTGATAGGCTTGGCACCATGGCTCAGTGGGTAGGGCACTGGCCACACACACCTGGGCTGGTGGGTTCCAGCCCGGCTTGGGCCTGCTAAACAACAATGACAACAACAAAAAATAGCCAAGTGTTGTGGTGGGCACCTGTAGTCCTAGCTACTTGGGAGGTTGAGGCAAGAGAATCGCTTGAGCCTAAGAGTTTGAGGTTGCCGTGAGCTGTGATGCCACAGCACTCTACTGAGGGTGACATAGTGAGACTCTGTCTCAAAAACAAACAAACAAACTGATGATAATGAACTATCTAACAACAAACAAGTAATAATTATTCTAATATTTTACATCATTTTATGCATTTTGTTCTTTTTTAACATATATTCTCTCATTTTATCCTCATAAAAAGGTAAGAAATACAAAGTAAGCTTATTATAACTCTAAATTGAAAGATAAGTAATCTATTGGATACAAATGTAGCTATCAAGTGGAAAAATCAGACACAGATTCACCTAAAAGAATCACCATATTAGCCTTCATTTTAGAAAAATAACTAGATCCAACTGAATTTTGTTAATTATCAAAAATGAGAAAATGAGTTTTGAAGCAATGTAAACTAAACTACAACTGAAAAACAAAAACTTTGCTAGCCATAAAAACATGATTTTCCCCAAAAGAATACTTAAGGATAATTTAATATGAAAAACAAATGATGTAAGGGGACTGTTACTGAAGTTAGTGGCAGGCTAGGGGTCTGCCGTCCCTCCTCTCTGGTGGCTCCCGATGGTGTTTGGAGCTTGTTCTCAGGAATGCACTGTACTGAGTCATTCATCCACTGAGTCATTTGATCATTCAACTCATGAGTTTTATAGCCTGACTAGTACAAAGAATTGTGGGAAATGCAAAAAAAAATATTAATATAGGATAGAATTCTTCTCCAAGACTCACCCTCTCTTTCCATCCCCTTCCCAATACAGTATAGTACAAACACCACAGAAGTTACATCATGTAGTTAGCATTCTGAAAATTCTGGAAAAATAGTGTGTCTTCCAGGCCCACAACCTGGATTGAGTTCTTGATGTTTATGTAAGGAACAAAATGAGCATATGTGGATTTTGTTTCTGATTTTGTGACTTTGTAAAAAACAATTAATCTTTCTGTGTTAGGGATCCCTTTTCTGTGAAATAAAAGCATCAAATCAACTTTGCCAATCAGATGCATGTAACATGTGACTACCAGAGAGAGAATGAGAACAGGACAGTGGAACCAGACAAATCTGGTTTCATGGCTTAAGCTTGGGGCTTAGATCAGCTAGTTGGCTCAACTTCTCTTCGTTCTATCTTCTTCATAAGACATAAATAAGATAAAATATAATACTTAGACTGGAACAGATTCAATGGTAAATAGTCCTAACTGTTATTAACTATTATAACACGAAGTTGCTTCTAGATATTACAGAGACTATTTAAAGTCTATGATGCTATATAATTTATTTTTGACATGGCTCACTTAACATGGAAGAAATTAGTATCCTTATACTTAATGAAGGCCAAGGGCTTCAGCTTTGTGAATTCTATTCTAAAAAGTCTCCTTCTATTCAAATTATGTTCAGGTTTATGCAAAACCTCCAAAAGATGCTATGTTTTATTTCTTAATGTACTAGATTTTTGCCCGTACTCTTAGGAAAATGCCAGGCTTTATTTTGGTTGTCATCTGTATGAGAACTCTAGTTAGATCAATCAAAAACAATAAAGTCATTAGTGTGCATTGAGTTTTGTCACTTCTATAAATACTACATTAATTGCTTTCAAGATCCTCAATTTTATTTCTACTCTGACAAGTCAGACAAATGGCGCTCACAAGTGTGACACACTGCAAGGGCCCTCCCCAGCAAGCTGGCTACAACCTCATGTTCTTCTTTTCACTTAAGAAGGCATATGGAATGCAATTCAGATAAAATGATGTTATCATAGACATAATCTTGAATCTATACTGCTTGTTATAAAAGACAAAAAGACTTAATGATTTAGTCAATTAGGAAATTAAACCATTTTTGGTAACATATTACTTCAAATATTCTTTACATTCTTTACAAAAAATATGCCACAAATTACGGTACTGAATCACTCCTCAGCATGACCCAGGGAAATGTGTTTGATCTGTGGAATAATCAAAAGGCTACCATTTACATTGGAAAATTTAAAAGAATGTTTACTTAATAATATGTTACTTGGATCTAGATGAATTGATAAGTTGTCTAGAAGTCCAGAAGAGATAGGCTACATATGTTTATTATAAGTAATAGATCATGTCTCTAAAGTAGTCGTTCTCAAACTTTTTGGTCTTCAGGCCCATTTTCATTCTTAAAATAACTAAAGTTTCCAAAGACATCTGGTTTATGAGTATTAGATACCTGTATATGGATGTTTACTCTATTAGAAATGAGTATTAGATACCTGTGTATGGATGTTTACTCTATTAAAAATTAAAGGCAAAAAAGTTGAATATTTAGCTCATTTAAAAATAACAGTATAAATACACTAATGTTAATATAATGTAAACTTAAAAATAACTATATATTTAAAAACAGATTTTTGAAGAGACTAGCATTGTTTCACATTTTTGCAAATATTTTATGTGTTAGAAGACACTGAGTGCTCAATTCTGTTTCTGCAACATGTCATGTGGCCTCTGAAAAACTCCACTGTACCCTCCCAAGAAAATGAGAATGAAAAAGGCAAATAATATTTTCCTTTTTAGTTGACATGTAAAAACTATACATATTTATGGGATATGGAGTGAGATTTTTTTTTTCTCATTCTAAAAAAGATTTATCGCTTACAAATCTTAGTGACAGGAATTTGAGTAATTTGCCATTTTCTTTTCTACTGTGTCTTAAAGATACCTCGTTTACAACTGGTGTCTGAAACAAAGAATGACGTGTGCAGAATGTAATTCTGTAGTGACAGAATGGAGGTTGATCCTTACAGATCACTGAACTCTGAGTATTAAATGGTGGCATCTTCATTATTTATATAGAACTTTGGTCCAATAACACAGAAATAGAGACCAGCATCTGGGGATTTATCTCCTTCCATGTCTGGGCATAAAGGATTAACTGTTCCTTCCATTATTTTCTGCAGGTGAGTCCTTGTTCACATTGAAATCTCACAGCACTTAAATTCTGGCTTTTCCCAGCTATAGCATGAAGAGGATGCTGAAGGCCATCACCAGGCAGCACGCAGCAACATAAGGACTTTTCCGTTCACCAACTCTGGCACACTTCCAAAATAAACCCAACAGTCCAGTTTTATTTGTGTCCAGGAGGCTGGGTGCCAAGGATCGGATATAAGCACAGGTACATATAAGCAGCAAGATTACAGTCAACAGACTCTGAAAATTGAAAATGGCAGACATAGTGAGGCCAGCTGTGCCCCAGCCACATCACCCTTCTGGGCCCAGGGCGGAAGAGGGGTGCACGCCCTGCCTACCCTCTCGCCCGGTCCTCCTGTCCGGCTGGGCTCATTATGGCACCGCCTCCCCGGAGTGAGATTTTCATATGTGTATACAAGGTGTAATGATGAAAGCAGAGTAATTAGCATATTTATCACCTCAAAAATTTATAATTTCTTAATGGTGGGAACCTTGAAAGTCTTCTGTTTTACCTTGAAAACATACAATAAGTTATTGTTAACCATATTTATTCTACAGTGCTGTGGAACACTAGAACTTACTCTTTTTATCTAGCTATATATATATTTTTTTGCATTTTGGCTGGGGCCAGGTTTGAATCTGCCACTTCCAGTATATGGGGCCGGCGCCCTCCTCCTCTGAGCCACAGGTGCCGCCCTCTAGTTATAATTTTGTATGTCCTGCCCCCTTCCCAACCTCTAATAACAATTCTATTAGCCCAATTTTTTAAGCTTCCACGTGAGTGTGAATATGGGGTCCTATTTTAGTATCATTATGAAAGTAGTTTTGACCTCACTGAAAAGGTTCTACAATCTCCACCCAAGCTTCCCATGGCTCCTGGATCATACTTTGAGAAGTACTGCTTTAAAGTTTATATAATATTTAAAAACTGCATTCATTTTTATTTTTTGGTGTCTAATTCACATTTATGTGTCTTTTTAATTTGCCTATTTGAAAGCTTCTTGGTAGAGAAAATCATGTATCACAAATCTTAAATATCATTATTAGCACCTGGAGCCATAGTATATATATAACAAAAGTAATATTAATTAGTTGATCCATTAGGTTTAAATCTATAATGCCTCATCATCCCATTAATGATCTTCAAATAGGTGACATAGTAGTATTTGTACAGTTTGTACAAATTTTCAGCCCTTTATGTAAACAATCCATCTAATTAGGAGAGTCTGATGGTATCTGAGTTTATTCTTGATGAAACAAAATTATTTTCATAGGCAGCATCTATAATATTTGGAAGGAGGTATGAGAAGAGAAGTTATAATTCTAGGGAAGTTATTTTATACACATTTTTTCCTGTAAAAATCAGTGAGGTAGTATCTTAACATTTAATCATTTTGTATGTTTAGTTGTGATTTCACAATTATAAAACAATTAAAAGCAAATAACAGAGATAAATGTCAGTGTGAACTAAAAAGAAAGTAGAGCTTCAAACCTCTATGAATGAAAAGAAAAAAGTAACAAATATTTTTACTATCTTTATTTATTCTACTTCAAAATCAGCCCCGTTGAGAGATACCTGCCTTGTAACTGAGAAAGGAGACAGTTATACATTCATCCCTGCTGAATTGCTGCAAAGTGAGATGACTTGGAAAATATACACTAAGGAGTCAAACAGTCCTCCCAAATTAAAGGCATTATTATATAATAAATATTTTCTTAGACTCTTACAAAATGGTTCTATTATCTCCCAATCTGGGAAACCCACAGAGAAAGACTTAGTGTCTACCATTACCTTGGTAATCAGAAAACTGTTTTGACTATTCTGTCAGAAAAACAGCATATACTAGGAAAAAGAGGCTCTTTCCTGTTAGAATCTAGGTAAACAAAATAGCTTCTAGACTGGGGTATAAAAAGAGGGGTCACCCATTTGAATTGACTCTTCCATTGTTGTAAGTCATAGGACAGCAGTTACGATAGTTTTCTTTTGCTTTCTGAAGAAATCTACAGTACCTAAACTCATGCCTGAGCCACGAAGTACAAAGCACCAAGGTTAGTGGCTCCGTAAATAGAGTTCTCTTAGATATTTTATCCTGAAACTAATTTTGCTCTTGACTCAACTAAAAAAAAAAAAAATGCCTGGAAGCCTGTCTAGTTACACTTACAACATATCAAATTGTCACTGTACAAATAAATCTGGGAAGCAAGGGATGGGGAAGATTTACGGATGATTAATGTTTGAACTATAAAACATGTATGTCAAAGATTTTAATTATTAACAAGTGTTCATTGATGCGATTATGAACTATGAATTACAACAGAGTTTATCAAGAAATCTAAGTAAACTAAATTGCAAATGGTGATGTTAAGCTTACAACAAATTAATTTAAATAGCAAACCTATCATCAATTGAAAACTAAATCCAACAGAAACCAGGTAGAAATTCCCACTGCCTGTTCACATGCACGTGAAGTGCGAATCGGTAGCATTGCCTAGCAGAATTTGGCAGCCAGACTCTGGATTTTTCAGTTTGAATTCTGAGTAACTGTCTGTCATTGTATGCTAGTTTTGGCTTATTAATGCTAAGATTGTCAAGTGGAACCTTGACATCTTTAGACCAAGAATCTGTATTTGAAATCACTGCTCTGAGGCTTATTAAATCTCCATGTAAAAAGGACTCAAGAAGTCATTCAACAAATATGTGTTGGGTGGACTATGGGGCAGGCCTATTAAAGATTCCACAGGAAACAAGACAATAACACTGTTTACAGGAGTTCACCTTTTATTCAAAGGAAGCCGAAAAGGCAATAACCACAGAATAAACCACCCTCTACTAGGAGCCCACTAGGAACACACCCTTGGTTCACAAAGAGTGGGTTTACTAATCATAGCAAGGAAGAACACACACCACTAGAAATGGTAAAACATCTCCAGAAGAAAGTGTTAGGGAAGACTTAAAGAGATTGGGGCTTGTGTTAGGTGATTCTGGGGAGGATTTAAGAAAGCAGGGCTTTGTTCTGGATTCCTTGCCATAGATAAGATTTATTAAGATATGTAGTCCTAGAATTGTTTTCACTTCCTGATAGCATCCAATCCAGAAATCTTATCTAGAGCAAGAACCGACTAGAGTAAGAATTGAAGCTATGATTTTAAGGAAGTAGTATTCACTTATTTTAACCAAGAGATGGTTTGACATTTTGTGGATTATATAGTGACCCTGATTTTACTGGGCAAGAGAGAAAGCAAGCCAGATGGCCAGATTAGGTAGGGATTGAGAATTTATTCTAAGTATAATGGGAAAGCATTGGAGATCTTAAGGGTAGAATAATCACAAAATTTTACTTACACATTTTTTAAAAACATCCTGTATATTCAATGGAGAATGCTTTGGGGAGTTGCTGAGTAGACAAACAGCAGAGATACAAATTAGGAGTTTTTGTATTTTGGTCAAAGATAATAGTGCCTTTCCTTCTGATAGTGGAGGTAGAGACGTCAGTAGTAACTTGTGTGAAGTTCTGGGACTTACTGATGGGTTAATTTGGAAGGTGGGAAATAAAGATCAATGAGTGAAGGATGATTTTATAAGTTACTGAGTTCTTCCTGTCAGTGATAATAGTATTTGTCCTATCTGTCCTAATACTTGATTCACAGAGGGCACAGGATGTTAAATGAAAGGATTTGTGTTGTGGGTAATGTTGGTAGTTTTAAAAATCTTAAAAATTTTCTGCACTTACTAACTTACAGTTGAAGTCTGGTTCTTAATTCTTTCCACTGGTTTTAGATGACTCAGTGGTGGCAGCACAATACAAAATAACTTAGGGCTAGACACAACCACTCAATCAAGGTAGTATTGCTATATATAAGTATTCAGTAAGTGTTTCCTATGTTTTTAGTAAATGCTAAACATACAGAGAATAAATAGATTTGGAGAAAAAATTAAAATGCACAGAAAACGTCCTCAACTTGATAAAGAATATTTACAAAACCCTGCAATTTACATTGCATTTACTAGTGAGAAGCTGGAAACTTTCCAAGCAGGATCAAGATAAGGCAAAGACATCCTCATTCACCTGTCCTCATGGAGAAAAATTCCATGCTCATGGATAGGAAAAATTAATATTGTCAAAACAAAAGTGCTTTCCAACTTGATCTACAAATTCAATGAAATCCCAATCAAAATCCCAGCAAGTTATTTTATGGATATTGACAAGTTGATTCTAAAGTTTGGATGAAGAGGCAAAAGAGCTAGGATAGTTAGCAAAATATTCAAAGAGAAGAATAAACTGAAGGACTGACACTGCCCAACCTTGAGACTTAGTATAAAGTTATGATAATCAAGACAATATGGTATTGGTGAAAGAACAGACAGATAGATCAATGCAATAGAAGAGCTCTAAAATAGACCCACATATAGTCCTCTGATCTTTGACAAAGAGTAAAAGTTATACAATGGAGCAAAGACAGTCTTTTCAACAAATGATGCTAGAACAACTAGACATATATCTAACAACAAAAAAAAATTAGGCATAGAATGTATACCATTCATAAAATTAACTCCAAATGGGTCATAGAGTTAATTTTCATGCTTAAACATGAAAAGCAAAAGCATAAAACCCCTAGAAATAACTTAGGAGAAAATATAGATGATTAGGGGTAATACATTGACATTTTAAATACAAAACCAAAGGCATGGTCCACAAATAAATAATTAATA
The DNA here is from genome assembly GCF_027406575.1 of Nycticebus coucang. Lineage (NCBI taxonomy): Eukaryota > Metazoa > Chordata > Mammalia > Primates > Lorisidae > Nycticebus > Nycticebus coucang. The sequence continues at coordinate 48,518,886 of NC_069783.1, forward strand.
AGCTGGACATCATTAAAATAATAATAATAAAAAAAACTTCTCCACAAAAGACACTATTAAGATGATGAGAAGACCAGCCACGGATTAGGAGAAAATATAGGCAAAAGACAGATCGGATAAAGGACTATGATCCAAAATATGCAAAGAACTTATAAAACTCAACAACAAGAAAACAGAGACAAAGTGGACCAAAGTCCTAAACAGATACACATTACAGATGGCAATTAAGCATATGAAATGGTGCTCAACATTGTATGTTGCAGGGGAAATGCAAACTGAAGCAATACTGAGATACCATAACATACTTATGAGAATGGCCAAATTCTGGAACACTGACCATGTCTAATTCTGTCAAGGATGTCGGGCAACAGAAACTGTCATTCATTGCAAGTAGTAGTATGGAAGGTTCTTATAAAACCAGACTTAACGTACAATATAGCAATCATTCTCCTTGGTATTTAACACTAAAAGTTGAAAACTGATATCTACATTAAAACCCCCCATGCAGAAGTTTATAGCAGATTTATTAATAATGGCCAGATTTTTCTCTTTGGTAAGTAAACAGATAAACTGTGGACCATCCAGACAATGGTATATTATTCATCATTTTAAGAAAATGAACCATCACATTATGAAAAGAGATGGAGGAATCTTACATGCACATTATTAAGTGCAAGAAGCCAATCTGAAAAGATTATATACTATATCATTCCAATGATATGACATTCTGGAAAAGCCAAACTACAGAAATACTAAAGAGATCGCTGCTTGCCAGGGGTTGGAGGGGGAGAATGAGGGATAGATGGGATGAATAGGCAGAGCACAGAGGGGTTTTAGGGCACTGAAAAATACTCTGTATGACATGATAATGTTAGAACATGTCATTGTATATTTGTCCAAAGTTACAGAAGATATACCACCAAGACTGAACTGCAATGTAAACTGTGGACTTTGGCTGATTGTGATCAATTGTAAAAAATGTACTATTCTTGTGGATAATGCTGTACACGTGTGGGGTCAGGGAGTATCTTGGAAGTCTCTGCGTTCCTTTTGATTAGGCTGTGAACTAAAACTGGCCTAAAATTTTTCTTTTAAAATGAATTGAGAAATCATACAAGAAATACTTTTAAAAATAGAAAAAGATTAGGAAATTACTCATCATAGCAGATTAAAAATGACAAAAATGTTCTACATTTTGACCCAAAACACCTTCCGTAGGGTGCCTAACCTTACCACATTAACTCAGGGGAATGGTACATTTGCATATATGGAAGGAGTCTTAGTAGAATTGACTGGGGAGATATTTTCTGCCTTTCGTCAACCTTGAAAGTGTCCCATAGCCATCAGATAGTATTGTCTAATTTCCTGCCTGTACTCTGATGGAGAACTGTCCTCAGGAACAATATGGCAACTGACTAAATATAGGCAATAGACCACTGATTCAGAATCATGCTGGACAGCCTCTATGTTCTCTCACCAGAGGAGTCCTTCAGGAAGCAGTAACGAAGCTTAGTCTGGGGTCTTTCCTCATTAAGGCCTACAAAGTCTCACGACTGAAGCCCACACTTTCTCTTGCCCATGACAATGACTCCAGTAGAAGAATGGGCCTCTTTGGTATGCTCTCTTAGTGTGGAACCCAGCAGTTCATAATATTGTTAAATGTAGGCAGAATTGGGCATGGAATATAAGCAGGAGGCTTATTTCTTTCTCTACTGGTATGTTTGAAGCAATCCGACCAGTCAAAAGATAAATACAGTCTGCTTAAGAGGCTGAAACTGGGAATGTCCTTGGAAGGTAGTCAAGGAGTAGTTTCCATCTGAGATGATGTGGCACCTAAGTACAGTGTCAGACTCCCTAAATTACTTTTTGCATTCAACACACTTAAATTCTCAAAGGTTACAGTATATTTAAACTGCCCTAGTAAGAGCTGTGGGGAAAAATATGAATATCTCAGTGATCGCATGGTGACAACCTACCTAGGTGGACCTCAAGTCAGATGAAATCACAACCAAGTAATCACAATCATTACTTCAAGGAAACAAAGACAGAACATGGTCATCCTAAGGCCCAGAGGCAACCTCTCAGACCTTAACTAGATTCAGCCCAAAACGGTGATTGAATGATACAGCCAAACCACAAAGTACTCTGCTTTGTATAAGGCAAAAGGTAAAAGTGAATTTCTAGGACTTAATAAACAGAATAGCAGTTTTCTCTCACTTTGCTTATAGCACCAGGTTAAAAATCACCGAAGTGTAAAAAAACAGGATTCTGTCACACTAGCGCCTCATGTCCAGTGCTGTGAGAGAATAAAATATTGACATGTCTAGGTGTAGTTCTCATAATTTCATCCAACTCAAAGGAATGACTGAAAACACTCCTGGGTAACATGAAAACACTGAGGAAGGGAGAGAAAATGACCGTTCGTTCCAGTCTTCTTCACACCTTTCGATTTCATACAGCTAAGGATACACATTCCTCACCGAGATTGAAGAGGGTGGTAACCCCTGTCAGATCTGTAGAGTCAAGACATGAAACTCAATTTTAAGAGCTCAGTAGAGCAGAAAACTGGAAGAAAGGTACCTTGTAATTTCTGCCAATTAGATATGCAGGAATAACTAAGTGAAATCAATGCTTAAAAAGACACCTTCTTTGACTTTTTAGAAATTAAATTTCTAGATTTTGATAACATTGTCATGTGTAATTATAGGGATGTCGAATTCTGTTTCCTTTTTTCTGAGTCCTGACTTTGTCTTCTGAGAGAAAATAAAATCTTGAAAGTGTAATCACATAAAAAAGTGGTAAAGTCTAGTACTTGCGTATCATTTTCAACAATCGACATACATGAAAAAAAAAAAAAAGGAAACAATATTTTGAGTGTGGGCAGCACCATGCTAGCTAGTAGAAAAAGACTTAGGGAGGCTGAGTGCATGCCCCTTGGGTCTCATGACTCTGCTAAAGGACAAGATGATTTCTAGAAATTCATTTCTTTTGATGAGTATTTGCTGAGTACCCATGTGGGCAATGATCAGCGCAGGAAGCTGGGAGTAGGTTGGAGGTGGGTGTGATGTACAGTGATAAATGAGATTCAGGATATGCTTTTGAGGACCTTTTAGAGTGCAGGAAAAAAGACATGATTTTCTACCTTGTAGTAACATTATTTAAACAAAAGGGTCATGAAAAGTAAAGATGAATACCATGAAAGCTCAGAGAAGAAATTACTTCTTACAAGGAAGTGTCAGGGAGGAATTGTAGAAGTAGATATAACTGACATGGCCTGGAAAGATGGGAAACCTTTAGACACTGTAGGGAAGGTGGAAGGACATTTTCCCTGAAAGGGAAGGTATGAGGAGACATGAAGAAAGAAAGCATGGTGAACCGGGCGGCGCCTGTGGCTCAGTGAGTAGGGCACCAGCCCCATATGCCGAGGATGGCGGGTTCAAACCCAGCCCCGGCCAAACTGCAACCAAAAAATAGCCGGGCATTGTGGCGGGCGCCTGTAGTCCCAGCTGCTCGGGAGGCTGAGGCAAGAGAATCACGTAAGCCCAAGGGTTAAGAGGTTGTTGTGAGCCGTGTGACGCCACGGCACTCTACCCGAGGGCGGTACAGTGAGACTCTGTCTCTACAAAAAAAAAAAAAAAAAAAAAAAAAGAAAGCATGGTGAACCAATAAGCCATTCGGTTTACCAGACTCAAGAAGATAGGTATGGAAAGACAGACTGGGGGCTTACAATATGTGACCAGCTAAATAATGATCACCTAAAGATGTTCTATTTCCTATTCCGCATAATTTTTAAGTATGTTAACTTACATGGCAAAGACTCTGTGTATGTAATTAAGTTAAGAATCTTAAGTTGGGGATATTTTCCTGGATTGTCTGGGGTGTCCATTGTAAAGACAGGGATTCTTATGAGTCAAAGAATAAGACTGGAGGGTGGGTGCAAGTCAGGGATGGAGATGCCTTAGGGGAAGCAGAGCTCAGAGTGGGTCCAGGAAGGGGCTGTGGACCAAGCAAGGCAGATGGTGTCCTGAAAGTGGAAAAGCCCAGGTCACATGTATTGCCCTGGGGTCTCCAGAAGGAACTTGGTCCTTTCAAGCCATTTTAGACTTCCATACTATTTATGCTGTTGTAAGCCACTGTACTTGTGGTGATTCTGTACAGCAGCAACAGGACATTCATGCAGAGGGAAGTACTTTGAATATACCACAAAATAGTACCAATAATGATTGATCCATTCTTGCTTGGTGACCTTGTAACTTTTATGCATTATTTTATTACAACACTTATGTTGTATTTTAAAACAAATGTTATTAAGAAATATATTTACTAGCAAAATACAGAAAACACACAAAGAGAAAAAAATTGGAGAGGAGGTGATGAATTCTTTTGTGTATATTTGAAAGGTCAGGAGGTCAACATGGTGGGTGGGCAGTTGGAAATGGAAATTCACACCTCCTACTTGAAGATAAGGATGATAATTCTTAGAAGCAATTACTGTATGTTATTATTTATAGCTCATAAAACAGAATCATTGATGTTTAACTACTGACCAATGAGAAAATTTAAGTAGTGTGTGTTATCAGAAGGGAATTATTTAATCAGGATATTTTGACATAATGTAGTTGGAAGAACTTATCTTTTAGTACGTATAATTAGCTAAAATACCATCCCTTTAATTAGCTTGTGTTTATCTATAAGCAAAGCCCAAAGTAATCTACTAAAGATGAATTCAGGGATACAGGAAAAGACCTCTCGAAGAAAAGTATTTTATCAATAAATTCCTTGGTTTTGGAAATATCTCTAACAGGATATCAATCCATTACCTTCACAAATATTGTCTGAACACCTACCTACAGGTGCAAGACAAGGTTTTTCCTTCATTTTTGTCCTAACATAGTCTTTGCCTTTGAGAAACACACTGTTTTCTTCTAATATGAAGTTGTGTACTTCCCCAAAGCACTATCAGGGGTCCTCGAACAGTGGCCCATGGGCCACATGAGACTGTGTGATTGTATTTGTTCTCGTTTTGTTTTTTTACTTCAAAATAAGATATGTGCAGTGTGCATAGGAATTTGTTCATAGTTTTTTTTTTTTTTTAAACTATAGTCCGGACCTCCAAGGGTCTGAGGGAACAGTGAATTGGCCCCCTGTTTAAAAAGTTTGAGGACACCTGACTAGATACTTAGAATTTCCCTAAATAACTTTGCTCCTAAGGATATATCAGTTTTGATTCTAAAACACATATGGCCTATTGTCCAGCCTGCTTCTAGAGTCCATCTCTGTAGATTGGGGAGCATCTGAGGGCACTATTTGCTGATAACCTGAGGAATCTGGGTGACTGCAGAGGAGACTTCACGCAGGGAAACAAGGCAAGGAATGCTTAAATCAAGGACAAATAAAAACAACCTTTGCCTTTTTCCAGTCCTGGGTTGGCCCAGATTACCACTACTTCAGGATTTTATAAAATGCTGCTGCATTGATTTTGATAAAAGACAGACTGGTCAGCACGGGGAGATGACCTCTCTCAGCAGAAGTGCCATAATGTTTAGCCATCAAGCAGAAATTTCAGGAGCATGAGAACACGTGAGCCTTCTATCCCAAAATAGAAATCACGTAGGTCATAAATATAAGGTAGGATGGGATTAAAACCTTTATCTCCTCTAAACTCAGAAAAGATGGTTTTGTGCCCCCCTCATAGCCCTCCTTCAAATCCAGAGAACTATGTTCATATGTTATTACAAAAACAACATCTGACTTTAACAGAATATTATATGATCAGTGACTTCTGAAGTGGAACAATAGGAGGATGACCTCCACCACTTGGAGGTCTTAATGCCTATGTATATACACATGTGTATTTTAAAATATGTGTAATGAATTCCCTTCAAAATATATAATTTTCCATAATAGGTACTTGGTTGCTTTTTAATTTTTTTTGAAATAGCAAATGTTTTCAAAAACTTTGTTTGGAATATTAAGGGTTTTTTTTTGATAGCCAAAGCATATGGGACTTGAACCATTCTTCTTTAAGTAACAATTAGAGAGTAAAATGAACCAATTTTTGCTGAAAATTATTCTAAAATGCATTATTCACTTCCTTGCCTTCTTAATCAAAGGACGCTGAACATAATTTAACATTTTTAAAAAACTGACATAGGTTCGTTATTATGAATAATGATTATTCTATGTTACTGTGATACAGAGAGGCCCTTAGGGATTGCTACAGTGCATTGAGCTTCCTAGCTATACCTGAAGTGGCCTAAATGCCTTTTTTTTAATTTTGTGTTAACTGTTCATGCATCTTCCCTGTCCTGTCTCCCTAGGGTAATGCACATTGATTTCCTTTTTACTACTCTCGCTGTAGTCAGTCTATCCATTTTCATCAACTCCTAGCCAATCAAACAAGGAATTTCCAAAGTGTGAAAACCTAAGCAAATTGCTTTGCACTTGAGTTTTAGACCAATGCTTTTCATACATTAATGTGCTACAATTTATCTGGGTATTTTGTAAAAACACAGATTCTAAAGATTCTGCTTTGGTAGTCTGGAATGGGAACTAAAATTCTGTGTTTTTAATTAACTTTCAGGTAATGATGCCTTTGCTACTGGTCCTTGGAATACACTTTGAGTAGCAAGCTATTAGATAATCAGGTGGGGTTTTTAGAATTCTGCCTAAATTAGAAGTAAACTAGTTTTGAGAATGGAACAAGGGACTACACTCCTATATATAAGTTCTAAAAATTTAGAGTATTTCAAATTTGCTATTTCCAAAATGACTTTAACAATATGCTCATCTTCTCACCCCTACCCCCATCACACAAACATATCTCCCTCTGTACATGAGCACAAAACTTGATTTCTGCCTCTCTCATGGAACTTATGTCTTCATATATTCCATTTATTATTTATATATTATATATAAGTGAAGAACTAAGCCTAAATAGGGATCAAGCCTCACATATCTATGTATTCTCTGAAGCTATGCTGTGATCAAAAACTGTTAGTGAATAAGCATAGAGATTAAAAACTATAATATTCTTTCAATATAATTTCAAATTATTTATTGCATGAATTTTTCAGATAAATAATCAGAAAATGAAACAATATTATAATGAAATGTGTCAAAATCAATTTCTAATAAAATGTTAAAGAAGTGAAGTATATCAGAGTCTCTGTCTCTGGGTTATATATAACTCTTTTTAGTTTCCCTACACACCTAAGAGAGCACACACACACAAAAATCTAAATACGTAGTGCCTTCGTATTTTTTAATTTACAAAACCCTCTTTCAAGTAAGGTTTTGCAATTAATTTGTACTAAAATGTAAATGACTAACTGTAGCTTAATGGGCTATTTCATAACCCACTCCAAGAAGGCCTTGAATGTTTGAACAGAAAGCCTACATATTATAGAATTATGCTGCTTTATAAGAATTTTGGACTTTTGGTCATAAAGCAAAAGATACATTTCAATAGAAACCCTCTGAATGCTCCCTCATGATGTCATGTTAACAGTATACTTTTCCAAGATCAGTAGTCACTAATCTATAGCTTTCCTACACTGAGCCTGTAAAGTTTCTCCATAGTGATAAACTGTTGCTAGCCTGACATGAAGAACTATTATGCACAGAAAATCCACACTAAAAGTGCAAGCTACAGAACCAGTCAAGGCTAAAGCAGGACAAACATAAACATCAACTTGACCGTTCTTGTGAATCCCATTGTGCTTCTTTTCAATGGAAGACAGGATTAATCCTCTACTGGGAAAGAATGAAAGCAAAATCCCAATTTCCATTAAATATTCATGTAACAAAAGGAAATAGAAATTATCTAACTACAAATAAATCAAATATCTAAGTAAAATCATCAATGAAAGCAGAAACATGTTAATTTTTGAGTTAATATGACACAATATCCTTTTCACTAATTTAATATGGCACACACATTTGCCATTTATTGCATAGCTTTAATTGAATTAGTGTTTACCTACATGAAATTCTGTGTGGAATTGATAACAAGTACTCAGAAAGAAAAGGTGAGACATAAAATAAGATAGTCGATATATTTTAGAGAGATTTATGTGAAGTTGCTTTGTACCACCATATTCCTAAACAATAGAGTATAAGAAAAAAATTAAATGATATTCTACAGAGTCTAGAGGAATTTTTCCTGGTCACGGAATATCATTGTGACAAAAACAAAGGGTGTCTGAATCTGGCTTTTCTGACCTACAGATGGTTCACTGTGTAAATAGCTTGGAATCAGCTCAGAAATCTGAGGATAAAACTGGCAAGCAAGGCATTCTGGAGCTACAGATGAGCTCTGCCTGAGACGCAGCACAGACAGCTACAAAATGAAGTTCCTACATTTGCTTTCTTGGTTATCTAGGGGTTGCTCAATTGTGAAAGGCAGACAACAGAAACTCGATTTCAGGTAAGATAAAATACAGAAAATAGTTATTTTCTTCCCATAGCAAAACAAACCCAACAAGTCAGCATATTTTGCTGAAAAGGAAAGAGAAAATAAGTATTACTGTGGCAGTGTCTTAGAAATCTTAGGCTTGGTCACCACAAGCACAGGCTTTTGAGTCACAGGGAAATGGGTTTGGACCTCAGCCCGAGAAACCATGGCCAAGTTACTTAGTAACCCTAATTTCAGTGCCCTTATTGCAAAATGTGGATGGTATTCTCTACCTAATAGAGATGTGATAGAATAAATAAAATAAAATTTATGGACTGTTTAACAAAATGACTGCTAAATAAATAGTATTTATTACTATTTCCATGAAAGATAATCATATTCAAAAATAAATTGTATAGTCTCTATCAGCTTGTCAGAAAATTAAGGGGATGAATTAAATGCACACTAAAATTCGGTAATCACCAGAGGCTTAAAAGAATTAAAATATGTAAAGCATATAGGGAGTACAAGGAAAAAAGTAAGCTATAATCACAGAGAGACATATGATATATTAAGAAGTAAGCTATAGTCACAGAGAGACGTACAATGTATTAAGAAGATGGGCTCAGGGGCCAGATCATCTGCATTCACATCCCTATTCTGCTGCCAACCAACTGTGTGCTTTGGGCAAGTCACTGAAACTCTTTTTACCTTGTTTTCCTTATCTGTAAAATATGAATAATGATAATAGCATTAAGAACATGTACTGTTTTAAAATTAAATGAGGTAATCAATGTAGATAATCGAGGGTGGAGAAAGAAGACCAAAGAGAAACCTCCAACCAAGTGTCCCTCTGAAAATTCCAAACTCAACAACTATGCATGTTAAGAAGCACCCTCAGAAGAACCAAACTTCAAGTAAGTCATCAGAGTACCAGACCAGTTTTCAACATTATATCAAGGAAAGAGGCATTAAAGAGGACAGAACAGGTAATCTTGTACTACTCCTCCCCTAACTCTCAGCAGTGCTGCTCCAGCCTGGCTAGTGGAGAGGAAAACTTGGAGAGGAAAACTATGTGCCCAGAAGATGGGGATGGAGAGTAAAGTGATTGTGGGACTTTGCATTGGAGGGCTCTCCTGTTGTAGGGTAACAAAGCAGAGGGCAGAACCCTGTTGGTGCCCAGGGAGAAAGCATTTAGACTAGGCAGGCCACTCAGAAATTCACCACCCCTACACCTTACACCCAGCTAGCCCTGAAACCAGCTGACAAAAAGCAGCCTGGGGCCTGGAATAAATTTGTAACACAGTCAGGCCAAAAAGGCTGCTGTTTCTGGGCAATGCCTGTGGCCATACTGGCTCTGAGCCGGTGGGATGCACATGACCCAGTGAGATACCAGTGGTGACAGTGAAGCCAGTGCCCATGTCACCTCTTCCCCAATTCCAGGCAGTTCAGCTCAAGAGGAACCTTATGCTTGAAGAAAATAAAGGGAAGATTTCAAAGGACTTTGTTTTGCAATTTGGATATAGCTCAGCACAGTAAAATAAAGTGTCAAGCAGATTCCTGAAGCCCCTGTTCCAGGACTTAGTTTCTAGAGGGAATATCTTTATCCACCCTGGCCCAGAAGGAAATAGGTTGTCAACACAGGCATTGGGTGGCACAGGGATGACTTCAAGGATAACCTGGCGCAGTCCTTGCTGCAATGGCCATAAGGGAGTGTCTATATCACACCTCTCTCAACTCCAGGAGCCTAGCACAGTGAGGAAAGAGTGTGAGAGACTCTATCTAGTAACCCAAGGAGCTACCCAGATCTTACTCAAGTCCACCCAGAAGGTAACTCCACAAGTTAGAAGGAGTGACTGCATTACTGGGCTTGGGGCCAGTAATAATGTAAATAAATCCTCAGTGCTAATACAACTCCAGTGACCAAAGACTTAGATCACAACACTTAAGAAAGATGGGTTCAATCAAGCCCAGACTATGAAGATTAAAATAAATACCTAACTCTTCAGTGCCCAGACCTTCACTGATGGATATCTACCAGCTTCAAGAAGATCTGGAAAAAACATGACTCCACAAAAGAAATTATGTAAGGGACCAGTGACCAATGCTATAGTGATGGAGATACGTGAACTTTCAGAAAGAATATTCAAAATGGAGCTCCTAGAGAAACTCAGTGAACCTCAAGACAACACAGAGGAGGAATTCAGAAGTTTACCAGAGAAGTTTAACAAAGAGATTAAAATAATAAAATAGAATCAATCAAGCTGAAATCTGGAGCTAAAAAATTCAACTGACAAAATGAGAAATGCATCAGTGAACCTCAAGACAACACAGAGGAGGAATTCAGAAGTTTACCAGAGAAGTTTAACAAAGAGATTGAAATAATCAAATAGAATCAATCAAGCTGAAATCTGGACCTAAAAAATTCAACTGTCAAAATGAGAAATGCATCAGAGACTATCATCATCAGAATTGATCAAGCAGAAGAAAGAATTAGTGAGCTTGAACAGGGCATTTAAAAATAGATAGAAATGAAGAAAAGAATAAACAAGAATGAAACATGCCTACAAAATCTAGAAAATATCCTCAAAAGGGAAAATCTAACTATTATTGGCCTCAAAGATAAGGAAAAGAGAAATACTGGGGTAGAAAATTTATTCACAGGAATAATAATAGAGAATCTGTCAAATCTAGAAAAAGATATCAATATTCAGAGAAAAGAAGGTCCTAGGACACTAAGCAATTTTAACCCAAACAAGACTACTTCAAGGAATTTAATAATCAAACTCCTAAGGTCACAGACAAAGGAAAGGTCCTTAGTGAAGCAAGAAATAAGAAGAAAATAACGTAAAGACGTTCTAATGTGTCTTGCAGCAGACTTATCAGTGGAAACCTTACAGGGCAAGAGACAGAGATTTGACACAGTGCTAAATGAAAAAAACCTTGACCATAGAATATTATGTCCTGCAAAAATATCCTTCAAGCCTGAAGAATAAATAAAAACATTCTCAGATTAGAAAAGCTGAGAGACTTCATCAACAACAGATCTGTCCTACAAGAAATGCTAAAAGGAGTTTTTCAACAGGGGGGAATAAAAAAGAACACTAACAACAATAAAAATATTTAAAGGTATACAACTCACTGATAACAGTAAGTACACAAATACAGAATACTATATTGCTATAATTACAGTGTCTAAACCACTTATATCTTGAGTAGGAAGGGTAAAAGACAAATCTATCAAAAATAACTACAACAGGCCAGGCACAGTAGCTAACATCTGTAATCCTAGTACTCTGGAAGGTGGAGGCAGGTGGATTCTTTGGGCTCAGGAGATTGAGACCAGCCTAAGCAAGAGCAAGACCCTGTCTCTACTAAGAATTGAAAAAAGCTGGGCTTCATGGTAAGTGCCTATATTCCTAGGTACTTGGGAGGCTGAGGAGAGTGGAGCTTTTGAACCCAAGATTTTGAGTTTACTGTGCACTATGATGATGTCTGGTACCTCTACCCAGGATGACAAAGTAAGACTGTCTCAAAACAAACAAACAAAGAACAAATTCCTGAGAGATAGTATAGAAAGATATGGATAAAAATCACAAAAAGTTAAAAATGGGGAGGTGGGGGTGGTAAAGAGTAGAATTTCTTTTAGATTTCTCTTTGTTTATTAGTTATTTGTAAACAAAGTTCTCATATGATTAAAATAATCAGTTATAAAATATTTTAGTAAGTTTCATGGTAACCTCAAATAAAAAAACCTACGAAAGATATATAAAAAATAAAATGCAAGAAATTAAAACACAGTCCCAGAGAACAATCACTTTTAAAAAAGGAAGATAGCAGGGCAGCACCTGTGTCTCAAGGGGTAGGGCACTGGCCCCGCATACCAGGGTTGGCCCAGCCATGGCCAAAATGGCAAAAAAAAAAAAAAAAAAGGAAGACAGAAAGGAAGGAAGAGAGGATCATTATCAAAGCAGACATCAAATAACACCATGGCAGCAGTAAGTCCTCACCTCACCTGTCAATAATACATTAAATGTGAATGGACTACACTCTCTAATCAAAAGACACAGAGGCTGAATAGATAAAAAACAAGACCCAACTATATTTTATCTGTACGAAACACACATTACCTATAGACACATATAGACTGAAAATAAAATATAGGAAAATATTTTCCTTGCAGATGGCACCAAAAAAGAGTGGGATCAGCTGCCCTTGTATCAGGTAAAATAGATTCAAGATAAAAATTATAAAAAGAGACAAAGACAATCACTATATAATGATAAAAGGGTTGATCCTCTGAGAGGATATAACAAATATATGCATACAACACTGGAGTATTCAGATATAGAAAGCACGTATTCTTTCTAAAGAGAGAGCTAGATCCCAATATGATAATCTTTGGAGACTGCAACACTCCACTTTCAGCAAAGGGAAGATCATCTAGACAGAAAATTAATAGAAATATTGGAGTTAATCTTCAGTGTAGACCAGATGGTTCTAACAGATATTTAGAAAACATTTTGTCCATCAGCTACAGAATACACATCCTTCTCCTAAGCTCATGGATCATTCTGGAGGATAGACCATATCTTAGGCCACAGAATAAGTTTCCAAAAGTTGAAAAAACTAAAATCGTGTCAAGTCTTTTTGCTGACCACAATGGAATAAAACTAGAAGCCAGTAGCAAGAGGAACATTGCAAATTTTATAACCACATGGAAATAAAGTAATATGCTCTGGATTGACCAGTAGATGAATGAAGAAATTTAGAAGAGGAGTAATAAACTTTTAAAACAAATGAGAATGAAATATAATATATCAAAAGCTATGGGATACAGAAAAGAAAGAAGAGGAAAGTTTGTAGCAAAAAATGCCTTTGTAAAAAAAGTATAAGAGCTTCAAATAAACAACCTAATGATTGATCTGAAAGAACGAGAAAACAAGAGGAAACCAAACCAAAATTCAAATAAAAAGAAAGAAAATATATCAGAGGAGAAATATATAAAATTATAACCTACAAAATAATCAGTGAAGCAAAAATTCACTTTCTGAAAAGATAAAAGAGACACTCCTTTAGCCACTAAGAAAAAGAGAGAAAACTCAAATATCAGAGGTGAAAAGGAAACTGATAATGCAGAAATTCAAAGGATCATCAGAGACCACTATGAGCAGCTATATGCCAATAAATTGGAAACTTTTAGAAGTAAAGAATAAATTTCTAGACATATGTAAAGCAGTAATTGCTCTCTTGTGAGAACTAAGTACGGGATCAGTTAAGTCCTGCTGGGAGTTCTATCACAGAACTGTGAGATTACAAACATGTGTTTTTTTTGTTCTGTTTTATTTTGCTTTTTGTAGACACAGATTCTCACTTTATTGCCCTCGGTAGAGTGCCATGGTGTCACACAGCTCACAGCAATCTACAACTTCTGGGCTTAGGCAATTCTCTTGCCTCAGCCTCCTGAGCAGCTGGACTATAGGTGCCTGCCACAACACTCCGCTATTGTTTTGTTTCACTTTGCCTGGGGCTGGGCTTGAACCCACCACCCTTGGTATATGGGGCTGGTGACATACCCACTGAGCCACAGGCACTGCCCCAAACATGTGTTGTTTAAAGGCTTTAAGTTTATTATAATTTGTTACACAGCAAAACAAACAACAACAACAAAAACAAACTAATATGCTTACCTCCAGGTAAAATTCAGAGAAAAAAAGGGGAAGATGTAGAGAAGTTTATTTTTTCAGTGCTCTGGTATCACTCTTCTGATATTTGATTGTACTAAGCAATGTGGGCCCAGTGTTAGTTTCAGGCAGGATAACCTTGGCCTGGCCAGAGTCACCTCCAAGTCTATCATACACTCAGTATGAAAGATGTAACTCTGGTCTACCTTCTTTCTCCAGAGAAGGCATCTGGCCTTAAAGATGAGCAAGAATATTAGGTTTTCGGTCATATTTGTTTGCCAGCTTCAGATTCTAGTTAAGAATATTTATCAAAAAGGCATGAACTTTTTAAAAAACCCTTTCAAGAGTGAGAACAAGAGATTGAAATATTTGTTTTTTAATGTAAAAGTTTATTAGGTTTTACTGACAAAACTGCATATTGCTGGCTTTCTGACTAGGTTCCACGGTCCTTCCTTTATTGATCTTCCCTCCTCTGACACCATCCTACACTGACAGAGTCCACTTGCATGCTGGATCAGGCTTGGCTTGTTGACGTCTTCCCTAAACCATGATAAAGAGTGCGTTAGCTCAACTCTGTGTTCTACTAATCTCAAAGGCTTGAAGGGGGACAGATGAATAATAAATGAAAATAAAGTTCAGTGGAAAAGTTACAAGGGAACAGCAAATAAAAGGCAGTAATACTATAAAATCATCTGGAAAGCTGAGAAGAATCTAGACAAACACTTAAAAACCCCCAAGTTTTCTGTAAGGAGTGTCCCAAAAGTCACTGTACATAGGAACAATTATAGCAGTGGATACCTTGAAACATGTTTGCCATGAGTGGGAGAGAAATGTTCAGAAAGAGGTGATCAACACAGAAAATGTTTTGTACATATGTTTCATGAATATTTTGTGAAGAAAGGTACATTTAGCTATAATTACCCATTTTCCCTATGTATGACGACTGTCTATTGGAGGCTGTATGCATATTGCCCCTTCCAAGGTGTGAACTTGCTATGGTTTAGAGTTTGAAGCAAGAGATCCATTAGATTTAACAACTATAGAGAAAGTAATTTATTTTCTCTTGGTCAACCTTACGTAGTAGTATGTAGCTTTACGATTGTTTAGTAAGGTATTATCAGTTGGTTTAGGGAGTACCCTGATTAATTGTCCATCAACGGTTACTGCAGACACAGGAGGAACTAACGGCAGGAGTAATATCCAGGGCACACATCTACTGACCCTAATTCCAGTCCAACTCTTTTAATTTCTGCATGAGAGATCAGAGTCCTGGAGGAGAGAAATAGCTCCTCAGGATCGCACAACTAATTGCTTTCAACTTTGGGACATAGTTACAAGGGCAATTTGTACATTTGCCTGTCCCTGTTATGTGTCTCTGTTAGTAATGCCAAATGCGATTTTTTGCTACTTCAAAAGTTGTTCTATTTTTTAAATTTATGATGTCTCTATTATGTTCTGCCAGGGTGAGGAAATGAGTATCTAGTTTTGTCAATGTAATATTTATTCTCAATCCCTGCTACATCCATTCCTCCTTATTTGAAAGTGATAAAATCTGTTGGCAACCTCCTTGAAGCCGCAAAGCAGTTACTCAAAACAGTTTGCAGAATGTTCAGTATAGAAGGGGACATGAGCCATTCTTAAAAATCAATGTGCTTTTTTGCTTCCTGTGTTTAGCTTATTTTTCCTAAAGTTTATTATAAATGTTAAATTTATTTATCACCTTTCATGTTTTAAAATTTCCAAACCATAGGGATCTTTCAGGATCACATCTGAAAGAGATAATACTCCCAATATTTCCTGAGGAGATAGGGGCACGGAATGATGAGCAATCCCATAGGTATTTCTAGATGCAAAATTAGAATATGCAGCTTAATGTTATTCCAGTTAGAATATTAAGGATAGAACATTTCTATCCCCCTTGACCTACCAGGCGCCCACTCTCATTTGGAAATATTACTTGGCAATGGAATCTAATTGGAGATACAGAAAGGTCCAGTTTAAATACAGTGGAATAGGTAGTGTTTGGGGGTAAAAGAACAAAGCCGCAGGCATATGAAAAAGCATGGTGAATTTGGCGAGGAGCAAGGAGAGTATTGCTAGTAAAGTGTTCATGCTGAGCTGGCAGAGATAAAAGGAGCTGTCGACAGAGGTAGACGGAGGATAGTATCAATAAGAGATGATCACAACATGTTTGAACTCCAGATTTTTTGAAAGGTCTAATGAATTTCAATGCGAAGAATATTATCTTTTTCCTTAAAATGCAGTCACAAAAATTGGAGGGCAACTCACTGCTAAAGTGTGTAAAAACATTCATTAGTAAAAAAGGCAGGATATTGTTTTGTAGACTGGCCAAAGAAAATCCTAGTAAAACAAACAAGAATAAAGGCTGTTACAACTGGAAAAAAAAAACAAAAAAAAAAAAGCTGATTGTTTAAACATTGTTTAAGACAGCAAGGGTCTTGTAGTTCAGTATAAGGAACCTAACCAGTTTAAACCTATCAAGCAAGACAGAGACAGGGCCAGCCAGATATTGTAGAGGTATCCCTGGAAGTGAGTAAAGATTTGTATTTATTGATTCTTTCGATCATAAAAAAATATATACTTATTGTACTCCACAAGATTTTGTTATTCTGCAATACGTGTATTAATCTCTCACAATTCACAAAACATAGGTAAAAGTTAAGTCATATATGGAAAAAGTGAGGAAGAATCTTTGGTATTCTCTGGTGTCGATGTGGATGTGATTTTTAAAAATTGGTTTTGGAGACAGATTCTGTTTACTAGCTGCTGTGGTTTTCTTGAGTCTTTTCATGATTCCTACTTTAGGCTCCTTGGCAGATCAAACTTCATGGTTGCAAAAGTGGGGTTTTAATATTACATTTGGCATTGTTTGTTGAGATTTTTCTCTCCAAAATTCACATAATTATTCAAGGCCACCTCTGCTTTACCCTTCTTTCCTGCTGTCCTTTGATTCTCAAATCAACAACCTGAACACAGGCTGAGTTAACACAGGCTAGTTTGTAGTAATAATGTAGCTAATTTGACATGTTGAATTATAGTCTAGGCAGAAAATGTTATGTGCAGTTTACATTATCTTCTGTCTCCCAAACACCATGGCAGATTATTCATATT
The DNA here is from genome assembly GCF_027406575.1 of Nycticebus coucang. NCBI lineage: Eukaryota > Metazoa > Chordata > Mammalia > Primates > Lorisidae > Nycticebus > Nycticebus coucang. Next base: position 48,536,097 of record NC_069783.1, read on the forward strand.
CATTCCTTACTATATATATCTAAAGTGTAAATTAAAATAACTTAGAATTCTTCATGAAAGACAGAGGAGGCTGAAAGCTATTGCTCATCTCATTGGTAAAACCCTGGAAACATTTTCTGAATTCCTCGGATATACAGTTTGAGAAGCTGATTGTTTAAACATGGTATCATAAGGGCACCAGAGTTTAGAAACAGTGGGACAGCATGTTGCCCTATAGCCAGGTGCTAATCTGCAGGAACCAAAGGAGTAATAAATGCTTCATGAAACCACCATCTTTCTTCTTTCAGTTAACTATTGAATATTTTAAATTTATTTCATATTCCTGCCACAAGAAGGTAAGGAATCACCAATCGATACTTCATGTTCTTGCCAAGTGCCAGGCAAAAACAATTCTTATAATAGAACCACTGTGAAAGATAGTAGGAAACATGTGGGAAGGAATCATAATATCATTCACCAAATGCAGATGCAGAACAAAGGTATGGTACACTGTGGGAGGCAGGAAGAAGATTATCTTAAAGAGTAGATTTTTCTACACATATTATACCTTGATTCCTAATACTTGAAAGGACATGAATTTGCTTCACCTATGAAATGGCTCTAAATCATTTTCCATTTTTACCAGCTCACTGCTTTTCATCAGACCATTAATAACACTGCACCCTGGACAATCCTGAGTCTGCTCACGGTGTCCCAAGCCTTCAGACTGCATAGTAGAGAATGTATGATCTACTCTTTGCCATTATTTCTATGTAGCTTTCAAAATCTAGACCAAATAACTTCATATGACTGCCAAGAACAAAACTAACAACAAAAACACACTCTTTCAGAGCTTTCCATTACCTAGACAATTATATCTAACCTCATTCATAGAGTATTTAATATTCTCTAAACATCTGCTCAAACTTATTGACTTCTCTACATTCTAATTACTTCTGCATCAATTCTATAGTTCTCAAAAAAAAACACTGTGCCTCTTCACAACCTCAGGCCTTTGTTCATGCTGAAGCCTCTGGATGCATTTCTGCTAATTCTCTATTGACAATAATTACTGCCCTTCCAGCTCCAGCATCTTTATCATAGTTAGATCCATTAGTTTTATTGGAATCTATTTTGCCCTGTAGAGAGCTTCTTGAATATATTACTGGCCTTTGGTGTCTTGCACTATTGAAAAAACACAATGAATATATGTTGAGTGCAGTTAGAATAACATCTTAATTGTCTTTTTACTTCATCAGTGACTAGTGTTGATTGTTCTTACACAAAAATAAGTCGTTCTTCAGTAAGTGCTTGTAGACATGGAAGTCCCTCAGTTTCTTCCCTTTCTCTGTGTTATCCTCTATCTCACACTCACTGGCCGAGACCTGTCGATTCAGCAATGTTACCCTGCTTATCCCACGCCCCCACTGCCATGACCCTAGTTCTGAACTGCTGCAATTGCTTCCTTAGCTATTACTCAACTTTCAGTCTCTGCCTTCTTGGACCCTTCTGCAAATAGCTAGTGAAGTCATTTTCCCAGAGCACAGCTCTAATAATTCCATTCCCTGCCTTAAAAAACATCAATGGATCTCCAATGCCTGCTGAACAGGTGCAAATCCCTCAGCAGGTTTTCCTCTGCTCACCGTCTGCCTTTGCAAACTTTTGTTACACGTTCCCCCTTTACTCATGCCAGGCCACATCCAGTCATTCCTCGAATCATTCGGTGGATTCTGGGCCACTCCCTGACCTGCTGGATAAATTCTCTCCTGTGACTCCTAAGTTACTCTTTTCTTCACATCTAGCTATTAAATATACACACCTTTCAAGAAACAAATGAAATGTCTCTTCCACAATTTGGTACTTCAAGTATGTAATTTAAGACTTTTTTGCTAACAGAGCATATTCATTGTATTGTTTAAAATGTACTAATCCATTTTATGCTCACTTGCATATAAGACTGTGCTCAAGATCAAGAATCCTCTGGCATGTATCACTGAATGTGGGGCTGGGACTAGAAAGGTAAAAACTGGAGATGGTTCTTGCCTACTTGCCACATGAACATAAGTCCTAGTCAGGAAAAGTATTAGGAAGATGTTGAACAAGAGCCTGAAAAGAAAATAAGGCTGGGCATAGTGGCTCATGTTTCTAATCTCAGAGCTTTGGGAAACTGCTGTGGAACGATCACTTGAGGTTGAGAGTTTGACACCTCCCTGGGCAACATACTGAGAGCCCTATCTCTATTAAAAAACAAATCCTTAGCAGAGATAAATCATAATTTTTTTCTGGCACTGGGTCTTATACAAGATAGATAATAAATATTCAATACAATTTTATTATATTTGTTGGGTAAGACGAAACTTCTTGATAATCAGAACTGTTTAACAATGGAACAGGCTATCTTGAGGACCAAACGTATTTGAGAAGGGGCTAGAAGACCATCTATGAAGAACTCAAAGGAAATGTTGCACTAGGTAAGTGATGAGACTACGTGACCTTTTAAGTCCCTTATACTTTTAAGTTTCTGTTCTCTCAAGAGAACAAAACTGAGTGATTCATTATACATATAAAATACAAGTGAAAGAACATAGTTGAGTAGTATATTGTTTTCCACAACCAAAAGTGGAACCCAAACTAGGTCAGCCTTCACGAAAGGCATGATCATGAAGGAAACAAAAGCACCTTAAATGCATTTCAAATACCTTCATTTTTATGAGGAAAAAGTACTGTAAAATATCACCTGCTTATAATTAAGCAAGCACAATTTTAGAATATAAAAGGAAAATGAAATCATTCATTATTCCTAGTTTTAAAGCTTTGGAACCATCTAATGTGTGCATGGTTATTGATGTATTGACTGCTTTGGTTTATCCTACCAGCTCCTTTATAGTTGGAAATTAGGGGCTGTTCTCTGTTCTTGATTCATAAATCAAGATATTCTGCCCTACAGTGATGGATAGTAGATGGCATTCAGACATCATACGCAGTATTTTTTCTTTTTTAGAAAAATAGACATATGCTGCCTGATGTCAGTTCTCAACAGTATTATATTTTTCATAAAAGCATATATTATTTTTGAATAGTTTGAAAAGTATGCAATAGAATAAAAGGCAAATAAATACTAAAGTACCATGGAATAAATTCCAGAATAGAATTTACACACTAATTTTCTTTTCCTAAGCTGGAATTTTTTTCCAGTTTAGTACAATATCCAAATTCTTTGTGTTCATGATTGTATGTCCTGGATTTCAAGCACAAATAGTCAAAGTATGGTACCTAGATGAAGCTGTGACTACGAGGGCATGCTCAACCTGGGACTGAGTGGGCTTTTTCTTCAGAAAAACTACTGAAGAAGAAAAAGGAAATATTTAGGTATTAAAGTTTGGACAGATGCAATGCTCTGTATAATATTATAGCACATTATCCAAATCAGGGCAACTTTGCAAGTGGCACTGTCAACAATCACCCTGGACAGACGGCACCTGTGGCTCAAAGGAGTAGGGCGCCAGTCCCATATGCCAGAGGTGGCGGGTTCAAACTCAGCCCTGGCCAAAAACTTAAAAAAAAAAAAAAAAATCACCCTAGACAAAAGGCATAAAATGTCAATCTCTTGGGCAACCTAATACATGTATATATTAAATACCTCAGTGGGGAAAGTGTTATTCCAACTCCCCAATGTTGTCAACAGATTGTTAAAGTTTACCCTTTTCAGTGACCAATTCTGACTCTGTTATAAGACTCGGATGCTGAGCCTAAGAGATCTATCAAGGATATGATGAGAAAAGTTACTTATTCTCTTTAAATCTGAATAATCATCAACAAGAGAATAGACAGAATTATTCATAAATCAAGATACCTGCCCTATTGATTGTTTCTAGACATCACCAAAGTAGGAAGTTTGATGTTTTAAACAGTATTGACAAAACCAAGGTTTTCTAAGCGACTTGAAATAGGATGACGTACACCTGTCTGTTATGCACATGTCAGCTGACCCACTGTAATCAGTTTGTAGGGAATGGAGAGAACACCAGAGCTCTGAGCTTCGATTTGAGTTGTGGTTCTTCTTCATGTTCTCCTGCGAGTAATTATCCTCCTTTACCCGTTAGATGTGGAAAGGGCCATGTTTGCTAAGTTTAGGGAAAAGAAAAAGCTTGGCAGTCAGGAACTATGTGAAGTTCTATTGGACTGGAAATTCCTTTGTCATCTTATGGCTTTTTTTTTTTTTGACTCCTTTCTCCCAACAGAAGACCAGAATGTGAACACCATGGAAGATATACACATAGTAAGTAAAATTAACTGGAAAACTCTTTTCCTTTGGAATCTATGGTGCCTAGCAAGAACTCAGTGTACATGAAGTTTTTATTTATATTTTTTAATCAAATTTTTAGAACCCTGGAAAAAATAGAAAATAAAATAAACATTCTGCTTCAGGACTGGACTTTTCTTCCTGATCTGTTAATTTTATAAAGCATACAAGATTACTCAATGCTTTTAAAATCTGAAGCAAGAAGTTTATTCTACATATCTGAGGTCATGCATTCACTAGGAAGTGTATGTATAGTTGGAGGAGAGTATCATCAATTTTGTAAAGATTTTTAAGAGTCAATAAATTTCCTCATAAAACACCAGTGACATAAAACATCTTTGTGAGCCAGCAAATCACGGAATCAAAAAAGCTCAGGATGATTTCAGTCAATAACCTTAGAGCCAGCAACTATCCCCCCCCCACCCAAAATTTCAATTAACAATTGAGAATTTTCTAAGAATATCCTTAGAGAGTTTTATAAATTTACACAGAAGAGAATAGCATTTATGGCAATACTCAGATATGATTGGCTCACACTCTACCCTGGCCAGGAGAGCCACTGTCATTCCTGATAATCCTTTGTCAGGAATGTTGGTAACTATTGCACAATCTGCATAGTAGTCACTGAGCATAGAAGCTTCTCACAAAAGACATGAGATTGAGAAAAATTAGTCAGACTCAAAGTAAATTAAGGAGAGAATTCTTCAATTCCCTCATTTAGTCAATTATTTGAAGCCTAAACCCATGATAATGCATTGCTTCAAATAACTTAAAAAAATAATTCCCTTGAAATATATTTTTGGAGAGGGGAACCCATCTTGATTTTAATGAATCTCAGAGCAAATACAAGCTGTCCTCAGTAGCTTTCAACATGTTTCCTACACCGTCTTCTACCTTTAGAAATGTGAAAATGGTTTCAAGAATTTTATGCCTGCATGGAGAAAATCGCTGTTGTGTACAATTAGCATATTTACTAAGCTTTGTCATTACTTTGGTAATTAAGATGGAACAAAGAGAGCAACATAGCCAATTCAAGAAAATTACACAGTATAGTAACATACAATCATAATGGTCGCCTGACAATTATTAAAACACACTGAATTCTTCCTTACAGTAAAAGTATTCACCAGAGTAGCTTCTGAATAAGATCATTGCAGTGCTTTCTATTTAAATATGTTTTTCTGCACAGAAAATTATAATTACATTTGCATAGCTACTATAATCAATCTAGAATTATGGCTGAAATTTTTATTCTCCAAATCACCATTCTTTCTAAGGCATCAGGAGCTCTACAGCATAATCTAGGTTGGTAGAACATAATTCTAATTTGTAATAGGATTAAATATATTTTTGCATCCTCTTTACAAGAATCAATCATTCTAAGACATAGCAGACAATACAACTCCACTATGCAATTTGTTTTTCTATCTTGAAAAAATAGGCTTTAATTTACCAATTTTCTTTTCTCTAAAAAGCAAAACAAAACAAATGAATTAAAAAAATCATTCAAATTTTCAAAAGAATACTAAATGATATTTGTAAGAACCAGGCTTATTGGGAAGTCAAATAGTCATTTCTGCATTTAAATGCCCTGTACTTACTGAGATTAGCTGAGATGGCCGATCTAATTTCTGTCCCATCTTGGAAATATTGCCTATCATAAGCCTTCTTTGGGGAGATCTTTTGGAAATCAAAAGGATTTCTCTTGAGTTTTCTTCATTACTCTTGCTGAATTCAACAGGCTTCCTTGGGACCTGATGTCATAGGCATTTTTTTCCCTAAAATCCAAGTCAGATCTGACAAAAACAATAAGCAGATCTATGGTATAAACATCAATTTGCAACCAGCCTTTTGGAACCATGGACCAGAAGGGTATCTCAGTGAAAACTTCCTGCTAAGCGTGTCTTCTGTTCAGTCTGCTAATAGACACCATCTGTATGGGTCAGGTCACAGAAGGGCAGAGACTGAGGCGCCATCACAGGCCAGGAAATGAGATGTTCTAAACTCTAGCTCATCTCTGGTCCTGCTAGAAGCTGCCTTTGGTTACCAGGCAAAAAGGGAATGACACCTCCAGGGATCAGGCTAGCACAAAATAAGTTCCTAATAGAGAGGTACAACATGAAGTCACTACAGAAAGAAACACTAAAGCATTTCTCTAACATGAGATTTCAAAATCATTTCCATGTGCAAAGATATTAAACCATACTCAGAATTTTTAAACTATTTGCATTTTGGAAAAGTTTAGAGTTTGCTCAAAAAGTGTACAAGGAACTGTTTTAATGACCAATTAATTCAGATTGGCAGACATACAGAAACAAACACATTCACTGAACAACAGCAAGGGCCACATGGATACCCAAAGGATTATGTATTGACTTTAGGAGAGAATTTGAGATAAGCTAAGGACAAACATTAAATCAGCAGTGGAATTATAACCTCACTTAACTATGTATTCAAGTGTTTGTTTATAAGCATAGATAATGCTTACCTAAGAAAAATACAGCCTGGCAGGCAAGTAGACATACATTTACATAATTTTATACAAATAAATTCCTGCCTCATTATTTAGAGGCTGGTCAAGTTGCCAATGACCAGAAAACATGCAGAGCTCTAAGCATAGTATTATCCTTATTTGATAGGCGTATGAATCCAAAAATAATGACACTTTCAAGATTCCCGTTCTCTAAATTGTGTGGGAACTTTTCTCTTAAAGACAGAGAAACGCAAAGAAGCAGGTAAAAACTCACAGAAAATTGGAAGTGACTAGATAATAACTACATCCTCATTTTTTTATCTTTATTTTTTCTTTGTTCTCATCTTATATACATGAAAACCGAGGCTCAAATTAACAGATATTCTAAAACATGATTCTGTAGCTAGCCAAGGCAATGATGGATTAGAATTAAATGATTTTCCATTACAAGACACTAAATTTGAAGAAATAAACTCACCTTATGGATGGCAGGCATACACAATAGTCCAGAGTCAAACGAGCAGAGAAATAACAAAAAAAAAAAATTGGCATTTTTCTATTCTTAAAAGTATTTGGGCATTTTTTTCTTCCTTCATGGGGCTGTAATAACTATAGGGGTTAATAAGTGATCTAGAATAGTTCATATTTGAATTCATCTTTTCTCAAGAAAAATAAGCTATTCATGTCTTGATCAAAATAGAGGCATGGATTACGAAAAGAATAAAAACAAAGAAATAGGCATGAAAGTTTTTCAAAGCTATCTTTGATATATTACTATTAGATTTTATAACTTTATTTATACTTTCACATGTCTTCTTTATTTCAAAATAATAAAAATACAAATGTTTTTGGCTACCAGGATTGCTTGTATAATGCTTGAGTCCTTGCTCCCGGTGTGCCCATCACCCAGTGTTCACTATACTATTAGGTAGGTTTGTGCCCTTCCCCTTCTCCCCTCCCCGCCACCGGGTTTCCACTGAGTTTTACTTCCCTCTGTGCACATGTGTGTTCATTGGTTAGTTCCAATTTAATAAGGAATTTATATGATGTTTGTTTTCCCAATCTTGAGAAACTTCACTTAGGAGAATGGCTTCCAGTTCTACTCAAATTGTAGAAAAATGCCTTAATTTATCCTTTGTATGGCTTAGTAGTACTCGATGATACACACACACTCCACTCATGAACTGATGGGCACATGGGTTGCTTCCACAACTTTGCAGTTGTGAATTGTGTGTAATATGCCGTAATAAACATTTGAGTGCAGCTATCTTTTTGATAAAAAGACTTCTCTTTTGGGGTATACTGTGTATACCCAGTAGTGGCATTGCTGGATTGTATGGCAGGTCTATTTTTAGGTTTTTGATGAATCCTACTATTTTCCATAGAGGGTGTACTAATTTTCAGTCCCATCCACAGTGTATAAGTATTCCTTCCTTTCTGCATCCATGCCCACACTTACTGTTTTTTAGACTTTTTAATAAAAGCTATTCTAACTGGGTAAGGAAATATCTTACTGTGGTTTTAATTTGCTTTTTTACTAAGTGACACACACCATTTTTTATATGTTTGGCCATTTGCCTATCTTCTTTTGAGAAGCTTCTGTTCATGTCTTTGCCCATCTTTTAACAGGGGTTTTTGTATTTTTCTTGCTGCTTTGTGTTATTCGTAGACTCTGGTTATTAGCTCTTTATTATATTCATCCAATCTATGTATTAGATATATAGTTTGTGAATTCCTCCGATCTATATATTGGATATATAGATTGTGAATATTTTTTTCCAGTTCTGTAGGTTGTCGACTTGCTCTAGTGATTGTTTCCTTACCTGGGCAGGTGCTTTTTACTTTAATCAAATCAGTTTTATTAATTTTTGTTGTTGCCATGATTACCATAAGTTCTTTGCTTAGGCTGATACCAGAAGAAATTTTCCTACATTTTCCTTTCCATATGGTTTCAGGTCTTAGATCCAGGTCTTTTATCCATCCTAAATTAATTTTTGTGAGTGGTGGGTGATAGGGGTCCTATTTCATTGTTCTGCATGTGGCTATCCAATTTTCCCAGCACCATTCATTCAATAGGGCTCCTTTCCCCCAGAGTTGTTGTCTCCCTAGTATAGGTGTTTCAGGCTTTTAGCTCTTTCTTCTTCCCCCTCAAGGATACCTATATGATACAAATGTTAGTTCATTTCACATATTACCATTTCGCTCTCAGTGATTCCTCAGTTTTTTGATACTCTTCTCTCCCTCTTCAAACCCGGCCCAGGCCAGCTAAACAACAATGATGACAACCTCAACAACAACAAAAAAATAGCTGGGCGTTGTGGCAGGTGCCTGTAATCCCAGCTACTTAGGAGGCTGAGGCAAGAGAATTAACTGGGTTAGGGTGAGAGATTTGTTTTCAAATTCTGTGATTCTTCTCCTTGGTTTATTCTGTTGTCAATGCTTTCTGATGTGTTTTGACATTCCCTAAAATGATTTTTTCATTTCTTTAAGTTCTATTATATCATTATCTAGCTTGTCTTGCTCTTTAATGACTTTTTCTTTAATTTCTCAAAATATTTTTTGCCTTCTTTTTGTTAGTTTTCAACTTTTCCTTTAATTCCATTCATCTTATTTACATTCCGTACTCTTAATTCCATTTGTGTCATTTTGGCAATTTCCTTGTGGATGAAGCCCACTGTTATAGCTCCACTGTGAAACTTTGGAAGTGTTGAGCTATTTATATCTTTTAATATATTGCCAAGGTTCTTTTGCTGGTTTCTTCTCATCTATCTCCTCTTCTCATAGCTCGGGGTTAATAGGATTGCAAGGTATTTGTTCCCCTTTGCTGGGAATGCTCCTGTTTAGTTGACAAAAGGAGAGGACCCTAGATGGAGATTTTATGACCTCTTCCAGAATGTTCACACATTAGGAAAGGGAACGTGTGTATTGAACATCTGTACTCTTTTATTCTATTCCTCTGTGATTGCCTCAGTTCCAGCTAGTGCTGCATATTCTTTGTGTGGAATGGAGGGTTGCCATCCAGCTCATTGTTGGAAGTTTGTGTTGAGGCTAAATATGACCTTTCCCACCATCAATTTTACTGTGGGTGATTGCTCTAGGCTCAGATAACTCAGTAGAGCTAGTCTATTTAGGCAATAGCCATGGATAATTTGGCTGTGGATTTTTTTCATGACCTAGATCTAAAAGTAATGACTACTCAGGGCTGGGGGAAATCCTGGGTAAAGTGTTTGACCTTGGGGAAATTCTACCAGCCTAGTGGCATGGGTGAAGACTCAGGGATAGTGTCTTAGGGCCTATGCTCAACGCTGGAATCTCAGGGATAGTATTACAGACCCAGCAGGGACTCTAAAGCTATAGGGGCAGAACCTTTAGCACAGAGATAGCTTCAGAGCTGGCCCTAGGATTACAGGGGTATAAATGCACATATGGAGAGCTGTTCTGATGCCCAGTCACACAGGTTGTGGTTTGTCTCAGTGGTGGGACCACATAGGTGGGCTGGACTTGCTGGTGACCCATGGTTCTCCACTCACACCTATGACCCACTGAAGCTGTTGCCCATTGCTTCCCAGGTGGTGCCTGTGCATTTGTGGCTTCTGCTCTGCTAAGGTCCCATTCAAGCAAAGAGGTGTGCACAGCCTCCATTCACAGGGAATAGAACAGGGGAGTTTCTGTTCTGTCTTCTCCCTCTCCAGCTCAGGAGGTGAGATGCAAAGGCTATTGCTGGAAAGCTAAGTCCTGAGTGGATCTGGCTCTGTGCACCACACTGATAAGGATGGTGTTGGTTGCAGCAACCTGGGGTTGGCATCCATCAGATCTATGCTGCACCTACTCTCTGGAGCAATATTTCTGCACAGACTCAGAAGCTCCCCGATCAGCCCAGAGGTCTTCAGCAGATGAGAGAGATCCCTCACAACTCAAGCTGCCTGCAACTTTTATTCCTTTTCTAAAAAGCAGTGCTCCCTTGGATTGCTTCTATTTTGCTGCTTTCCCCTCTTCCTAGAAGTGTGAATTGTATTGGGACTCCCAGCTTAATCTCTGAGTTGGTGGGTGGTATTTGTAAAAATTGGCCAGACTCTGTTTAATTGAATTAGTAGAAGCTCTAACAAGCTAGATAGGTGTTCTCCTGGTCTGTGGTTGATGCCTGTAGGAAAGAGCCAGCTGTAGCTTTTTCCTTCTGTGCCTGTAATAGGCTTTAGCCCCTTAGGAGAAGCACGTGAATACCTCAGACAGTGGGAGAGGCCCTGTAGCTCTCAGGGGATTGCTTGTTATCCACCACAATAGAGGTGGTTGGAGGAGTGAGGCTGGGTGAGTTTAGGCTGGGTGAGCCTGCAAGGATCTGCAACATCTTGGCAGAGCTCAAAGGTCCTATCCCACGTCCATGGCAAATGCTGCTGGGGAACTCATGCCATCTCTTGAAACTAAAAAGTCTGTTCATGGAGGAGGGGCTGTCTGTTATTCACTGACCAGCTCTGGACTGAGCTCCTACCCCTGCTGTGAGGGGCTCCTGCAGTGTTTGTTTGCAAACAGGTGCCTGGAAGTGCACCATGCTTAGCACCACTGGTACCACAGGTGAGAACTTCATTCTGGGGGACCCACTCTAGTCCAACAGCATAGCTTTCCAATGGAGGGATGGGCACTTTATTATATCACCACAGCCTGGACCTCTACTGTATTCTTCTATCAATTCTGCCCACATGGGTTCCCTCACCTTTTGAGTCAAGCTTTCAAGTCTCTCCCTTGTACCCCCTAGCAACCTGCTCAAACCTATGGGCACAGGAGCTGGCCTGATTGCTGACTCACTTGCATGAGTCTCCAGGGAGTGCTGGCAACAGGAAACTCTAAGAACAGGCACCCCTGGGTCCACTTCAGGTCCCCAAGGGGAAACTCATGGGCCAAATTCTCTGTGGAAACTCTACACTGTAGGCTGCTATAGCTGATGAGAGGTGGCTGCTCCAAAAAGTCTTAATGTGCCCTCCTGGCTGCAGTGGGTTAGGGGGCGCTTAAGGGGTAAAGAGTCTGAATGGAAGAGAAGAGAGCTGGAGCCCACGCTGCTCCAGTCTCTCTCCCTGGAAGGACACCTTCAAGGAATGTCCACGCTCTCAGATCAAGCTAGCTCTCTACATAATTCAGTAGCTGCAGCATCCCTGGGGTTGCAAGGGCATAAAAGTTTCCAAACAACTCAGTAACCTGCTGATTATCAAAGGAAAGGAAATACAGATCCTCCCCTGATCCCTTCGCTGGCTCCAAGTACCTCTGGGTTTGGTCCTCACTGATTTCTTCTCCTCATTTTCTTTTTTTTCCGTTTTCCTTCACAATTTCTCTCCATGAAGTCTCTAGCAGGTTCTGTCACCTCCTCTTCTGAACTACATCTGAGCTGTGCCCATTCTACCCTCCTTTATCTGAAACGCTTCCTTCCTTCTGGGGTGCTCTGGAAAGTGACGACCCTAGTTATCCATCTTGCCCTCCTCCATGTATCCTTTTTAATCTGGAATTTATGGAACATAAATTTATTTATTTGCCTCTCTACCCTTATGTAAGACAATGAAGTTATAATTCATATGAACTAACGGTTGTTGTGTCTAGTCCTCAACAATTCTATCAACATGTATAGGTTAAGCTAGTTCTGGCTTTCATTTTTCCTTCAAAAAAGAAAGGAAGGGATGAAGAGATGAAAAATTTCAAAGATTTTACCGTTAAAGATTTCCACCTCAATTTCTCTTACAGCCCTGAAAGTTAGACTCCTAATATTTTTACCAGGGAAACTGTCTTTATCCTGGATGTTTTACTTTGCATCTCAAATTGCCCTTGCTATAGCAATACATCCAAATAGTCATTCATTTACATACTTCCGGAACAAAGGAAAATCTACTAGGCACCAGGCTTGGTGTCTTGCTTATGTATACTGTCACAAACAACAAAGAAAGGGACCTCTTAGAAATTATGTTATAGTGAATGAAAAAAATCCATTTCTTTTACCAACATTCCATTTACAAAGTTTTCCTCAAAGTAGTTTTCATTTTTTTTTTTTTAGTAGTTTTTGTTTGATTATTGTTTTGTATTACCTAACCCATGTAATGGAATGTTTCATGCCTGAAAACATTACCCCTTTGGAGTCTTCAGTGCTTGTGGCTCTGTCCTTTCTGTGTAGGCTGTAGTAGTGAAAAGGGTACAAAGCCCTCTGATATGAGAGAATCCCGACCTGCTTGGCATCCAATCTGAAAACAAGGCCTGCATGTCTCAACACTGTGACTTCCTCCACAAAGCCATGAAATATCTTTCTAATGACAGTCACTCACTACCATGATTTAATCTATTTATGTCCAGTAAAGTGCGTGTATTTCATTCATTGGTTTTCTTCTTGTGCCATTATTTAGCCATTTTAAGCATCAGATCTTTAAGAAGCCAGAAACTTGAAAATACTCCAGGGTATTTTTGTTTCATTTTGTTTTTATTTTAGTTTTTTTTTTTTTTTTTTGGTTCTATTTCTCATCCCACTGTGTGGGTTTATCATTCTATACCAATGATTTTAATGGTCTCATAAGCACTCAAGTTAAAAAAAATCCCTTTAGGATGAAAATTGACCTCTTGCCTTATTGATCTGGAACTCAGAGTTACAGAATTGTTTTAACTGGGCTTAGTTTTATCTTGGTTTAACACCACACACTAAGTTGATAAAACAGCTAAAAAAAAAGGAAAGACATGCCATGATTTGGTTAAACCCTTCAAGCAGCATATGTATTTATTAAGGGTCTTGTTCATGGAAAACATTACAATATCTATTAGTTATGTTAAAATATGTGCTATTGCTTTTCTTATAATCTGCTGAACTAATGTTTTAAACCACTTGGCTACGTGGTTTTTAAGGTTTCTTCTGGTACCAATAAGCAATAAAAAAAGAGAAAAAGTCAATAATTGATTGAGTACCAGTTTGAACTGATTTTTATTTATTTATTTTTTTTTTGTAGAGACAGAGTCTCACTTTATGGCCCTCAGTAGAGTGCCGTGGCCTCACACAGCTCACAGCAACCTCCAACTCCTGGGCTTAAGCAATTCTCTTGCCTCAGCCTCCCGAGTAGCTGGGACTACAGGCGCCCGCCACAACGCCCAGCTATTTTTTGGTTGCAGTTCAGCCAGGGACGGGTTTGAACCCGCCACCCTCGGTATATGGGGCTGGCGCCCTACCGACTGAGCCACAGGCGCCGCTCCTTGAACTGATTTTTAAATGCAGGCACAGAAGTAATGAAAGACATTGCTTAATTCTGAGATAAAGTGAACCTACATGAAAGAGAGAGTACCACTTGTGTACTAGTTTCAATGAGTGCCTGACAATGGAGGAATTAAAGAGTGGTAAATGGTGGAATGCTATAGCCAGGTAGGTAAATTGGAAAGGGTTATTTGGAGGTAAGCCTTGAGTAGGTATCTCAAAAGCAATGTGGCTAAGCTAGTAGGGGAAGACCTATGTGCGGCAGGAATGAAATATTAAAAGTATTGCACTAGAGACAGTAATAACATATGTCTAGGCCCATTCTCTTATGCTTGGAGAAAAGCAGAACAGAAATAACTATGGGTAGAAGGGAATGACAGCAGAGAGTAGATATAATTAAAGTATTGATGGGGGCATTCAAATTTAATAGGAAGGTATATTTCCTATATAAAGAGTAACAACCCCCAAAAATGCTATTTGAAGATTAGCTACCAAAGAAGTGAAACTTTATGATGAGTAATGATATTAACTGGCATTTTCTTTGTGCTGTCAAGACTTATGTATGCCATTTCACTCAATTCAATATTTCTCAACTTTGATGCAATTGGCATTTAGGGTTGGATGGTGTATGTTGGGGGAGGGGGTGTGCTATAGTATGTTTAGTAGCATCCTTGACCTCTACCTACTAGATGTTAATATCAGCACCCAAATACCCACTCACACCGTGAGTCATGACAATCACAAATGTCTGTCAACATTACCAAATGCCCCTGAGGGGCATAGTTAAGAAAGGCTGATTTATTCTTAATAAGGTGTCAACTTTTTGTTCATTAACTCTCTTTTTGTAGTTGAGGGACGTGAATATTAAATAACTTGAAGCAAGTAATAAAGCCTGCCTGTGAAGTCCAGCAACTCAATTCTAGGGCCCGGATCCTGAACGACTACTGTCTATTTCTTCCCCATAATCTTTGTGGGCAAGAATCTAGCATAAATCCCTATTAAAAAATGAAAAACAACCCCATGTAGTAATTCTCATTTTAGCTGACAGATTTTTAAATGGCCACATTCTGTTTGGTTTTTAGGTAATGCTATCATAGCCAGTATAGTCAAGACTCTTGTCTCTTGTTTTGCAATTCCTTGAGAGATTTTTCTCATCTAATGCTATTTTACTGATATATGTGTTCTACATAATGTCAAAGAGATTTTGTTGTATCTGACTTTAAATCAATATTAGAGCAGTTAGTATGATTTTTTTTTAGTGCTGCTCTCTTCATTTCTGCCAGACTTTGGTTGTGTAGGGAATAAAAGCCCCATGGTTTTCCATAAGTATTAAAAAATGCAATTATTAGAGCACACTTGTACCTTCCAAGTATCCCTAGATTGTACAGTATGCCTAACTGTCCTAGCACAAGAGGACATTTTCTGCGCACTTTCTAATCAGAGCTGCTGCATGTCATTCGATTGTAGCGGGAAAGCAGGGAAAAGAGTGTCAGGAGGAGAAAACGTCTGCCCTTTCTTTGCTGTGAAAAGTTTTCAAACAGGTAGCAAAAACAGCTCGGAGTTCATGTCACTCTAGGCAGGCAGGAGATTGTGGCTGAAACAAGGAAGAACAGGAATGACTTAGAAATGATAATAGTCACAGCCTTTTCTTGGCTATAAAACTAAGCAGAGATTGTTGCTAAAGGAAAAAGCTCTAGGGAAGGGAGGAGGGCGCCTGTTTGTGGCCTCTGTTTTCCCATCTGCATAACATTGTGTCAGGTCCTTTGTAATGATCCGTATATCAGTAATAATGTATGAAGGAGAAGGAAGAGTTTGTTTATTAAACCATGAAACAACACAGAAAAGGCAGCAGGTGAACGAGATAGGAAGAGAATTATAGATTGATATGGCTGAAAGCACACCACACAGACAGCCCAGAGCACGTTTTTTGATCATAGAAAGTTCCATTCATGAAACTTGAACTTAACCCGAGACTCTGCCTTCTCATCTGTAAAGTGGAATACAACTCTCTTGAAGGATTTTATGAGGCTTAGACAGAAATCCCCAGCAGATGAGATTTTCAACAGTATCTATTACAATTTAGGCATTCAATAAATATACACATTGGTTAAATGGATGAACAATTTTCAAGCAAGAATGTAATTGTGGAATGCAATTTAGTATTCTTTGCCTTCTTGGTGTTTTTCTCAATATAAAAAAAAGCAAGGATCTAAAAATTTTTAATAAGACCTATGGACTAGAAACAGAGTAAAGAGTAATGCAATTTAAAAGGAAACAAGAGCAAAAGTATAAGCCTCAGGTGAAGCCCAAGGGTTTCAACATTATTTTTAGAAAACAAGATGCCTTTTCCTATTACCTGTGAGGACTTTGAGTTCCAGGTAACTAAGGTTGAAGTGAGAGAAGAAACTTCAGTAGAGGATTGGTTTACATTTCTCTGTCAGTAGTAGGGGAGAACTGAGGTGGAGGGGTGGAGCTACAGAGAGAGAACAAATCAAGGATGTTTATCCTCTGATCCAGACGCAAAGTCGTATTTCTACTCTACAATGAAGTGAGAGGTCTTCTGTCCCTCCCATCAAGACTTTGCAATTGGCAGAGGAATAATGTTCTTGATAAAGTCAGCCTGGAATTGATAAGATGGACAATGGGCATCCAACCTCTCACCTCCTAGGCTATCCACATTTGTTCTTTATCCTCCAGCTTTGGAGACAGAGAAGGTGGCTCAGCTCACAGAGTCTTAGGCTAGAAACTGACATTTGATTTGCATTTTATGAAACACAATTGGGTAAACTTTTACGCATGCTGTACAATAATCCTTCCCTGCTGTGTGGTGAGCACTGTGGGCCCCTCTCAATGATAGATGTGATATGAATGGGAAGCATTATTATTATTTATGCTTCATAATATGTCGACTCCATGTCTTCTGCCACAACACACACTTATTTCTAATGTGCAGTAACAGCCCCCAAGTGATGCATAGTGGAAATATTTAATAGCACTGTAACACTACTAGGGAAAATCACTGTTAAATAATAAAAGCTACAAAAAAATAAAAACATAAAAAATTGGAATGAGCTCTATGTTTGGAAGAAGTATGCTCTTGTAAATTCCAACAATGATAATTTTGCTTTTCAATCAAAGTGTAATGGTGAAAGAGAAAACCATCACCCCAGAGTATCCTCAACAATAACACAATGAATTTTGGCTTACTTAAAAATAAGTAAAGTTTAAGGAAGAGCTGTGGGACTTTTCCTCTTTACATTTCCCAGGCCCTGATACCTTCTGATGACTGAGGTTGGAATGTGCATATTTAAATATATGGTGGACAAAAAGCAACACATGATGGAACTTAGGCCTTTTGTGGGTATAACCTTCTGTAACATCAAAGACTTTCTGAGAGTTGTAGGTCTACCTCTTAGGCCATAGAGTTTTCATTTAGGGACAGGTCACGTTAATTTTCAGGAACATTTTTCCAGGACACTGTTTAATTAGTGTTATACAGAGATTCTGAATCAGGATACTAGATATTTTAAAAAAGGAAAATGTCAATTTAAATTTCATAGATACTTCAACTTGATAGTTTGGTAAGCTTTTAACAGATCATAACCTTGATACCCTGATCCTTCCCTAAAGTAAGATGCAACAAAGGGCTCCCTTGTGAGCAAATTTGAGGCACTTCTCCAAACATTTAGAGTCTGAGATTACTCTGGAACAAAAAATATTTCTCTCTTAACATACTAGTCACAAACCCATTCCCATAAAGTGCCTCCAGTGTGTAAGGCTGGACTTTTTCCAGATCATCATTTAATTTTCCTTTGTCTTGACATTAATGAGCTATGTATTCAGGGAAACAGAAGATTTTAAAGTCTGTCAAAATACCTTTAAAATCACCAAGGCTTGCTTTCCTTCTACTCAAAGAATAACCAGGGGCCTCTGTTAATATGAGGAACCACTGGAATAGTCATTAAATAGGGTGATGAAAGTAAGCGTGAAGGTGGAAATGGACCCAATCCAACTATGACTTCATGACAAAATACAATGACTTCAGCATTTCATTACTTGCCATACTGTAATCTTCAGTAGAATTATCGTACTTCTTTTTTTCTTTTGGATTCTTACATCTTTTTTGGAAAAGAATACAGAGGGTGCAAAAAAGAATACAGAGGGTGCAAAAAATATATACATATTTTAAGAAAGGAAAAAAATCTGTATTAAAATTTTAATACTCAAAATACACCAATAACAAAAGGAGAATACAAGTTACGTTGAGCACTTCTTTTAATTGCAGAAGCCAGACGTGACTTGAGTATTAGATATTTAATATAGATTTTTCCTTTCTTATCTTAAAATGTACAAATATTTTTTCACTCCCTCTGTATATGTAAAATTTTCTGTACTTGTAGAGTATCTAGTCCTAAAATTCAGAGACTGATTTGATATGAAAAGCATGTTTTTATAGATTGCTAGTTATTTGCAACCATTTTGAAGAAATAAGTATTTTTCCTGAACAATCTTGATATATCATCTTCTACAACATCTTTAGTGACAAAACCAACCAACATTTAATTTCCCACTTATGTGAAATGGGCTGAATGTGTTAACAATGCATTATAACAAGAAGAATGGGCCCAGAAAATCTTCTTTTATATTGATTTCAGCATCCTGTCTGAATCTTAGTGGGGAAAAGAATAAAAAAAAAAAAAAAAAAAAAAACAGGGAAAGAATGAGTTGTCCAGGGTGAGAATATAGGAAAAATTTTACAATATTTTATAGGTAACTATAGAGGAAGGAATAGGTAAAGGTCAGGTAGCAAGCAAACTGAACTTTATATTTCCTAACCACCCTCTGCTTTACAAAACCTTCCAAAACATTACCTCATCTGTGCTTTCTCATCCCCAGTGGATAGCCTTCAATTACTCATCCTGTCCCTTTGTGCAATGGTGAAGTACACTTTTATTCAGCACTAGTCGTACTTATAGTCATCCCTAGTTTAGTACTTATTTTTTTGCTTATTTTGGTTTTAGCCTAGTCTCAGTAAGTTTGAAAGCTGTTTGAGGACAGGGATATATGTCTGTTCTCTTCTTGTTTGGTATCCTCCCTGAATCCCTAGTATTTTAGACCTGGGTGTTGACTAGTTAGTACAAGGGAGGTTCAGCATATGCAGTGTATTACTGAAGGTCAAGTTTATCCTGATAATCATATTTGTATATAGCCATCAAATATACTGCGGAATGTGAGCCCCCTGTTTACAGTCAAAGCACAAGTAGCTATGGCACTAAATTTCTTATTGTTTTACAAGCTCCAGAAAAACAATGCGTTATCCATTTTTATAATCAAAGAATAATTGTGTATCATTCCTTATAGAAAGCATTTGGTTTGTCATTTTCTTAAATGGTTTACTGTTTTTTTAATCATTCTAATTAAACTGTTCAACACCATAATGCTAAAGCAACTTCTGTAGTATCATTTTGATGTCCTGTAATTTTTAACTAAATATTGAAAGCATACTTATATTCTCGGCATGCAAACACACAGTTTCAAACATAATGATTTATCTATAAACACAACACCTACCTGGACATTTTTTCCCAGCAAGGCTTCCCTCAAAGTATGCTTTTGGAAATTAATACTCAAAAAAATTAAATATAATTAATATATTAACTGTCAGTAGAAATCCATATGCAATCATATTATTTACGATAATTCCACGTAAATTTATAAAAAATCAAAATGCAATATTTCACTTCTCACCAGTAGTTCTGAAAACTTTAATACTTTTGGAAGATTCAGGATGAGCCAGGTATGGCTAGGAGAAGAGTATTTTATGCCTACTTAGCTTTCCCATTTTTAAAAGAAAAGTAAATAGAAATTCTCTCTTTTAACCCATTTATGTGTGTGTGTGTATCTGATATATAGTTACAGTAGGAAAAAAGTTATTAAATCTCTCCCAAAATGCCTACTGCTCCATTTCTTCCTTTATCTACTCTTAACAAACTATAAATAATACTCCATTTTTCCAGAGGGAAAAATGTATTCAAACTGATCTCCAAAAGGGAATATTAACTTTCTTTCTATCTTACTTTTTTGTTTGTTTGTTTGTTTGTTAAGACAGAGTCCTACCCTATGCCCTGAGCAGAGTATGATGGCGTCATAGCTCAGTAGGACCTCAGACTTGGGCTGTACGCATCCTGCTACCCCAGCCTCCCGAAGCTGCTGGGATTACATGTGCTCATCACTGTGCTCGGCTGAGTTTTTCAATTTTTTCCATGAATTGGGGTCTCACTCTTGCTCAGACAAGTCTTGAATTCCTGAGCTCAAGTAATCTTTCCACCTCAGCCTCCCACTGTGCTGGGATTACAGGTGTGAGCCACCACACACAAAAAAGAATTTTTCTTATGCTAAATTAGATAAATTAGCAATGGCAAAATATATTTAACTTAAACTTTAATTTAGTCATTAGGTACAGGAGGTTAAAGTACACAGCACATAATATAAGCCTTAACTATTAATAAATACTGATGTCAACTCTTGACTGGAAGCTTCAACAAGCCTGAAGGGGAAAAATATATATACTATCATCTACCTACGGTCTTACCACTACACAGATGTGCTAATGTGATATACCTGCTGGAGGTTTTAGTTTAGGTTGTCTTTTTTTAGTTTAAGGACAAGGTTGCTTACAAGTGCCCACTTGTCTCAGGTATCTGTGGAGGAGATCTATGAAACTTTAGTATGTTGTATGTTATGGGTAGTATGCTGGCAAGCTGGAAATGGCTAGTACAGTTGGAAAGGTCTTTTGGTTAGAAAATAAGTATAGAGACAAGTAACAAAATAAAGAGTAAGGAAAGATAGGAAGTATACTAGAATTCTCCTGGACAAGGAAAGACTCTTTGCTTTATTCTGGATATTATCTATGGAATATATCATACAGTTACAAATGCTTCCAATTTAGAAATACTGAAAATCTATTTTTTTTCAAGCAATACGTTTTTAGAGACTCAAATGTTAGCCTTTAGACAGCCATGATTAAGACAGACGAGAATATTAAAGCCAAGAGAATTATTTAGTGCTGTCTTCCTAGACTTTAAAATTCTTAAAATGTATTCAATAATCAAAAACATTTTGAAAAACCTTTTTAGTATTTATTTTGCTAAATCACCACTTTAGGAGTTTTCCAATAATAGTTTATTTTTCTTTCGTTCTTTTATTCTTATGACACTACATAAAAGATAATTTAAATACAAAATATACTACAGCAGGTAATTAAAAAAAAACTAACAGAATTCTTTTCTCCTTATTTCAATCTTAGTGAGTCTCAGAATTAGCGACATCTTAATGTTTTCTGATTTGAAAAAGTATACTAGTTCTTCTTGTACTTAAGGATTCAATACACAGGATGATAATAAGTCTTGTAACAAAATTAACTCCCTAATACAATAATTTTTCCCCCAGCAAGACATGATTGCAAGAGGGACTTTACCTAACAATTGCAATCAGTGTAACCTGGCTTATTGTACCCTCAATGAATCCCCAACAATAAAAAAAATAAAAATAAAAATAAAAAAATAATTTTCCCCCCAAATAATATAAGTAAAATATGTAAAGGATTTGGAAGAAAGAGAGGATTATACTCGGACCAAATCAAAGTTCTTGTGGAAAAATATTAAAAGATATATCCAAATTTATAGAATCATGGCTGAACAATTGCAGATTGTTCAAACTGCAATTTGAAGTATCCTTCAAACTTTGGAACATAATCAATAATTTTGAATTTTTAAGAAGATATTTTTATATATTTAGTAGTACCCTTTATTTTTAATCACTGTGCCTCTGAAATCTGTGATGAAAGTCACTGAAGTATCAAGGAATGAAAATGTTAGGTTTTTATTCAGTGACCTGTAAATTCGGTGGTTGTCAGAATCTTTGATATTGTAGGTAAAAACAAAGCTTCTCAAGAAACTAAATTCCATTCTTACTTAATGCTGAGGTTCAGTCTCTACATGTATCCTCAGTTGTTGCTGAAATCAACTTGCACTACACTATTTGGTTGTCTTTCAAGGGAGTATCTGTTCTTCCTTCCTCATTGGTACTGAGGAAAGAAACAAGACTTCACTGAAGAGAGTGATTACTAGCAGGTGCGGAGGGTCCCTTGATATATGAACATACCCATGTCCGACTCCACAATATACTGGAATCAATAGGAAATAACATAAATCACTGCCAAGGGTTTCTCTTGGCTTTTTTGGAAAGGAAATCGGACTATTTTATATTTATATTTTAACCTAATAAGCCAATTCATATATGACATCTAGAAATATTAAAGACAGTGTTAATGTTACATAGCATTTATGCTGAAGAATGTATATTGGTTATTTCATATAATCTTCACAGTACTCTGGTATTAGATGTTATTTTAATCTTATTTTCTAGATGAAGATACACACCTGCATATTTATTGCCAGTTCTTGCTGAAATTAAGTAGTTATTCATCATTCTGTTTTCTTCAAGGGAATTGCGTATCTTGTCTTCCTCATTGATACCCAGGGAAAAAACAAGAAGACACTGAGGCAAGTGCTTTGTGGCAGGTGCTGGGGCTGGTTCGATACATGTACAGATGCACGTCAGAGGGGCTTAAAGAAAAGTTCATGGCAGCGCTCATAGCTCTGTGGGTAGGGCGCCAGCCACATACACTGAGACTGGTGGGTTCAACCTGGCCTGGACCTGCTAAAATAACAATGAAAACTACAACAATAACAACAAAAAATAGCCAGGCATTGTGGTGGGCACCTGTGGTCCAGCAACTTGGCAGGCTGAGGCCAGAGAATCGCTTGAGCCCAAGAGTTTGAGGTTGCTGTGAGCTGTGATGCCACAGCACTCTACCCAGGGCAACAGCTTGAAACTCTGTCTCAAAAAAAAAAAAAAAGAAAAAGAAAAAAAGAAAGAAAAGAAAAGTTCATTATATGCCACAGCACATCATATTAGGAACTGAGACTAGGAACTCAGTCTAACAAGACGTCTGTCCCCAGCTACTCATCTATAATATACCTCTACAAAGGAGGTGTTTTTGTTCTGTTTTTCTAAAATGTTTTACATCTGAAAGTAGCCTAAGTTTAAATTCAAGATAAATAAAAGCATTCCCCTTGCTTTTACACCTACTTTCCGGAAATACATTTATTAACACCTTTATATTTATGAAAAAATTACAATTTATTTGTTGCACTATAGTATAGGATAGTACTAACAGCTTCCTAGAAAGGGGGGAAGATTAGACCTCCTATCAATGATAGCTATGGCTAACAAATTAAACTCTTGAATGCAAAGAACCAGGTTCTAGTTTCATTTGTGCAACTGGATTTTGAAGCAGGGTTAAGTTGCCTAATTTGTTAGGTTAATCTACTATAAAGACTAACTGGTAAATGAGATTCATAATAGTTTTAAGATGGTGTGGTCCTCAGTAATATTCACTCAGCCTATGTTTCTGCAAATACTGCATTAAATGCTTCTCATAGTAGTTGAGAAGACATGGTCAAGTGCTGAATAGGTTTGTAGTTTGGTGATTTGGGGACTAAGAGTGAGTTGGGTAGAGAATAGAAGAGGAGCAAAAATAAATCTTCTTTTACAAGGACATCTGGACACACTGCAGCTGGGGTGTTCATACAATAGACACACACAAGTTGCACCCAGCCATGGTTTTGCAAGGATTTGTACAAAGCTTTGGGGAACAGCAGCAAACATTAGCAGGTGGAGAAATGTGGTTTTATAGTATAAGGAGACTGGTTTGTCCAGAGACAAAGAAGTGGGAGTCAGAGATTTTGAAATGGAAAACAGTTTACAGTTAGGTAGGTAGAGAAATTAGATATGTAATGGCTCATGTCTCTACCTAATTGCCATGCTGCTCTAAGCAATGGAAGCCTTTATCT
This sequence comes from Nycticebus coucang, assembly GCF_027406575.1. Classification (NCBI taxonomy): domain Eukaryota; kingdom Metazoa; phylum Chordata; class Mammalia; order Primates; family Lorisidae; genus Nycticebus; species Nycticebus coucang. The sequence goes on from NC_069783.1 coordinate 48,559,973, forward strand.
TCAGGGAAATGAGGTGGGGTTATGGAAAGTAGGTGGGATACACAGTGTGTGGAAAGAAAACATGACAAGGCAAAGTAGAAGGGAAATTTGAAAATGTTTTGGGGTGCCTATAGTTTTAAACATTTTCCTGGAAATAATAGCTTTTTAAACATCTACAGGGCAAGAAATGTTACATCCATCGTCTATTGTAGGGTTTACATTCACCTTGCAAACTAGGTTACGATTTTCCATTTTATGGATGCTTAAGCAGGTTAAGCAGCTAGACCAAGGTCATCAACTAGTTAAATGGGGAAGCCAGGGAGAGACCACAAGCATTCAGCTAGAACCATCCAACTCTTAGTCCCTGACTAATTTTGTAAATGTGCAAAGGGGTTACTATAGCCTATTTGGCCTAGCTTCAGGCCAGATCAAACTGAGGACATTTTACAATGCTTTCCTAGAAATCGCTACTGGCTTTTTCTCCCTGGTTTAGGGGTGGATTATCAATGTCATTATTTTCATTATAGGCATATGACTTACAGATATGGCACATCAAGTGGATAAAATACTTCCCTAGAAAATACATCAGCGAAGAAGCAGGAATTACTGATTACCACTTGTTCACTTCAGCAAACTCACCTTTCCACCATTCTGAGCCCACTTTCTACCTACTAACCATTTCCTGAAAAACATTAAAACTGCAAACTCAAAAACCACAATTGATGTCTTAAATTTAACAAAGGACATACTTTTTCTTCTTGTGCCTAATGAAATATTATTATAAACAAGGGAATTGGATTCTTTTGCTTCCTTTTTAGATTATGGAACTGGGAATGTATCCCACAGATGATGGAGCATGGAAAACAACACAGCTCATGAACAACTCACAGAAATTAGCTGATTGCATGATACTGGGTGCTACATACTTGCCTTGACATTCATTCTCCTGCTGTTGCCTCACTTCCATTTATTTTCTAAGCATACCAAGTAATCTTAAATTATAAATCAGATCATATTCTTCTGTTTACTCCCTTCAGTGACTCTCCTTAGGAATAAAGTCTAAGTCCCAACCTCTTTTCTACAGGGTCCTGATAGTCTAATCTCTGTCTCCTCAATAGGGAAAATTTCTACCCCAAACACTTTGCTCACACAGTGCTTACCTCCTAGGATATCTTCCCTTATGCTCATTAATCAGAATCCTACTCCTTACAATAAGATCCTTGCTTTAGTGGTAATCTCTTCCTCTGAGTTTACTGAATTCTCTTAAGTAAAATATCTTAAGATTGGAAAAGCAAACACCACATATGCTAACTATTAAATTGGATCCTTCAGATGAGCACATGTGTGCAGAGAGAAATAAAACTCAGTGTAAATCAGGGGGGTTGGGTACTAGGAAGGGAAGAGAAGAAAAACAACCTAATGGGTTATGAATCCTACTGGGGTGACAGGCACACTTACAGCCAGGTGTTAAGCACTGAAAAAATGATCCATGTTACCTAAAATATTTGTACCTCTTTAATATTTTGAAATAATAATAAAAAAAGATTCCAAACATAATCTTATTGAGCTTCCACAGCCTTGTGAATAGGTATATATAGTCTCATTCTCTAGAGAAAGAAAAATAAACAACATAGTGTGTCCTACTGAATGTTACATAAGTTGTTGGTATCAGAATTAAAGCAAGGAATTCTTTCCCCTTGGACGGTCCTCCACCCATCTGAAAAGGCAGCTCCATAGACACCCCCTGGCCAGTATTTTCTGCACATTGTTCAGGCCAGGGATGAGGGTATACAACAAATGAGCCATCATAAAAAGGATATAATGAAAGGCCACTAGGTTGCATCCAAAAGTATCTGACCCTTACTCCTCCTTTTTTTCATTCTATAAGTCTAAAAACTGATAGTTTATCCTAGACAACTAATTGCTTTTTTTCTGACAATGATTATATGAGGTAAGGTGGGGTTAATGGAATAATCTTGGAATCTTCAGTTGTAATTGGTTGAACAATGAACCCATAACCTTTATGGCCAAAGCAATGTGCTGGGTTTAAATCTCATCAAGATACAGAACCTAGCATCGTGAAGCTTGTAATGCAATTAATAAGTCTGAACACTTACGTGTTCCCAAAATTGATATGTTGAAACCTCATCCCGACTCTGACATTAGTGGCAAATGGGGCCTTTGGCAGTGACTAGGTCATGAGAATGAGACCCTTATAAATGGGATTAATGTCTTTATAAGAAGCTGAACTGATTATAGTTCTCTTCCGCCATGTGAAAATACAACTTAAAGTCATCTGTCCATAAACCAGGAAGCAGACCCTCAGCAGATACAGAATATGATGATATATTGATCTTGGACTTTCCAGACTCCAAAGCTGTGAGAAGTAAATTTCTGCTATTTTTAAACAAGTATTTTGTTATAGCATCAGTAATGGACTAAGACAGTGAGGCACTTGCTATGCACTGAATTGTGTCCACTGAAATTTGTATGTTAAAACCCTAATTCCCAGTGAAACTCTATCTGAAGATAGCATCTTTAGGAGGTAATTAAGGTAATATAAGAGGTAATATAATGAGGTCCTAACCCAGTAGGACTAGTGGCCTTATAATAAGAAGAGGAGCATGTTCTCTGCCCCTCTACCATGTACAGTCATATGAACACACAGGAGGCTGGCGGGTTCATACAAGTAATGGGAAGAGGCCTCAGAGTGAAACCCGCTATGCTGGCACCTTGGTCTTGCACTTCCCAGCCTTCGGAACTGTGAGACTAAATTTCTGTTCCTTAAGCACCCAATCTATAGTATTTTGTTGTGTCAGTCTGAGCAGATTAGGACAGAATAGAACCTACTGGACTCTGAATGTAGCTCACATAGGTTCAAAATACAGATCCCACTACTAATTAACTAGGTAAATGGAGGAAATTTCTCACTTTTAGCCTTAATAGGCCACAAGATCTTCTTCTAAATGAACCCTGTAGATACCTCAAAGTTTTATCATGAATTTTAAAAGAGAAAAACCATGTTCAAAAGATGTACATGCAAGTCAGTATTTAACGTGGCTGGGCAGCTATGTGTGAAGTGGTGGAGAAAAACATGCTACAGAATTTTGGTTGGAAGAATTGAAGAATGCCCCAGATAGTCTTAATATTTCTCTCAGCTTGACTAAGCTATAGACAGGTTACTTCCTATCAATAGGGCCCTGACCTCCTTTTTCTTAGAGCATTTACGTTAGAAAACTTGAGATTAAAAATTTTTTTGCCACTTTTGAAATGTTTGTGAGTTTCCTTAAATGCCGCTTGCCAATTTATGATCAAGGGAATGTCTTTCACAAGGATCTGGGAACCATGTCTTTGAAATGTAATTATTAGAAATCATAGCGCCCTTATATCACATTCTCTGTGGAAGAATAGGAACCAATCCTGGGTGAACACTTAGTAACTGTAAAACTACCCATGACATGAAAATGTGAGGAAGTTTAATTTTTTTTTTTTGCATAAAGTCAATCAGCAAACACAGCTAACCTCTGATCCACCTACCGCAGCTCTTACAAACTGCCAGGTCTTTGTTTCTGCAGAGTTTAGACTCTCTCCTCTATTGCAATAGTCTTGAATAAAGTCCTTGCTTTTAAAACATTGTCCAATACAATTGCATTTACTTTTACAAGAAATATTCACAAATAATATACAACTTGACATATGCTGCCAAGTGTGGTTCAAATACTGGTTGAGCAGTGCATACAGCTTAGAATGAAAAGTTGCACACATATTATGGTAGTAGTAAGAAGTTATGGCAATGTCTCAATGCTCAACTAAAGACTTTGCTTGAGGTTTTTAAAATGTGTATTATTTCAACAGTTACTAGAGTGTACTGACTATCTCTTTTGGGGTTTTGAATTCTGAAATTCCACACTAACCTCGGAAGATGTTTTTAGCACTAGAATCTTGTATAAGTTTTCAGGCATTCAATCACACAGATAAAATTCTGCACATGGGGCAAAAGTGGGGAAAAATAGGTTACTGACTTAAAGTTTAAAAGACTACCTATGGTGGGACTATTTTCTAATGGTTTCTTTGGGACATAGCATATATGGTAACCTATAAAGCACATCTTTTCCACTAAGCAAATGTAAAGTTACATGAGTCTTCTAATATCCAAATGACTTTTAGGAAGGTAGGACATTAACACTATAACTAAAATGTAAAATTTTATGAATCTGTGTAAAGAAACCATTATGCTTGGAAGGAATTTTCTGCTTAAGCTCAGATTATGTTATTATGCTATTAGTCTTGATTTTTTTAAAAATTCAGCATATTTTTGATCAAACACTATGAGTTACAAATGGAATCCAAAGTAATATCTCAAATGATTATTTCTCTATGTGACCTTGCTTATTATTTTACTTTTGGGACATTTATATTAATTTTTTTACCCATATTTACCTTAATGAATATTCTCAATTTATTAGCATAAATTATAAATGAATAAAATTTGATTCTCTTAGCCTTTGAGTTGCTTTAGCCAATATAAAGTACAGTTACTTAGGCAGTCACAAAATATGGATTTAGAAATCCTTTAACTCAATGAGGGTGAAAAAAAGTAAATAAATTTCATTTTGCCAATTTTCCAAGAGTCAGAGGCTAATCGCTTGCTTCTCTATATACCTAATTGGTACTCAGAAAATATCAATGCACAAGGAAAAGCAACGCAATTTGTCTCATCCAAATGCATCATATAAAAGGACCAAGTGCTGCTAAGTGCTAGAAATGTGTCTCAAAAGATTCTCTGTCTGCATCATTGAGGGGCTGTTTGGAAGTTCAACCCTTTTAGTAGGAAGTATTGGAAGCTACATCTCATTCTCAGCCTGTAATTCACCACTCACGAGTGAGGCAGAGCTGTTGGCAAGCATGCCCTCTGGTCTCATTAGTTCCTAATGAATGTCTCTGGCCTTCCTTAACAATGTCCTAACTCAAATAAAATGAAAGTTACGATTGCCCCCTACCCAATTCTAAAAAAGAGTGAATATATCTGCCTTTCTCACAGATGAAATGCGTTAAAAATAATTCAATACAGGGTTTAAAAAAGAGGAAATATCTACCATTCATTTTGAAAATTCCTTTTGGAGAATAATAAAACTGATACATGTTCTATTTCACTGTCACTAGCCAGCTATTATTATTAGGAAGAGTATGATTTCTAAATAGTATATTAAACACCAACGGATGACATGTGTGAGAAAGGAAAAGCACCTTTATTCAGTTGTAACGAGAATTATCTTGCTTATTCCCTACATAAATTAAAACAATCAAAATTTTCTTTTGGCTTTCCTGGAGAACGGGAAATTTGGCCTGCAACTTTCTCTACTGTGACATTGCTAAGTGTCAGTAGTAACTAAGTGGCCGTATCCAAGACTGACAGGAGACAAAAAGACTAGCCGAGACATTGTCTTGGCACAGATGGAAGTGGAGTAGTAGTGTCATGGTGACAGCATTGGAAAGGAAATTCAATTTTAGAAATTTTACAAAGGAAGTATGATAACGTCAATGAGGTTGAATATGCAGACTTTAGTAATATATACTGAGCTTCCAAATGAAAGTCTGTTTCAAGCTCAGACTGTGCTATGAACTAACCATGTTCCTACCAAATTCATCGGTTAAAACATTAACTCTCAAGGTGACCATGCTACGTATTTGGAGACAGAGGCTTCAGGAGGTAATTAAAGTTAAATGAGATCATAAGTTTAGGGCCCTAATCTGGTATCCCTGGAGTCCTTATAATAATAGAAAGAAACACCAGAGCTCGCTCTCTCCCTTCTATGTGAGGACATAGGAAGAGCAGCTGTATACAAGTCGGGAGGAGAGCTGTAACTTGAAACTGAATGGGCAGGCACCTTGATCTTAAACTTCACAGCCTCTGAAACTATGAGATAAGAAATTTCTGTTGTGTAAGCCACCCAGTCTGTGGTATTGTCTTATAGCAAAAAAAATAATTATATATATTGTATATATGTGTATGTGTCTTTCCCATAGTAGGTGTTTTACCAATATCTACTTAGTAAATTGTATAGGCTAATCCCAATATATGAATGTGGTTATGCATATCACTCATTCCCATCTCTTAATGAGCAATATTAAGTGACCACACATGTCATTCTCCTATAACCAATGAAAATATATGTCTACTCTGGTAGCAGAAGGGTGCATTGATGCAAGTGCTTTCTACTTCAGGCTCTTGCCTCTTGCTTCTGTAGTTCTACTTTCTTCAGTTCCATCTCAGATTTTTGAAGGTGAATTCAAGTTGCATCTAGATCTGTACCCTACTCTCAGTATATTTCCTTTCCTTTCTTGATTTATCTGAATACTGTTATTCTAATGTTCACTTGGATAATTTATATATAGTCTCATATAAAAGCATATTTTAGCAGAGATAACTCTCGCATTAGAATGTAATTCAAAATTTGAATTCATTATTTTAAATCGAAAGTAAAAGCTTGGTTGTATTTGTATTAATAAAGTCATACGCCTTTCTTATTTCATTCCTCCATTTCATCAGGCTACAACCAAGGGTATAGGATGCAAAAATGAGAACATTTTATTGACTGCACATCTCAGGAAAAAGAAAAGCTAATACAGCTTGATTATTGGCTGCAAAAGAGTTAGATCAAAACTTGCATGTGGGAGTTAAATCAAATGTTTGGATCATTTCAAAAACATATCTCTTTTGCTTTAAGAGATTCTTCTCTGATATCTGCATGTTAATATAAACATTTTTTATGTTCTTGGAGGTCATATTACTTTAATTAAAAGATGATACTTTCTAATTCTCACTAGCCAGATTTTCCATCTATATGATGTACTGTTTCATCTTCCTACCTATTTACTGCAAAGGGAATGTTCTTTTTTCTTTCTAAATGTTTTTTGGATTGTAAAACAAAACAAAGACGAAAAAACCAGCTTTTAACTCTGCCAGATGTTGAATTAAGCAGATTTTATAGGAATGTCAAGAACTGAAAACAAAATTCTGGAGCTATATTGCAAGCCAAATAAAATTCTAATCTTCAGAGGGAAAAACAATGACCTCTGAAATTCTGACTACTTTTTAGTGTTTGACTTAATGAGAAAACTTGGTATAAAAGAAAAATGATGACAACAGAAAAGCATAGACTTACAGAAAAATAGACTAGAACATAAAACTAAGGACAGTGTAAGGGTTTGTGGGTTAATGTGTAACAGACAGACACGGTGGCTATGGCGATCTGGTTTAATCAAGAGACAGGAATATCTATAGCCGTTTCTGTATCTGTCGACATCTGTATCTCATGAGTATTATAAAATTGTGCAGCTCTTCCTTGGTGCCAAGTTCTGGTCTGTTCCTCAAAGTAGATTCACGTACCTTGTGGGGGAGTGATCTTTGAATAACATGATCATTGACCATTACAGTCTGCTAATGAACACCTCGAGGGGGGGAAGAAGAGGGAGTCATCTACAGGACTTGAACAGCACCTGCTGTTAGCTGAACAAATTAGCTGCTTTGATCCTGCTTCTGCCCAGGGAAGAAGGAATAAAGCAACTTTTATCTAGGCAACTGTCTTTAAAGGACAGTGAATAGAATGAAAATGACCAATATTTGAACTGTTATTCCTAAATTTTCAGATTTTGACAGGTCTATATGCATATTTGTCTTTGACTTTTTTGCTATTAAAAAGTTATGTATGTTACAATATGTTTTTATCATTTAGTAGGCTAGTCTAGAAAGGGTTATCCATATTTTCCCTTACTTCTTAAGATGTGACTAAGACATGGCCACAATTCTTACAATTCTTCTCCTTGAGTCTGAGCGGATATCGTGATTTATTTTGTCAATGCCATAGAAACAACATTATATGAGATATGAGCCTGAGGCTTTGCACAATTCCTCTCCTACTTACAGAATTCTGTGATTAAGCCGGCCTCCTCGAGGATAAAGAACTCACAGAACATAGGTAAGTTGTCCCAACTAATCTGTCTTAGAACAACCAAAAACCAACCACCTAAGTGTACTCCAAATTGCATAAGCACAGAATTATGAGCTAAATCAATAACAGCAGTTTTAAGTAACTAGGTATTAAAGGAGATTTCAACACACCAAAAATTAAATGATACATAAAGTGAACTGAGAAAAGTTTTCCTGTACAGAAAGATAAAAACAAAATTTATTTTAATCTATCTTAATTTAATAAGTGAAATATCATTCTTTGGTTAAGGGAAAACAATTAAAATAACAAAAAATAGGCAAAGATAGCTACCTAAACCTTGAAAATTTCATATGTGTTAAATTTGAATGTGAAATTTTTCTCTTCTTTGCTGTTTATTGTGTTGGCCACTGAGCCCTTTGTAGCAAAGCAAGCATTAATTTCGCTCTAATTACCATCAAAATTAATACAAAATGATTTGAAGTCAATATTAAAAAGCTGAGCGGGGCACCTGTAATCCTTGCACTCTGGGAGGCTGAGGCGAATAGATTGCCTGAGCTCACAGGTTTGAGACCAGCCTAAGCAAGTACAAAACTACGTCTCTAAAAAATAGCCAGGCATTGTGGTGGGTGCCTGTAATCCCAGCTGCTTGGGAGGCTGAGACAAGAGAATCGCTTGAGCCCAAGAGTCTGAGGTTGCTGTGAGCTAAGACACTACAGCACTCTATCAAGGGTTACAAAGTGGGACTGTCTCAAAAAAAAAAAAAAATTAAAAAGCTGAAATATTAGAATATGGCTAATAAAAAAAATCCTCCACTTCTTCCAATACTAATATCTCTCTAAAATTTCTGTTCCTTACTCTCTGGAACAAATTAGAGTGGGATAACAAGATAAAACTATACCTGGAGTTCCATTTGGGGGGTTTTCTACTGATGAATAGAGGATCATGAAGTCAGAAATATAAGACCATTATCTTCTAAGATTTCATGAAAGATGAGATATTAGGGAGATTGAAGGCTCTTGTGCTGGCTTAGGGTGCTGGCTTAGCGCATCATCTACTTCCAACCATCAGAAAGGAATGCCAATGCAATAATGTGAAAGAACTCAGCTCTTATCAACCACACAGTCATTTAAATTTTTTGTGATTGTCCTTTGAATCCAAATGATTATTGCTAAACTTTGTCAAACTGGAAAGATTAAAATATTCTTAGGAGTTGTATAAGTGCAATACCACAAACACCCAGGCAAGCGGAAACTGCCTCACTAGCAGGTTAACGGGGGAAACACTACAAACCTCAGAGTTCAGAGATGGCAACAGCATTGTGCTGTTTTCTTCCTACTCCACAATGCGTTTAAAAGTTGAAAGCTAGATTAATTGTGGGCACAAAAAGATTTCTCATCTGTCATTTGAACGTGAGAAGAAATACGTGGAATGCAAATCATTCCTTTCTGCAAAGCAACTAAGGGTGGTACCAAACCATCTAAGTCCCTGCAGTCTGAGTTGTCATCTCATGTCCATTTCAAGATAGGGGGAAGATAGATGCTTGGGTATCTCTCCTTCTTGAGACCCCACAAAAATAAAAGCTAGAAGGACAAAAGAGTGTTGGAAATCTTTACCATTACAGAGAGTGAAAAAAGCAAAATCCAAGACAGTTCCCCACTCTAGTGGAAGAGTAGAGGTGGATGAGAGTTGACAAATGAAACAAATAGAAAAAGGCAATGCTTTAGAATATGATGCACAGGGAGACCCGGTGACGAAGAGACAGACAGTGAGAGCCAACCTGTAGAAAATCTGGAAGGAGATTAGCAAAAAATGCACATAAAAATCATCTCAGCTGGCATCCCCCTACTCTGTGACGTTTCGAGGGACTCGAAGATGGTCCCCGGTGCTCCTCAGCTGCTGGAATTCCTGCCCATGTGTGACGGCCTCCCCAGTGTGGGGTAGATTTACAACAGCAAGGGAGAAATGTCACTTGTAAGATTAAGTTACACAAAGGCTGTGGCTCCTCCTCTGGTTTCTCTTCCCCTCCTCTTCTTCTTTCTTGGATCATTTGCCTTAAGAGAAAAGTGAGCTGCCAGCTGTAAGACGTCCCTGAGCCCACGCCTGTGAGAACACGGCTAATAACCATGGAAATCCCATCATTTGAGCTTCTAGTGGGACTGTAGGACACGTCACAGTTTAACTCCAGCCTCAACAGTGACCTGGACCCAAAGACACCCAGCTATACTTCACCCCGATTCCTGACTCACAAAAACAGCAACAAAATAAATGTTTGTTTAAAGTTGCCAGATTTTAGGATCATTTCTTACACAGAAATGATTACTACATACTACATAGGATATAGAAAATAATAGCTTTTTCTTGGTAACCAAGGGAGTGAAACAAACTAAACTCCAGACAGTCCTTCTCTTAAAGGCAAAGACACGTTCCTCGGAAAGGTGAGGCTCTCAGTGTGGATGCCCTTCTTCATTCCGCATCTGTCTGCTGTATGTCTGTCATTCCCCAAGAAAAGTCAGCAGTTCTGCAAACTCCGGCCACTCTCACCACAGATAGGGTTTCCCATCACACACCAACCAACCAGTCCAGATGGCTGCCTCACAACAGAAGGCACAGATAGCGGATCTCTTGATGGGGCAAAGGGCAAGGAGGGAGGGAAAGTTCAATAGAATGAAAAGCATGACTGAGAATGTAAAATGATGATATCATAAAGACAAGACAGCAATACATGAAGAAAAGACGCTGAGAAACTTCTGGAAAAATGGAACTATGGAAGACAAGTGTGATTTAAATAAGAAGCAAAATAAAATGGTATGAGTTTGAGTAATGGACAAGAGAAAGGGGAACCCACCGTTTGGCCTTAATCCTGGAAAAAATTCTCCTTTGAGTGATCCAGGTAATATGATATTGGGCCCACAAAAAAGAAATGTAATCTGAACATATAATTGATATTTGCATTGGAAAATATTTATGTAGTAAGAGCAATCTAAATGCTCTTGATTGGTTTTCCACTTTAGAATCCTCATAGATGAAATACAGATTTGGTTGCAGTTGCCAGACAGAATATTAAAGTTAACATCTCTGGATATATAATAAGAGCATAAGATGTGGTGAAGGAAAGGAAACCTAGAGGAACTGGGAGGAAAACAAATACGTTCATCTTACTGATGTGGCTACTTACGAGGTAAGAGAGACTGTCACAGATCAATGAACAAGAAATGAAATGCAAATACATTATTTAAAGTGAAGAAAATGATATATCACTTATATGTGACAATACATAATATGCAATTATATATAAATTTAATAAATACATACTATATAAAATATATTTCAATAAATGCTATATATTAATATGATATATGTTAATATGTAACATTTATTTCATATACATTTCAGAAAGAAGAAAAGGCAAAAAAAGAGGATCAAAGTCTGAGCTAATCCTTTCACACTGGGGATTGCATACATATTGTATAAAAGAGGAATAAATTAATTGAACATAAGCATATTATTTGGAGATATGAAACTAATTACCATAAAAAATTGTTAAAAGATATTATCCCTGGGGAATAAGATTCGAGGTGGAAAGGGCATGAATCTGAGAAGGGGCTCTTTATATACCATCTTCTAAACTATATCGATTTGCTTTTATGTGCTTGTATTATCTTAATGAAAATAATTTAAAATAATTTAACACCTGTTTTCATACATATAACAAAGCAGAAAAGTGAATTTTGAGAGTATCCTGCTACTATTCTCGAAAAGAGTATAAAAGAGTAAGTACAACTAGTGTTATTATTTGCAATTTGAGGTACTACCCATTAAATGTATTTGTAGTTTCAAATTACCCACACAGTGAGAATAAATCCCTCTGACATTCCCTAGGCTTTGTTGAGATTTATCTGTTGTAAGGAATTCATGCCATTCCCCAAACTTCATTTAAGTCTTTGTATCCAATTAGTTTAATGTCAGAATGTCTGTCTAATCTCTTCTTTTGCTTTCCTAGTTCTTTGCATTCAGTTCTCATTTTAATTTGTCTCCAAAAATATCATCGCTTTTGACATGCTTACACTCCAGAATGAGTGTCATTTTCAAAATGTTAAACGTTTTCCCCAGTTGTAACTGGTGTTCAGCCATAGACAGCATCTAAGTATCAAGCTTTGCAAAGCTTTTCTTGAAGTTTTTTCCAGAGTGGTGGGTACAAACTGGTTCTGTAATGAACTGCGTATCATTGGGCTTCCTAGAGATTTTCACCTGTTTATTCAACTCCCCAAAGTTGGCTAAACACATCAAAAAACAAACAAACAAACAAAAAAAAAACGACAAACTGCGTGAAAATGTGAATCCCTGACTCTTCAAAATGGGCCAACTACTTGTGAAATTCTGAAGTAAGTGTTAGTAATTTGACTGTGGTTCACCACAGGCAGCCACCAAGGAGAGGTCAGCTCTGGTACAGACAGTAACAGTGCTTTGCTGTAGAGAATTTTAAAAACAATGATAAAACTGACTAAAAGCCAGTCTGCTTTTTATTATTACCCTGTACTAAGAATTCTAAACAATGCCAGTGATAAAATCTTCCTCCTGAGACAGGAACATTAACACTGCCCTTCCTCTGCCTGAGTAAACCACCATAACAACCCCCAAATGAACAGACTTAACGAAACTTCGGGAGCAGGATTTGACACCTGCCAATCTGTGTGGTGGGCAAAATGACACTAATTTGTGCCCTTCGTCTTTCTATTTTAGGGACAAATACTGGAGCTTCCTTCCTGGTCTTTGGTGAAGAATGTCAGTAGCATCAATTCAAATAGGAATCTGTCACATCTACAACATTTTCCTGAAATAGTCTGTACAGAAGGAAAGCTATAATTTCAAAGCGTCCTTTCTCTTTTATCAGCTGTTACAGTACCATCTTTATTCTCCACAAAGATTGTTTAATCCAGGAAAACTCAGGACTAGGCAACACACAATATCTCAGCATGGGATTATGCACTCTGTGTGTTCATTAATTTATTTATTCAAAACAAATTACTGAAGTTTCCACTCCACACTAAGCAGTGCATTAGGTGCTGAGCGCACACAGATTAATAAAGCAAAGGTCTTGACTTTAAGATGCTTGTCAAAAAGAAAATCAAAGGTTAGGAGCTCAGGTAGGTAAATAATCATCTATGTACTGACATGAATTATCTATTCATCTATGTTTCCAAAGTGCTAGAAAGCAGGAAACAGGCTATATTTAGGCTTGCTCAGGAAGGCATCAACTCAAATGAATGCAAGGTCTAACATTGTCCTGTGCCATTAACATTAACAACTCTTTACTATGTCTAAATGCAGAGTATATTATTAACAAGGTCACAGGTACAGCTGCAACACAGGAAAAAAGAAAGAAAGAGGAACTTCTCTGGTAAAAGGGGCAGCGTATCAGAAAGTGGGAAGCTGTATTTTGCATTTAGGGCATAGTTGTATGTTATTGCCAGCACACCAAACACAAATCTTAGACTAGATGCTTTAAATATGTCTTCATTTTTGTCTTTCCTGAATCAAGTTTCCAAGCAATGTAGAATGTAAGGCCACACAGACAAGGGTAAGTGAGACAGGAAGGCCAGTTACAAAAGTGATTAAAGCATGTCTGAAACTGCAGTGATCATCCTCACTTTGGAGAGTGGAAAGCCTTCAGTTCCTAACAAAGTCAGTGGGTCGTCTGACTACCCTGCCGTGCCTTGTCTTCTAACTTGTCGAGACAGGCTGCCACTATGACTCTCTTTATAATCATAATCAGTTGCTAGTTAAGGCTCTGTATAGAAATCTGACCTCCAACTATCACCACAAAATTTGAAAGAATATTGATGGACCCTTTTCATTCCTGAAAAAAACAGGCATTAGAACCAGAAATTTTTCCTTTAAGTAGAATAGTGTTTATTTTCTCTTTTCTTTTGAAAGAAATTTATAGTCCCTTCAGACCACGGACACTGTGCCTAAACCATTTTTCTGCTGTGCACATTCTTTTGATACCTTCTCAAGGGATAGCTGCTTTAGAGGTAAGTTAGGAGAAATAGAAAATATAAAAGAAGTTTCTGCCAAGCATTCCAGGCTGAAATTTTTACTGCAGAATTTAAAATGCTGGGCTATATTTACTGAAGATCCCGTAACAGCTAGCAGAGCATGGCACACCAGGCAGAAACTCCTCATTTGATTCACCTGCCTATATTTTGAGGACTCGTATCTGAATGTACTTGCTACCCATTCCTGGGACAGTGTTGGCCAAGTCGCTAACCATTTCTATTCCTTGAGATTCGACTCATCAAGTGTGTGAATCTTATACACCTAGGATAAGGCCCCCCTAGCACATGAAAGGAAGAAAGAAAAAAAGAAGAGAAAGAAAAAAGGTGGTGGCAGAGTAGGAATAAAAATACTAAGGAAGGAAAAAATGAGCACCTATTACGTGCCAGGTGCTATAGGAAGAGCTTTACTATGCAAATTTGACATTCCCAAAGAATCTGCCAAGATAAACACGCTTTTACAGGTCTCATAACTATTGCCTCATAAATTGTTCCATGTAATAAACAGTGACATTCAGAGTTGTAACAAACGCTCCTGGCTTTCTCAATAGCATAGCATTGATTCCGTGTAAAGATGATTTGGCTTTCCCCATAGCTTTTCAAGGTGCTCTATACATGCTAAAAGGGACCTAAAGGGCCAAGGCCACCAACTACCCTACTAAATCTTCAGATTGAATGAGAACATCTATTTTAGAAGTTTTTCTACAAACTAACTTAGATTTTAAACATACCACCGAGAGAATGTGGGCGATTTCAAAGTCAGGGCAGTGTCTAGCACATTGCCAACACTCAGGACATGTGAAATAAGTGTGATTCTCCAATATGCTTGTTATTAATACAAGACTAAAATATCTTTCCTCCTTTAAATTTGTCTCTGAGTTTCAATTATGTTAGTGATGCTGTTAATTATGGACTCTAAATCTCTGACGTCCAAAACATTGTTATTGTGAATGCAGGACACTTTATAATTTATGCACAGATTCACCAATAATCTATGGTATGATAAATGGTTCTTCTAAAAATTCTTAATTAGTAGGTATCTTATCCTTAAGATAAGGATTAAAATGTATTGTTCTTTATATAGCAAAGTGTGTTAGGTACATGAAAGATACTTACTAATTTGTAATTTTAAGTGTAAGTATTGTGGTTTTCCAGGCAATGTACAGCATGATAAAACAAAATATACACATACACACACACTTCCTGTTTTGCTTTGTTAAATTATCATTTAGAATGTTTACTGGAGAAATCACTGGTAACACTGGTGCTATTTCTGTGCTTGAGATTTGATATAAAGGGAGTAGCAGTGACAAGAATACAGTGAAAGTTGTTGGGTAAATGCAAAGGCAGGCAAATTAGTTTAACCTTTTTTTGAGTTTCCAGCCTAATGACATTAATCTATTTTTTATTGCTGAGATCTTTTTTCATGATACCAACAGATATAAAAATCTAACATAGGCTCCAGATAATGAAACCTGTAATAAATTATCATAGGGATTTAAATTTAATCTTGATTTTATTTATTGAAGAAAGTGTAACATATTATATATATCATGAAAGGCAAAGACAAGCATTGTTAAAACATATATACTGTGTACACATAATTTTCTTTTGCCTCTTTATGATTTAGATGATTTTGCTTCTGCAAAATGATTATTACATGTAGGAGAAGAATAAATCAGCAGATGTAATGCGAACATACATATGCATTTGAAAACCAGAAGTTCACAAAGAATTATAGCATAAATAATTTGTAGTACTGATTAAAAGATAATTAAATAAGGCTATATACTTGCTACTTAGACATTAACTAATTACATAATAAAAAGTTATTTCTTTTTCCTGTAACTGAGATCAGAAATTTCAGAGAAGGAGCCAACCTCATGAGTCCTCGTACAGAAAATTCCCATGGAAATTACTGCCACGCATTAGGTCGATACAGGGCCTAATTCCTTCCATTTCGCCAATGCAGAGACAGATGTTATCAAATGAGATTATATGTGTACCACGAGTCACAAACCCAATCTAGTCTAGCTCACAGTTGGAACAGCCTGATGTTTTTTATACTCCAGTTGAAAAAGGAGCATATCATGAATTGTTAAGATCTTTGATCAAAACATGATATCAAGGACAGACATAGAAATCATATATGCAAGATTCGGTCAAATACTGCGAATTAGCTTCTGTCTGTGCACCGCTGCAAAACAGAAACTTCTGGAGTGTTCAGTCAAAGGTAATTTGATGATTATGAGCGGGGGGAGGAGGACAGTAGACAGAGCAGAGTACAGGGTCAGTGTACAGTCATCGTTCAGGACTGTCCTGGATTGCAGTACGTGTAGCACTCACGGCCTACTCCCACCAAATGCAACTGGTAACTCTCCTTCCACTGCCCAGCCCCCTCTGAACACATCCCCTCAGGCAATGTTGTGCCTCCTTCCTAGAGAATTCAGCTTGGTATACCATACAATGGATGCTTCGTGTAAGGGTTTAAATTCATAGCGAATCTTCAAGGACAAAGAAAATAGCTTTAAAAGTAAGAAAGATGCTTTCATTTATAGTTTGCTGCTGAGGAATGCTTTTCAAACACACCTATTATTCATAGAGTGATCACAGGCATCAGGCACTTTTTAAATTTTTTTATATGTTAGGATGAACAATATAAAACTTCCGATTTTTTTTTTTAGTAAGAAATTAGTTAAAGAGCCATAATTTTATATGATTTTTATATTATATTGACTCACCTTAATTCTCACAATAAGCTTAGGGGAGCACGGTGTAGTGGCTCATACCTATAACCCTAGTGCCCTGGGAGGCCAAGACAGGAAGATTCCTTGAATTTAGGAGTTTTAGAGCAGCCTGAACAAAAGTAAGACGCTGTCTTGACTGAAAATAGAAAACTAGCCAGCGTTGTGGAGGGACCTGTTGTCCAGCTACTCAGGAGGCTGAGGCAGGAGGATTGCTTGGACCCAGGAGTCCGAGGTTGCTGTACGCCAGGCTGACAGCATGGCACTCTAATCTGCGCAAGAGTGAAATTCCACCTCAAAAAGGAAAAGAGGCTTATAGGGCTTTAATCTCTGTTTTATAGGAAGGAAACGAATGTTGAGAAGCTAAGGACTGATTTAGGCACGTGTCCTGGCTTCTGGAGTCAATGCCTTTGACTGCCGTGCTGCAGCGTCCCCGAATCCTCCACCTCACTGTTGCCTCTTCCTGCCACAGGGGCTCATCATCGAGTCCCCCGTTCATTGTCCAGCAGGGAACCCCAGCTACAGGCGATGCCTAAACAGATACTATTACACAGAAGAGGGAGTAACACGACATGATATGAGCTGAACTTCACTCGCAGTTGCAACGTTTACTGGGACCCCAAACAAACCTTTCACATTTCGTAGGTTCAACCTTCCCAATCTACAAGATAGGAAAGAAATCGTACGTGGATACATTAAGGAGGAGAATGGCATGATGGTATTCGTATTTTCACAAGAACAGTCTGATGCCTGGGTTAAGACTGTGAGAAGGCAAGAAGTGAGGAGATTCTGAACCAAGGCCATGTAGAAGGGCATAAAATCAGACATCCTCAGAGTACCCTGAAAAAGCAGGCTGCAGAACTTGGGTAAGTTACGGAGCACTGCCATGTCTCAACTGTCTCCTGTGTAGAACAATAATAATAATAATTCCAAGAGAGTTTCCATTGCTTCTTCACACACATACCTACATACTTGAGGATTTGATTACATTTCTGGTTTCATTAACAAGATACTTATTATAAGCCAGAGGACCACAAAGGCTCAGAGCAGAGAAAGCATATCTTGGTATCATTTTTGTTTTCTTCTTTTCTCTAGCCTCTAACAGATTTCCCTAACAGCTAATACTGCCACTGGTGCTATCCTAGCAGGGTGCAATTCTGCTGGGTCTGAGAATATGTCCGAATGTTAATATACTTAATAACTGATGTTTGTATCTGTAATAATCTATGCAATCTATTCAAAAGGGATTTCCATTTCACGGTCCCCCCACCCCAGGACTCCCCTCTTCTTTCTTCTGCCTTTTTACTATGGCAGAAGAGACACGATATGCCACGTACATTAACTGTTTTCTTGTTGATTGCCCATCTTCCCCTACCAGAACATAAGTTTTTGTGCACAAAACATAATTTTGTTCCACGTGATATTTCCAGGGACTGAGACAGAGTGTGGAATGTGGTAAGTACTCAGCAAACATGTTAAGTGAGTGAATGAATGGACAGATGACCATGTGTATTGGTCTAGGGCCAGTTTTGTCAGAAGACATCGCAAAACAAAGGCTGCATCTACCAAGAGAGCACCTTTATATCCAGTGAAACCTCTACAATCCAAAGAAAATGCTCTGTGCAAAATTTTCTCAAAATAAACCCTTCAAGATATATATATGCTGGCACTTTTGCTTGCCAGCCACAAGCACTAAAAATCATTCTAAATAGCAGTTGCTTACACACATTTACAATGACAATGAATTACATTCTTCTCACCAAGTACCATTAGTTTCAGGAGCACTTGCCTTTATATATATTTTAAAATCTATACCCAAGGGCTTTACTTTCTAATATACACTAGAATTTGCTGTAAAAATGTACATTAATTTGAGTTCAGCAGAATGATTGGGCTAGGGAAAATAAGATTAATTATTCATGTCACCAGCATTTTTTAAACGCAGAATGGTTATCAGGAACATACGTAAATATAAATAATGCTACTATTTTTTAATAATGAAGCCATAGCTAAGGTTAATTAGTATTTTTAATAAAAATAAAATTTTGTTCTTTGAAGATGCAAAACGTATTTTGTTAGCTTTAAAGATTTTTCGTGGGAATGTGTATAAGCTCTGCTTACATTTTTCAAACAAATAAAACAAATACCATTCATTTTTCATGAACACCTACGAAACCTCCAGCAAGCAACAGTAGTGTCCAGTATATTCAAATACTCTTTTCTTGCTTGAACACTAATTGGGTTTCGTTTCAAAACAACCCCCCTGGGAATCAAATGCCATTGACTTCAATAGGATGTCTCATATGTGAAATACATGCCTCTGACAATCCACTGTCCCATTTCTAATTCCCAGTAGTTCCTTTCCTTGAGTAGGTTTGCTTATGCTACCCTGAAAAAATGCCTAGCTGGAACCAGAGAACTGTTTCAACACATTTCCTTCATATTTACTAATTCTCTCTCTTTCTAACTTAAATTCTTCCCAAGAGTTGCACACTATCATCCCTCCAATCAAAAACCAGAATCTCTCAAAGCCTTACTTCCTCACGTTTCTCATGATTTGTGAAATGAGATGAAAAAAGAAAAAAAGGTGATGAAGCTTGGGGATGCTACAAACTCACTAGAATCACTTTCTGCTCTAAACATGAAGGATAGAGCTTAATATTTATTATTCTTATGAAGTAAATTTTCTTGCAGAGGTAAATTTTATATATGATCTAAAAGTAGAGCACAGGACAACTTACACACCAAAACTGGATGCTTTTGAGAGTCAAAATGGATACCATTATTAATTACATTAGGACACCAGGTACACACAAAGACCATCCAGGCCAACTGGTATACATGGCCATGTACATGATATAAAAGTCAGAAATAAAATAGGTGGCTGTACTGAAAGTGGAGACCAGGTCTTCTCCCCGACTATGTGCTCAGTTATACTACACTCTGTCTAAGTAAAGGACATTGCTAAATAATTCATATGCTCCATGAATAAAGCTGGTCAAATATTCTCAAAGGAAAGAGTCAAAAGATCATAAAATATGCTTCAAAGAATATTCCAGAAGAAACTTCACAATCCTGATCCTAAAAGAAACAGCACAGTTCCACTTTCCTTTCTAGACACTGGCAAACGAAGAAAGTGACTTTTGCCCTTTGCATGTTGGCTTACCTTTACTCATTTCTGTAAAGATACGTACATAAGATAAGACATTGCCAGATTATTTGGAAGAGGAAGGAACACTTAGCAGCCAAAAACCTTGCCTGACAATCTAGCCCAGCTCCAATAAGCTCTCAGTATTCCAAAGAACATTATGGCATCAATTATTATTTTAAATTTCGCTTTCTGAGATTAGCTTTATGGAAACTTTCTCTTTCATAAGATGAATGGGTCTCACAAAAATATACAAAAATTAAATATTCTAAGTAAAACAGGTTTTATACACTCCATGTAATCCATATAATATACTACCAATATGTTATAGTTGTATTAAAAAGAAGTCATTAAATCAGAAGTGTTGTTAAATGTCCCCATTATTTCAGGATATAAACCATATCTTTCAAAAGCAAACATCAGTCTGAAACGTGGTCATCATAGAAGAGAAATGTCCTTTATTTTTAAGTCGTAATTAACTTTTAAGTAAAAATGTAAATGGAATTTTGATGAGGAATATTTTGATGAATACTCCTATATTCTGTGAGTCTGTGAAACCGAAATACATTTTTCCCCTATTACTAGCCCTGCAGGATGGCTGAACAAACCTCATCTCATCTATTTGAAATGAATCCAATTTAATTCTGCTTGACCAAAAATCTGTTTCCATCGTTTTAAAACATGCAATCACCTGAAGGTGCATTGCCATTGTGGCTTAAGTGGCGCAGTGTTATCACTGAGGAAAATACACTTTGATTGAGAAAACAGTCCAATGTGCCTATTGAAAAATGAAATGACCCTTCCTAGAACACAATTTAGTAAGACAGTTGATGAGTTAAGGAAAAGTTGCAGCAAATGATTCTGTTTCTAAAATAAATAATTTATTTTCTTCTCTAACGGGTTCACCCAGTAAATACAGATATTATTATTTGCAATCCTATATACATCATTAAATTAGAAACTCTTAAGAACTGTTATATTAGCCTAACTTTAAAATACGGTTGCCACAATTGAATATTTGTAACGTATTTTTCCAAATTATTTAATTGTTATTGGGCTATTAAGAACTTAAAGATTAAAAATCTCTCTTTTCAAATGAACCTTTCAACTCAATAACATCTCCTTAAATGGACCAAGTAATCACTAATTGATTAGATCACTTACTTCCATAAACCACTGCTATCTTTAAATATGTAACAGTTCATAATAAAGCAGACTCTTCATTAGCAATTAATAAGCAGTTCATTGTTTTCCTTTTGCATTATTATAAAATACATAATTTTTATTTCTGCACTTACAAATATTTATGTTTTAAATAAAACATCTATTTTGCACATTTAAAAAAATTTAAAAATATATAGCAGTTACAAATTGATAAAAATATGTGAAACAATGCTAACAATTTTTTTCTTATTTTGGGACATAGCTGGCTTACCTAGGAGCTATAACAACTCTAATTTCATTATATGAAATTAGACAACTCTATTTCATGATAAAATAAGACAATTAATAAAAATATTGATTATTTCAGATTATATTTACAAAAATATTCCTAAATGTGGATGGCCTAGAATATCCTCTTATAAATAACTTTATATAAAGGAAACAGTCTATCAATTCTTTTGTATTTCATTTTCTTATATCAGATTCACTCTAATAACTTGCTTATTACAAAATGGACCATGAGTCTACAACAATAACAAATCCTTAAAGAAATACTAGGATCCGATGTTAAGTGGAGCTATTGAGCAAGTATAAATCTGTCTAACATCACATAAATCTGTCTAAAGTCATAAGTCTTTATGGAAAGTGCTAAGTGCTGTGATATTATCGACAATCTTGAAATTCAAACAAGACAGAGAAAATTAACAAATTGATCACTCTATGCAAATATTCCTGCTATAATTATATTCCATGAGTGCAGAAGATTCTGTTTGTTTTCACCAATATATCTCCGTGGCTAGAACAGTGTCTGGCACATGTAGAGAGCAACCAGTATGTGCATATTGATGAAATCCTGTGAGATACCCCACTTTACTTTGTTGCCAAATGCAAGTAGGAAAAAAAAGGAACCAGAGAAGAGAACAAGCCTGTCTATACGTGTAAAACATGCGATATTACATTTAGGAATTTATAGTATTTACAATTATTTTTATCATCTCACTTCTTCCAGAACACTGTCCTGTCCTCTATTCTGTTCCTTTCACCCATTCCTATTTGAAGTTAAAAGCAGGATCTATATTCTTCTTTTCCTGGGAAATCTATGTTAATTAGTAGACCCAGGGTGCTGATACAAACAGAATTTGCCTTCAATTACTTTCCTTCCAGCCCTGATACTGGTCTGTTTCAACTACTTAAAGTAAAAGCTGTTGATGTTGCCAGTCCTGCTTCTTTAGAAGGCTGTGTTCTAGAAATGTAAGGGTCATGTATTTGGAAAAACTTTATATGGCACCTACTGGAGACATTCACTGATCATCAATAATGAAACAAAATAAAACGATTTGGATCCAGGAAAATACACAATTCTTAAGAAATTGACAACTGAATATGTACAAAGGCTGTAAATGTAAATAGGGCTAATAGCATTTAATAACATTTCCATAGCATCTAACAACATTTCATAGATTTTTTACCCTATGTTTATCATTGCTGTATCACCAATACCCAAACCTGATACACAGTAGTCAATGTGTAAGTATATCTTGGTTGCATGAATATACTTACAAGCTGTATGGATATCACACTTAAAAATTCTACTATTTAAAAATGTTAGATACAAGATTGAACAATCATCTCATTGAACTTAATTGTAGTTGTGGGCAGTCAGTCACGTATATAAAATATCTAAGCACAAGATGGTTTTAAATACTACATTTTGGGTTTCTGTGCTCAGATAAAGTAAGGAAGTGTTTTTTTTTTTACACACAATAACACAGTGGACCTATTAATCACCAAGAAAGCCACAGGCCTACACATTCAAAATCGCAAAATGTCAAAATACAATAGAAATAGTATTGTAATATCTCTTTAAAGATCTTTTTTTTTTTTCTTTCAATTTTGATGAAGCATGGAGCTGAAACAAACAAGATCGGTCAAATATTTCATGCATTTACTTGTTGGCTTAACTTAAAAACAAAAATCCTGTGTACTTAGTGGACAGTCCCCTCAACCTGGGCTGGATGAGGTTTTTGAATCAAGACTATCATCTAGCAACGAACAAACCAAAACAAAGCCTTTTATAAAAATCCACAAACCTCTAATCCACAGAATGTACACATTTCGTATTCAAACTGAGGGCACTATGTTAAAGAATTCTCAAAGGAAGCTATGGTGCCTGAGATTAAGAAAAACAAACAAACCCAATTTTAGCAATACCCCATATGTAGAAAAGCCCACTTTCATAATCACAGGTCCAAAATGAAGAAATGAAAACCGCGTGCTCACCTGGCTAATGGGTTCTTTCGTGGGGGGCTTTCCTCTTCTGGCCGTGCTAGTAGCCAGGGTCGTGGTGGTCTCCATAATCGATGTGGACATCTCTGACTGCATGGCAGTGGCTGTCGACTCCGTTGTCATAGAGGAAGGCACTTCACCAACCAGTCTCACATTTCCCACTATGGCGATGTTGGCATCGTTTTCAGCTGCCATATTCAGAACTTTCAAGCCATTGTAGTAAAGCCCAGAGAGCTGGCCCTGGAAAGGCTGGCCCTGCTCTTTCCCGCCAATTATTATGGTTGCTTGGCTATTGAAGATTGTGAGCTGACGCCCTGTAAAAATAATATTACATACATGCAAAAATGTTGATTGTGAACTCTACATCTACAAAGGATGATAAAACAAATCTTTCATGGGGTGGATAATGAGAGCAATAAACTATAAGAGAGGCATTTGGCTCATAATTCATTGCTTATACATGAGGTGTCCATGAAATGCAGAACTGTTGGTAAATACTAGGAAACTCTTAAATTATTGTAAATGTAGTGCTTTTGCTAAAAGACCAATCAAAGATATATATTACAAATATTTTTTTGGTAAATCCCTTTTCCTTTTTACCTCAAGATCTTATAAGATGGGTCTCTTAAGTCTAAATTGTTAAAAAAATGTGAGATAACTATGATTTTTCAAATATTTGTCCTTCTGAAATTACCACTGAGAGAAACAGGTATAAAGCAGCTGAAATCTAATTTTAGAGATGATAAAAATTTCATATTTCACATAATGTCCATATGTATCTGCATGCTAGTCTGTAGTCAAGTTTAGTTTTTGAATGCAATAGTCCAGGGTTCTTTGAATTATTCTATTTTTCCGGCAATCACACTGAAAAGAAATGCATGGTTTATACTGAGCATGTCAGAGACGAAAAAATTCCAAAATATGTTTCTGATTGGCTTTCAGCAAGTCTATCAAAACAAAACAAAATGAAAAAAAAAAAAATAGCTTCAGATGTAAAAAGCGGCTTCGGGAATGGTACACAAACCAATGGAGAAATCATGGCACATTTCCATCAAACAGCAATCCTTAGCAACAGTCCCATTATCATCACATTGAGTATCCAGTTTTAGCAGATTGCTCTCTGCTCATAAAAAGCATGCACACAACTTTAAGTTCAGTTTTAATTAGGGCTTGTTCCCAAATGCTCTTAGAACGTTGCAAACGTTAAAGGGACTTTGTTTTGACTGGCAATCCATATTGCCCGCTATTTAAGATTCCTAGAGTTTAAACAAAGAGTTTTTTTTTTTTTTTCAGGACCATGATAAAGATAACAGAACTACATATATTTTAGTTAATAATTTAGAGGCTGGAACATGTAATATAATCTATGAATGATTTATCATTTTGGGTTAATGCTTGCTGTGAGTACCTTCATAGATTGAGTTAGTGGATTATATTTAACAGTCCCTTTAACCTTAAGTTAACTGGGTAAGATTATTAAACAGCTGTACGTCTAAAAATGTATATAAATTATTATACAAGGTATGCAAATATTACTATCTACATTTTACTGTTTTAAATTTGTTTTTAATTTAGTTTTACGGAAAATTTATTTTTTATGTTTATTAGTGTTACAATGAAGTACTACTTGGTTATGTTCAAATTATTTTTTTATTTGAAGTTTTAATCAATGTTTTTTACCTTTGTCGAGTAGCCATTCATCAACTACTCGACCAAGTCGATATGGAATTCGCTGTCTAGCAATCGCCAGGCGCTCGTTATCATTGTTTCCTTTAAAGTTTAAAGAGACATTTCATTGGTTAAAATCTGTAAGGTCAAAGGTTAAAAGTTAATACTTAAAGCTTGAGCTATACAGTTGCCACATGATTTTTTGAAATTTGGAATTTTAAAAAGTTCTACCTGGAACATTTCATGTTTCAGACTTATCATTCATTCATTTATTTTATTTTAGCAAACAAAATTATTCCTATGTTAATTGAAAATTAGAAATCTGCATTTGAACTAGGTTATTAAACTTATGTTATAGACAGACCCGAACAACCAGTTTAAACAGCATATAATAGCTTTACAAAAAATGACCATTGACCTCAGGGTTTTGTCTTTTGGATGTTTCTTATTAACTAGTTAAACATGTTCAGGTGAAACAGGTTTAAGTTTTCAAAATACATTCAACCTCTTATTCCAGATTAGTAATTTATGAACACCAGACTTAATAACAACTTTGGCACACTGAAGCATCTAAAATAGGGCTAGCAGACTTTATTTCCTAGTCAGAAAACAGAAATTCTCATTCGCCTCATTTAAGAAAACCACAAAGTCCAAACAGTTTCTTGTATATTCCACATAAATTGGTTTAATCAATCACTTGGACATCACAAGAGACTACATCTTGCATCATCCAAATATGTTATTATAGGAAAAGGCTTTGACAAAAGTGACTTTATTGAGTGCCCTTAAATTCCATTTAAAGCTTAACAAGTTGAAGCTTATAATATTTGAAAAAATTATATGTGTGTTTTTATAGACTTGTACTCTGGCTTTTTATTAAGTTATTCTTAAAAAGGTGTGATAGCTGCAGGAACAAATAAATGCCAAAGACAGTGCCTCCTATTCATAGATCTACACTGAGAGCCTTGCTTCTTCAAATAAAAAATTATCTGCTAGAAACTTTTGTTTAAATTGACCTTGAATAATGTTTGCAAATATATGAGTGTTTTCTTGATTTATAAAGCACTTAGAAAGAATCTCAGTTGCTATCTTAGTGCTTAATATTGAAGAAGAGTTTTTTCTATTTCATTTAAATTAACTAAGAGGAAAATTTGAGCTAAGACATTTTGCAATAGCTCAGATGTGAACTCAGAATGCAAAGAACCACTGAATGTAGTACTACTTAAGTAAAAAAAGACTGGAGCATTTTGCTGGGGAAGATATTAGTTAGACTTTTTTTATTTACAATAATTGATAAATGCTGTTTTATGCTAGTCTTATGAGACTTCATACTTACCACAGTAAACCCATCCTAACACTGGTCATATACTTTTGAAGAAATAGGAAAGAGCTATCCACAGACCTTGTCAATTTATCAATGCATGCCTATCTGATTCCATATGTCACATTAATATGCAATTTAAAATTTAATGTTACATTTTGATATTAAAATCAAAATACAAAGTTTAATGAAAACATTGATGTGCATTTCCCTATATATGTAACTGTTAAAACATTGCAAAATGATATTTTATAATGCGGAAATACAGTTTCAGGAAACAGATAAATTTTTTTTTATCTGTATAACCCTAGTCTCCTTTTTTGAGTGTGCACGATTGATGTTCTCCTTGGTGTGTTTTCATCTATAACTACCTATATTTGAAAACAAGCTAAAATGTAATATTGTTATCTTAGGGCAGTATGAGTATTGATGAAACATGTGCTTGGCTTTGTTATGATTTATGGAATAAACATTTTACACGCATAATTTGAAAACCTAGCATGAAATATTTTCCAAAAACACATATCTTTTGCTTTAGAACTTCTTTGTCACTCACACAAGTATGGCTGTTTGCCATTTTAGGGTGCTTCCATCATCAAAAATGACCACATTCCCTCAAAGATTATCCAAATCTAGGTCCAATTCCCTCTTGTCCAATTTTTACTACAATGTATTAACAGATCTTCCTGCATCCTTTCTGCAGTCAATCCCACCCATTTTCCCTATGTCAGCCAATATTTAATCATGCCACTTGTCTATATAACCCTTTCTATTTAGAATAAAATCTCAGACTCTTAATGAGGTTTATGAAGACATCCACGACCTGGTTCCTTCCTGACTCCCTCAGCCCCTCTCCTGATCATCATTGCCTTGCTTTCCAACTTATTTATTTATTTTTTTATTAAATCATAGCTGTGTACATTGATATGATCATGGGGCATCATTTACTAGCTTCACAGACCGTATGACACACTTTCATCACACTGGTTAACATAGCCTTCCTGGCATTCTCTCAGTTACTGTGCCAAGACACTTACATGCCACATTTACCAAGTTTCACACATACCCTTGTAAGATGCACCGCAGGTGTATTACCTCTTTCATGTTTACATGGATGGAGCTGGAACATATTCTTCTTAGTAAAGTATCTCAAGAATGGAAGAAAAAGTACCCAATGTACTCAGCCCTACTATGAAACTAATTTAGGGCTTTCACATGAAAGCTATAACCCAGTTACAACCTAAGAACAGGGGGAAAGGGAGGGGAGGGAGGGGGAGGTGGGTAGAGGGAGGGGGATTGGTGGATTACACCTTTCCAACTTTTAGCCTTGTGCGGCTCCTTTCAATTCTTCTAAGCTCTTCTGCTCACCAGAGCTTATTTTATTTCAAATACTCTCTCTTGCTCCTACCTCATCTCCTTCTCTCTTTAGCCAGTCATCGTTACTGAATGCTTCTCTTGACAGGAGCATTACCTTCTCAGGAGCTGCTCCCTGTTGGCCTCAAGTTACATCAGGACCCTTCACTACATGCTTTTGTTGCTTCTCAAACATGCCCTTAGAAACGAGCACTGACCTTGTAATCACATATTCAGTAAATGTGATTTCTTTAAACTCTAAATCTCCATGAGGCCAAATACTATGTGCAGTTTTGTTATTTCTTTGGTGCTAGCTTGCACAATACCTATTGCATAACCTCCTGTGAAATAGCTGTATAATGAAGTAGTGAAGAAAATTTTAGTTTTAGATCTTACAGTTTCTGTGCTACCATTAACTCATCCCCCTAGCCTAACAACATGCAAATGTGAAGAGCATACTTCTATCCAGAGAACAAGCCATTTATAGCTAAGCTTCCCTTCGTACTTTTCAAAGGAAACTCCACATAGTTCATTATAATTTTATTTTTTAATAGATGGTTACTGATTTCAACATCCATATAATCAATAAGTTCACTATTTGTTTAATAATTTCTCCCTGCCAAAAAAGAGGTAATCATAGTTATGATTAGTAAAGAAAGTCCTAAATAAGACAGGTGGAAAAAAAAAAGAAAGATCTATGTATTCATTTTTAACAATTCTGAAAAAGAATACATAAAACACATGAATAGATACACACCCACATACCACCGGCCTCTATTCCTTTGGTACTAAATAGAAGAACGAATTTGATTGGTATGATGTGACTTAAATCAATGCTTTTGAGGATCCTTGATGAGTTTTAGCTAAAAGAACACAAAAATCATATTCCCAATGATTAACAAAGAGGTCACCTATCAACAACTGTAAAGAGATTTAAAAAACTGAGTAGGCAGCAGAGACAAGTGTGAAAATAGGCAATAACTTATAAGGAATGGAGCCACATAAAGAGACTCATATACTCCCGTTATCTGTGACTATCAGATGCTTGCTAGTTTAGAGAACATTTTTTCTTAACTGAAAGACTTGATTTTGAAGTCCAAGGACAGACTTTAACATTTACAGAGGTCTCTAAATTCTTTGTTCTTATACTTGAATAGAAAAAAATAATGACTTTTCTGTGGCAAAATCATATATATATGAAAACATTGTTAAAAATCATATATACACATTATATATGTGTGTATAAATGCATATACATATGAAAACATCCTTAAGCAGATTCCCTTCATACTCTTGTGCTAGGAGATATAAAATAGTTTAGATTATTTAGGTTCACCAGGACTAAGCCTATATTTTACCTCTATCTCATGATTTTCTTTTTTTTTCATGATTTTCTTAAAAAATTACATATTAACAGTACAATTGAGGTATATTGTTTCTAGTAATTTTTCAAGATGCATTTTATTTCATCACAAATTCATAATGATATTTACTTGTAAACTATCATCCAGTAGCTTTGTATGATTTTGGTTGACTACATTTAATCCTGTCCATAGTTCTAGACCTTATCTGAAATATAAAGGATATGAAGTTACGCATTTGACTTGAAAGGCCAAAGACAAATATAATTTTCCATTACCTTTTCCTTTCTATGGAAAGGTTCAGGTTTTAACACCAAGCATGCTGAGATATAGAAATATTATACTGAGCTTTGGTGAATGGTTGACAGAAGCAGGCTCAACCTTATGGGTACGATAAAACATAAATTGAACATAACTGAAAATTCAAATCAAAAACAAAGGTGAACCTTTGGGAGAAGACATTTCACCTTTGAGTTTTTTAAATCAGAGGAAAGGATAAAGCAATAATGACCTACTTCCAAAAGATTTATTCATTTTGGATTATAAAAAGGGTTTGTGAAGAATTTCAACTGTTTCTAAAAGCATCAAACTCAATTATAGTCATCTGTTGAGTACATAGGTTAAATTTATGAAAACAAAGCTTCTGGGTGAATAGTCAAAAGATAATTTAGAATCATACTTTCTTTCCTCTAATAAAGAAAGGATAAGTTTTTTTTTTCTTTTTCCTCTTGATTTTGGGTTTTATATGTTAATACCTTTATTGAAAATGTCACCAACAACATACATGTTTCCTTCAAAGTTATTTTCAAGCCATGAAATTGCATAGAAACTTTGGTTTTACTTTCAACTGCTACAGAATTACATATTTTGACAAGTGGACCCTCACCTTTTATAGTAATGCCACCACAATCACTTGTTGGGTACAAACTCTAAATGGAGTGGCAACTTAGGCATAAGGTACTAAACATGAAAGATACTTCAAATAAGGCTCCAGAAAGAAAGAAAAGGAAAATATGATTATTCATACTTGGAATGCAATGCCTTCTATTTTGATTAAATCTCAGATAGTTTTATTTTGCCACCTGTAGAGACTGAATATTTGTATTCCTCCCAAATTCATGTGTTGAAATCGAATTCCTAATATGTGGTGGTATTTGGCGGTGGAGCCCTTGGGAAATGCTTAGGTCATGCAGGCAGAACCCTCATAAACAGAATTAATGTTCTTCTAAAAGAGGCTCCAGGGATCTTCTTACCTCTTTGTGCCGTGGGAGGACGCGTGAGGAGATGGCCATCTGTGAACCAGGAAGCAAGCCTTCATTCAACACGGAATCTGCTCAATCTCCCCAGTTGTGAGAAATACATTTCTATTGTTTATAAGCCACCCGGTCTATAGCAGTTTGTTATAGAGGTACACATGGACTAAGGCGCCATTTAACAAACAACATTTGGTCACACTTTCATGTATTAATTCTATGTGAACTTGTAGGTTTCTAGAAAACAGTTGATTTCAAAGAATAAAGGTAAACTGCAAGGAGCAATTAAACTCAGATCCTTGAACTGGAGTTAAATTTCATAGTGTGACTCAGAGAATGAGAGGATACAAGATTTTAATCATAATTTTATAACTGTTAGCTGGTAGGAAGATGCTATCTGAAGAACACTGATGTCTAGTTTTCTCCTTCCATTATTACTTCTCCCCCTTCTTGTATAATTTCTCCTCAGAAATAAAAGTGTCATTGCTTGATGTGACACATTAATATATTTGGAAAAAATAAAGAAAAAGCAAGGTATAAACCAAGAATTTGTCTAGAATATCAAAGGAAAATTACAATAAAAAAGCTACTTGCTTCTTTTGAAGGTTTCTTATTTCCTGAGTTTTTAACATTAAGAAAGGAAACAAAAAAAGGGGGGGATTCTGACAGCTATTTATACTTCAAGAGATTAGGAGTCTGTCTTTAGACCTTTGATTTTAAGCGACGATATGATATTTGGATACACCTAGGCCCAGAGGCAAAGTAAAAGCTTATAGTTTTGTAAAATTATTCTAGTTTTAAGAGCAGCATTATAATCTTAAACTAAATGCTGTATGTGTGGTGCCTTACAGATCATTCATAATTTTCCAAATAAGTGAATCTTGAACATAATTAACATTTTCTCAGGAACAAAATTTTGAAAAATATATAGCTGTTCTAATGAAAATATTTGTACCATGTATTACTTTGTCTTCTATATCATTAAGATGTGTGCACATCATATACATGTGTGTTTGTGTATCTGGCTCCTGCCGACATCTCCATCTCAACCTGAACAATTCATGTCTAACTCTAAACTCTAATCACGTAATAGCTTTTTCAATTCTGTTAGCTAAGCCAATCCATTTTAAACATATCATTGTTCTTTGGCCTTGCAAATTTTCAGCATACATGTACTCCTCAACATCCTTATACAACTCCAACACAAATACAAACACTTGTACGCAGGTCTTAAGTCTGGCTAACTTATTTCTCTTAACAGCTTATATGTTTCTTAAGGATGAATGCCCTCTGTCACTTGCTACCAAATTATTACACTTAATGGCTCCTTCTCCCATTATGCATTCTTAGCAGCAATATCTATAATCATGACCAAATCCTGGGTTCTAAGCAACAGGTTTCTCAGGAGCAGGGCCCAGGTCTATCTTGTTTACTGCTATATACCTTGCGTATAACACATTGCTGGGCTTGAGGTAACTATTGCACAAGGAATTTGTAAGTGAACCTGAACCCACTGGTGTATTTGTTGCATGTCAATATAGTAGTATCTGTTGTTCAAGATTCATAAGGCGGAAAAGTTGTTAGCATCTATTTATTCTGTGTATGTGAACCCATGTATAAAATGACTCTGTATTCCTACCCTCTTTCAATTATGATTTTGCCATTGGAGTATATAACAGGGCAAACCAGTCTCTTATAAAATATTTTATGCTTAAATATAAATCAATGATTGATAGCTTCAGGAGGGCTCTACTGTAGTGCATACACTTTAAGAGAGAAATTAATACTGCTTGGGATCTTTTTGTTTCTAATTGCATAGAGAGCTGACAGTTGATTTAGTTGGGAAAAATTTCTGCAAGTACTTCAATTCTCTATTGAACTGTGTACACAAGACAGTCTTGAACTTAATGCACTTTCAGAAATATATATCCTTTTAAAAACTACCCTTTTTCTAGACTAATTTTAGTGGTGATTTCTTACAATGAATTTATATTTATTTTCCTTTTTAACATAAACTCTCCAAGAATACTTTGCTTCCAATAAATATATCAAAGTCCTGCAAGGAAAAGAATTTATAGGTTTAACTAAGGCAAAAATGATACAAAATTAAAACAAAATTAGGAAGTAGAAGTTAAGGATCTTCTAGTCCTCATAACACGAGATCAGGGCCCTTCAGAGTATGCCCAATTCATTGCTGCTATTCAGTAGTGAGGACTTTGAATTGTCTTCTTGACCTTTGTGACCGCAATGAATGATTAACACACACTATCAGAATCTTCCCTGACAACAGGGTTAGCCAGTCAGAATACATCGAAGTTGCATGTATCCTAGGAGATATTGTTTTTCACTATGAACATTGTCTGTAGGTAAAGGAATCAAAGAAAACACAGGACCACCCGGAAATAGGAAAACCATGCACTGAATAGCTTTATGTTTCCTATATTGTACTACTTGCTAGTAGAAGTCATCCCCTTTCATTCTGATCTCGATCCCAGATCATAAGTACTTATTTTACAGATGGAAAAACTGAGGCTCAAAAAGATGTAACTAGTGTTTCATCATGCATAATAGAAAAAGAAACCCTTTGAATCTGGTTATCTCTGACTCCAAAGCTATTCCATGGAATCATTATTAAAGCAATGTTTTATAACAGTCTGAGTCATAAAGGCCCAACATTTTTCCTTTAATTCTTACAGCATTCTCTTATGTAATGGAAAATGTCATGGTCCTGTCTATACAGGTTCTGTCTTATCAGGCTTGGGGTGAGAATGCCCTTGTGGGTACATCAAATCAGTAACTTTCTCCAAATCCTTGAGGATTTTTCCAGAGGACATTTTTATCATCTCCATCTTACAGATTAAGATAGTGAAGCAGAGGTAAGTAAAATGATCAAATATGTATTACAGTGGTGATCCAGTGAGAAGCAGTAATTTAATTTTTTCTTTTATAATGATGCTGTATCACGCACAGCCACTTGAGACCTAGAACGTTCCAGGAATTCCTTTTCTTAACCTCTAACCTATAAGAAAGGCTCCAGGCATGATAGTCTATCAAGTTCACTGCTTTATTTTTATTTTTTATTTTGACCCTCTCTAGAAACAAGCTGGTAATGAGGAAAGGGTCTTAGTTGTAAATTAAAAGATCACCGTAATTCACCAGCTTGTGAGAGCAGAGATAGAATTTTACAGCAGGTAACAGTGAATTTTGTTTACTTCCTATTTCCTCCTTTCTTCTTCTTGTCTGTCTATGTCTTATCTCTGATTTTCCCTTTAACAGCTCTAGCCACTAATCCGGCGCTCCCATGACACCTGTCAATAACCCAGGGTAAGTATTTACACCTACCCTTCTTAGGTGTAAAGTTACACAATTAAAGATTCAAGTGAAAATTCAAGATAACAGATAACCTGGCATAAGTAGGCAATTAATCACCCATGTGAACTATACTTTCAGAGAAGACAATGGATTAGGGGAAAGAAAGGGTGATGGAACACAAATGATTCCACCTAGCTCACCTAGATAAAAATGTACTATAAATGTAAAATGTAAAAAAAAAATGTAAAACTGAAAATATTTATGGAAGGATAGAGGAATTATAGGTGATCTCTTTTTAAATTTAAATTTTATATTATTGATACTAAATCTATACACATTTTACTAAACACACATGCACATACTCTCTCTAAATTAAATGAGGTATCTTAATGAATGCTATGGCGAGAGCGGGTGGTGCAACCCAAGAGCCCAATCTGTCAGTCTCACAGCTGGAGAGAGCAGGCATGGCCCACGCAGCTGGAGAGAGCAGGCATGGGCCTTGCAATGGTCTGCTCATGACTACTGCTGCAGATGACATCTGCCCCCTAATGGGAAACAGCAGGCCTTTGTACCCAGTGAAACAATGTCTGCATGTGAGACTGCTGTGATGTTGGGTATCGAAGACCACAGGGTCTCTACTGCAGAGTCCAGTGGTGCTTTGGGGAAGAAATGAGAAGCTTAGTGTCTGTCTAAGAAATTCTTGCTTAAGAAATCTCTGCCTTCACATCCCTCTGTGTGTGTCTACATTAAGATATCTAGTGTCCTTTACACAAAGATGGTAGACGTGCTTGTTCCTAATAGCTACTTACAATAAAAAATGTATGAACTAGGGGGCCTTGGTGTGTGCCACACCTTCTGGGGGCAAGACATGATTGCAAGAGGGACTTTACCTAACAAATGCAATCAGTGTAACCTGGCTTGTTGTACCCTCAATGAATCTCCAACAATAAAAAATAAAATAAAATAAAATGTATGAACTAAAATTTTTTATCAGATTAGGGAGGAACAACCTTATACATTTTAGACCTCACTGCCTATGTGCAATGAACGGCTGTTTACACTTTCTTCCTTAAGCCTTTGGAAGCTGTTGGCTTCCCACTGCAAAGAGGCTGGAATATCATATCAAAACCAGCAGCAAGAAATGAAAAGCATCAGGGACAAGCTGATAACGAAATACAGAACCTACTCTGATAAATTAAAGGTCATACCCTGTTATCACGCATACTAAAGAGTTCTTTTGTGCCAGAGGTGTAGCATTTAACACAGAAGAATGGTTTAACAGCTACAAAAACAGGCAGGGCCACTGATAGATATCACTAAACAGTGAGAATGAGAAAGATGAAATGTAAGAGCCACCCCGCACATCCTTACAAATGGCTTTTTGCCATTTTCCCAGCCATGAGGATCTGGAGCACTTTCTAAATCATAATGTCATAACATTTAAGCTAATCTATCCTAATAAGAACTTACATATATACTCTCTCAGGCATCTTTTCCCATTCTTGATTTTTAAAAATCAGAGAATTATGTGGTAGTTAGAATTTCTACCACCTCACACCAATTTTGACTTTTCATCTCTTTCTCTTAATATGTAGACCAGTCCAAGGAAGAGACACAATGAATCTCACAGAGAGTCTAATAGCCCTGTAAGGGTGCTGAGAAGTTCCTTACTCTCCAGTGAGGAAAAATAAGGATGATTCCTATTTCATTCTAATCTCATTTTCATTGGACTTCAATCTCTCTCTTCTACTTGTAATTGGAATGCAGGAAGATTTTTTCAATTAGAAAGATGAGGCTTGTCAATTGCACACAAATTGTTTAGGATTAAATGCTTTGAAAGGGCAAAGGATAGGCTGAGATATAGCTATTGGACCATCACTGTCCCTTTCAATTTTATAAAAGGTAAAACCTTTAAATAAAATAACCATCTTTTTCCTGCTGTAGACAAATGGAACACTATGGATTTGACTTAAATTTCTAAACTAACTTTTCCCCAACAAAAAATAGTTTTCTCCACCCATATTTCTTGAAAGTAAATACTCAGGTGGTCAGATTCACTTTAGAAAGAGAACTCTTAATGTTTAAGATAATGAATTCTAAATTCCTGGGTTCACATCCTGGTTTCTCTATGACTACCTGGGTAAAACTGGATCAGTTATGTAACATCTTTAACCCTCAATTTTCTCCTCTAAAGATAGTTTTTTATTATTTTGTAAAAATAAGGCATATGTGGAAATCTCTTAACATGGTGCCTGGCACAGAATAAGCACTCACTAAACATGTAGTATTGGCTATATATATACACGTCTTGTGATGTGTCATTGTTTACTCCCTGGTTTAATATTCCTTATATATCTGGAATGTATAGATTATTCCTTATATATCTGGGATGTACAGATTACAGAAATCTCTTTCACACAGATGATCATGAGAAGTGAGTTGAGATAGGTGTGAAGAAGAGTGGAAAATAAATCTATTTATATTTCCCAGGATGAATAAAGCTAGGGAGCTAGCCTTATTATAAGCGATGTCCCAAACCCCGCCGATGATTTATCAAAATCACTGCAGTTTCTCCCAAGCAATGTCAACTTTCTTGTCAAAGGTTTATGCATGGCTACCTGTAAGCCAATGGGAACAAAGAAAAGGAGGTCAGTAAATGGTGGGGGCCACACAAAAGGAAAAAACTAAAGGCACCTGCCCCAAAGAGAAATGGAATTCAGGGTACTACCATCTCTTCTGTGTCAGCAGCACCGTGGAAAAAGTTGCTCCTGCCATGAGAATACTTTATCAGTGGTCTCGACGTGGCATGGTACTCTACACAGTAATGCTTTGAGAGATGCACGTCAACTGGAATGCTGCAATCTCTTCTTTTTCCACCTTAATCCACTTGGCAAAGGACACAAAAATTGTAAACAGAAGCAGACACTGTATGGTCCATTATCTGTACAATTCAGTCCAGGGATCTGGGAAGACACTAGTTTGACGTCCAATGCTAATGACCCACGGTCCCAAGCCTCAGATAACGCAGCACACAGAGCATCAGGCCACCTTGCTAAGACATGGTGTCTTTAGGTTTTCATGAGGGAAGTAATTGTAGAGCCATTAAAAGCAAAATAGCATAAATGTTTAGTCAGTATCTTTAAAATCTTGGGCGTTGCATGTTTTTTTTTTTTCTTTTGCTTATATTTTTAGAAAATACACGGCCTTGACAATGTCATAAAGACTTCTGGTCAGCATCTGTGCAGACCTTTATAATTAAGCGGTAACGTTTTCCTGATCCGTTCGATGCTCCATGCATGTCTTCCTTCTTCATACTCTGCAGACATACACATTCTCACCACTCACACGTTTCTCTGGATTCTTTCTACCTATCCACTGAAGCATGTCATAATTCTAATAGCCATTTCAAAAAGAGAAAGCCAACATAGGTTAGATTTGGGGAGATTTTAGTTTTATAAAGAGTAGTGAAGAGGATGGGGGAGAAGGCATTATGATGCTAGAAAGAGAAGAGGTTTGTAATTGTTTTCATTTAAAATTTTTAGCACTACAGAGATAAGAGCAGACAAATTCAAGAGGGAATCTAAGGACTTCGAGTCAATGGCTGCTCTTTGCAAACCCCCTTTGTCCAAAATATGTCAAAGTAAACCTTCTCTTGGACTGCTCAAACACCTGTTATGGTAGAGAACTGTACTTGGATGTTCAAGAGGCATCTTTTGTGAGTCTCTATCCAATCAAGCTTGGTAAAAGTGGACTTAAAGGCATGAAGGAGGTTCAGCAGAACACTCAGCCTGGGTGGAGATCACCAACTAAGATCCAGACAGTGTAAAGAATGTAGTGGGTACAAAGGAGAAAGTTGACTGCCTCTCTCAGAATAAAAGTGACTTTCTCCACTGCCCTCAGTATTTCCCCTTAAAGTTAAGCCACTCGTAATTTCTTGTGTATTTCTAACTTCAGAACAGAATGGAGAAAAAATACAAAGGTGTGCTCCCAGGTTTGAGTTGAAGCTCCATTAGTGGGGACATTTGCAATTGATCCACACACAGATTCCTCCGTGTTTTTCTTCTAATCCAGCACATCTACAGTTAGGTTATTTCACATCCAAGGAAAAAGCGGAACTAATTGGCCCATGCAACTCCAGCCTGATTAACACTTCATCTGAAATTCTTCCTGCAGTCTTTTAAACCCAACTGGTAACCTGCACACAAAAACACTATCAGAACTCACAGACTCTCAGGGACTGAGTTGTGTTCCTCCCCCCGCCTGATTCATATGGTGATGCCCAAACCCCCAGAGCTTCAGAATGTGACTGTGTTTGGACACAGGGTGATTCAGTTAAAATGATGTTCTCAGGCAGATTCTAATACAATCTGACTGGTGTCTTAACTAAAGAGGAAGTTTGGACATACAAAGAGAGATAAAGGATGCCTGTTCACAAGAGGGAAGATTGTGGAAACACAGAACCTAGCCATCTCCTGTGCACAGCGGGGAGACTGTGGAGATCCAGACCCCGGCCATATCCAGTGCACAGAGGGGAGACTGTGGAGACCCAGACCCCGGCGATCTCCAGTGCACAGAGGGGAGACTGTGGAAACCCAGATCCCGGCCATATCCAGTGCACAGAGGGGAGACTGCGGAGACCCAGATCCCAGCAATCTCTAGTGCACAGAGAGGAGACTGTGGAAACACAGACCCCGGCCATCTCCAGTGCACAGAGGGCAGACTATGGAGACCCAGACCCCAGCCATCTCAAGTGCACAGAGGGGAGACTGTGGAGACCCAGACCCCAGCCATCTCCAGTGCACAGAGGGGAGAGTGCGGAGACCCAGACCCCGGACATCCCCAGTGCACAGAGGGGAGACTATGGAGATCCAGACCCCGGCCATCTCCAGTGCACAGAGGGGAGAATGTGGAGACCCAGACCCCGGCCATCTCCAGTCAGCAGAGGGGAGACTGCGGAGACCCAGACCCCGGCCATCTCCAGTGCACAGACAGGAGACTATGGAGACCCAGACCCCGTCCATCTCCAGTGCACAGAGGGGAGAGTGCGGAGACCCAGAACCCGGTCATCTCCAGTGCACAGAGGGGAGACTGTGGAGACCCAGACCCTGGCCATCTCTAGTGCACAGAGGGGAGAGTGCGGAGACCCAGACCCCGGCCATCTCCAGTGCACAGAGGGGAAACTGCGGAGACCCAGACCCCGGCCATCTCCAGTGCACAGAGGGGAAACTGCGGAGACCCAGACCCAGGCCATCTCCAGTGCACAGAGGGGATAGTGCAGAGACCCAGACCCCAGCCATCTCCAGTGCACAGAGGGGAGACTATGGAGACCCAGACCCCGGCCATCTCCAGTGCACAGAGGGGAGAGTGTGGAGACACAGACCCCAGCCATCTCCAGTGCACAGAGGGGAGACTGTGGAAACACAGACCCCACCCATCTCCAGTGCACAGAGGGGAGAGTGCGGAGACCCAGACCCCGGCCATCTCCAGTACACAGAGGGGAGAGTGCAGAGACCCAGAACCCGGCCATCTCCAGTGCACAGAGGGGAGACTGTGGAGACCCAGACCCCACCCATCTCCAGTGCACAGAGGGGAGAGTGTGGAGACCCAGACCCCGGCCATCTCCAGTGCACAGAGGGGAGACTGCGGAGACCCAGACCCAGGCCATCTCCAGTGCACAGAGGGGAGAGTGCAGAGACCCAGACCCCGGCCATCCCCAGTGCACAGAGGGGAGACTATGGAGACCCAGACCCCGGCCATCTCCAGTGCACAGAGGGGAGACTGTGGAAACACAGATCCCACCCATCTCCAGTGCACAGAGGGGAGAGTGCGGAGACCCAGACCCCGGCCATCTCCAGTGCACAGAGGGGAGACTGGAAACACAGAGCCCACCCATCTCCAGTGCCCAGAGGGGAGAGTGTGGAGACCCAGACCCGGCCATCTCCAGTGCACAGAGGGGAGACTGTGGAGACCTAGACCCCGTCCATCTCCAGTGCACAGAGGGGAGAGTGCGGAGACCCAGAACCCGGTCATCTCCAGTGCACAGAGGGGAGACTGCGGAGACCCAGACCCCGTCCATCTCCAGTGCACAGAGGGGAGAGTGCGGAGACCCAGAACCCGGTCATCTCCAGTGCACACAGGGGAGACGGCGGAGACCCAGACCCCGGCCATCTCCAGTGCACAGAGGGGAGACTGTGGAGACCCAGACCCCGGCCATCTCCAGTGCACAGAGGGGAGACTGTGGAGACCCAGACCCCGGCCATCTCCAGTGCACAGAGGGGAGAGTGCGGAGACCCAGACCCCGGCCATCTCCAGTGCACAGAGGGGAGACTGCGGATAACCAGACCCCGGCCATCTCCAGTGCACAGAGGGGAGACTGCGGATAACCAGACCCCGGCCATCTCCAGTGCACAGAGGGGAGACTGTGGAGACCCAGACCCCACCCATCTCCAGTGCACAGAGGGGAGAGTGCGGGGACCACACACAGAAGAATGTCCTGGATCCCTGTCCGTAACACACGCAGAAGAATGTGCTGGATCCCTGTCTCTAACACACACAGAAGAATGTCCTGGATCCCTGTCTCTAACACACACAGAACAATGTGCTGGATCCCTGTCTCTAACACACACAGAAGAATGTCCTGGATACCGGTCTGTAACACACGCAGAAGAATGTGCTGGATCCCTGTCTCTAACACACGCAGAAGAATGTGCTGGATCCCTGTCTCTAACACACGCAGAAGAAAGTCCTGGATCCCGGTCTCTAACACACACAGAAGAATGTGCTGGATCCCTGTCTCTAACACACGCAGAAGAATGTCCTGGATCCCGGTCTGTAACACACGCAGAAGAATGTCCTGGATCCCTGTCTCTAACACACACAGAAGAATGTGCTGGATCCCGGTCTGTAACACACGCAGAAGAATATCCTGGATCCCTGTCTCTAACACACACAGAAGAATGTGCTGGATCCCTGTCTCTAACACATGCAGAAGAATGTGCTGGATCCCTGTCTCTAACACACGCAGAAGAATGTGCCGGATCCCTGTCTCTACCACATGCAGAAGAATGTGCCGGATCCCTGTCTCTAACACACGCAGAAGAATGTGCCGGATCCCTGTCTCTAACACACACAGAAGAATGTGCTGGATCCCTGTCTCTAACACACGCAGAAGAATGTCCTGGATCCTGGTCTGTAACACACGCAGAAGAATGTCCTGGATCCCTGTCTCTAATACACACAGAAGAATATGCTGGATCCCTGTCTCTAACACACGCAGAAGAATATCCTGGATCCCTGTCTCTAACACACACAGAAGAATGTGCTAGATCCCTGTCTCTAACACACGCAGAAGAATGTGCTGGATCCCTGTCTCTAACACACGCAGAAGAAAGTCCTGGATCCCGGTCTCTAACACACACAGAAGAATGTGCTGGATCCCTGTCTCTAACACACACAGAAGAATGTCCTGGATCCCTGTCTCTAACACACACAGAAGAATGTGCTGGATCCCTGTCTCTAACACACACAGAAGAATGTCCTGGATCCCTGTCTCTAACACACGTAGAAGAACGTGCTGGATCCCTGTCTCTAACACACGCAGAAGAATGTCCTGGATCCCTGTCTCTAACACACGCAGAAGAATGTACCGGATCCCGGTCTCTAACACATGCAGAAGAATGTCCTGGATCCCTGTCTCTAACACACGCAGAAGAATGTATCGGATCCCGGTCTCTAACACACGCAGAAGAATGTCCTGGATCCCTGTCTGTAACACACGCAGAAGAATATTCCGGATCCCGGTCTCTAACACACGCAGAAGAATGTGCTGGATCCCTGTCTCTCACCATAAACAATAATGAACTCAGGATGGGTTAAAGGCTTAAATATAATATCTGAAGCAATACAAATCCTAGAAGTAAACCTAGTAAAAACTCTTCTTAAAATTGGCCTAGGCAAAGAATTTATGACTATGACCTCAAGCAAATGCAATAAAAAAAAAAATAGACAAATGGGACTGAAACTAAAAAGCTTCTGCACAGCAAAAGATATAATCAAAAGAGTACCTAGAATGATAGAAAATATTCAGAATCTACAAGGAACTCAGCGGGACAAAGACAAGCCTGATAAATGTGGGCAAAAGACATGAACAAGTATTTATAAAATTATGCTCATTTATATTATTTCCCATCTAAAGTAAATATAAAAAATATGGAAAGAACATCATCTTAAATTATGAACAAATACAAAGGGCATTTTTGTTCCTATTTGTTCTGGTTTAACTATATAATTCTTAATTCTTTTTAATAATCATGTTTACTTTAGCAAGTTAATAGTTTTTACATCTATTCAATACAGACAACAGTGAAGTTCAAAATATGAATGTGAAATGACATATACAGTGAAAAATAAACATATCAATTCTAGGTTTCTTATTACAAGGGCAAGAAATTGATAACATAATAGTTAAAAAATGTAAGTCAGGAAAATTAGATTTTTTGAAGCAAACTTGCGTGTTTAGAAACAAAACAATTAAAATCTGAAAAATATTCCAAAATGTAAAATATCATATATCAGAGGAGGACATTGTATCCTACTATATATCTTTCTTCATCAATAGAAATTCTGTTTCTTCTATAGTTCACTTTGATGAGTTGCTCAGGAAATAGGGGAATTTCCCTCAGAGATGTGAGCTAACGTAGTAAACTTTGGTCTCAGGATCTCAACACAACAAAGGTCTGCCCATTATCTGATATGTTGGGAACTAAAAAATAAAATTTTCTGATTTTTTAAAAATAATAAATAATGTAGGCACCATTGCATAATTCTATACAACACTGGAGTAAACTTAGAAATGTATGACAACTGGCAAGTAACCCAATTGTAAACTGCCTTTTAAAGATGTTGTAAGCATTAATGCAATAATGTTTATAAATTATATGTGTAAAATACTAGCACAATGCCCAGTATAGAGTGCCCAGTACAAAGAGTACACATCTAACACACTATTGCTGGAATGAGATCCTACAACAGGCAGAATTTTAAAGGGTTCTGTGAACGTATAAAATTTGGGGTGAGTTCTGTTACCTCTTGCCAGTGCAACATCAATTTCCTTCACTGAGTCAATTCAAAGAAGTTAACATTCTATTTGAACTCAATTTCCGTAAAGCACAAGCCTCATCTAACTATCCCCAGGTCTGCCTACTACAGTGATTGTGACCACACCGTTTGTCTCTCTTTTTCTGTTTTAGCAAAGAATACTTTTTTCATTTAATAAAAGCTCCTGTTTGTTTCTCCTCTAACCATAAAATGCACTCACATCCAAGTCCTCTGCCAAACTTGGCAATAAAAATAATACATGAGAAGACTGAAGATTCTTCTTGGACTTTTAAAATGCTCCAGGAAAGGGTTTTTTATGGCATGTTACCAATTAGTTGACACTATCTAGAAAAATGAAGTTAAATTTTCTGCTATTGTGTTCAGTTTTGTATCTCATAAATTCAGCTAAAATACTTTAGGGGAAATACATTTGGTAATATCTAGAGAGACTTATGTTAGATATATTCTCTTTTAGATTCTCAATGGACATTTTACTTATTCAGGTCACCAGTAGATATAATGCCCAAAATGACTAATTACTTCAATAATACTTAACATGAGGAAAGTCAGTCTCAAATTTACGGGGTGGGGACACTCAGTTGCTGTGCAATTCATAGGGCTAAAAACAAAACAGACTTTAAAATGTTTGAGATGAAAGTTTATCTTTGAGAAATATTTGACCCATGAGGGTAAATTTGACATAAAATATTCAACATGATAATTTAAATTTTTACATATGGCCTATTTAAAGGCTCTAAACTTCAAAGGATTTTAACATCTATTATGTTATCCTGTCTTAATTAAGAACCCACTACAATATTAGAGTAGTTTATACTCTTGGATTATTAGAGAAATTAGGGTGATATTACTTAGGAAGAAATGTAATTTTCTAATAACCATAGGAATATGTCAATATACATTTGTGCCCAAAGAAATATATATGATTTACCAGTTCTAAAAAGACATGAACTTTTATGGCGTAGATTTTTTTTTTTCTGAAATAATGTTGTAATATACAGAATTGAAGAAAAGGTGTTTTTAGGCAAAAGCATTTTAAAAATATTTTAAAAGAGTTTAACCTATAGAACAATTGTGAAAGATAGTAACAAGAGTTCCACATACCTTTCAACCAGGTTCCCTCTTGTTAATAACTTAGTCATTGGGCAATTCTCAAAATGAAGTTAACATTAGTAACAAACTATTCACTAAAATGCAGACTTTATTTAGTTTTACCAGTTTTTAACTAATGTCCTTTATCTATTCCAGGATGTAATCCAGATCCCACATTGCATTAAATTGTCATGTCTTCTTACTCCCTTCACCTTTGCCTTTCTTTATAATTCACGTATTTCATACCTTTTAAGGATACTTGTCAGTTATTTTGAGAGTCATGATGAGATTGAGTTTATGGACTTTTGTTGAGAATTGGTGAAATGCCTTTCTCAGTGGATCACATCAGGAGGTTCATGAAGTCAATATTTCTTATTATTGGTGAAATCTAACTTGATTACTTAGCTAATGTGATCTGCTGAGTTTTTCTACAGACATTTACTATTTTCCTCCTTGGAGGAGATACTTTTAGACTACATAAATTACTGATCTATACTCGATGTTTTCTCAAGCATTTTGGCATCCTTTAATGCTAAAATGAATTTTAAAGGGTTCATGACTTCAGTAATCACTACTTTGGGATTCAAATGCCGGTTTTCTATTTCCCTTATTTTTCTACATTTATTAATTGAAATTCTTCTGTAGGGATGAGTGATCTCGTTGTCCAGTGTCTCCATACTATTTAGGCTATCCTACCCACCCATTAGTCACTTAGTAGCTGTCTGGGTTATCACATTGACAAGTCACAAAAAGAAGTGTGAAGACAGTGTAATAAGGTACGTTGAAAAGAGAAAGAGGAGATAGAGACTAGTCACAGAACTTTTATGACAGTATATTGTTACA
Source organism: Nycticebus coucang (assembly GCF_027406575.1). Lineage (NCBI taxonomy): Eukaryota > Metazoa > Chordata > Mammalia > Primates > Lorisidae > Nycticebus > Nycticebus coucang. Next base: position 48,604,616 of record NC_069783.1, read on the forward strand.
ATTGTTCTACTTTATTACTACTTATTGTTGCTAATCTCTGACTGTGCCTAAATTATAAATTAAACTTTACCATAGGTATGCAGGTATAGGAAAAAAATGTATATACGGGGTTTGTCACTATCTGAGGTTTCATGCATCCACTGGGGGTCTTGGAATATATCCATAGTGAATAAGGGAAAAATATTGTATTTTCCAAGGATGTTAGATTAAAGGCTTCAAAAGTCTTCAACATATTGGACACCATATTTCACCTTCACACTTTATATCCTCAGAGAGTTTGTTCATGGACCTATCCAGGAGAGACTTTTAAACTCTTCATTTGGTTTTAAGGATATTTGTTATACAATGCCCTAATGCTGTAATCATATCACAAATTGTTTCAGTGCTCAAAATATATTTATTAGGATAATGGCATTCTTATAATTATATTGGCGAGAACAATTTTTCTAAATTGGAAACACAAAGGTTGGGTTTTTTCTATGAAAGAAAAAGAATTTTATTTGAGCTAGTAAAAAATACACCCAAAGGGGTAGGTCAGTGGTTAGAAGGTTGTTAGTAGAAAGTTAATGAAGGGCAGCTAAATTTCATCGGAGGCACATTTCATTTGGGGAGGATGAGGTTCCTTATTGTATGTTCATTAAATATACCTTGTTTTTCCATTAAAATTGCAAATCACAACATCCTCAAAGATCACATCAAGCAGATGTTCTGAATCCTAAGGATGTTAGGTGGCAACTTATAAAAATTATATAATGTGCGTGTACATAGAGATACATATTTTTCTAAAGATAAGGTGTCCTACTTCATCAGAGTCTTATGGAGGCAGAGATTCACAGGAGGTTAAGAAAACTTGATCTAGATTAATGTCTAAAACAAAAGATAGTTACCCAACTTTTGCATTCTACCCTGGCCTTGCCACCAGTGTATGAAATTTTAACCTATTTGATAATCTACTACCTCTTGCCCACACTGTCATTGTTAAATAGAAGTAAAATGATATTTAAAACCAACTTATTCCTGAGTTTTCAAATTGTAGGTTGATAATGGACAAAAGGAAATTGTCTGAAAAGCATGAGCCTTGCTCATAGTTGGCATTGTAAGGCTGACATTAAAAGCTGAGTGGGGAAAAATCACATAGTAGAATTTTAAAAATTGCTTAAACATCCACAAAAATACTAATTGTTACTTGTATTCATCATAACAATATATAAATATGGCTGGGCTCTATAATAAAAAGCTCTCGAGAAAATAAGGACAGTGAGAGTAGTAAAAGCTTGTCATTGAGTTGAGAACATGACTCTGTTCATTGAACTCAGGTAATTATAAATGACGTAATACAAGACAGATATTTTGGATGATTATCAAGCTATAAAAGCACTGGTACAAAACTGTAAATCTTATTAAAATCAACCAAATACTGCATGTGAAGTTTCCTGAATGCCTACTATCTTCAAAAATGTAATTTCTCTGGCCTTCAATCTGTAGCTATTCCTAAAAAGTTTTTCCACCTCATTTCCTAAAACAATAAATTTTGCAGTTGTAGTGACAATGTTTTATATCTGAGACGATTAATTGTTTGTAACTGATTATCTATATCTTTGGCCATAGACAATTTATTTAGAGAATTCTTCAAATCATATGTATGGTTTATCAGTTTCTACCAGAGTTGACACAACTATGTTAACTTCGTAGAAAGGAAATAAAATTGCCGAAATTTTCTGAATCTGCACATTTAACCAGAACATAGGCAAGTCTTCCATAAAGATACTTTTTATCCCAAACAATCCTTAAAGATTCTAATGTTCCTTCAAAACAGTCTCAAGTCAATATCTTTGGCCACTCATTTAAAATTGTGATAATGCTATTCTCTGTTTGACATGAGTATTTTTCAAGAGCGGGAACAGTATATCCTTTTATAATAATAATTTAAACTGCTAAACAAATTACACACTGTAAACAACGCTGGCAAACAAGAAGTTAAAGGCAAAATTTTTGGAAAATCATTAAAAAATATACTGAGTTAAATTCCTTGCACAAAACGTTTCTCAATTTGATTTGGAAAAAAAATTATTAAAAACTGGAAAAATGGAAAAAAAATTCATTAAATGTTTCAAAATATATTTAATGTATTATTTTGACAAGCTTGAGTTAACTTTAGCTTCAACTTGTAAGGACCCCACAGGTTGCCATCCTATTTTATTGGGTTTTCTGTTTACCATGGTGTTGTGAAGGCAACCCATCTCCTTGACTCAGTCATAAAATAGGTTAACTTAGATGAAAGACAGAAAGTATTAGGAAAAATAGGAAGAAAAATTGCTTTGATGTACATGTCTCTTCATCATTTATTACAAACTCTAAATAGACAATATTCAACACATCTGAAGAATCTACTTTTTCAGATTCTTTCAATTTTTTAGCAATAAATATTACTAATATTGCATTTGTTTTTAGGGTAAAAGTGAACATGTTCTGAAACCGGAAACAACCTGCCTACTTGGGTTAAACTGAGTTTTTATTATTCTCTCATAATCAATAATGAGTTTGACCTTGTGAGAATCTGGCCCAAGTTCTATAGGCAGAATACTGATAGGAGGTAAACAGTTCAGCCGTGGCCCAAGAGAAATTTTGAAAGTCACTGGTAGGTATTACTGACAAGTTTCCTAGCATGGAACCTGAAATACATTTACATAAATACACATAACAAGAATAAAACAAAAAATGAAATTTACAACCAAACTACAAGACTTTGAGTTAAGCAATGGACCAGTTGGGCCTAGTTGACAAAATACCCTTTATTTTTGTAGTGCCAGGAATGATCTCACAGAAAATAACTGCATTATCTATGTCTACCTACCTACCTAAATGATATCACACCTTACCAAACCATCAGAGAAACTTCCTCTTCCTTTTATGACAAAATTAAAAAAAAAAAAAAATCCTAATATGGTTGACTTCCAGTACTGTAAAATCTCTGATTTAAAAACCAACCACCACCAACAACAACCCTCCCCCCAAAAAAACAAAGAAACAAAAAACAGGTTATTGACTATGTAAGAAAAAGTGACAAGTCTGAGAAAGTGTCACTTTTTTTTACTTCTTGGACATATTTCTTTGAAGCTTAGAATTTTAGGCTGATATTTTTAATAGACTGCTCAACTACAAAAAGTTCATTAAGCTTCATCATTAAGGATAGCCCCTAAAATCCCAGCAAAATTGAACACTGTGAAAAAAAGATTACTAACATAGGAAAATTTTTCTAATCTAACGCAGCTACTGATTTTTCACAGTAAGATTTGCCATGGAAATTTGCTTTAGTAAACATTACACTATGGTCAAATGGAAGCCAAACATTTAATTGAAGTAAATATTCATCCGTGCACGAAAATATATTTTGGCTAAAAACTACCATTTTAGGTAGTTTTGACAAAGTTTTTACCTAGAGATTTAACCAGGAACTTACATTTATTCAACAATTATTTATTAAGTACCTACTATGTGTCAAACCTTGACTATTATATTTTTTGTTGGACTCTATCCAAAATCAGCAATTTATATGGAGAAGAATTCAAATCTTATGTATGGTTTATTGGCTTACACCGGAGTTGACACTATCTTACTTTAGTGGGATGGAAACCAAATTCTGCCTAACATTTTCTGAATCTGTACATTTAACCAGAACATACAGCAATGTTCCACAAAGGTACACTTTTTATCCCAAACAATCCTTAAAAGATTCTAATTTTTTTTAAGATTCTAATGTCCTAATGGTCCATGATGATTTATTTAATTTGCTAATAAATTTTATGAAGTGAAGTCAAAAAAATAACCAGTGCCTGCCAATGAATATTACAGATTTAAAACGTCAGCAAAAACAAAATAACTATGGCTTTCATAAGGCATTTTCCCCCTCTGTTATTATTTCCAAATACTAATGAGGTAGTTTTGTGTGTCTATGAATTTGTGTGAGTCAGCAGAAATAGCAGACAGAGATGCGGACAAATAGCCAGTTCCCACCAATCACTTAAGTCATGGTACTTAGTTACAAAGAATAGATCATGCCACGTTAAAGGATACATCTAATGCCCTCTCTGTATTTTGGTTTCTGTCTCCCAGACAATATAAAGCAGATAAGAGCGTGGTTTTGATTCTGACACTAACTAGTACAGCGATCTTGAGCAAATCAAGTGGCCTCTCAAAGCCTCCATTTTGTTGTTTGATAGGTAAAGGAGCTGAAACAGAAGTTTGAGGTTCTTTAAATGTAATGAATTATATAAGAGGGTAGATTTTCTTAGTCCCATAAAATTATGTTAAACATAAATCTGAAAGGACTAAAATCATCAAACTAACCAACACTTCACTACCAAAATTCTATTCTCTGAGTGGCTTAAATAGATTATTTATAAATTGGTGATGACTTATATTAAATAATCAATTAATCCAAACTAAATATATTGAATTTGAAGATAAATAATCAATATGGTTTTCCAGAGCCCTGAAGTATTTTACCACCATTCATGCAAAAAATATTTACACTATCTCTTGGGACTCTTCCCCTAGACTATTCATGCTTTCAAATGATCTTTTCCCTAAAGGACATACCTTGGCACACTACTCCAGACCACCATTTTCTCCTTTTTTGAAATTCTAATAGCAATTAAGCTCTGTATGACAAATGTTGACTGACATTTTATTTAACATTTTTACAAATTGCTGGATCCTTTTTCTCTCTCTTTATTTTTTTCCTTTTTATTAAGTCATATACACATAGATCATGAATACATTTATGCTTTTGTGCAATGTGTTGATTTTTTTATACAGTTTGGAATGGTTACATCAAACTAATTAATATAGCTTTCACCTCATTTACTTAATTATTGTGATAAGACATTTATGTTCTAGAGTTGGTAGATTTGACTTGCACCCTTACAATATGCTCCATAGGTGTGGTCCCACCATTTACCCTCCCCCCACCCTGTACTTCTCTCCCCCCACCCTCTACTTCTCTCCTTCATCCTAGGCTATAGTTGTGATCTATCTTTCCTAAGAAAATGTAAGTAATACTAAATTGGCTTCATAAAAGTATTGAGTACATTGGATACTTTTTTTTCCATTCTTGAGATACTTTACTAAATATCCTTTTATCTCTCAATCAGACTAATCTTCTCAGCCAGCTTGAACAGTGTCTTTGATTTCTCTAGTTTTTCTTATGACCACTGAGTACCTAGTGCCATCTTGTGACATACGGAGGCATGAGAACCTTGCGTAATTGATGGTAAAGAGAGAGAGGAAGAGGTACAAAGAAGAGGAAGAAGGTGAGGAAGAGGAGGAGGAACGGGAGAAAGAGAGGAAGAAGGTGAGGGGAGGAGGGGGAAGGGCAAGGGGGGAAGGGGGAGAAATAAGGGGGAGACGGAGTGGGGAGATGGAGAAGGACAGAGAGGAGGAGGGGAGGAGAGGGAGGACAGGGAGGAGGCGAGGAGGAGGGGGAGGAGAGAAAGAACCTTTGAAACATGAGACTGTGTCTCCTAGTATTCAGTTGTTCACCAAGTGAACAACAAATTCTTTATCTTCTTACATCCTACTTTAGTTCTTTATCTTTTCACACCTGGAGGGCTTAATAGCTTCCTAAATATTTTCTGTCGATATCATTTCCTGGTAATTCTACCTAAACAAATCCATGCTTGAAAAGATCTAAATCAAGTTTATAATTTTTTTCCAGTTTTATTATATCTCTCACTCCAAAATAGTCTCTTCCTCTTTGGAACATATTTACTTTTTACATCTTATTAAGAATGACGCAACTATAATACGCTAAATCTTGTACTTTCCCACATATTATTAGTCTTGAACACTTTTTTAAACCTATCTCTATAACCACACCTCAAGCCTAGTGTGTTCTTTTCCTATAGTACATTTCCTTTAAATATTTGTCTATTTGACATGTTAATTGGGAATAAAGTGAATATTTGACCTTGTGTAGAATATACAAGACATCTTTTGATACTCTGTGGTAAGCAAATAAATTCAAAGGTTTATCCACACAGGTAACTAAGATTTATCTGAAGCAATTTTTAGTCTGGGCAAGCAAGATGATGTTAGGCTATGTGAATTCATGCTATGAGCAGAGGAAGTCTATTGTTGAGAGTGAAAATTTTGCTATGTAACTGTAATTAGGGACAAATCAGAGATTGATGATGCATTATATTCTAGAGCTTTAACTGATAAGCACCAAGAAATAGGCTTTTCAACTTTCAATGGTTTGCAAAATATTATTTCTGTACTCTGTTCCATGCACAGAAAATAATGGAGACTAGGACCGCTGCTCAGAATATTCAATATTAAATCTAAAATATGAATTATAGAGTTATAGAAATGTTTCATATACTCCAAAAGAGCATTAAATCTACCTCTACTAATTAGTTTCTCTATGAAAGCCTTCCAGACAATTATAGGGTAATACTACTGGTCAATGCTCTAGGTGCTTTTCATTAAAGGTATAGTGTTGCTACCAGATGAATTGCTTCATATGAAAGCACTTACCACAAGCCCTATAATGGAAGGTTAAGTGCTATACTTAATTACTAATTTCAACTCTTACTACCTATAGTTTTCAGTGTAGGCACTTTAAAAGGAACAAAATATTGTCTTCTAGTTCCTGCTTCTCTGATCATAGGATTTGGTGGTAAAAGCATTTGCTTTTCCAATGAATAATAAACAAAAAAAGGTTTTAATGAAAATAGCCATACCACAAACTGATATACTGGTAGCCTTTGCTATTGAATTTGTATTTAAAGTCACTTTGTTATACAAGCTTTAATCTAGATGACACACATTTTAAAATTTGTATTCCTCTGTTACGACACAGCTGCAGAAGAGGCTTTTCCAAGAGAAAAAGGTACTTGAAATTTTCATGGCTTATTTCCTGCTTAAGCAACAGGTTGAAATGCAGACAGGATAGATGATTAATGAGACACTGGATGACAACAGTGGTGACTCCCCAAGTTCTTTACCTATTGATTATTAACTTTTTATATTTATTATATAGAAAATCCTCATATGAGCTCCAATTTTCTTAAGAATAGATTCTGTTTTTCCTTGCTTATATATTTCAGAATAATTGCAACTTGGCCCTCTCTTGATTTATTAATTAGCACATTCAAATACATCTTGGTAAAGGGCACTTAGAATCTTCCACTAAATATTAAAAGTTGTCTTTAACTATTTCTAAGGACTTGCATCTTAATTATTAACATACTAGTTGCCTCTGATTTTTAAGTATCTTTTATATTGTATTTCTTATTCTGAACATCTATTTGATTAGTAAGATAGATGTGTTAAACTAATATTAATCTAGAAAAATATCTACAAAAATTTCAGCAAATCATTAATTAATACTGCCCCAATCTCAGCTATCAGTATTTAAATTGGACATTAGCCTAGCCTGATAAAGGGAGAGAGGGGCTGAATCTTTGTTGACCTATAACTAGTATACAGTACCTGGTAAGTGCACAGTGAAATAAAATATAGTAAAATTGAGAGATGTAGAAAATTTCAAAAACAAAATATTTACTAAAACAAAATGATACATTAAAAAGCTTTTTTAATAATCTATGCTTGAGTAATGTGTCCTATATTCCTCCTTTAGAGATGCATTATGCATATTAATAAAATTAAGTCCAAATATGGATATTTTTAACATAGTTTACCCCAGAATTTCCCCACCTAGCTTGAGCAGAGGACTTTCCCTCACTCTGTACAGCTATAAATAACCTGAATAACAGAGTTCTTAAGTATACCAATTTGGAAAAAGCAGAAAAGAGTAAAAAGTTACTAAATAAAGATCATTTTAAAGAATTAATTGTTAACACTAATCTTCAAAAGCCAACTGCCACATTTGTAACAGTAATAGGATGACATGTTCAGGTCCCCTATTCACAGATGACAAGTCTTTTGGGCAAAGCCTAGACCTTACCCTTCTGTGTACCTTTTGGCATATTCAGGGCAACAACTTCCTCTCAGCAAACAGGTATTGATCAGTCCATATTTTAGGAAAGTTTTAATTCACTTTTCTATAATTCTACAGAAGTTGTAGTCACTATCGTTAGAAAGTATAGTTATACTGGGATTTCAAAGACTGCAATAAGGGATAAGCAGGGGCTATGTAAGGGCACTGGTATTTAAGTTACTTGGCTTCCACCATTTTTTCACCTTATTCTAGATGGTTCACATAATTGTAGTATAAAATTGTGATAGTTCCTAGGCCACCAATTCAGCAAATATTTGAGTGCCTGCTATTTGCCAGTATTATAATAGACACTGGACATATTATCGATTTGCTTGCTTCTGAATTTTGTCACAGAGGCTTTTTATCACATTTAATTCAGCAAATATTTGTAGAACAGTAGGCTTACAGCATAAGTTTGGACTGAGGCTTGAAGATTTAAAATTTTATAAATCACAAAAGCTCCAGAGGGCATCACAGCCATTCCCCAATTAGGAGTCAGCACTAGTGAAATTTGGCATTTAATTAAAAAATTAGTTATTTCATTAAATTATTTCTTCCCCCAAACCCAAATAATTCTAATATACATATATATTATCATTTTATTGTGCAAAATAAAAATTTATTTTATGCTTTTTCTTTACACTGAGTTATAAATTGTGGATTGTGTCAAAAATAGTTCTATCTGAAAGGGAATAGAGAGAAATGAGACTCATGCTTTTAGTAATCTATTTTGTACTAAAATATAGTAAGGAAGATGATTAATTAATATTTTACTTTAAAAAGCCCATTTTTAATTGAGAATTAAATGTAATCACAACACTGGTTTCAGTATCTTATCTACAAACTTAATTTCAATAATATAATATTGACAAAACTCATTAACAATAAACATAGTTTTTATTTTGTTAATAATGACTTGACCTTCATTTTATACACTTCAGTAGTACTAGTGTCACAGAATCTTTATCAAACTCCATGATTATGAAAGTGAAAACAAACTTCCCGTCCTTATATGTTTATAACTGCTGATTTACAATACTATTTTTTAAAACTATTTCTCTACTTGTCTGTGGTCCTTCTGCTCTTGTCATGAGTTTCAGCTGTTCATCACCATCCATCAAAGGAATGGTCAGGCCTTATTTTTGCTCAGAAAAAAAAAATAAAGTCTCTCCCTTCGTTTTAACTTTTACCTTTGTTACTTTTGACAAAGCCTTTCCTTTATTCAAATGCAAGGATCCAGTAAAAAGAGCGTTGGCATGTTGTGCTTTTTGTGTGTGCATTTTTCTGGTTTCACTGATGTCCTGAATTTTGCAAATGATATCGTGTGCCTTCAAGTTCTCCTACAAAATGCCATTTGTACACTGTGGCAAGAACAGTTTAGGACAATATTACAATCACATGACTTTAAAGTCCAATAAATACTCAATGGTTTCTCAGAAAATCACAATTTGGCGAAACAGACGCAAAATTGTTTTCCAGTTTGTTTTTCATAAAATTTCCCCCCGATACACATTCACTTGCTTACCTGCAGGGTAGCGCTCGATAACTGGCCAGCTGTCCACCTGTAACGTGGCATTGCCACCACTCCTCGTGAAACGAACTACGTGGTATTTTCCATCATTGATGATTGCATTGGATTCTTCAATGGCAATGTCATCTGTCCCAACATTAAACTTAACTCCAATTTTTCCTTGGTGCTGGGAGGGGAAAAAAAGAGATGTGTATTAATTTGCACTCATCAGTCTACATTTAATAAAAATCATACACAAGTCCTCATTTGAGAACACGCTTGGAACAATAGCTGCTTTCCTCCAAATTTACTTCTAAAAAACAGTATGAAATAGAGGCAATACTCTTGACATTTGGGTATATTTGAGACATTTCTCTCATGGATAATTAGTATTCCCAAAGATAGACTTTCAAGGGACTTGAGCTGCCTTCTTCCCAGAGTGGCCAGGGAGAAGGTGCACAGTGGTCTACATGAAAGGACATCCCTTCATGTCCTTTGGCATAGCTCCTTCAATCCACTCTCCCCACATCACAATAAAAATGAGGCTTCAAATTCTTCCTTTTATTAAATGGTGAATTCCGAACAATGAAGTCTCTACAGCCAATTGGCAAATGCTCACAATATAGAAAATCATTCTAAAAGGTATAGGGCACACAGTTATTTAATGGGTGCTTTATCTTAGACTATTCACAAGACTATCAAATACTGAGAGCCTGCAACATTCAATTTATTTATTTACTTAGGCCAGGCTTGCAAAGAAGAGCACTGAGAACTTCTTTTTTGACTCTGAATTAATTATCTACTCCAGTCTGTCAGAAAGGCAGGAAAAGCCCAAGGAAATTGACAATTAGAAGAGAAATTTTGTGAGAGTTGGGATATGATGTGATTTGTGCATACCTCCAAGGTGGAAGGCTAATTTCCCCTTATCTCAAGTGCATTGGAAAGCAACTTTAATGAAGTATCTCGAAAAGTTTGATGTGTGTCTTTTGGAACTTAGTGGCTATGAAGTTAGTCAGTAAACTGGGATTTGACTACACCTGAGAAATCTTCAGGAGGAGCCCATGGTAGGCTGATGCCCAATGGCCAGGCAAAGAGACATTGCTATTCCAGGGACCACTTGTGCAACAGAATTTGTTAGAACAAAGGACACGTGAACATCACTCATGGACATCATTTAGTGAGCCAGCAGAGAATCTGTGGTATCCTACTCAGTATGGCCACTGAAGGGTACAGGCTCAATGGCGAAGAAAACTCAACAGAAAGAACCTGAAGTTACAGTGATAGATGCCTGAGGGCCGAGGTGGGGCTCCTAAATGAGGGAAGTACACTCACTCATCTCAAGGGAATTGCAGGTAAAGAAATCCTAATGATGTGTCTCAAAGAACCCAGCAAAGTATCTCCAAGAAATAGCCCTTTATGCAGAGGTAAGCCCAGCCAGATGACTATAATAGTATTTTCAAATAAGGCCATTTCTTCCCCCTACATCTTTTTCCTGTTTAAATGAATCAAAAAGGAGTAGGAGAGTGAAAATTATGGAAACAAAAGGAAAAAAAAATCATGTTTTCCTTCCTAGTGCAAATGGAGGCTCTAATGTGGCCAAAGCAGGGATAACAGAGGGGCTTTAACTGAAGTTCTGCCATTACAGAGCAGAGAACTGCCATTACTGTCTATGTCTAAAAGTGAACAGAAGATCTTCTCACCAACCAAGAGTGACCAAAGTATTGTTGAGACTTTCCTTGGACTTCCCTGGTGGTCAGGAAGAAATCCTTCTTTTCTATTTTATTTCAGGAAGAAATATTTTCATAGAGCAGGTTTAAATTCCTATTGCATCCTAGGAAGCAGCTCTTTCAAAATAACAAGAATGTGAAAGATTTTTGTTACTCTGACATTGCTCACTGTTTTACCGTCTCTTCCATTATGGATAATTCCTTATCTAGGATGGATGGAAACAATTCTTGAATTTTCCTGTCTCTTCTGTTGGAAGGCTACAAGAGTAGATTTTGAACAGAGTTCTAACTATTAATGAGGTCCAAGTTCTGTAAATAGAAGCATTGCAATGCTAATGGTTAAAATGCACCATATTCTGAAATAAGTCCCTTTACTTTATCCTTAAATCTTGCTATAATATGGAATGTAAAATGTTTATTTTCTAGGTACAAAAATCCCCAGTTTTTATAGGATTTAATTTCTTAAAAAAATAGTAAAGCAGTTAAGAAACAATGAGTCTCACTGATGCTTGGAGAGCATCTGATCTTTAAATTATGGCCATTTCTTTTTTGAATATGATGATTTGTCATCTCAACTTTAAGCATTTTGACATCTCATGGATTCAATCACTAGTTAGCTGGACTAGCACTGAATTCCATAAAATGAGGTTCAAGCAACAGGTCTACCCTATCTCCAATTTGCATCAAGGCCTTGAAAAACAATTTGAGCATAAATGATAGCTAAAGGGTCAATTTTCCCTGAAAATAAATTTAAAATGTTTATAAGGTATACAATATTAACATCAAGCATACTTATAGGACCAATATTTTTAATTCTACTCAGAAACTGTAGGATATTCTAAAAACACAATCCTCCCATGTTGACAGGATAGCGATTCATTTTCATTATATAAACAATGAAACTTGCTAAACCTTTTTGCCAATGGATAATTACAATTTAGAAGAATTCATCTCAAACTCTTTTTCTCTGGGACTAAATGTGATTGTCTCGGCAAATTCTCATGAATATTGCATTAGCAAAACCAGCAGTCATTTTACTGGACATGTACTAATCTCACAGTATTGTATCTTCCTTGAAAGGGATAACTGGCTCAAATCATAATTTCAAAAATCTATTATGAGAATATTAGTAGCAAGGCATTTATAATTTAATGAAGTCTTTCCATGGATTCATTAAATAAATAGTGACAAAGGTAATTATTGATTTTTTTTTCACAAAAGCTCATTTCTGAATAAGGATTATATTGTTAAACCAAATTAAAAAGAAATACCATGAAATACAACACTGGGAAGGTACTCAAAAGTTTTAGCAAGGGGCATCATAGTTTAATGTACCATCTAATTCCATCTGAAATGACATATTCATTTGAAAAATATGTGTTTTAATCAAGATTCAGATTTAAGGTATACTCAATATCTTGGGCAGACTTCAAGAAAGATGTTTGCATGTTACAGAGGCAGATTGTTTAATCTATGCGCACATGAAATGGATAGAACAACACATATTACGTCAAGGTTTAATCTGAATATGGCAGACACTTAAGATTTTAGCTCATTGGTTTTCTTTCCCCTAGTCTGGGTTTGTTAAATAGAAGTGTTTGGCTCAACTACGCTCAGGGGAAAAAAAAAAAAAGTAAAAAAATGAAAACGTCTTCTTTTGTGTGTGTGTGTTTGTTCTGTTTTTGTTTTTTACTATACTCCCAAAGGGTCACACCAAATAGGATGAACAAGTAGGCTCCTCAGGAGAACCTGTGGATGAGAAGGGAGCCCTGTTTATGTTCTCTAAACTGAGATCAGGCAACATGATACAATTGGATACTCCAGGGACCCACTTTGGGTAGAACTAGACAATGTTTCCAAATGTTCTACCAGCTTGTGATATTTCAGAATGCAGACTGGCACTCCCATGGTCGGAATATACACTGTGCATTGAAATCAAGAGTTGGGTTGAATGTCATGATTTTCTCATCTGGAGGCTAATCTAGAGGGAGCCAGGGTTTTAAGACAAGATGGGGGGGGACTTTGAGGCCTGGAGTCACTATTGTTAAAGTAAGCAACACTGCGGGGAGTGACAGACAGCCGCCTGTTCTTCAACTTCAGAACAAACACGCTGATTCAGATAACTGCTGATTTAACCCAAATGTATTTCCCACTGAAGGTGTAGAAGTCCTACTGACCGATGGTCTATATTATCAATAAATGGTTTTAGTCTAGTAGTTTTAGCTTGGAATTGAGCGCCAAATGCCCGTTCACCCCAATAAAGACACTACCACTTCAAAAAGAAGAAGCTCCCACTACCTGTTTCCTATTTATTCCACTGAATAGCATCTTTTTTTATTCATTTGATTAACAATAATTAAATATGTAATATACACCCCCATTGTGCTACTGCAGTGGGGATAATGCCAACACGTGGAGTGTTTTCTACATTTTGGGGAAGCTTTCAGTCGCACTGGAAAGGTAAACCATGTCTACAAACACACCCAGAGGAGAGTTAAGGGCGTGACCAGGAGAATCACAGGTGCTCCCAAAGGGCTCAGAGAACCTTCAACTGACCCCTCAGAAGCCAGCCAACATTTGGACAGTTATAACACAGCCAGCAGGGACCAAAGAAACACTGAGAGAAAGAGGAGATATTTTCCCTTTGTCTTCTCATCCTCTTTTCAGGTCCTCCATACCAGAATGCTCGCCATATGCCAGACACCGAGCTAGACGTAGCGTATCTCACCTAAAGTTCCTAGCAGACTTGAAAGGTAAGTGACATTGCCTCTGTCTCCACAGAGAGTTTAAATAATCTCTCCCAAATCACACAGGTAATACCTATGGGCACAGGTATCTGACTGATTTGTGGGATTTGCTAAAAAAGAATGACCTCAGCTGAGTCAGTGTTTCAAGAAAAGATTATAAAACCAAAATAGAGGACTGAGTCCAGAGGACAGTGGCTGCAGAGGGCATGTTTATTTTTGGCTGGTTATAGTTGGTAGTACGACATGATAAGGAACCCTACGGTGATAATACCTCAGAAATACTTTAGGGATAAGATATTTGCATTATTTTATTTCAAATTAACAATGAGGGTACAAATTTTTGTTCTCAACTCCAGAGTAAAGTTCCAGTTGTAAAAAGCCCCTCACCCAGGGGGCATGTTATACACCCTCAAATATTAGGTGAGATCCCACCATATGTCCTCCCTCCTGCCAATCATCCTCCCCCCTCCTCTCTTCTCCCTCCCACCTCCCTCTGCCCTGTACTGAACTATAGTTGTGTTTTACTGTTCATATGATAACACGTTTTTATAAAGCACATTATTTGCCTTTTCCTGTGAAATCTTCATTTAGGGTAGTGTATCTTTTCTAATATGGCTCCATTCTACAGAATGTTATAGTCCTGTGATTCCATAAAACTATATCTCATCAGTGATATTCAGCTTCCTGGAGGATGAATATCAAAGCCTTGGTCCTAAGAATGTCTAATACAATTTTGCAAGCCAATGACAGTCCTTTTCCACATATGCCATAGGCATTGGTTTTTATGTGCCTGTTTCACCTCCTCAAAGATATTAAAAACAGCCCAAAGGTAGGAAAAAAGACTGACTTATTCCTCACTGTATCCGTCATAGTACTTAACAGACTACCTTTACATTTACAATTTTACAAAACTTTTTCACATCCAATTTTCTTTTTTTTAATTGAGATATAATTCACATGCCATAAAATTGGCCCTTTTAGAGTGTGTGGTTCAGTTATTTTTAGTACATTCCCGAGGTTATGTGACCATCATCGCTATTTAATTACAGAACATTTGCATCATGCTGCAATTTTGTTTTGATGAGATAAGGCATATAAAGTTCTCAGCATACTTAATGGCTGCACAGCACCTGTGAGCTATTAGTATCATTGTTATTTCTACTGCTATTGTTGTTATTCTTACTTTTGAAAAACAGTATTAAGCTCCATAGTAGGTTGACAGAAGTTAATTAAAAATAATGCTTGAATTATATAGCCATTGCAATTTTGCTAGAAGACATAATATCTCATTAATCTCCATAACAACTTGTTAAGAGAGGTATGAATGTTATAAATGAGGAAGCTAAAGCTCAGAAGGGCTGAGACTTGACCAAAATCAGGTCATCTCCCTCTACCATTTGCATCAAGAGAGAACAGTCTAAAATAAATTGTGCTCACCTACAGGATAAACTTTACTGCCATTGGCTGTATTGAAGCAGAACACGTTTGATTAGAAAAACCTCAATGTCCCCTCCCATCTCAATGATATTACAGTTCTACGAAGAGCCTAAATGCAAGGAAAATTAATTAACATAGAAAACAATTAGAAAATGAATTATTAGTTGAGGTATTTGAAATATATCAAAGTCACCTAAATTTGAGTTTGATTCACTAGTAGATTCCCCCCACACACATTTACAAAATAAATAAACTCTAAAAATTTTATTATGCTTTCAACTCAGATATTCTTTAATTTAGGAGTTGAAAGGTGATATCCCATCAGGGTGATGTACAGTAACCTGCAAGGCCTTTAGTAAACCATGTGTTCCTTTATTTAAAAAGTATAGCCCCTTTCCTCCGCGGGATGGAAGGGCTTGTCCTTATTGCTAAGAGCCCCTGCTTTGTGAGGCATACAGGATTTGGTGGTAGTGAGTGAGGAAAAGGATCAATGAATTCTCCTGAACACAGATAGACCCTAACCTCTGATGGTAACATCAAAACTCTCAGTGCTTCCAGTTCTTCACATTGTCTCTCTACGTGTGAAATTAAATCAAGAATTGAAACAATGTGGAGATGAAGCGACACAATGAAGTGAAACAATGTGGACTAAGTGACTAGTTTTCGTATCTCTCAATGGGGCAATAATCCTGACTTGGGTATTTTGAGAGCTCTTCTATTTTGTTTGTTTCACTAAGGAGTCCGTGATGGATTATCCTTTATATATCAGACTTGGGAAGACAATCTTGAACATTAGGATGCTCTCCGGTATGGCCAAGGAGTACCATCAAGCCTGTCTACGGTACTTTCCCATGGTCCAAACAGCACCTCTACATGATACCATGATAGATGAGGAATAAAACAAACTTTTCCTGTTGTAAATCTGAGCCATCTCATGGACATCACTTACTCGTATCATCACCTACTGAAACACCAGCCACCGAGAAGTGGTCAAACATGTCCTTATGTGTAAGAATGTGTTTTATTTAACATGTTCTCACCTGAATAATCAAGGAGCAGAAATAAAAGGGAGCAAGAAATAAACATAGACATGACAGCCGATGGGACATTCTTACTTTTCCACAGGTAGTACTTCTAGTTAGATACTCAGCCTAGTGCTCTGGTACCATAATGGACTTTTGGGGCTGATGCATGGAAATCTCAGATCCACGCTGGCTTAAGGTAAACACAGTGGGCTACTCATCTGCTCATGTAAGGATCAATTTTCTTCTTTTTTGATCACAATTTTGGGATTTTTTAAAATCCTTTGAATGTTAGTTTTGCCTGTCCAGAAACACTATGCACTCATTCTTGAAACTATGTGCAATAAATACCGTGTTTCAGGTGCTGATTAAAAACCATCGCCTTTGTTTTTCTGTTTCTCTCTGACTCCTTGTCTCTGGGCCATTACACTGCTTACTCTTTCTTCCACCAGGATCTGGACAGGGAAGGGACATGCTGTCCATTCCGCTAGTTGTTGGCATTTCCATGTAAAAAGGTTTCCCTATTATAAAAAGTTTTGGATTATTTGTGAATTTCGTTTACTTCTTGTATCCCAGGACCATCATTTTCATGGAGAACTGACTATATAATTACAGTCTAACTCCGATGTTCCAAATTTCCATAGCATAGAGCACATTTTTCCAATAAATAGACAAAACACTCCCTGGATGGTAATTTCAGTTTTCTGCATGGTAAACATTACCTTAGTAACTGGGCCAAAGGTAATACAAAATTAGGCTGTGTATTTTTAAAACCATGTTTAAAAAACATGAACATATATCAAGAGATTACTGTAATTATTTTCAATGCCTTAGTTGATATGTTATATACAGTAAATTGGAATGGAAATATTCGTTTGGAAGGGACATCATTTTTTTAATTCTGTGAAACCTGACTTGCAACTAGAAAAATAATGGTGAGGTAATGTTTTCAAGTGTATTTGATGACCTGACTTTTTAATAATGCTATCTTGATTTTCACAAGCCTCAAGTAGAGCTCTAACTTGAAATGCATCGTAAGAGAAAGGCTGACGGTGCCATCTTTCCCCTTTTTTTCGTCTTCCTTACTGAATTCAGATTCAAGACTACCTGTCTGACATACTTAGTTTCAAAAAAAAAAAGTGTGTATGTGGGCACAGGAATGCATTCACCAATTACTTTTTTCTATAGAATCATGAAACTTCGATTCTTTACAAAGTGGTAATAATAATTCTTGTAGCCATCAAAAATAAATGTACGTTTATACATGTAAATTTGGAACAACAGCTTTCAGAAGAGCGTATGGAATCTCTAAGTCTACAGCCCTAATAATTATGACCTTTCTTCATCTTCCTAAGACAGTAATTCTACCACAAAAATTATGTCAACAAATCTTTATCGAACATCTTAACTGCAGTGCATTTTGTAAAACAGTATGCCACTCTTACCATGACTCAAATTTTTAAAAAATGTATGCTGTGAGATGTGTTTATATACTTTCATTTTCCTCAATTGTGTGGTTTTATGGCATAAATGACACTAAACTTCTGGAACTACCATAATACTGTGGAGTTAAGTACTCACAAATATTTATTCAAAAAACTGTATTTATTCAATACAGTTTTTACCATATTCCAAGCTTCCTATTAATTTCTAGATAAAGTATGATTAACAAAGGAGATGGTGCTGTCACCTGTAGGAGGGTTAAGTATTACATTATTTCTTTATACTTCAAAATCTACATTAGTATATGAAATATGCTAAGTGTTAAGGCGGCAAAGAGTAAGGGTATCGTGAGAAGGACTGAGTGATTATGCAAAGCCTCTTTGAGGATCTAAGTATGAGAAGAAATCAATAATGAGTATAAGAGTTTTCCAGGAAGAGGAAATGGTATGTGCACAGGACCCAAGGAGGAAAGAAAAAAAAAAATATATATATATATATTTAAAATATGTATGTGTATATATATATACACATATAGAGAGACAGATGCTTTTACGTGCCAATTCATATAAAGATATACATATATGGACTATTTATAGAGATTAAGATATGTAAATTATATATGAACATATGTAGTTATTCAGAAAATTTGTGAGATTAGACTAGGTTATGGAATTATGCATAACAAAAGTAAAATACATGTATATCATTTGCACAAATAATTGAAAAATAAATGGCTAAGCACATTGAAAATATTTTCAGTTTAAGAAGGGATTTTGTTGACATGTATGTACAACCTAATAGTAAGCTGATAGCAAGTATCTTGACTTTTGTTTAACTGTTTGTCCCTACGTGTCATTCATCAAGGTGCTTTATAAAATGCAATATGTAAAAGACTTCCTTATTCAACAGAGACTTGCCACCTTTTTCAAAAGTCCTTACTTCTACAATGTCAAAAAATGATTCATCATTCTATGCTTGTATATCAAAGCTAACACAACATGTTTAGTTTATTTGTGGGGTAGATGTCTTATTAACTTATTTCTCTGGAGAGTCCTTTTATCTCAAGATGTAGCAAGAGTTTTTTATAAAATTTCCACCTTAAAAATACTGTTTGAAAACGCTTAACTGGTTTTTCAAGTACCTTCCACAAATTAGTTGAAGAAAGTGAAGTTTTTGCCTTTGATCTTTTTAACTCCCTATTTACCCAGAAGAGCAGATGAACAGGGTTCAATGCCCATGTCCCCAAATCTTCTAGGCAGTGAACAAATCACTTCAAATAAGAGAAAGGATTCTTCATCCAATTCTACTTCCAGAAAAATTTCAACAAATGAAGTCCAATGAGAGCTGGCCCTGGAATTTGGTCAAGAATTTTGAAGCCAAAAACTTATAAATACTCAAATTCATATAATTCATGAACGTTTTGAACTTAGATCAAGGTTCATGTCTAACTTCTCCAGAGCAGTAAACACTGGAGAGCCATTGAGATCACCCCTTCTCACTGTTCAACTAGAAGAGCCAGAGGATATTTTGAGGAAACTTGAGGATTTTTAACTCAGTAAATATAGCCTTAGAAATAAATACATAAGCAAAGTCAAGTTAACAGCCATCTACCGAAAGAACAAACATTCTTTCTCTCTCTCTCTTTCACTGCTCTACCATGCTGGCCTATCATTTCCATGAATGTCAGAGGTTCTGGCTCAGCTTAGCACCTCTGCTGTTTCCTTATCCCAAAATAATTGATTCCGTGCACGTGTATATGTGCATATGTGTGTGTGTGTTCTTGTTTTTGTTGTTGTTCTGTTTTTGAGAAAAGCTTGCAAACTTTAGGGTAGATCTCATTGAATATGTTGAAGGACAATGTCCTTCATTGTCCTGGTGAAAATGCCCTTTCTTGAAGCAAAAACTCATTAGTAGTTGCCCACTGGAGTATAGAAGACAATTATTTAAAAGTCTGTTGACAAGGAAAAGGAAGAGCCATCCAGGAAGTCCATGTCTTTATTGATTAACAGAATTCATCAGAGGGTACAGTTTATCTTTGATAAATCTTGAAGTAGCAAATATCACAGAACTATTAATATTCTGTGATTTTATATCTAATTTACCGTGTCCCCTGCCAAACATGTCTATTATTTTAAAATGAACATGAACCAAACCTAATTGAGAAGGTAAAAATGCACTGAGAAATCAATCACAAATATCATTCTCAGCCAAATGGAAACTATACCTAACTTTCCACTGTTCCATAATGTTAGTGCCAAAGCTTCTCAAATGAGTGTGGAAATTAAAAGAAGGGCCATATTGGCACCAGATGCGTGATGATGATGACAGCTATCTACTTCCCTTGTACACTTTACAAGAAATAATACATATGGATACCTGGGTTTACATCCATTCAAATGATAAGGAAGCTGAGCCTCAAGAGGTTTAATAACTTGTTCTGAATCACATGAATAACAAGTATTTAGAGCTGTCAACTGGTCTTAAGTAGTCTGATTCCAGACTTCTTGTGCTTAATTACATCACTGTTCCTCTCAGGAGGTCCGATATGCTAAAAAGAGGTTGTGATTTAGATGTGATAGTGGTAAGCTTCTTAGCAAAAAAAAAAAAAAAAAAAAAAAAAAAAGTCATTAACACTCTAACTGTTGTATATACCAAGTAAAACATCAAACCATCAACCCTTAAATTGTTATAATAACTCCAGATGGCTTAAAATCCCCATGTTGAGGCTACTTGGAAGTCAAAGCTAGTAGGTACTTTTCCTGAAGTCATGCAGCTAAAACATAGGTCTGTTAGTCACATGCAACCCAAGCCTGTTTCCAAACTAATGTCTTTCAAACACATCAGGATATCTCCCTCTTGATATCCTTAACGATTCCTGGGAAATAGAAAAGGTCACAACATAGCATCCTGGGGCTCCTAAGCCCTTTTCATTTTAGGAGGCTTGTATACTAACGAACTTTCCAGGATAGGGGTAGCCAAAGCCCAGAAACTCCTTTCTTGTGCACATGAAATTAGTCCTTACGTTAAGATTTAGCCTATTTAGTCATAGGCTAAATCTCCACCTGCATTAGGGTCAGGACAGACTTTCTCATACTTCAAGAGCACAAGGATCATAAATGGAAACAATTACCTTTTGGCATAATTAAAACTCTAAGTGTCACTAGATGTTCAAAGACTCCATAGGTGAAGAACACTGGGAAAAAGGGTCAGTGGTTTTCTTCTATCATTATCTACATCCCCATTCTTCTCAGGTCCCTCTTTTCTTTTCATGGCTAACAGATTTCTTTAAATCATCTTTAGCATTGGTGGTCATTTTGGAAAGATGTACCTCATGTTTCCAATTGAATGCAGTAGAACAAATGAGCATCAAAACAAAGTCCAACATGAAGTTTTTTGCTAAACAAAATCTCTAACTACAACAGACAAGGAAATGAGAAATTTAGTTGTACTTTCCCAAAGGTAAGAAACCTGACATTTAAAAAGTAATTGTGATAACAACAGCAGTTCCAGTCTCCCAAGTGTCATGAATAATAATCAAGTGAATATAAATTTTAATTCTGTAACCACTTTGGTTGTATCTAAACAAGCTATTGTATAGTAAATTATATGAAGCTTTTAAATGGTTTAAAATAATTGTATCAATACCAGAATAATTTAACAGGTAGAATTCCTGACATTTGAAATATGAATTGATCCACTGGAATCATTTCTGTATTATAATTTTCAAATTTATTAGTCTTTCAGAATATGACAACTTTAAAATTCCTTTTCTTTTTTCTCTCATTCATCCCCTCTTTTCAAAAAATAATGATGACTTCTCAGACCTTTTTAATACTCTCCTTGCACAAATATTTCAAATTTTCTGTTTATGATTTGAAATTCTTTAAGTTGTTTCATTTTTAACTTATTTGTTTGAAATTAACCTCTTAATCATTATCATTTTTTCTTTTTCGCTAAACCTGTAGGTATGGGCCTACCATTTAATGATATAATTTTAACATGAGCTGATTTTATTCACAATATAGCCACAGAATGATAGCTTATGCAAGGAATCATAAATATAATATCAGTGCTGCCCTGAAAATTAACAAAATATAGCCAAAACTCTTCCGGGGCTGCATAAAGATTATTTGAGCACTGTTTTGCTTATCTGTAGTGCTGGCTATCACAAAAAGTGTTCATGAAAATTTTTAATGCTCATTGGCTGTTGTTAGGGTTTTTGTACTAATGAGTAGCCCACGACAATTCTTATTTTTCCAAAGGGTAGCAGAAAAGAAACAAGTTCAGACACCCAAACCCAAGAGCATGCTTGAGTGTAGACAAAGATATTGAATATTGATTCTGGTTGTACTTTGACATCTACCAAGTAATGGTTTATCATTAACTCACAAGATTCAACAATTCACTTAATGATAGGTGAGTAAGAGATGTAGGACGGATTTAAGTTTGGACTAAGATGCAACAAACGTAAACTGAGCACAACTGGTTTGGTAAAATTAAGCTTTTGATAAACTTTCCTAGTCAAAAGTAAATTATTCCATATTTCTTTGAAGGAATTATAATACAATTTTCTGCTTTAATTCACTATCAGCTATCTCAAACTTTGCTTTCACATTTTATTTCATCCAAAAAATGCTGTAAGACAAAATTATGAAAGGGTTTTCAATACAGATTTATAATCTTTAAATCTATGTATTTATATTCCTTCTTAGCATTTAATTTTATTTTTGTTTTTAGTGGACCATTGACTCATCATTTAGCTTAAAACATCATAATGTCTAATCTTCACTACAAGAGCTAAACTATTTCAATACATTTTTGAACAAATGACCATACTGATAGTGCAGACGACCGCACTGGTTATAGAACATGTATAGTTCATCCATGTCTATCTGATCATTGATACAGCATTAAGGAAAAGGTAAGCAACTCTGAAGTTCTCCAAATAAATGCACAAAAAAGAGAAACTTGATAATCACCTAATGTAATCTTTTAACCTCAAAAGGTGAGACTTAATAGCCGGGCGTTGTGGCGGGCGCCTGTAGTCCCAGCTACTCGGGAGGCTGAGGCAAGAGAATCGCGTAAGCCCAAGAGTTAGAGGTTGCTGTGAGCCGTGTGACGCCACAGCACTCTACCTGAGGGCGGTACAGTGAGACTCTGTCTCTACAAAAAAAAAAAAAAAAAAAAAGGTGAGACTTGCTGCTTTCCATATACAGAGTAGCTCAGCCTTTCAAAAGTATTGTGAATGTATCCGTTCCTGAACCACATCTTTATATTAACCTAACTTATTCTTTGAAAGAACATGTACTATTTTTTACATTATTAAAAAAAGAGAGAAATCTGTGGCTGAAAGGAATAGGGCCCCATATACCCCGTTTACCCGAAAATAAGACATCCTCTGAAAATAAGACCTACTTACAGGAACGATAAGACGTCCCCTGAAAATAAGACCTAGCGCATCTTTGGGAGCACACCTTAAAATAAGACACTTATTTTCAGGGAAACAGGGTATTGGAGGTGGTAGGTTCAAACCCAGCCCTGGCCAAAAACTGTAAAAAAAAAAAATTAATTAATTAAAAAAAAAGAGAGAAAGATAAATTTTTTCTCTTGCTAGCCAAGACTTTCCTAGGACCTTCAGTGATATCACACTGTCCCTCAGACTATCCAGCTGGAAGACGTGGAAGGTACATGTCTTATTATTGCTTTAATGATCTCTTTAATCTTTAGAGACTAGTAGAAGCTTTTTAAAATTACTGCTATTATTCAATTTCTTACTATCTTTAGGATTACTCTACTATCACAAATATTTTTGCAGGCTACTTTCTAGAATTACCTGAGTACTACAATAAAGATGTGATGCAAATTGTTATGTTCTTCAGAAAAACATACCCGGCTCTGTACCTAGTTACATACTGTTACAGTGCTGAAATTAATAAACCACCAGTTAATAAAACTAATATTAAAATAACTGCATAATTTGCCAGTAGAAAAGGCTCTTGGTGAAGATTGTTTATGTCTCAGTCATTAATACTGTTGATAACAACATTATGCTTTAACCTACAAGGACTACTGGCTTTACTGTCAGTTTAATGTTCTTAATAGCTCTGAACATGGTGCTTGGACTATGATGATGATGAAATAAATATTTACTATATATTTATTGTATCTTTACATCAATTCAGGTTTTGTTATCTTCATTTGATAGATAAGGAAACTGAGGAATGAAAATGTCACTTGGCTGAAGTCACTTTGCTAATCATTTAATGAATCAGGATTTGAATCCAGATCTATCTCCAGGAAATAGGTAATTCCCATTGATGAACTATGTTTCAGGACAGAACCCCTCCTCTCTCACTAACTTCGTAAAACTAAAACAATTAAAATTATAACCCTCCACATTCATAAAATTAGGACTTTCTTCTATTAAAAAGCAGTTTAATAGGCAGTGCCTGTGACTTAGAGGAGTAGGGCACCGCCCCCTTATGCAGGAGGTGGCAGGTTCAAACCCAGTCCCAGCCAAAAGCTGCAAAAAAAAAAAAAAAAGCACTAAAATGCATCACACATACACAAAAAGTCCAGAGACCAATTTATATGGTACTCATAGGTAGAAAAATCCTAGTTGACATCCTCCCTACTTTATTACCAATATAGAAATACCAATATATACACTAATAGACCAATATATATACACTACTATAATAAAGATGGCTGCTGCATGCGGTGCCATTGACTATGTATGAGTCATTCCTTAGGTGATACTTTGTATAATAAGCAAGGTTTGCTCTACAACTCTGAAATAATCTAAGATCATTTTACAAGTGAAGAAATGTGACACAAATTTACATACTCACTCATTGTAGACCTAAGAGTCAAATCTTTTTTACTTCAAATGTCATATATGACCAGATGAGACACATCTCAAATATTGTGAAACGTTTCAAAATTAGAAAACCTACCTGTCAGGACAAATAAGGAAAACCAAAATATATTATTACCATAGATTCTGGAAATTTTTTTTTTTTTTGCCGTTTTTGTCCAGGGCTGGTTTGAACCCGCCAACCCCAGCATATGGGGCTGGCACCCTACTTCTTTGAGTCACAGGCACAGCCAGAAAGGTATTCTTGATTTAAAAAAAAAAAAAAAATCACCTAGTCAAGTAGAAAAACAATACTCCTTGGCATAAAACCAACGGTATCTTAAGCCCACTGCCAACGTCATGCTTAACACTAACAGCGTCCTCACAAAAGTAAGAAATAGATTCTTACATTGTCATCATTATGTTTTAGCTTTGTTTTTAACATGTTAATCAATAAAGTACGACAAGAAATGAAAACAATAGTTTAAATTATGGAGGAAAAAAGAGGAAAACGATAACACACTACTAACTACTCAACTGTAACCACCTCGTTGAATGCAAAAAATCCCATTTTTAAATAAAACGAAGATGCTAGTCTTTGGGAAATTGTTCCAAGAATGAGAACACAAATGCATACTGCTCTTAGGAGTAGCAAAGAAATTCAACAAAATAGAATAAAAAAGTAAAATGTAAGTTTAATGAAAGTATACAAACATTTTCTGGCAAATGCTTCTAAATGTGGGCTTTGGGTGATGTGAACATTAAGCTCTGTTATGTTATTTTCTCTATTTGTGTTAGAAAATTTCCATAAGAGAAGGAATGAACAATGGTAGCCTGAGAATCAAGAGAGCTGCAGTTTTGTCCCTCTAACTATATTTGCAATCTTGAACAGATTACATAACTCTCCTCTTGTTTCAGTTTCCTCATTTAGTACAACTTTTTCTAGACCATCCTTTTCAGTTCTACAATTCTGATCTATTTTCATCTGCCTTCTTAATTTTCATGTACTCTAATATATTTTCATTCATAATGGGTCAATTTGTGATAATCACTAGCAAGCAATGTATTAAAAATTTAGTATAAAACCAATAAAAAGGGGCATTGTTTAAAATTTAAAATAGCATGCTCTCTCCGCCTTCTTTAAAATTTTAAGTCTTTTTTTTTTTTTTACTTAGGTTGTGGGATTATCCTGGGTGTATCATACTATTGAATTCAGTCTCATTTTAAGATACCCATTAAAAAAATAAGAAAAGAAAACAAAAATAATCAAATCTGGCTTTTTCTGGGAAGCTGAGATGCCTTGACAGCAATTACTGCACCACAGCCTGGTGAGGCCCCTACATTCACAGCTGAGGCTTTCTATCAAACCTGCAGCTACAGTCACTTGGTGGAGGCCGGGAGGCTATATTTAGATAGTATAAATGTATCCAAAGAGCAATCTTTCATGTTTATTTGTAGAGTGGGTTTATTTTTATTTATTGATGTCACACTAAATGATGTTTCCTGAGTTTCTGTATATAACCTATTAAAAAATAGACAGTTTAGAACACAAAGTAAGAATATATTCTGTGTGATTATATTGACAAAGGTTTCGATTTATATGCAATTATACTTGCATAAATGTTGATGCAGTGAACCTCTGTTTACTATATAAAAGAGCATAACGGAGATGGCATGGAGATATGGGAGTCACTTATCCTTCCTGTCAAGCTAAGGCCAATGTATTATATAATGCAAGAAGCAAGAAGGACATAGAAGAAAGTAATAATCATCTTCAAGAATCATCCCCTACCGGGCGGCACCTATGGCTCAGTCGGTAAGGCGCCGGCCCCATATACCGAGGGTGACGGGTTCAAACCCAGCCCCGGCCAAACTGCAACAAAAAAATAGCCGGGCGTTGTGGCGGGCGCCTGTAGTCCCAGCTACTCGGGAGGCTGAGGCAGGAGAATCGCGTAAGCTCAGGAGTTGGAGGTTGCTGTGAGCTGTGTGAGGCCACGGCACCCTACTGAGTGCCATAAAGTGAGACTCTGTCTCTACAAAAAAAAAAGAATCATCCCCTATCCTGTCTCACTTAGAAATAAAGAATGTTGAAAAAGCAGATCCTTAATTTACATAACTTTCAAAATAAGAAACAATAGTTTCAAGTCTAATTCTTTTCCTAACTTTAGATATGGGGTGCATATATGTGCACATCGTATTTTAGGCAATAAAAATTGATTGCAAATAAATGGAGGGGCCAATTCCAGCACCCTTTTTGTCCTGTTTCTCTGTTATTGGATGATGGTGGTTGCCAACTATAATAGCTGTGGGTGTAGGTTTTAATTGTCCTCTGTGGGTGTAGGTTTTAATTGGGACTACAAAATATTGTACTCTTACGCATTACTAGTCATAAAAATTTTCTATTGTTCTCTTATTGGTAGTTTGAGAGAATGCCCATAAACTGAGTCTCCTTTCAAAAAAATCAGTCCTCTAAAAGAAAAATGCCGACGTCTTTTGCCTCTCATCTCCTTTCCCTTCAGACTTATGAACTGACTCCCATTAGGTATAATGCTTTATTTTCATTTTACTTGATCAGATCATTTAAAACTTTAAATGCAAATGACTTTATCTTAGAGACTGTAACAAAGGAATTGTAAGGATTTCCTTTGGCCCATTATTTTAGATTATCCCATGATGCACCAGGGCACTGTGAAAAAAAAAATAAGAATTCTCCAGTGACTTAAAATGCTCCATAGTAAACTGCAGATGCTGGCGTGGATGCAGAGAGAAGGGAACACTTTTACACTGCTGGTGGGATTGCAAACTAGTACAACCTTTCTGGAAGGAAGTATGGACAAACCTCAAAGCACTCAAGCTAGACCTCCCATTTGATCCTGCAATCCCATTACTGGGCATCTACCCAGAAGGAAAAAAATCCTTTTATCATAAGGACACTTGTACTAGACTGTTTATTGCAGCTCAATTTACAATCGCCAAAATGTGGAAACAGCCTAAATGCCCACCAACCCAGGAATGGATTAACAAGCTGTGGTATATGTATACCATGGAATACTACTCAGCTATTAAAAAAAATGGAGACTTTACATCCTTCGTATTAACCTGGATGGAAGTGGAAGACATTATTCTTATTAAAGCATCACAAGAATGGATAAGCATGAATCCTATGTAATCAATATTGATATGAGGACAATTAATGACAATTAAGGTCATGGGGGGGAAGGAAAAGCAGAGAGAGGGAAGGAGGGAGGGGGGCAGGGCCTTGGTGCGTACCACACCTTCTGGGAGCAAGACATGATTGCAAGAGGGACTTTACCTAACAAATGCAATCAGTGTAACCTGGCTTATTGTACCCTCAATGAATCCCCAACAACAACAACAACAACAAAATGCTCCATAGTAGATGCAGTGGGGGTGGGGGAAGGGGAGAGCAGAGAGAGAAAGAAGGAGGGAGGGGTGGGGGAAAGGAAGAGCAGAGAGAGGGAAGGAGGGAGGGGGGTGGGGTCTTGATGTGTGCCACACCTTTTGGGGGCCAGACATGATTGTAAGAGGGTCTTTAACAAATGCAATCAGTGTAACCTGGTTTCTTGTACCCTCAACGAATCCCCAACAAAAAAAACAAAAAAAAAGCTCCATAATAAAATAACAAAAATCTTGGAATTGGGAAGTAATCGTAGGCCCAAACTCTTATGATATACAGGAAGCTATTCTATACTATCTCTGATAAAGAGTCACTTTAGTTCAACTCAAAACTTGCCAGTAATGTTACTACTTCTCAAAGAAGCCTATTTTTCTTAAAAATACTTTCAAATTTAACATTACCTCTTTTTCACAGGTATGCACAATGAATTATTGTAACAATCAGTATATGTTTCCCATATGATGACCTTTTGCCTATTTAAAAACAATTACTTGGGCCCCTTTTTTCTGTCTTATCTTTAGCTAAGGGATTCTGCTGGAAAATCATCTTTCATTCTTCATCAACCTTTAAATAAAGTTTTTCTAACCATTTGTCTTTCATATTTCCAGTCTGTTGATTTTAATGGACCATAGCCCAATAAACTTACTTAAATGAAAGGCGTAAGATAGGTAGTAAACAGTGTACTATCTTCCTTAATTAAGACATTCTTTTTCCATCAACATTGTCTACCTTTTTTTAATAGCCACACTCACCAGTTGCTGATCTGAGCTTTTAATAAAATAATAGTTGTAGACCTTTGAATACTGTTCATTAGCTAGATCTCTCCCAGCATTTGTTCTTGTAGATTTCAAAATCAGTTATAGGAATTTAACCACCCCACCTGGAACTTCCATCCTGTTGACCTAGCTCAAATCTTTTTCTTCCCCCTCTGCTAAGTACTACCCCTTTCCTAATATGTGAAATGCTTCCTTCACAGAGCAATACCTGTATTTGTGTGTGTACACACGAGCATCTATTTTTGGTTTTGCAGGTATCCTTTGAAATACATGTTTAAAGTATTTTGAGTTGTGAACTCTTTTATAGAGACAGAATTCTATGAGGCTGCGCGGGCTTGGCCATGGGTTTATATGCAGTGTAAGACTCAGAGTGAAATGCGCTTGAGGGTGTGCCTCAGTCCCATGCGGGCAAGCCATTGCTTCCCTAACCAAAACTGGGCATAAAAATCATATCTGCCACAGAAGTCTAGTAAGGATTACAGAATAAAGTTTTGATGTTTAAGGTAATATCTATGTCAAAACTATGTTCTCAATAAATATGACCTATTAGTATAGTTATACATTTATACCTTTTCTAGAAATAAAATTATCATCAAAGGAAATAGCAATTTTTTTGGTTCGAGGCACAAGACATCTATTGCCTAGGACATTCCTCCTGCATGTATCAAGAATATTGCTTCCCCTCTCACTGTTCACATTTCCAAATATCCAAGTGCTGTCTTTCTACTGATGTTAAATCCAAAGGCTGCCTTTTCCACAAAATCTCCCTCAGGTTTCTTTCTGAAGCCCTCATTCCCCCGTTGACATGACTCCTGCTGGGCAAGGATATAGAAGCTACGGGACATTTGAAACCCATCCCTGAAGCCTCATTATCTCTCGTGAGACACGGACTATAGTAGGGGCTGAATACATTCTATTTACAGTAAACTATTGGCCATGCACTCTGATTATTTATGAATAAGCCTCTTCTGCCCTACTGTACTATAAATCTTTCTGAGTACATCTATGACAAATTGGCCTTTGGCTATGCCACAAGGCCTCCACACATGGTAAACCCTCAAAACTATTTTTAAATGAATTATTATC
Organism: Nycticebus coucang; assembly: GCF_027406575.1. Classification (NCBI taxonomy): domain Eukaryota; kingdom Metazoa; phylum Chordata; class Mammalia; order Primates; family Lorisidae; genus Nycticebus; species Nycticebus coucang. The sequence continues at coordinate 48,634,640 of NC_069783.1, forward strand.
TGCTTTTCATTATTGCTACAGTATTTTTTTGTCTATGAGGGTTTTAAAGTCTATACCAGAAAATGGATTAACCATAACTTGCCTCTGTCTGTGTTCTATAATCCGCAGACGACAACTCTGTCTATATAGATGATCTCCCTGTAACTCCCAAAACTCTGAAAAACCTATGGAAAGTTTATATCCAGTTATAGGGGAACCTTCGGGCTATCTTTTTGGGAATCTTTTTGTTCTTAGTGCTCATATGTAATGCATCTTAATATGTTAAAGAATGAGTCAGAAGGATCGTGTAATTTTCATCATATCATATGGTCCTGCCTGATACTACTAGTTTTGAACCTCCCCATGGAACTGCTATGTTTCAGATATCACTATATGGAAAAAAATTCTATTGAGCATCAATTATTCAACTAGTCCGTTAATAATTATTGAGTAAATCTATACATGCAGGACACAATGTGGGATCCTAGAAATGATACAAAACAAACTCAGGTCTGTTCCCTGCTTTGAAGGTAAAGTCCACTTACATAGTATGTACATATGAAAGCAAGATAATACATAAACTGAATCCAAAAATTATAGATGTAAAAAAGTACACCATTGACTAGTAGAAAAGTCAAAAGATGTATCTGATAAAAGACCGTGATCCAATAATACAAAAAACAAACAAAAAAACAAACAACAACAAAAAAAATTCTTAAAACTTAACCACATAAGAAAACAATCAGATTTAGAAACAGGCAAAATACATGACCTTACCAAAGAAGATACACAGATGGCAAATATAATTGGGAAAGATACCCAACATTGCATCGTTAGGGAACTGCAGATTAAAACAATGATATATGGCTATAAAGCGATTAGAATTCTCAGCCAAACTCTGGAACACTGACAACACCAAATGCTGGTGAGAATGTGGAGCAATAGGAACTCTCATTCGCTGCCAGTGTGACTGCCAAATGTTATAGCCACTTTGGAAGACAGCTGGCAATTTCTTGCAAAACTAAATATATTCTTACCATACCATCTAGCAATACAGTTCCTTGGTATTTACCCAAAAGAGCTGAAAGCTTATGTACACACAAAACCTCTAAATGGATGTTTACAGCAACTTTATTCATAATTGTCAAAACTTGCAAGCAACCAAGATATCTTCCAGTAGGGGAATGAGTGCAAACTATGGTAAATCAAGACAATGAAATTTAATTCCCTGCTAAACAAGAAGAAATGGGCTATCAAGGCATGGAAATACATGGGGGAACCTTAAGTGCATATTACAGAGTATAAGAAACTAATCCAAGAAAGCTACAGACTGTATGATATCAACTCTGTGACATTCCAGAAAAGGCAAAACTATTGAGACAGTAAAAGGATCAATGGTTGCCGGGAGCTGGTGGGAAGGGACGATTAAACAGGCAAAGCACAGAGTATTATCATGTCAGTGAAACTACTTTCTGAATACAAGTCTTCATACCTTTGTGAAAACCCAAAGAATGAACACTGCCAAGAGTGAACCTTGATGTAAACTCTGAGTGATAATGACGTAACATTGTAGGTTCACAGGTTATAACAAATGTATCACCCTGCTGTGGGATGTTGGTGCCAGGGGCGGCCGTGTGTGTGTGGGTCTGGGGGTATATGGAAAATTTCTGAACCCTCTGATCGATTTGTTGTGAACCAAAAACTACTCTAAAATATAAAATCTATTATAAAACACATATACATAAGTATCTATATGCACACAAACATGCACATGTATCAATGGAAGTTGATGAGAATTGTTTTTTTTAAAGTACAGTAGGATAAAAAATTAAAAAATAAAGTACAGTAGGATCACAGAAGAAATAAATTTCTGAGGACGTTCAGGGGCTCAGCCAAGATTAGACCATACAAACAAGAATCCATGTTCCCTGAACTCTGAGCCTGGAAGGTTTTAGCAGTTCATAGGCACATTTTAATCTCCACAACAAACCAGTGAAAGCAAGTGCCATCCATTATCTTCATTTTGTATTTCGCTGGAGACTTACAATGTTGAAAAACATTTTCAAAGTCACACGACTAGTGTGTGGTATGAATCCAGGCCTGCCTGCCTGCCTGCACAGCGTGGGGCTACCTAATACTGTAAACTGCCTGTCTTGATTTCACAAGAAAAGGACAAAGGTAAATGGAAAAGTCATATTCACTTCTGGAAATGCAGCTATATATGACAGTTTTAGACTCACTTACTTTTATTTAATAGTTATTCAAAACTGGTAATGTATCTCCAATATGAACATAAGTGAGTCTTTCTGTTACATAAGAATTACACATATATGTATATTTACATTCAATGGATAAGTGGTCTGTCTCATTAAGAGGACTTATGAAGGAGGATTCATTTTCGTAATAATTTTTTATAGGGTCAATCTTGGGGCGAAGCAATTACATTTGCTATCTTTTTAATACACATAGTTAGATTTCATGCTTAATTGATTTTTGAACCTTTCTAAATATGCCTGAGGACATAGCTTAACATTCTCCTAAGTCTCAACCTCTTTCTTTTAAAAAAGTACTAACTACCTATATTTAATATAAGGCAGAGACATTGTAAGTTGAAGGAATAATTGTCGTAGCTTTGGCTTGTCTACAGCAATTGGAGTTTATCAGGAAGGTTTATGACACAGCATTGCAGGCTCAAATAAATGACTTTGGGAAGCTGGGAAAACTCGCTAAAATTAAAGTTATGATCTAAACCTCAAAGGGGCAATTATAGATACCACCAAAGTATAAGTCAGCAGTAAGAGACACAACAGTTATCAATTAAACCCTGTGTCTAGGTTTGGGGGGAAAGGAGTAGGGGGAAGAAATTATTAGCAATAAAAAGAAATCCTACATTCAGACAGGAGAGCCAAAGATGAGACCTCCAAAACACGTCATGAATGTGCAGGCATGCTCTTGATGCGGTCAGATCTCTACCAAAAAAGGGCACCCTAAGGGATTCTCAAAGTGAGTTACCAAAATTGTTTTGCAAATCTAAAAGAGGAACACGTGAACATCTATAGGTGTAGGGTTTACTTAAGTTGGGAAAACGTCCCCCCCTTCTTCCTATCTCCTCTTCTGAGGAAAACGCAAAATGCCCCTCCCCCAACCTAACTTTTTGACATTGACATTTCAAAATATTTTCAGCAAAACAAGTTAACATTTTTTTTAATTGTTAGTGTGAATGAGGCAGCCTCCTCTCAAATACAGGACTGTCGTGAAAGCCATTGATAAACACTGATTGTTTTCGGAAATATTTCCACCTTGCTGCCCTTTCCTAGATGCATCCAGCTAAAAAGGACTTAAAAATGCCTGCTCTTCTCTGGTATCTAAGGGAAATAGATTGTGCCACGCAGAAGGGAGCTAACCTTTTTCACGTGTTTCTTGAGTCACAAAAGCAACCGAACGTTGCCTCTGTGTGCACGCGTGTTTACTGTATGCATGAATGAAAAGCCTTGGAAGAAAGGGAGAATTTGTAGAATGTTTGTTCATGATTTTTTTTTTATCAGAATCTGTTTAGACAAGAAAATAAGAACTGAAAGTAGACATACACTAAAACATTTTCAGCCCATATCCTGATGCTTTCGCATTGAAAATCGAGGACCATAAAACAATAAACACCCATCAGATTTACAGAGTTCCTTTCAATCAGCAACATCCCCAAAGTATTGTGCAAAACAACAGCAACTTCTGAATTACAAAATTATTAGTGGCTCCCATGAAAATTCTTGAACCTAGAGATAAGAAGTACAGGTCACAAGGAGAGCTAAAAGGGATTCTCCATACCCCGTTGAAGGGAATTTTGCCAAAATTTAAATAGAAGCATAAATAGTGCTTAAGCAACAGAAGCATTTGTGTGCAGCACACATCTGAGCCTGAAAGGTAGATGGTAGTATTTGAAAATATGTTTTTAATAAAGCATATATATGATGTGGAATAGACAGACCAAAGTAGAGATGAACTCTAAGACCAAGTATTAAATGATTATACTTTCTTCCAACAATCATTTCTTGCCATGAGGCTTTAAAAAAAAAAAAAAAAAAAAGAAGAAGAATCTGCTTTAGGTAGTATTTTAAGCAATAGACAGGTATGTATGTCTTCCCACAGCCACTGGAAGGGTTTCAATGAGCACTTCTCACCGATTCAGTGAGCCAGATCATAAAGCCTCAGGCTGTCTGGAAAAAAAAAAATCCAACTGTAAATTTTGACAAGAACGTGACAAAAATATATAAGATACATTTGTCAGCACTTCTATGGTGAAAAATACTACAATTTGCCCACAGCCTCTATTTGTGATAAATTTAATGTAATTACTTTTTTATGGTATTGTCTAGACTCTACAGTATTGGCAGGTTTTTTGTTCTAAGTCGATACTGGAAATAAATAAAGGCCAAGGTGTTCTTTCTTCTGCCATATGAACTATGCTCCTTTCCAAAAGAAGGTGACTGTAGTTCAAACGAATGTGAAGATAAAGGTGTTTATGAGAAAATGCAGAAGCAAAGTACTAGTGTTCTGCTTAACAGAAGCAGGATGGTGGGGCAAGGAGGCTCAGGCCTTAATGTGCTTGTGAGTCACTTGGGGATCTTGTGAAAACACAGATTCCCATTAGTTGATCTGCCTGCGGTGGGCCTCAGTTCTGCCTTTCTTACAGCTGACAGATGCTGATAGATCACACCTGGAATGGTAAGGCTGTAAAGGCATGGGGAAGTTTCATGAATAGGACCAGTCTTATGAAATCTTTAGATTCTCTGAATATAAATTACATGAAGCTTCTTAAACTCCCATTTCTAAAATCATAGGCTGGGCATGATTTTTTTTGTTTTCTTTACGCCAAAACTGGAAAACAATTTTGACTATGATATTCTAACTGGTGTGTTTTTACGTCAGAGGAAAATCAAAATAAAAGCGTATTTCACCTATTCTTTTCTCTTTTATAAGTAGCTCAACCAAAAAGAGTGTATGGCTCTGTTTCATTTGGTTTTCTTTAAATTCAAAAGCAGACTCTATAACTATTTTTAGAAACCATAGCAATGACCTGATGAGCTACTTGTCTAAAGAAATCTAAGGGGTTCCTATGAAATCAGTGGCTCCTGAGGCAGTCCGACCTTCAGAATTTGCTTGCATTGGCTGTAGAAACTGATGTAATCTAGGGCACCTGTCAGTCTTAGCCTTCTAACATAAGTCTGAAATACTCAAGTCAGCAGTTAGGACTTCTTTTGCACGTAAGTTAGAATTTAAAGTCAATTTCATTTTTGTAATGTAGAAAAATACTACATTTCAAAAGGCACAATGCCTGTAGGGTAACCTGTCTTTTTTTTTTTAAGTTGGTCTTATAGACTTTTTTTTTTTTTTATTAAATCATAGCTGTGTACATTGATATGATCATGGGGCATCATTCACTAGCTTCACAGACCGTTTACCAGTTTCACATATACTCTAGACTTTCTGACAAGCTTTCCATTTACATTTTCTAGTTACGCCTTGTATCTCTGTGAGAGCTTGATGCTACTCTCCTGATCCATCTTAGAATCTCTCCAAGTATTAATTTGAAAATTAACATGTGAGAACTGGACTGTAAAATCGCCTCTGCCTCATCTTATGTCTAGATTATGCTTTGCCAGAAGGGCCTCTGAACATTATGTGCTTTTGTTTTTGGAAGGCTAGGTGTGCTGAAAATCTTTTTCTTTTCAAGAAAAGATTATAAATAATCCAAATTTATTCCCTTTCTGATAGAATACCTTTCCTATTAAATGTTCTTCCTAAAGTGAACACCTTAGGGCCATCTTTTCTTTGAGAAATGTTAGCAGAGGCTACAATTAAGGGAGGGTATAGATCCACCTGAAAAGCCCTAAACAAAGGAAAGCGCAATTTTCTTCATATCTTTTATCAGAGCTTTCTTTATCCTGTCTAAGGCCCCAGGGTAGGGATTAAAGAGATGCAAAATCTTACTCTAAACAAAGAAAGGTTGAAAGAGAAAGTTCTTTAAAAAAGAAAATCTATCATTTGAATATAAAATGTAAAAACTGTCTCCTCTAGGTTGAGTGGAAAAATGGGGTAAAAGAGTATAACCCTAGCTCAAGAGATTTTGTTTTAAAATCCTAATTCAGTTAACAGGGCAAGAGGAACTAACACATGCATGTGTATAAAGCCTCCCGGTTTACCGAACAAGCTCAAAACTGCCACCTAGCCAATCAGTTTTGCTGTTATTTTCCTATATTTCTTCCAATTATTTTTATGTTTCAGTTTTACTCTTATTAATTTTTGCAACAGTATTCAAGAAGAAAGATGTAAAAGAAGCATTTTCTTAAGCACTGTCAAAAAAGGCTCTTTCAGGATTTGTTTTTTAGAAAATTTTTGAGCCATGTTTTTGGCTCAGGAAGGGACTTGTGATACTTTTAAAATGTGCACACAATTAGTTGTTCTGGACTCCACTGATGTTCTGTTTAGAGCGGCTGTTAATAGATTCTTTTTCCATTCTTCATAGAAAAGGCAATAATAAAGAGGAAAATTAAAATGTAATATTACACTTGTAATTACTCTGTTTCTCATGTAAATGTGACCTCAGTACATTCTAATTTCTAGAGTGCTTTCCAAGAAAATACATGTAAGGTAGAGGAAAATAGTAAAATTTTACAATTTTAAACAAATGTACTATTATGCCTTTCTAAAATTTGTTTCAGGTCCTCTGGAAAATGTTCAAGGACCTAAATACAAATGTGCATACACAAATATATATTCAAACCTACTAGGGCAAAAGGCAGACCCCAGACCCATGAACTGGATATTAGCAAACTATTGATCACAATATTGTTGACAGCTTATTTTAGGGATGAACAAATTTACTTTACTTTCAAACTTTTTAAGCATAATTACTTCTTAAAAATAAACACTATTATGTAACAAAGTACACACTATCCACGTGTGAAACAAAAATACATACATCCCTTCCCAGAATCTTAGATCACTGCTTAAATACAGATGTCTATTTCATTAAAACAAAAACAAAAACAAAAACCTTAAGTCATGGAATTTGTTAATTTGATAATGGTACTTATTCTTTATTCTCCTCAAACACTGTCAACTTCATGGAATTTATTATAACACAGATTCAGGGCTAAGTGATACAAAATTAGTGTTTCTACATATTAAACCTCTCATGTATTCTATTCTTACTGTAGTAACCACTGATGCTGCAAAAGCTACATCTCCATTGAAGCATTTTAGGGGAATTTGGGGTAAGGTACTCATCATTTGATAAGATCCTTTGATTATCGGTGGCTTCCATGAATTGCTGATGCTCGAACTTAAGAATGTGCTAACAATAACAGGGTTGATTTTTATTGAGCTTTGATGATATGCCAGACAATGTTTTAAGGACTTTACTTTTCTCACCTCATTTAATCCTTAAAATTACTGAAAAGATAGGTCGTATAGTAGATCCCATTTTACAGATGAAGAAACTAAGGCACAGAGAATTTAGCAAAGATACCACAGTTGGCCAGTGGGGGGAGCTCTGAATTCTGAGTCTGTGGGTTCTGCATGTTCAGGAGGAGGTTCGTGCGTTACATGCAAACACTAGGCCATTTTCCAGAAGGAACTTGAGCAACATGGATTTGGGGGTCTGTGTGTATGGGGGAGGTCCTGAAATCAATCCCCTAAGGAATGGTGTAGTGTAGGTCATATACTGCTACAATATAAATTGTGAACTGCTCACAATAAAAGCCTCTTTACTAGTAAAGCGTAATGTAAGGCACAAAACTGAAGGCTACAGACTATGACTCCTTTGATTAGCATGGAAAGAACCATCCCAGTGCTCTGTTATTAAGGCTTAGTGAGCTCGAATCATGAATGGACCTAAAGCAAGTCTAAAGCAAACCATACAGAATAGAACCTTCTCAAGGACTGCCAGAGGTCCCTAAAGCCAGGGGTTATTTACGGTGCAGTATGAAAGACGGTGCCACAGGAAGGGAGAAGGATACGCTAAATAAACAAAACCTGCAAAGACAATTTTCTTTGAGAATAGCCTCATGTCCAAAAAAATCTTTCAGAAAGTAGTGGTATAGTCACTTCATTTTCATAAAATGTCTGTTTGGTGATAACATATGCTGAACACAACTAAAGGCAGTCGTTCAAGTCCAGACAGCTAAGCTGCACTGGAGCAGATACACTTGCTATTTAAATACCCCTTCAAAAAATAATACGTTTGTTTACCAAAATTATTCACACTTGTTGAGAAGTATCTTTCCTCACTTATCTGAATGTGACAATGAATCAAAAGTACCTTCTCTTCCGTTACCAAAGGTGATAATGGAGAAATTCGGATCCTCACCAGAGAGGCTGGGAGATGCCTTTTCAGTGCTATGCAGAGCAAAGGCTAATTTTTCCAAATAAAAAACTCAACCTGAGAAGTTGCATTAATGAGATGCACAGCAAGGCTTGACGCTTGAGTACTGTAGTTATCTCAAGCTGACTGGAAGTCCTTTTCCCAGTGGCCTGTACAGAAAAGATTGCCCAAGTGCACCATAATCCTTTCCTCCCTTGCAATTTTCACAAAACACAGGGCTTGGTTCTTTGTGTTTGGCCTCTGTAAAGACATTTGCATCTTATCGGACATGACCTGCTTAAATGGGAGAAGTGTGTGGCGAATCACTCAGCAGCTGATTGCTTGTTCCAGTGTTCCACACTACGTGTTAGAACAAAGACTTATTTCCAGTTGCCAGAGATGGAACCCCTTAACATATGTTCCTTGAGAAACCTGACTTTTCAAAAATGAGAAGAAGTTTATACTTGGTTTGCTTTTTTCCCAAATACTCATTAAGTTGTGGAGTAATCAGGCCTATTATATGTATAATCCCTGGGTTTGAAGGCAAATATATTAAATGAATTCATTTATTTGCTCATTTGTCCAACACATCTATGTGTTTCAACATGTCAGATATCAGGCTCCTTTCCTTTCATTAAAACTTGCCTAAGGACTGAGCCCAGAAAAATTATTCTATCCCTTATCTTCTAAAGAAAAACTAAAGTATCCATGGTGCTCAATTCATTATTAATAATTTGAATATAATTTATTCATTCAACTCATATTTACCGATTACCTTCTATATGCCAGGCACCTTTCTAGATAACAGGAGTATAGTAATGAAACCAACAGACACGAATCTCTGCCCTCCTATAGTTATCCTTCTAGAATGGGAAAACAGAAAATCGATGAGTGGCACATGTACCATAAGAAGGGCATAAAGGAAGGGTGAGCAGGTGGCGCTAAAAGATGAGGAACCAGGAAAGGTCTCACTAAAAGGGGGTTCTTACAAAAATCAAAGAAGGCCAGGTAGAGGACCAGGTTAATGTCTGCAGTAGAAAAGCAGGTAGGTAAGGTGACCACACAGAAAGGCTGGGAGGTGGAACAAGCACAGCATGCCTGGGGAGGCCGGTGGGGGGGGGTGTAAAGTAATTAAGGGGCGAAGTGAGGGAGGGAGACATGCGTCATCTGATCATATAGGAACTTAGAGGTCAGTGGAACAATTTGGGATTTGACTCTGCGTGAGACAGGCAGTGATTAGAAGATGTCAAACAGATGATTGATGTAATCTGAGTGGAGGCTTCAATGTGCTCATTTTCAGATTCTTTGGAAATACGGTGAAGGGAGCCTAAAACTTAAGTACAGAGAACAATCAGTAGACTAGTGAAATTGTGAGAAATGGTCACATTTTATTGCATTTTAACTATATTTGAGTTGTATTAAAGTAGAGCCAAGAAGAGTTGCTGATAGATGTGGTTATGAAATTAGGTAAAAAGAAGAATTTAAGATGATTTCTAAGTTTTGGAAGAAGGGAATATGGATGGCCATCTTTTGAGATGGATATTATGGAAGGAGCAAATTTTAAAAGGAATATCAGATTAATTTTTGGCAACTAATGTTTGCACAAGATTAGGTAATAGGTGATATGATTTTGGAATATGAAGGTAAATTTAGAAGCCTCACGTTCAGATGGTATTTGAAAGCCATGAGGGAGAATGGTGTCATCAGGGCAGTGAGTACAGCTAGCAAAAAGAAAAAGCCCAGATACGAGCTCTAGATTTTCTAGTAATTAAAGAGCAGGGAGATGAGAAGGAGCCAGAAGAGGACGCTGAGGAGAGACAACAAGAAAAAGAAAAGAAAAACCAGGAAAAGTGTGTGGTTCTGGAAATCAAGTCATCAAGTGATTTCCTGAGGAGGGTCTGATGAACCGTGTAAAATGCTGCGCAGTCTGTGACAACAAGGATGGAGGATTGACACTGCTGATCTTCACTTTATAAGAATATTGAATGAATTATTTCCCCAAATAAATCCTATACTCCTGGAAGTCGCAGGTTGTCTGTAGACAAGCAATTAAAAATGAGTCAAATTCTGAAGTTATTTTATTCTGACATTGTTCAGGTTTCTGAACATCAATTTTTAAATAATGTATTATATTTCCATCGAGATTATAGGTGGCTCTTCAAAGAAACTCCACTTCCTCCCGTCGTTAATACAGAGAATCAGAGCAAATCAATAAAACCATACACTTTTTAAGCATCCAGGTTTATGGTTATGACAAATGCAAACAGTTGTGTAATCACTATGGCAGCAAAATATAACATATTTCTATCACTCCAGGAGATTCCATCATACCCTCTTCTGGTCAATCTTTTCCTTCATCCTCATGCCTGACCTCCATTCATTAGGTTTTTCTTCCTGTAGCTTTGACTTTTCTAGAATGTCTTATAAGCGGAGTTGTTTAAAAATGTAAATGTTATATTTCTATTTAAAAAGGGTGTCATGGGTAAATACAAACCTAATTTAGCTTAAAATGTTTGAAATATATTTTTTCTTCCCACAATCACATCTTTGGTCTTGGGATGTTCCACAAAGACTCCATCATAATCACCTGCTCTGACCTCAGTATCTAGAAGTCCTTTAGCCTCTCTGAGTTTATATAACCATTAATTCATACTCATCATACAGTTATGAATCAATCATTGATTGTTGTTTTAGTAATATTCAGAACCCCTTTGCTCTTGTTACTCATGCACATATATAGACAAATACAGACATTTCTATTTTGGAACTCTCTCTTATCCCTTAAATCCTGAACACTGAGCACAATACCAGAGAATGCAACGATCCCATAATCAATTACGCGTTACTGAAAATGTGGCAGCCATATTAACTATAAAATCACAATGTTTCTTCTCAGTAGTCCCAAACGTTAGTAGTAGCATTTGAATGTGAAATTAGCATACTTGAATCAAATCAAATCTTTTCTTTTTTCATTTCAAAATCTCTTAGTAGCACAGAAGTAAATTTCCAGCTCTCAGATGTTTTTAAGCATATAAGATTATACATCTGACCTTGTACCAAAAATCCTGTAACAGAAATTAAGGCGTTCCTTCTTCAATTTTTTTTTTTTTCAAACTGAGACAGAAACTGAAGACCGATGAAACTGGCACAACCCAGTGACGAGAAAGTAAAGAAAACTCACGTCTCCCTTCCATAAAAACATATTAACTAAGATTGTGGCTTTAATATTAATATTTTCAGTTACAGTTAAGCTTTCAAGTTAATGAAATTCTCATTTGTATGCTGATCTGGGGACATGAATACCAAATTGTAGATGGGATGAAAATTAGCAATAAAGAAAATTAAAGAAAATGGAAAATTCCCAGGGAGTTTCATACATGCACACACATGTTTCAGGGAAACATGAGAGAACATGGATGTTTTGGGGGAGTGACCTTTTGAAGGAGCTCGTTGTTTCTGCTTCACTCTGCTATGGTATAAGCTAAGATTTTTTTTTTTTTTTTAACTAAAGGTAGCTTTTTGTTTTGGAAAATTGGAGTGACTTATGCATGGCCTATTTATTGCGTTAGGAAATAATGTTGTTTTATTCAAGAGACCACAGGAACAGAACAAAGCAAAAGAACAATAGCAAAAGAGGAAAATTACAGTCTTACAAATAAAAATGTGTTCTATACATTTTTGTACCAGGTCTAAGTATTAAAATGCTGCCATCAGGCAGGCTTTTAAACACACACCTTTGTCAGCATATAATTTTTGTACAGAATTTGATATATTTGGCATGCAGTACATATTAGACCATTGCTCTCTCTTTTACATATGTGTTTGGCCTCAAATAAATGTCAAGAAAAACACCTCTCTCGTTTTTTTCCTAACTATATTTCACCTTCCTTCATAGCTAACTATTGATCCATCGTTTATAACATGCTCTCTGTGTAAGTGTAATTCAGCAGATAAAATCATACTATAATATATTAAATGTAATGGAGATGTTCGGTTAAACAAAAAGATTGGTACTACTGATGCAACAGATACTGGTGTATTTCCTATAGACCTCCAGAAAATACAATTACAGAAAAACAACCAAGATACAATGAAAACAATAATAAGAGGTAAATAATTTCCTGTCTTTGGAGTCACTGTATTTTAATACTAAACATTTTTTTTTTCAGTTGACATTGGAAAATACTTGAAGTAGATGAGGATAGGCTTCCTTTTCATTTTTCTTCTCTTTTCTTCAAGAGAACATCTCATTAACATTAACAGAAACTTTGCCCAGAAAAAGCCATTAACATTAATGGAAACTACACATAGAAAAAGCCCTTGATTAGTTTTCGGTCTTTTAAGGAGCTTATGTGTTGCTGCCTGTCCCAAAAAGACAAGATGGGAAGATACTAATCACATTTTGCCTCATCTCTTTGAATTATATATTTCATTAGATTATATTTAATAAATCCTGAGCTGGACACAGCACAGGGAAAGTCAAGCTGCAATAATATTTACTCTCCCAATAAAGCAGGAGCTTTCATAAACCATGTGTCTTCCTGAAAGTCACGGGGCAGTTATATGACCCTGATTCTCATGAGCATCCTCTTTGTGCTTGCAATTAGGCTGTTTTCCAGGAGTTGAAATGATTAGCAGTAAATATAAATGTAATAACTCTGCTTTGCAGTTCCCAATCACTCTTGCTTCCTCCATTCACTGGGGAGATAATGTGAATCAAAGTCTATCAGTTCAACATGTGACAATAAATGAATCTAAACTGCAATGTGGCATAACCTTACAGGGGCAAGGTGAAGTAAAAAGAAAAATTGAAATACATTGTGTCTTTAATACCCACCACTTCACCTTGCGCTGAAATGCTGCTCTAATTTTTTTAAAAAATAAGCACAACTCAAAGAATTAGTAAATCACACACCCACATAAGATGTTTAAAATCCTGAAAAAAAAAAATAGTAATAATGCATGGAAGGGTGTGTGTGTCTTTTCATTGTTGTTTGTTCTTTGAAATGAGATTGTGATAAACATTTACATTTCAAATAGTAATCTGCCTAGCTATTTGACTTCCTCAAATAGCTTTCTAAAATTCACCTCTCTCACCCTTTTCCATATCATCATCAGGGTTCCACAGAAAACAGGCAACAGCCATCAGTTTTGAGTTTTCTTTTCTAGATACCTTACCACGTGTCTTATGATGAGTTCCTGATACTGAGGGTGAAAGAGCTAGAAGACAGCCAGCCCTGCTGAGACCATGTCACAGAGCAGGAATGAACTAAATAAAATACAAAACGTCTTTATGTTTCGTATTTGATCCCATCAGAAAAAGCCCCTAAATCTAAAATTGCAGCAAAATATTTCTTCACATTTTCTTCTAGGCACAATAAGGGTCAGGTTGTGTAAAGAGCAAAAGAGAAAGAGTCGGGGAAAGAAGAGAAATTTTCAGCTTAGCCTGATGGCAAAGGGCTTTTAATCAATTCTCTAGGGCAGCAGTTCTCAACCTGTGGGTCACGACCCCTTTGTAACAGTGAAAATATATCCTGCATATCAGATATTTCCATTACGATCCATAACAGTATCAAAATTACAGTTATGAAGTAGCAACGAAAATAATTCTATGGTTGGGAGTCACCACAACATGAGGAACCGTATTAAAGGGTTGCAGCATTAGGAAGGTTGAGAACCACCGCTCTAGGGGCATCATGTAAAGCTGAGCCTAGTCAAAAGAATTTCCCTGACTTTACTCGCCTGTTACTTTCCTTCTTCTCTGTGAATTTCCTTTTCCTGTCATCAGAGATTTCTTCCTTCATTACTATTCCACATGTAAAATGCCTGAAAGATTGTTCACCTGGGTAAAAGACAAAAAGTCAAGACCTGACAGCTGCCAAGTTGAGCAAAGAGATCTTTGAGTTGTCCCATAAGAGCTTAGATGTTTGTCTTGCTGACCACTGCCTTGTACAGGGTAGAAACTATAATTGACAAAAAAAGTAGACCTAAGCTTTGTGACACCAGGGTGGGGCATGGAGAAATGCAAAGAGACTGAGAAAGACCCTAAGTCACGATGAGGATGACATCTCCATCTCCCAGAGGCAGCTTTTCTTGAATACATAATATGTAATAAACTCTGAGGCTTCAGCCAGATGGGGTCATATTTCCTTCTTTTGCATTTGAAAGTATCCTAACTAATAGAATAACATCAGGAACAGGCCAGTGGAAGAATGGGCATCTCATTACTCTTTAGCAATGAAAGGCAGAATTTAAACTCTGTTTACACAAATATTTACACCACTGGAACTCCAAGAAGATACAGATGATTTGCCTCTTAGAGAAAGGAAAGTTGAACTCATTCTGATTGCTGAAAACACATCTGATGCTCAAAAGAAGAATCCCAGGAAAATAAGAATTATTTAAATCCAACAACTCTTCCTTTCTTTTCTTTTTTTTTTGAGACAGAGTCTCACTATGTCACCCTCCATAGAATGCCATAAATCCAACAACTCTTAATGAACAGAGTATTAAAAAATGAGTAAAGTTACGATGAACAGCAAACCAAACGGAAGCAAATTAATCCCGGACGTAGAAAAACTCCAAGGAAACTCTGTGATTTGTTTTCTTGCTGATCTCTGAGCTGATGCTGATTATCCGTGGTTGTCTTGAAAGACAAATAAATAAAGGAAATTATCCCATCTGAATACCTCAGGTTTATGATATTTATTTAAATAGGCCATTTTTTTTCATGAAATAAAACTGATACAAAGTTAGAAGGAAGCAAAGTCAGCTTTCTTTGTTCAAAGCTCCTATTACCTCTGACCTCTGCTTAAACTGATTTGGACCCAGTTCTGACTACTCCACATATATTCTGTCACTGAAATTGGACATAATTTTGTGAAGCAAGATGCTGAGAAGTCTACTGCTTTGGCAGATTTCCACTAGAATATGATTAAAAGCATAGTTTTTCTCCCACATAGAAAATAAATTATAGAAAATTACATTCAACTTTATATAAAAATATTGTGTTGAAATAATTATCTGATATCCAAAAAGAGAGAACTAACAAGTTAAAGACAATTTTTATTTTGATTGAACAATATGCACATTTATAAACCATGCCCCATGTGTCCTAATATTAAAAACAAAGTTATTAATTCATAAGTACAGAGCCATGAAATGAAATAAGGAGGCCAAGCTGACGAACCAATTTGGTTGCTTTAAAAAAAGACACTCTTTACACACCTGCCACACACACAAAAAAAAGGCCTGTTGGAGGCTTGTTGGGATCATGTCCTGTCCACATATTAACAAAGCCACTGTGACTACTCTAGAAATGGCTGAAACAATCGATAACAAAAATATTTATGCTAATGATCAGGAGAAAGTCTCTATGCCAAGTTTCAGAATTGTACTTGACTCCAAAATACAATTAAATTAATTATTATTGAAAGTTAAGTGAACCGAAATATCATTATATATACATGCACATATATATATACATACACAGTTTTTTTTGTTTGTTGTTTTTGAGACAGAAAAAAGGTTACCATGTCACCCTGGGTAGAGTGCTGTAGTGTCATAGCTCACAGCAACCACAAACTATTTTGTTTCAGCAATCCTCTTGCCTCATTCTCCCAAGTAGATGGGGCAATCACTATGCCCAGCTAGTTGTTCTATTTTTAGTAGAGACAGTGTCCTGCTTTTTGCTCAGGCTGATCTCAAACGCCTGAGCTCAGGCAATCCACCCTCCTCAGACTTGCAGTGCTAGGATTACAGGTGTGAAGCCATTGCGCCAGCCTGTATTTTTCATACATGATTAATATTCTAAACAACATATGCCTATAGGATCAGCACACAAGTCATCTCAACTTTTCTTTCATAACAACTCTGTAAGCACGTTATTATTCCCATTTTACAGATAAGAAAACTTAGATTTAGAAATAGCAATTAACTTTTCCAAGGCAACATACGATTTGTCCTTTATTCCACTAATGTCCTCCAGTATTGCTTTGACATTTCCAAGAGCAGAAATTTTTTCCACCTCAAAGATATTCTTTGTTTGTTTTTTGAGACAGTTTCACTCTGTCACTCTGGGGTTGAGTGCCATGGCATCGTCATAGCTCACAGCAACCTCCAACTCCTGGGTTCAAGTGATCCTTCTGCCTCAGTCTCCTGAGTAGCTGGGACTATGGGTGCCTGCCACAATGCCCGACTCACTTTTCTATTTTTAGTAGAGATAGGTCTCACTCTTAGACTGGTCCTAAACTCCAAGCAATTAGCCTGGCTCAGCCTCCCAGAGGGCTGGGATTATAGGTTTGAGCCCCCGTACACCGCCTGAAAGATACTCTAAATGCGCACTCCCTCCAATCTGTGCAGAGAGCGCAAAACTCCTTAATATCTTGCTCCACCACAAAAAAAAAAGTTAAATAAATAAATAAATGTAAAGATCCTAGAGAAAGCAGACAGTGGAGCTTTTAGTGAAAGGAATAGCAATGTTCTTTGCCAGGATTCCTTTTCTCAGCAGGAACAAAGATGAGGCCACATAAAAACAGACCTGTCTGCCCCATCTCCACAACCTCTCAGAGTTCCGAGAACTATTCCACCTCCTGAAACCTGAGAATGGCAAAAGATTTGGGTCAAAACACTAACTAGAAATCAAGGGGAATATCCTCTGTTTAAGTAGGTCCGAACTGAGCTCTAAGGAATGCTGTGACATAGCATGGCCTCCGATCTGACTCAATGGAAAAGAAAAACATGAAAGCAAACAGACCTTAAGGCACGTGTATGAGGAGTCAGAGGCTTGGGATCCTGGTCAATTCTCTTCCAGGTATAATGACTAATAATATTTAACATAAAGTGACCAACAGTATTTCTGCATGAAAATGGTCTAGTTTATTTAACTTAGACATGTCTTTACTGGCACCATGTTAAGAAAAGTTTCCTCTTTCTTGAAACCACACGTGGTCATCAGCTAAGCCTATCTGAAACCCCCTTTAATTTTGCCAGACTTAGATTATTTGCAAGCAAATGTTCAATAGGTAAACTTAGACAAGATCTCCAAAACTGAGTTCCTCAGCTTGGGTTGAAGCACTGTAACTAGAGAGTGGTATTTATGTAACCAACACCTTCGTCCTGGAGCATCCTGAGAGGCTCGCCTTTTAAGGACTGTCAATTTGTTTGAATACCACTGACAAAACATTACTGTTTAAGTTTACTCTTATTACCATTAATAATAAATTAGTTTTCTTTGGTCAATTTATATCTTCAAGATATAACCATGCTCAGTATTTATGGTAATCTCTAAACCCAGTGTTCAACAAGTTACAAATCCCCAGTTTCGGAGCTTCAGCCATCATTATAAAGATGGCAATGACTCTTTCAGAGGACAAGGACCTTGTCTTATATGTCTTTGTGATCTCGAAAGTGCTCTGCACAGAATTGACACTGAGTTCAATAAATGTTTTTTCAATATAGGAAGAAATGTTCTGTTGCCACTTAGAGTATAGAACAGTTTTCATCTTCAAAGCACTTTATTCACATTAATTCAGCTATTTACATTTTGCTGATGGGTAAATGGCTGAAGAGGGTAAATGGGCTGTTAAAGGCCAAGGAGAGAAAACCCCGCCTGTCAGGAATAGAAATTTGCAATCACTGATTAGCAGTCACATGTCCCTGGGTTTTTTTTTTTTAGGAGGAGTAAAAAAATAAAAAAAAAGAAAGAAAAGGACAAACATCTCCTAACAAAGGCCATGCAGGTGTTGTCATTCACCTGTCTGGACAAGTCAATGGTGGTTAAAGAAGCAAGTACATAGATGGTCCCAACAGCTGTATTGAACAGGTATGAACAAAAAGTTATTTTTACTGTCGTGTTGGGTGAGAGACAGTGTGTGTGGGCGGGAGGGGGGCAACAGCTTTGATATACATTGTGCTGCAGATCAACTTCTTCCATTTGCAGTTTTATAAAACTACTTCCTGTGCTGTTTGCACAGGAATTGAAAACATTTGATGTAAAGTTTATTTTGCACTGGCAAAGTAGGCTAACCGTATAGTTCCAAAAGCAGTGGCAACATCATAATACCAAAATAGACATTAAGGCAACTTAAAAATCCAGGGCATCCTACTGTAAATTAAAGTACACGTAGAGATTCTCAGGTGTGTACTGTTATGTTGTTTCACGTGTTTCTTTATGAGACAGCTTACATCTCAACACTCCCACCTTTTTTTTTGATACCGAGTCTTACTCTGTTGTCCTGGGTAGAGTGCTGTAGCGTCACAGGTTAACCTCCAACTCCAAGCCTTAGGCGATTCTCTTGCCTCAGCCTCCTGAGTAGCTGGGACTACAGGCGCCTGCCACAACCTTGGCTATTTTTGTTGTTGTTGTCACAGTTTGTCTGGGCGGGGCTGAACCTGCCACCCTCCATTTATGGGCCCAGTACCCCACCGGCTGAGCCACAGGCGCCACCCCAAACTGCCATCTTTTAAAAATGTCTTCTTTCATTGTAAATTGAAGGAAGAGGGATGAGACTTCTGGGTCATAAATTGTTTCAGCTATCAGCTGGGTTTCCCTCTAGTCCTTGGGGACACTGACTTTCTCAGAGAAGCTTCCTAGAAGGAAAAAGCTGATGAAAAGGTCTAGTGCATATAGATTCTGTAAGTATGAAGAATAGCCCAGTTGGAAAACTTTCTAGGTCAGTCCTAAACATCTGGCTTTAGGGACTTTTTTCACATTGCCATCAACTTCTCTCTACCCTGCTAAAATCTACACAATTAAGTTACAAGATATATCTTCCTCTGGTCCCCAAAGCAACACTTGATGAGATAAAAAAAGAGCGTAATTACACCGAGTCAATGAAACTTATTGTGTGTATAACACTATACTTGGTTTGAGATTAGATATCTTAGAAAAGGGGGAGGTAAAGGTACAAGAGAGGAAGATAGTGAATATTGGCAATCAGGACCAAGAATCCTGACCTAAAACTAGTAATTCAGTGACCAGTTGTCAGATGAAAGCAGCAGAGAATTCTGTTTGGAGGAACTGGAAATAGCAAATCCCCAGGTAGCTAGCTTGGGCTTGGACTGGGAGGTACCTGACATATACAGAAAGTAGCTGAGCCAGGGTGCTGGATGAGGTCCACAGGGAGTCTTTGTTTCTAGGTTAAATAGATTGGCTGGGAATTACTAGTAAGGAAATTGCTCACCAATAAGTAATCTGGATTGCTGAAGAGGTGTAAAGAGAAGTTAATGCAAGAAGTTCCTTAGATCCGAAAAAAGCACTGAAAATTCTCCAGGGGAACTAACTGTTTTAATAACATGGATGGAATAGATGTACCACACCCACAAGGCACCTGAGTCTCCAGCAGACTGACAGGTACCCAGTGCTCTGTAGACCTTTCTCTATGCACACAGGGATCTTCTCAATTCCTAACAATTTTTAGATTCTGATCTTAGGTGACGATTCAAGAAAAAAGTTAGTATATCAGTTGGTACACTGGAAAAAGAAGGTAAATTAAAGCTTTAAGGGAAAAAGAAAATCTGCTCTTTGCCAAGTAAAAAAGGCTTTCTCTAGTGGGCTCCTGAAATCACATAAATAACTGTGGACTTCCAGAGCAGGAAGGGTCTTGGTTAGCACTTGGACTCACAGTTGCTGTTAACAGATAAGAAAACCGAAAAATGAATTATAATTTTAGCAAATCTCATCAAGCTGGCAAAATGAAGACTAGACAACATTTCTTTGCTTGTGGCTAGAACTCTTTAATTTGGAAAGCTCTAATGAAGCAGAACACCTTTAAAAAAGTTAATTAGGAACAGGTACTGTTGAGACCTTCGCTAAACCCTGAGAGCAGATGTATCCCGTTCACCTGATGATTACTTGAATGTAACTAAACATGCCATCTGATGTGAACGGACAAACCTAGTTTGTATGTCCTAGAAGATGAGCAATTGTATGTGGAAACTTACACTCTCAAGGAAAAGAACTTCAAGTCATTCCAAAGTTAAGGCAACCGTTCAAGGAATTTAACAATGGGAAGTCACTAAGGAGGTCTGATGTTAATTTAGAATCATTAATTTTTTTGAAAAGTGACAGAAAAGATTTTGAGGTATAGCTGTCAATACCTTATAATTAAAAGTAACCATCAAAAATTCAGAATACCAAGAGAAGATAAGAGGCCTTTCCTCATCACATTTCCAACAAATGAAGGGCCACCAATGAAGATACTCTGCAGACCCTATTCCAGGAGGACTCCAGGTGGTAGATAACCAAATGACATTTCCTCATAAAGTCTGTGTCTTGTCACAAGATGGGTTCTGTGGCAATACAATGCAAAGTCCTAGCAAAGCTCTATTAAGAAAACCCTTCACATGCTTTGGGAAGACATTTGATAAAATATAGGCCCAGTGTTGATCCCCAACATGGGAGCCAAAAGAGCAGATCGCAGAAACAAACTAGCAAATAGAGGCAGATTCCCAGCCCTATCCCAAATGTGAGCAGCTGGGGCATCAAACCTCAGAAGTCACTGCTTTTCTTCTTTTCCCCTGACCCCTTCATGTGTACAGACACATTTTCTTTTTAAATCTCCTACCTGCAAATGTTACTTATTGAGGTCGATTTTACCCCCTGTACACCCCCAACTCTGTCTCAGGTTGCACATTTTGTGATATCATCATTGATGAAAGCTCTAATGGCATTAGAAAACCCTGAAATAGCACAGCTGATATATACCTGGTAGGTAATTGCTTAAGGCAGAGAGGATGTCTAATCTATTCTTAAAAATGTGAGCAGACAGATGGCAGTTCACCCCTCTGCTACCTCTTTCCCCTTCTCCCCTAACAAATGTGCCTTTGAGCATTTTAGAGAAGTAAGAGAAGGTACTATACACCAAAATATAATGTGGCCTTTCTTCCCCAGCTTCTCTTTGCAATCCCAAAGTTGCTATGAGCAGCTTCAGAGTAACAGAAAAGCATGCCTACTGTTAGTTAAGATTAGGTTAAATTCTTGATGATAAGCAGATTTATTGAAATTTTTTGAATAAATATAATATTTATTGAGATTTTTGGTAAATTGATAGAATAAACCAGAAACAGGTAGCCAGAAACATTTTCCACAAGTCCTTTTAAGAGATTTAAACAGTATTAATAAGGTAGTTGAGAATAAAAAAGATTTTAGAAGAAACAAATTATTCAAATCTTTTCTTACAAACTGCAGAGTATAAACAGACTGCCTACTAATGCCTGATCAAAGTGGAGACTATGATGATTTTAGTGTCTCAAACTTTTATGTAGGAGAGGATATTTATGGATTCACTAATTGGTTTGCCGTGAAATAATTCTACTGAGGAAAAAAGTATTCTTAGAAGAAAATCGAGACATAACATGGATAATGCAAAGCCTATATTTAATTCTGGCCAATTCCATTGTCTTGCCTTTTTGTAGATGTCAAACATATCATTGAAAAGAAAATGGTTCACAAATGCAACCCGGGGAATTGTCCTACTTTTCCTACTTGCCCAGTCGTCAATGCAATAGATCTTTATTCTATTCTCATTTTCTCTCATATCTTTGTGTTAGAAAGAGTCAAAGAATTAAATGGATGAAAAATTCATCTCCTAATCAAGTTCTTCCTTCAGAAAAATAGTTTATTTAGTTATGGAAGTTCTTATGCAGCTATATAAGGACAACATATTTGTTATTTTTAGAAATGAAGTTGAGTAGGACTAAATTACATGAAAAGGAACAATAAAACATTCCTGAGAAAAATAATAAATAGATTAAAATAAGTTGAATAAAGTTCCTAAGTCAAGAACAATTTGATTCAATATGGTTATTCAAGAAATTCTGAAAGTTCTTTTTGTTTTCCCAGGAGTCCTGGCTTAGACATAAACCAAAACCATGATGGGTTTTTAGGACTTGTCTTAACTTCTTACTTCATTTAATATTGTTGAAATATTTTTGTACCTATCATCACAGATCATAATATTTCAAGAGGCACTTATTTATTGGTTGGTAAAGTACTATAACCTAACAGACATTTAATGACTATCTTCCTCCCTTGAAAAGAGTTCATTGGAACCCTGGACATATTACACATTGTTTACAGCATTTTGCTGTAGCTTTAAGGAAAAAGGAAAGGAAAAACTATTTCTAATCAGGCGTGACAGCCATAAAATCTTTTGTGCAAACTGAATATGAAACACATATTAATTTTACTGCTCCAAATGCATTATCTAGAAGACTGAATACATTAAAAAAATTATTTATTTATTTGTTATGGTACCAAATAACGAAATGAGAACTCTAACAGAATAAATACAGGATCACCCATTTTTATGCATTTGGGAATGGATAAATAAATCACCTTAAATTGGAGGCAAAATAAAGAATAACCTTTAAAAACTAAAGAATAAGTCCCTTTAACACTTTTATTTTCACGCATTTTAGAATTGAAAAACATCAAAATATTTCTAATTTGTGCTAAACAAATCAAATACCAAACAATGTATAGAAAGTACTTGTAACACTGTCAGTTATCTCTGATAACTCTAAAAGATAAGCCAGATAAGTATTTTGCACTTGGGCCAGCTTGTGTTAAATACCGTAATTTAATCATTTCACAATGTAAACATACATCAAAGCATTATATTGTATTCCATAAATATACAACATATGCAATTATTACTTGTCAATTAAAAATGTGTTCACTTAACCCCACTCAAGCCTGAGAGATGCAAACCAGGGCAGTAAATGGCATTACCAACTCTGAGTTGGTGAACATCTGTGGGAATGTTCTTAGCCTTACACTACTAATATTTGGAGATTCCTGTCAGTAATGATGACCAATCTCTGGAAAGTTCACTGATAGATTAAGTCATTGGGCTGTCATTAATTTGCACTGAAAACCCTTCTTAATTTAGTCAGAATCTTGTTCTACTTGACTGCAACGAGATTTCCCAATTGTGTCTGTCAATCAAAATTAAAAAGGAGAAATGTAATAACTTTAATTTCTTTCTAAATCTAGAGTCAGGACAAAACGTCTAAGTTGGTATTAACTAGTACTGTACCAAGAATACAGCTCTCAATTAGTCAATTCAGCTCTTCTTAATTATTCCCTGTATCAAAAAATAGCCTGCCTGCCGCTCATGAAGTCATTACTTGGAGAGAAAAGTGGATTCAATTTTGATTGAGAGTAGAAGAGATGGTAGGCTATTAATGAAGGGATCTTGAAAAGTAACTTTTTAAAAAGAAAAAAATAAAAACTGTTTTCTTGTCCTCTTTGTTTATAGTTTTCCTCTAAAACAAACTATGGTAGTTTCAAGATAGAGCCCCAGGTTTTTAGATTTGATATGTACAAATAATTTCTCCTCAGAGGGAGAATGAGGCATTTTACTCCGTCATGTTACTTTGGTTTACTTGACTTGTATAATTTTAAATCAAGCTACACTATTTTTTTCCTAACAAAAGCTGTAGTAAAAAAAATTTACGCAGCCTCAGACAAGTACAAAAGAAAGTCCTATTCATCATTTTTTCTGCAAATTAAAGCTAGTCACACTTAGAATTGCTTGCCTTTCTACAACTTTCAACATTTATAAGGCATATGATTCTCTCAGAGTCTCAAGCTTAAGTTAATAACTTTTGTTGGCATTTTAAACAATTTTATACATATGTATACTTTGGAAACAACACCACTTATAAAAATATCTTTTGAATTTTGATGAGATGGGGGATAGGTGGGAAGACAATTCAATCATTCAGGTTTCTAAGATTTAAAAATTCTATTATAAAAACAATGCAAACCAAAGGGAGAGAGGGAGAGGTTTTCCATCATTTTTGAAGGAAAGTTTGGGATTTTCTACAGGGAAGAAAAAGGAATTTGATGAGCCACTTGTAGCTCATTGGGATGACAAGTCACAATGAATTTAGGAAAATCCATGACAATAGTATTAGAATGTTAATGGTCACCTCTCACTGTCCTCTAGCTGTACAAAGGCAAACCCCTAGTTTAATTTCCCTTCTCATACCTTTTACTTATGCTTCTTTCACAATTACTTCTAACTTTAAAGACACTTTAATCTTTAGTCATAATTAAAGTTAGACTGCCATGCCCTCAGACGGGTTCTTAAAGTGTATGTCCACATTTGACAATGGTCATTGTGTGCCTGTGCTGCTGTCTTCTGATTGTTCAGCTTGAAACTATCTCACTCCCTGTTCTGTTCTTCTTCACACTCAAAAGGTCCCCAAAGAACAACCTTTTGAAGCGAGGAACAATGATCCTATTAATTTGTCATAAAACCAAAATGATACATGTGTTTAATAACATAGAATATGAGCCATAAAAATCTGATTGGAATGGTTCTTGAATTACGGGTCAGAGAAATCAGATGAAAAGTGCCAAGTTGAGAGGTGAAGGTAAAAGGTAAAGAGTTCATTTTGTAAATTTATAAAATTTTGAAGTCACCAGAGGAGAAATACGGTTACCACATAGGTCATCATCTGAACCTGAACTCATATTATTCCATCATGTAGGATGATGGCAGTCATATTACCATCCCAAGACGTTCATCAGTTTCTTACAAGGACATGAAGTAGACAGATTCAACTTTTACTAGAATAGTTAGGGCAAAGGTATGAGAGACAGTTGAAAAATTCTACTCATTTCAATATCCAAACAAATGAATTAGTGACTTGCAGTAATAGCAAACAATTTTTAAAAGAAAAGAAGAAAAAAAACATAGTAATGACCTACTGAATATTATTAAACTTCACGTAGATTTGTTTTGGCATAACTATTAAGGGATAGGAGTTGTAGTACTGGAGATGTAATTGGAAATGTTTAATTTCACTATTATTTGACCAATCATATAGACTATTTTGTCTATACTAAGAAAACATTTCATAAGACCGTTTTCTAAATCAACAAAGTTCAATAATTTCCTATTTTAACTGTTTGTGATAATGACAGATAATGGGAGTGGGAGCTTAAATTATTTATATTTATTTGAAGCATAAATTAAATTTTTGAAAAAATAACGAGACTGATGTATTCTTACCCCATCTCAATATATATGCACATATTAAGTCTCTAAATCAAATTGATTAAGACCCACAGTATTGTTTATCATATAAAATATCAGGCACAAATATTTAATGATTAACATGTAGATAAAAATATATACTAGCATGAGACATTATTCTTTTGATTCCTAGGACTTGGAACTTTAAATTGATTATCCAAATTGAAATGATTTATATCAATGAAGGCACAGAAATGCATAACTTCAGAGACCAAAAGGCACAAGAAGGTTTTCCTAAATATGGACCAATCGTATATATCCACCATCACCTGTGTTGTTTTTTTAAAAATGCTCATTTCCCAGACCTGCCAATGCAGATCTCAGCATGTGACCAAGAATCTCTATTTTTCAGAAGTTGACAATGTCATTCTTCTTACCCCTGCAATCATATAACCACTGCAGTACCAAGTCCAAGATGTTACTAGATATCTTTGGATATCTTAAAGGAACTCTAAAATGGTTCATGGCACTCCACTTTTACCTAAGAGTTTAAGACAACAGTCACAAACTCAAGTGTCCAGAGTGACAGTAACTTTGAATCAGAATAGGGGAAAATGAGGTATTGCAGATAAGACAGAGAATTTCCCATCTAAAGGCCATAGTAACTACTCACAGTTATTATCCCACAGACACAGAGATGGCTTTGTGAGATGTTCTGAGATTTTCTTTCCTTTTTTTTTTTTTAGCATAGTAGAGATATTGATGTTTATTATGAATATCCTGATTTTTAAATGTTGACAGTTTTAAATATTTAAAATGTGGGAGAGAGACAAGATGGCGGACTGAAGCCAGCTTTCAACAAAGGCTCCCGTCCAGAAGGAGAGTTAAGGGACAGGAATTTAGTAAGTATCCTGGTGGACTTGAGCCTCACCAAGAGAGAAGGCTGAAGAACGCACATCAACACCGCTGAGGCAAGTTGTGATCACAAGGACGCAAACAAAAGGTACAAAATCCACCACCAAGCGGACGGGAGTCCCCCTCCCCCATGAGACCGGCTCATGAGCCCCACAATTGAACAAGTGGGCAGAAATTAAAGGCCCTCCCACTACACTCCACGGGAGAGACCTTCTAAAAACTGGACCTACCTCCCCTACTGGGGTGCCGTGGCGTTCTCCTGCCGGACATAGGGCTGAATAAAACTTTGGGAACCCTTTGCCGGCAACCCTGAATCCCCGGCGCTCCCCTCTCGCCCACTGAGGTCTGGAGGCCTGTCCCCCAGGACTTCGGATCCTTGGGTGATTTCTCAAGGGGAGTGGACAGTCCCCGAGTTGCGACTGGTCAGCACTGACTCTGAGGCGCACCGAGTGAGGAGAGGGCACCGGGCTGAGGGGGAGTCACGCCTCGCGGCACTTCCCTGCGGTGCGGTGCACCAACCCTCCCCGGGCATACGGGGCCCAAGACTGAATAAGACTCTGGCCTCCCCGCTGAGAGCTGAGAACCCCTACTCTCACTCGGGGTCTGAGGGCCTATCCCCCAGGAGTTCGGCTCCTTGGGTGATTTCTCGAGGGGAGTGCACAGTGCCTGAGCTGCGTCAGGTCAGCGCTGACTCTGGGATACGTGAGCGAGGAGAGGGCACTCCGCTGAGGGGAAATCAAGCCTTGGCGGCACTTCCCTGCGGTGCAGTGCAGGAGCCCTCCCCGGGCCAAAGACTGAATCAGACTCTGGCCTCCCCGCTGAGAGCTGAGAACCCCTACTCTCACTCGGGGCCTGAGGGCCTATCCCTCCGGAGTTCGGCTCCTTGGGTGATTTCTCTAGGGGAGTGCACAGTGCCTGAGCTGCGTCAGGTCAGCGCTGACTCTGGGACACGTGAGCGAGGAGAGGGCACTCTGCTGAGGGGAAATCAAGCCTTGGCGGCACTTCCCTGCGGTGCAGTGCAGGAGCCCTCCCCAGACAGTAGTATTGCGTAAAACTGAATGAAACTCTAGCTTCCCCCCCCACTCCCAATCGGGGTCTGGGGGCCCATCCCCCAAGAGTTCTGATTCTTGGGGGATCTCTTAAGGGGTGTGGACCCAGCACAAACTGCGGCCGCTCAGTGCTGACTCTGGGGCGCGGGACAGAGGAGAAAAGGGTCGCCTGAGTGCCCACACCAGAGCAGCAGTTCCCTGGAGGTAGATCAACAGCCGTTTTTTCTTTAACGGCAGAACGCTCACTTCTGGATATTCTGAGGCCACACCCCCTGTCTCCCTGGGCAACCAGAGGAGGCCACCGGCGACACGGCTCACAAACCCGGGAAGCTTCCAAGGGCGGGGCCGACCCAGAGAGGTGTTCAGACGCAATTCTCCAACAGCAAAGACGTTTGAACTCAAAACAGCCCGTCTTCTGTAGGCGACGACAGGAACAGAGACAGAACCTCACAAAGTTGTCTGTTCTGTTCTGTTCTGTTAGCAGCATCCATCAGGGACGGGGCTAAGCCTGAGTGAACACCTCCTTCCCATCACCTGCATCAAACACTCAAAGATGTCAGGCCCCATCTCCTCCTGCTAGATAGCGGCAGTCTGCGGGGGCCTGGCAGACTTCCTTGCGATTCAGGCAGGTGCAAACATCTGGAGTGTCTGTTCACTGCAGGCAACTGGGTTAGCCATCTGCAGAGATACCAGTGACTGGGTCCGACGGAGGGGCAAAGTGGGGAAGGA
Organism: Nycticebus coucang; assembly: GCF_027406575.1. NCBI lineage: Eukaryota > Metazoa > Chordata > Mammalia > Primates > Lorisidae > Nycticebus > Nycticebus coucang. The sequence continues at coordinate 48,662,662 of NC_069783.1, forward strand.
GACGTGAACCTTCCCAGACTGCTCTGTTTGCTGGGTGGCTCCTCCTGACTCCACGCTGCACTGGGGTGAGCTGTGTCAGAGGAGTCACCAGGCCCCTGTGATCCAGTTCCCAGAGACCTCTTGAACTCTTCCACCCGAGACAAGAGCCGATTGAGACAGTTGATTCGGACCTTTTGAACTGGGCTAATAGACTGAGGACTTTTCAGGCGGTGCCCTGGGTGTGCGATTGTAGGAAGGTTTGATTCTCCTTTTCCAACTGGGGCCAGAGGTGGGCAGGCGGGGTGACTTAATTGCTGATTTTTCCACACAGCTGAGACTTCAAGCCAGAGTAGAAGTTGCAATAGGATCAAACAGAAACCAGCTGAAAACAAGACAGAACCACTTTGCTCCACCACACCAGACAGGGCCCCAGTTTCTCAGGCCACAACACTGTACGGGCCCTCGATAAAACCCCAGGGGAAAAACCAAAGGGAGTAAACCATGGGGCGGAATCAGCGGAAAAACTCTGGTAACATGAATAACCAGAATAGATCAACCCCCCCAAGAAAAGATACGGCAGATGTGATTGAAGATCCCATTCATAAACAACTGGCTGAGATGTCAGAAGTCGAATTCAGAATTTGGTTTGCAGACAAGATTAATAAAATGGAATTAGGAATTCGAGGAGAAATTCAAAAATTGTCTCAAGAATTTAACGAATTTAAAGACAAAACCACCAAAGACTTAGACACACTGAAACAAGAACTTACAGCCCTCAAAGATATGAAAAAGACAGTAGAATCCCTCAGTAACAGAATGGAGCAAGCAGAAGAAAGGATTTCTGACATTGAAGATAAAGTCTTCGAACGCTCCCAATCTCTCAAAGAGGAAGAGAAATGGAGAGCAAAAACGGATCACTCACTCAGAGAACTCTCAGATAATTCAAAAAAACACAACATAGGGTTATAGGAATTTTGGAGAACGATGAAGTGGCTGCCAAGGGCACAGAGGCCCTTCTACATGAAATTATGAAAGAAAATTTTCCAGACATGCCTAGAGAATCTGAAATTCAGATAGCAGACAGCTTCAGAACCCCAGCACGATTCAACCCCAATAAGCCATCTCCCAGACATATCATAATTAGCTTCACTAAAGTTAACATGAAAGAGAAGATTCTCAAAGCAGCCTGGCGAAAGAAAACTATAACGTACAAAGGTAAGAATATTAGAATAACTGCAGATCTCTCTGCTGAAACTTTTCAAGCAAGAAGAGGCTGGTCATCAACTTTTAATCTCCTAAAGCAAAAAAACTTTCAACCCAGGATCTTGTATCCAGCTAAACTGAGTTTCATCTATGATGGAGAAATTAAATACTTCAATGACATTCATATGTTGAAAAAATTTGCCATAAGTAAACCAGCTCTTCAGGATGTTCTCAGACCTATCTTCCACAATGACCAACCCAATCCTATACCACAAAAGTAAACTCACTCAGAAACTTCGGATCAAACTCCAACTTCCACACTGGCGAAAGGATTAAAAATGTCCACTGGACCTTTGAAAAACTCGATACCCAAAATTCCACCAGACTTATCAATACTCTCCATCAATGTGAATGGCTTAAACTGTCCTCTAAAGAGGCATAGGTTAGCTGACTGGATACAAAAACTCAAGCCAGATATTTGTTGCATACAAGAGTCACATCTCAACTTAAAAGACAAATACAGACTCAGGGTGAAAGGATGGTCATCCATATTTCAGGCAAATGGTAATCAGAAAAAAGCAGGTGTTGCAATTTTATTTGCAGATACAGTAGGCTTTAAACCATCAAAAGTAAGGAAGGACAAGAATGGTCACTTCATATTTGTTAAGGGTAATACTCAATATGACGAGATCTCAATTATTAATATCTATGCACCCAACCAGAATGCACCTCAATTTATAAGAGAAACTCTAACAGACATGAGTAACTTGATTTCCTCCAGCTCCATAATCGTTGGAGATTTCAACACTCCCTTGGCAGTGTTGGATCGATCCTCCAGAAAGAAGCTGAGCAAAGAAACCTTAGATTTAAACCTAACCATCCAATATTTAGATTTAGCAGACATCTACAGAACATTTCATCCCAACAAAACTGAATACACATACTTCTCATCAGCCCACGGAACTTACTCCAAAATTGATCACATTTTAGGTCACAAGTCTAACCTCAGTAAATTTAAAGGAATAGAAATTATTCCATGCATCTTCTCGGACCATCATGGAATAAAACTTGAATTGAGTAACAACAGGAATCTGCATACCCATACAAAAACATGGAAGTTAAATAACCTTATGCTGAATGAAGGCTGGGTCAGAGATGAGATTAAGAAAGAAATCACCAATTTTTTGGAACAAAATGACAATGAAGACACAAGCTATCAGAACCTCTGGGACACTGCAAAGGCAGTCCTAAGAGGGAAATTTATAGCACTGCAAGCCTTCCTCAAGAGAACGGAAAGAGAGGAAGTTAACAACTTAATGGGACATCTCACGCAACTGGAAAAGGAAGAACATTCCAACCCCAAACCCAGTAGAAGAAAAGAAATAACCAAAATTAGAGCAGAATTAAATGAAATTGAAAACAAAAGAATAATACAACAGATCAATAAATCAAAAAGCTGGTTTTTTGAAAAGGTCAATAAAATAGATAAACCTCTGGCCAACCTAATCAGGAAAAAAAGAGTAAAATCTCTAATATCATCAATCAGAAACAACAAAGACGAAATAACCACAGACTCGTCAGAAATCCAAAAAATCCTTAATGAATATTACAAGAAACTTTATTCTCAGAAATATGAAAATCTGAAGGAAATAGACCGATACTTGGAAGCACGCCACCTTCCAAGACTTAACCAGAACCAAGTGGAAATGTTGAACAGACCCATATCAAGTTCAGAAATAGCATCAACTATACAAAACCTCCCTAAAAAGAAAAGCCCGGGACCAGATGGTTTCACGTCAGAATTCTACCAAACATTTAAAGAGGAATTAGTACCTATATTACTCAACCTGTTCCAAAATGTAGAAAAAGAAGGAAGACTACCGAACACGTTCTATGAAGCAAACATCACCCTGATCCCCAAACCAGGAAAAGACTCAACAAGAAAAGAAAATTATAGACCAATATCACTAATGAATATAGATGCAAAAATATTCAACAAGATCCTAACAAACAGAATCCAGCAACACATCAAACAAATTATACATCATGACCAAGTTGGTTTTATCCCAGGGTCTCAAGGCTGGTTCAATATACGTAAATCTATAAATGTAATTCAGCACATAAACAAATTAAAAAACAAAGACCATATGATTCTCTCAATTGATGCAGAAAAAGCTTTTGATAATATCCAGCATCCCTTCCTGATCAGAACACTCAAGAAAATTGGTCTAGAAGGGACTTTTCTTAAACTGATAGAGGCCATCTACAGCAAACCCACAGCCAATATCATATTGAATGGAGTTAAATTGGAATCATTTCCACTCAGATCAGGAACCAGACAAGGCTGCCCATTGTCTCCATTGCTTTTCAACATTGTAATGGAAGTTTTAGCCACCGCAATTAGGGAAGAAAAGGCGATCAAGGGTATCCGTATAGGGTCAGAAGAGATCAAACTCTCGCTCTTCGCAGATGATATGATTGTGTATCTGGAAAACACTAGGGACTCTACTACAAAACTCCTAGAAGTGATCAAGGAATACAGCAGCGTCTCAGGTTACAAAATCAACATTCATAAATCGGTAGCCTTTATATACACCAACAACAGTCAAATTGAAAAAGCAGTTAAGGACTCTATCCCATTCACAGTAGTGCCAAAGAAGATGAAATATTTGGGAATTTACCTAACAAAAGACGTGAAAGATCTCTATAAAGAGAACTATGAAACTCTAAGAAAAGAAATAGCTGAAAATGTTAACAAATGGAAAAACATACCGTGCTCATGGCTAGGAAGAATCAACATTATCAAAATGTCCATACTACCCAAAGCAATATATAATTTCAACGCACTCCCTATTAAAGCTCCACTGTCATATTTTAAAGATCTTGAAAAAACATTACTTCGTTTTATATGGATCAGAAAAAACCTCGAATAGCCAAGACATTATTCAGAAATAAAAACAAAACAGGAGGAATCACACTACCAGACCTCAGACTTTACTACAAATCGATAGTGATCAAAACAGCATGGTATTGGCACAAAAACAGAGAAGTAGATATCTGGAACAGAATAGAGAACCAAGAGATGAATCCAGCTACTTACCGCTATTTGATTTTTGACAAGCCAATTAAAAACATTCAGTGGGGAAAAGATTCCCTATTTAACAAATGGTGCTGGGTGAACTGGCTGGCAACCTGCAGAAGACTGAAATTGGACCCACACCTTTCACCATTAACTAAGATAGACTCTCATTGGATTAAAGATTTAAACTTAAGACATGAAACTATAAAAATACTAGAGGAGAATGCAGGGAAAACCCTTGAAGAAATTGGTCTGGGTGAGTATTTCATGAGGAGAACCCCCCGGGCAATTGAAGCAGCTTCAAAAATACATTACTGGGACTTGATCAAACTAAAAAGCTTCTGCACAGCTAAGAACACAGTAAGCAGAGCAAGCAGACAGCCCTCAGAATGGGAGAAGATATTTGCAGGGTATATCTCTGACAAAGGTTTAATAACCAGAATCCACAGAGAACTCAAACGCATCAGCAAGAAAAAAACAAGGGATCCCATCGCAGGCTGGGCAAGGGATTTGAAGAGAAACTTCTCTGAAGAAGACAGGCGCACGGCCTTCAGACATATGAAAAAATGCTCATCATCTTTAATCATCAGAGAAATGCAAATCAAAACTACTTTGAGATATCATCTAACTCCAATGAGACTAGCCTATATCACAAAATCTCAAGACCAGAGATGTTGGCGTGGATGCGGAGAAAAGGGAACACTTCTGCACTGCTGGTGGGAATGCAAATTAATACATTCCTTTTGGAAAGATATATGGAGAACACTCAGAGATCTAAAAATAGATCTGCCATTCAATCCTGTAATCCCTCTGCTGGGCATATACCCAGAAGACCAAAAATCACAACATAACAAAGATATTTGTACCAGAATCTTTATTGCAGCCCAATTCATAATAGCTAAGTCATGGAAAAAGCCCAAGTGCCCATCGATCCACGAATGGATTAATAAATTGTGGTATATGTATACCATGGAATACTATGCAGCCTTAAAGAAAGATGGAGACTTTACCTCTTTCATGTTTACATGGATGGAGCTGGAACATATTCTTCTTAGTAAAGTATCCCAAGAATGGAAGAAAAAATACCCAATGTACACAGCCCTACTATGAAACTAATTTGGGACTCTCACATGAAAACTATAACCCAGCTACAACTTAACAATAGGGGGAAGTGGGAAAGGGGGGGGTGGGTAGAGGGAGGGGAATCGGAGGGATCACACCTGTGGTGCATATTACAGGGGTATTTGCGAAACTTGGTAAATGTAGAATGTAAATGTTTTGGCACAGTAACTGAGATAACGCCGGAAAGGCTATGTTAACCACTGTGATAAAAATGTGTCAAATGGCTTATGAAGTGAGTGTATGATGCCCCATGATCATATCATTGTATACAGTTATGATTTAATAAAAAAAAAAAAAAGAATTTAAATATTTAAAATGTGCAATTAATTGGAATACAGACAAATGAAATGCATGTATAGTTGATGTAAGCATTCCAAACTGTATATAAAATCAGCACATTGTACCCCATAAATACATTAATGTATATAGATACTATTTAATAAAACAAACAAAAATAAAAAGAATGATTAATTTGCAACATCTAGTTTTGGTTATCTGAAAACTATTATAGAATATTCTGCTCTGTCTCTATATAGACACCTGTGTGTATACATAATTTAATCACTTTGTATGTTGACGTACACAAAGCACAGATAGAGAAGTTACCCTCTCTACATTATCAACGCTACATATAGGTTTTTTTGATAATCATTTAGTATGTTACCTATCTATTAAAAAATTGCAATCTAAACAGGGAAGCAAATCAACACAGATTGAATGGAAACAAGAATCTGTGACAGTGACTACATTAACCAAGAATTAGAGAGCAAAGACTGATTAGCATGGGATAAGAAAATCATAGCAGAATTCCTGTTGTGGGTAGGATATAAATTGAACCGTGCTCTGGTAAAACTAAATATCTATATTCAGAAGAATGAAACTAAGTCTCCATCCTTTACCATCTATAAAGATCAACTGTAAATGGATTAAACATAGGGCCTAAAACTATAAAACTACTCTAAAAAAAATATAACAAAAAACACTCCATGACAAGATTAAAAGCAAATACTTTATAGCTAAGACCTTAAAAGCACAGGAAACAAAATCAAAAATGGGTAAGTGGAGGGGTGGGGCAAAGCCTGTGGCTCAAAGGAGTAGGGTGCTGGCCCCATATGCCGGAGGTGGCAGGTTCAGACCCAACCCTGGCCAAAAACTGAAAAAAAAAAAAAAAAATTGATAAATGGGATTATAGTAAACCAAAATGTTTTTACACTGCAAAAGAAATAATCAACAAAATGAATAGGCAGTCTGTCAGATGGAAGAAAATATCTGCAAAATATTTATCCAACAAGGGGTGAATATCCAGAATACACAAGGAACTCAAACAACTCAATAGAAAAAAGTCCAAATAATTCTATTAAAAAGTGGCCAAACCAGCTGAATAAGCAAGACATATAAATGGCCATTAGATATATGAAAACCTATTTAATATCATTTATAATCAAGAAAATGCGAACCAAAACTATGATGAAATTATCATCTTATTCCAGTTACCCAGAGGGAAAAATAAGACATTTTATTATAAAGATACTTGCACTTGAATGTTTATGGCAGTACAATTTACAATCACATAGATATGGAAACAACCCAAGTGCCCTTCAAACATGAACTGATTAATAAATTGTGCTCTCTATATACCAAGGAATATTATTCAGCCAGAAAAAGACAGATCTAGTATCTGTTGAAACAACCTGGAACTAGAGACCATTCTCCTAAGTGAAATACCACAAGAATGGGACAACAAACACCACATGCTCTCAAAGAAAATTGGAGCTAGTTGATCAACACCTATATGCTCATAGGGAAGCAAAATTCAATAAAATTCAACAAAACTCAAGTAGGGGTATGGGGATAAGAGGATGGGTAAATTCTCACCCAACAGGTACATTCCACAGGTATAACACACATTTTCTGGGTAAAGGACATATCCGTAACTCTGACTTTAACCTTACAAAAGCAAACTATGTAACCAAAACATATGTACCGCCATAATAACATGAAATTTAAAAGCAAACTATCATTTTTTAAAAGGCTATTATATAAAAACAGAAAAAATAATGGATGATGGCAAGATTGTGGGGAAAAAAAAGGGAACTCATCTGTTCTTGATGGCAATGTAAATTGGCCCAGTCATGTGCTATTTTCATTATAGAAAACAGCATGAATATTTTTCAAAAGACTATAAGAGCTATGATGGATTGATGATACAATCCATCAATTCCACACTAGGGATGTATCCAAAGAAAAGAAATCAGTATAGCAAATTAGCATATCAGTGTAGCAATAAACTTGTTCCCACAAGTTTGTTGCAGAACTACTCCAAAAGCCAAAATAAGCAATCAACCTACATGTCCTTCAAAGAATAAATGGATAAAGAAACTGTGGTACATGGACACGATGGCATATTTGGCCATAAAAAATGAATTCTTATCATTTGTGACAAAATGAACTTCACTGGGAAACAATATTATGTTAAGTAAACCAAGCACAGAAAGCCAAATAGTGCAAATTTTCACTCATATCTGGGAGCAAAGGAAGTTTATCTCATAGAGGTAAAGAGTAGAATGATAAATATCAGAGTCTGGAAAGGGTTTACCTGTGCAGCAAGGGGATGAAGAGAGGCAGGGTACTGAATACACACACAGAGTTAGAAAGGATATGTTCTAATGTTCAATAGCACAGTAGGGTGACTATAGGTTACAATATGTTGTGTATTACAAAATAGGCGGAGGAGAGGATTTGAAATATGCCCAATACAAAGAAATGATAAATGATCCAGGTGATGGATTTCATAAACATTGATCACATGTGATACTTGATCATGTGTGTTCTATGCGTGTAACAAACAGCACATTATTCCATTAATATGTACAAATATTATATATTAATACAAAATGAAAAATAAATTTAAAATGCTGATTAAGTTTAAAATCAAACAACATTCAGTAATATTATTAAGACTTTAAAACTCCTCAATGCCAAAAATCTTATCATTAATATATAAATTTTTGTTATGTGGGTATTTAAAATTTTAGATATATTAAAAACCTGAAAGAAAAAAAACACTCTGGATGGGTTGGATTTAAAAGCTGTGACCTTACAGGAAGTCGGGTATAACAGATTGAGCAAAATCAAGAAGGTGATAATAAATACAAAGTGAAACCCAAGAACAGAATCTATAAATACTAAGTAGAAAATGTAAGTTGTTTTTGCTCTGAGCTATCATCCTATCCTTCTAACAGAATTCCATGAAAAGTAAGTAAAAACTATGTGGCAAAGCATGTTTTGTTTTTCTTTATAAGTGTGGTTGGCTACATTTAGTACTATGCAATGCTAGGTTGAACACTAAACCAAGAAAAAGAGCATGGGAAGAGAAGGAGGGAAGGAAGGGAGAAAGAAGGGAAGGGAGAAGTGTAAGAGAGGGAGAAAATGAAAGAAAAAAGAAGAAGGCAGGGCGGGAGAAGAAAAAAACACACCACGGGAAGGGGAAGTATGCTACTTAGATACAAATGCAGAGGGGTGCACAGAAAAAGAACAGTGACCAAGGAAGTTCATTAGCAGGTGCTGTTCAGAAAGTAATGTGCGTAAGCAGACAGGAGAATTTAGGTTAAATGGTATGATAAAAATTTATATAATTGTTATGTAAGAACATTCAGGCAATGTATCATGCTACCAGGGGAATTCAGAGGCATTTTTGGATGGAAGATACTAATTTATTATGGGTTGACTTAAGCATAATTACATTCAACCCAGAGACCAAACAAGGGAAACAATAAGTAACTTTAAAAAATCCATCTATTACCTAAGGACAGGGAAAGGAGCAAATGTGCCACTCATCATATCCCTCCCTTCTGAAAATGTTTTAAATGTCTCCACCTCCTGATCATCCTGACTCATAAATCTGGTATCAACATCCCCAGAGTGGCTCTCCCCTACTGTTTCAGCACATCTCCCACTCCTAGACACAGGTCATCTACACTGATTCGGCTGATACACTCACTCTTTTGTAGGGTACACGGTATTTGCCAAGCGTACCTGCTTAGCAATTTTCTAATGGGTTTACTGATTAACCTTCAAAATCATTTCAAACGCTATAGAATCTACACTAATTACAACATTAGACAAATAGCATTCTAAATAGAAATATTTTAACAGTCTCCACACCATGGCTATATTTTTCTCTTCTTCCATTTTCATCCTTAGGACGGTTTGCTAAAGTCTCTAAAAGCTAGAGACATAACTTTGGTTTCTTCACTGAGAAATAAATCATTTTCTATCTTTCCCACTTTAATACAATTGTAGAAGAATTATCTTTCAAATTATGGCCACATGGAGGCTTTGAGGTTGATGAAGAGGTTCTGCCCAAAAAACAAGTTTAGGATCCAGAAAATACTCCTCAGTTTTTATTCTTTTATTAATAATTCAGACTGTTACAATGAGGCCACCCTGAAGGAGTACGCTTCCCTCATGGTTTTTGTTGTATTTTTCCTCTAGTTTCAAGCCCTACCTGAGGCTAGCCCCCCTCATCCCACTTTCTCTATATCTTTCCTTCATTTCATACAGGTAGATATTCTTGGCTCTCCTTGTGAGGTTTCTTAACTGTCCAAGAGTCTGAAAATGAAATTAGAAACCTTGACCAGCGGAATATACTGCCACCTACAGGGATTATAGGAATACCATGTTTAAGAACATCCCCAATCTCAAATTCATGAAAGGAAAATCTCATGTATCACCAAGAGTGGGAAATTGGGTATATTTAAACTACAAGCATAAGGAAGAAGCCAATTCCATCAAATCACAATCTTTAATTTGGCATATGAAACAAGTATATATGTTTGTACATGTATATGTGTATGCAAATTAAACAAGGCCAGCAAAAATTAATAGGGCTGTAAGAAAGTAAATTAGAAGTATCAAGTTGGACCATTGATAATTTCTTTAATTAGAAAAATGATATTTTTTAAAAACATTAGAAGAGTCATATCTATTTTTGGTTTGGTTCTATATGCCCTTGAAAAGTTTATGTAACACTATACAATGTGATAATCAGAATATTTATATTATATATCTGTAGCTGAGATGTCTGTAGGGTTGAAGGTTTTCTCCCATGATATCCTAACCTTAAAATTATATTTGTGGGTCATAATAGAAATATCTCAGAAATAAATTATATAAACCCAGCTTTCTTAAATATAGGATGCTGGATATTTACTTGATAATTTAATACCATTAATATAAACATAAGATACCAGATTACATAATAAAAGTCAAACATTATAATACAATTTTTTAAAAACTTCATTTGAAAATTCAAACATGTATGAAAGATACCAAAAAAGTATACAAAACATCCCCTTACCCAATTTCCCTATTATTAGCTTTAACATTATTAACATTTTTTTCAATTTGTTTATTTGCTCTCTCTCAACATAGTCACAGAGCTTTACCTTTTTTGAATAATTTGAGGATAAATTAAATACATCATGATGCCTTATCCATAAATACTTGTGTTTTTCCTAATAAAGATATTTTCTTATACAGTCAAAGTTATCAACACATTTTTGACCTAATCTACAATCTTTATCTCTACTTTTATCAGTTGACCCAGAAATATATTTCATATCATTTCTTTCCCACCAGAATCTAGTAAAGCCATGATTTTTTTTTTAAAGCCCTTGCATCTGGTTTCTTGGGAAATAAGGGAGAATTTGTTACTTAACTATTATAAATAAAAAGCCTGAATGTGGCTATTATTACTCATCTCTTATTTGCTTCTTCCTCTAACATATGTTAGAAACTGGATAATAAATTAATTTGAAATAACAAATGCATAAGATTTAGTACTCAGTATAGGAGGAAAGGAAGAACTTGTGTGTGTGTGTGTGTGTGTGTTAAGACAAGAGTTCTACCCTATGCCCTGAGCAGAGTGCAATGGCGTCGTAGCTCACTGCAACCCCAGACTCCAGCTATGGGCATCCTGCTCAGCCTCTGAAGCCACTGGGATTACAGGCACTTGCTGCGGTGCCCAGCTAGGTTTTTCCATTTTTTTCATGGAAAAGTTGGGGTCTCACTCTTGCTCAGACAAGCCTTGTACTCCTGAGCTCAAGCAATCCTCCCACCTCAGCCTCCCACAGTGTTGGGATTACAGGCATGAGCCGCCGTGCCCGGCAGGAAGACCTATTTTAATGGCTGGAGATCAGATGACTTCCTTGACATGACAACTCTGGGAAATTTTTGCTTCCTTCCTGATATGTTACCTATGAGCTATGGATAGGTAAGGTCTTACTACTTTATGTGCATATAACTGAATTACGTCAACAGTCTAGAGACAACAAATAGCTTGAAAGAGCAAAAGTTATCACTTTCCCCAAATTGGCAAACATGTTTTGGGAAGTTGGAAGAATGATAATAGTAGCATCATGGAGACACCACTGGCAACCTCGATGATCAATAAGCATGAGATAACTGAAAAGCTAGCTCTTTAAGTGTGTATAGGAGGAGAGAGGGAAGGTAAAACTGGCAACAGTGATCCTCATCCTTCATGCAAAAAGTACCAACCATAATAGTAAGCGCATTTCCAAGTAGATTTTTCCAAACTCCTAAAACAACTTATAAGAAACTATAAAATTGTTCGAAGTAATGTTAAGAACATCTCTCTATATTGTCAGTTTCCTTAAGGGGAAACTATCCCATGAGAGACTGTTTTTCTATATTCATTGAATACTTTGGCAGTCCAGTGGATGAGATTTTCAATGGTTGCTGAATGGATTTAACAGTGTCATAGGATCAAGATAGCCTACAAAAAGACAGTAAAGAAATTTCAAATGATCAGGACCCAAATAACTAACATTTCCATTAGCTAATTTCTTTTCCTAATCTACATTTTATTTTCCTTCTAGGCTATTTAAAAAAAAAAGACAATGAAAACAGATATCATTTGGACTATATTACAACATATTTATATAATGAACATCCATGTAATAGTTACCAAGTGACAGAATGGAATTCTAGGACTCCATAGAGTCCTAAGTAAGCAAAAGCAATGTCAAAATATTTGCTGAGATAATAAATACAAAAATAATGTAATTTTATATATTGTAATAATTTCCAACAATGAAAATTTTTTTAAGTGATTGTGCTTAACCATTATTAAATAAGACAGCATCTATCAAGCATTTTGGTTAAACTATTATAGATTCCATTATACTAATCTTCTTGATCAGATTTCTTAATGGCAAATACCAAATAGAGTATACTCTTTAGGTAAAATGGTTGCTAGATTATTATTAAAGGAAAACATGTTCTAGGACATGTTAGCAGAGAAAAAGAAAGGTTATTTCCCTGGGCAAAAAAATTAGACTGCTTTTCTGCTAATAGAGGTTAAGCAAGTGCAATTTTATAGGATTTCTGAGCATTCTATATGGCCAAGCACACTACCCTCCACACATGGGATTTAGTTTCCTCACACATATTTTGCTTTATTCCATTTCTGAATATAATGCATCAGTTAGGACAGATTCTCTCTCATCCCTTATACTCCTCACACTTCCTTTCCTTCACTTCCTTTTTCTCTCCTGAGATCTCATCCAATACTCCATTATGAGCCTTTCCCTTCTCTGCCAATACCTCATCATGAGTCTTTTCTTCTAAAAATGCGGTCATCTCTGCAAATACAATTTTATTTTCTGAGTTCTTAAGAAGTTCATTTTAAGATTAAAAAGAGAATGTCTTTCTTCTAAAATTGAACTTTAGAATTACTTAGCATATTAAATTTATTGTTTTATTAAGTCAGAAACACATAGATCATGTATACATTAATGCATTCATGGGTACAATGTGCTGATTTCATATAGAATTTACAATGCTTACATTGAACTAGTTAATATATCCCTCACCTCATTTACTTAATTATTGTGTTAAGACATTTATACTCTAGATCAGACAGGTACCCTTGCAATATACACCATAGGTGTGGTCCCACCTCCCTCCATCAAACCTCCTCCCTCCCCTCCCGGATCCTCTCCTCCCTCCTTCAGCCTGGGCCATAGTTGTGATCTACCCTTCATATGAACGGGTGAAGGATTGTAAATAGATTTCATAATAGTACTGAGTATATTGGATACTTTTTCTTCCATTCTTGAGATACTTTACTAAGTAGTATGTGTTACAGCTCCATCCATGAAAACATAAAAGAGGTAAAGTCTCCACCTTTTTAAGGCTGCATAATATTCCACCACCAGACTTCAGACTATACTATAAATCTATAGTGATCAAAATAGCATATTAAATTCAGACAAAGTAATTTCATTTGATTGTTCAGGAATATTTGGTGGAGTGATATCTTTAACTTAAACAAATAAACTAGTGGTCAAAGGCAGCTTGAGAAAAGTGTGTGTGGAGAGAAAACTGGAAGATGTAGGAAAAAATACATGGGATATGTCAAGCTTGAGTCACCACAGTAAGAAGATATGTGCAAGTTTAAGTTAATCTGGGTGGCTAGACTGGAGGAAAAGTAAGTCTAAGAATTGAAAAATCTTACATCTGTACAATCAGTTATAAGGCCTCTCATTAGTGCCAGGGCGCCTTCCTATTGCTCTACACATGACGTGATGTGTGTTATTTTACTCTTCAGGGACATCCTCAAAGTCAAGCACATATCACAAGGCCCTATGCAGAACTGATTTAATGGATATATTGCTGAATGAAAGAATATGAGAAATAAATTGAACTTTGCTATTATATAGGAAACCAAGTTCTAATACCAACAGGTGAAAAAAAGAAAAAAGAAAGAAAGAAAGAAAAAGAAAACTAAAGAAAGGAAAAAAAAGCTGATTATATCTTAGTTTTTACATCTATGCTTTCACCTTTAGGCTAAAAAAAAAAAGTTTACATAAACAAAATTTTTATATTTATGCTAAAATCCAATGTATACAAACCAAGTTATCTATGAATAATCCTCTTTGCTGATGCAGATTCCATATCCTTACCCAACCTCAAATCCTTTCCTGTTATTATGATTTTATAGAATTTATTGAAATTCTGTATCTTCATGTATACTCAGATAAATCTTCTGGACAGCCTTTTCCTAACTTTTGAATTTATTCTTCTTTAGAATGTCTTTAGCATTTATATTTTCTAATACTCATTTCCACTTTAATACTTCACATTATAACTTTTCAAGTCATTTTAGACCCCACTTAAACACCACTGTATGAGTAATTTTGTTAGCTGTATTTCATCTTGCTTCTCATATGACAGCACAGATGCTCTCTGTGTGGTCAATACCCTATAAGTATTTAGATATTTCAGATGAATGATAAAAGAACCTACTAATATCTGGGATCTTCAGGAGGTCAGAGGTTCAGCAAGAATTGCAGTTATGCAAAGTACTATTTGTAAAGATTGTCATAATCTTAGAAAGAAAGAAGAGTGCTGATATATTCTTTTGTTGGAGTGCCTTAGAAGATTCCCAGGAAAAGCTAATTGCAAATATGGCTTATCAACCATATTAAATGTTAATGTTTATTGAACAAAAAAGCAAATGGCTAATCATTGAATTAAAAAATAATTAATTTAATCATTTTATGAATAGTCGATCCCTCTAGCCACACTGCCACTACTCCTAGCAAAGTATAAGCATCCAAATACTTTTTTGGTAACATTTGAGGATAAGCGAAAATCCAGAAAATTGCATTTAAAAATAAAATATTTTAGTCCATTCTACCTTTGGACACTTGCATTCCTACAGTAAAAAGAGGTAAAAGGGCCAAATGAACAGCAAATGGTATATTTGGCCAGAGGAGACTCTTGATGTGTCAGTAAAATTAGTGCTGTTAAATTAATTATAAGGTAAAGTCACAAATGGAAAAGAGAAAAGTCTACCCTATATTGTCAACATCACCCCAGTCATACAAAATTCTCTAATCCACTTGCAGAATTAGAAAAAGAAAGCCTTTTAATTAAGTTTTACTTTACCATAGTTAAAACAAGTTCCTTACATGAAAGAAACTTGAACCACAGGATTCTTTCTTTCAGGAAAAGCAAACACAGAACAGTTTTAACTGATCCCATGGTATCTTTTAAAGCAATGACTGTTTCCAGGCTTTATTGTTTAAGTCTCTTAGAGTGATGTGTGCATGTTGCTTGTCTTCTATGAAAGAAATCCCAGCTTTAAAGAGCCTGGATGGGAAGTAGACCCCAGGCTGAAGTGGGACAGCTGTGAGTTAAAAGTATTTCCAACTGTGCAGAGTTTTACAGGTTCTCCAGCAATATAATTTGGGAGAAGGGTCCTTGCTAACTTCCAGATGTCTCTATTCCCATATTCATTCAGCAGTATTTTTTAAACAAGTAGATACATGTTTAGTGAACAAAAGAAATACTAATAACAGTACATCTGTGAGTATTAAAGTAATATATATTTTTAAAAGTGGTAAGGTATTTGGAGCCCAGGCAGACGTAGGAATTGTTGGGGTAAAAATAATGTGGGCTCCAGAGCAAGAGAGTCCCACCCTTCATGGACTATATGACTCAGGTAAGTTCCTTAACCTCTGTCTCGACTTTTTCATTTATAAATCCAAATCCAATAGTAGCTCCTATTTCATGACGTCCAAGATTTTTAATCAAGTACAGCATTTAATATATTGTTCAATGAATGTTAGCTCATATTACAAAAACACATGAAGGGCAAGAAACTAAATTCCAATTTTTCCAATAGACAAATTGCTCACATAATCATTCTCTCCACCATTTGATTGAGTTTAGATGATTTTCTTTACTTGAACACATGTCCAGTGCTGGACATGCCCATGCTTATCCAGAGGGCCAGTTACATTTCCGAAAAGGTCCGAGTGTTGGCATATTCCTCTCTCTCTCTATTTGATTGTCACATCATTTGGAATTGCAATCAGAAAGTGTCCCTGATAATAATGTTCACAGCTTCAAAAGATAGAATGATACAAAGTTTAATCAGATTCTCAGTAGCAATGTGCTGTCATTTGGTATGATTAAATATCAGCTGTTTTAAAGCTTACCCTATAATTTTTTATCTGAGGATTCACCTGAATCTTGAGGAATATGGTGATCCTAGGTCTGCAGAAAGCACTGACCCAGAGAAAATACATTGACAACATCTACCTTGCTCTTAGTATGGATGTGCCAAAGGATGGTTAAATATACAGTGAGTGCGATCTTCTCTGAGTTGAAAGCCTATTTGCTAAATTCATATTAAGAGCACGTCTTCCCTAAGAGCATAGCATTAGGAGGTCTTTCAGGAATGGATAGCCTTTTTCTGCAATAGCAGAGAAAAAAGGTGGAAAGTCAGGGCTACAAAAGAGGCTGCTTATTGTTTGTAAAGTATAATTTTAAAGATAAATTACTAGAGACATTGACTCCATGAACATAAATAGGCATCGTCCACTTTATAGAATCCATTTCACATTTAATTTACTTGAACTGCTGTTTATGAGAGCAATGAAGATAGAATTCCAGATATGGCTGAACAAAAAAGACAAAGGATGGCCCTTTTGTTAAACAGTTTGGTTACCCAAGGAAAGTGCTGAAGAAGAATGGAAATATATCTACGCTAAACTTCTCAGTCACCCGACTGAGAAATAACTCAGAGAATCACTCTGTATAGGTGGGAAATCAACATGAATATTTGTATACACTGAGAAGCAAGTGATACGGAATCATCAACAGTGATACCCAAATAAGCTCATTTTACAACATTTATTACATTTTTATTCAGAGGACTTACAATGCTTCCATGACCCTTATTATTCCTCAGGTTCTAGAGAAGATTCATCTAAAGATTACAAGACACCCCGTGTGGGTCACAGCATCTACCAGAAAAAAATGAACCCTAACTTATGACCAGGCTGATGGGGAACTGTGCAAGTTGGATGGTGAGTTTGAAAGTCTCCCTCAGTCACAGGTCCAGGTTCCTGATGATGAGGCTAGGGAGAGGGTGTTCCACCTGCCAGGCAGAAACAAAATGAGAAGTACGGAGCTCACTGTGGGTGCTTCCCAGACTCCTCCTCCCTGGAGGGGCTGATGCCTTAAACACTTATCAGAGGTACCCTAGAACATGCAGTATAAAATCACTGTTTTCTGAAACAGACACTGACCCTGGATGAGGTAATTTGTGCATATCTAGGTGTGTCCAATCTGTGGCCTGTGGGCCACATGTGGATTTTTTTTAAGGTTTTCTTTTTTTCTTATCTGTGGTGGCAGATATCATAAAAAAGGATGCACAGAGCTTGGGCTTTTTTTTTTTTTTTTTTGCTAAGCAGCTTTTGTTAGTGTTTGTGTATTTAATGTGTGGCCCCAAACAACTCTTAATCTTCAGATATGTGGCAGAAAAGAAAAAAGGTGGGGCAATCCTGTGACCTCTGTAAAATCTAGGTATGTAGTGAAATAATTTGTGAGTAGATTTTCATTGTGCAGCCAAATTTTATGACACTGTCAAAGCTCCCAGAAAAAACAAGGCAGCAGTAGGCATAGTCCTTGTATTTCCTTGTATGAATTTGCATCTTTTTTCAAAAATTCTGTAAATTCCAAACATCTTCATGTTTATTATTTCCATTAGGCGTGTAAAGCATTGATTTAGCTCTTTCTTGGACAATGGCTACTCTTCCTATTTTATATATTTTTCTATCAGGTATTGGACACATTTTAGTGTCCCAAGGAAAATATGAGTCCTCTACAATCAGTTCTCTTTATCTTTCACATCTGCCGGCTACCTAATCATATTTCTTCTACCTAGGTACTACTTTCCTCTCTTATACTCACCACGAATGCCCTTGTCAAATCTATTTTCTCTCTCAACTCATAATGTTAAACTTATCCTAACTCCTTTCCTTGACACTCTCCCTCTTGTAATCCACCCTCTCCACATTGCTATCAGGACTGGTTTCCAAATAAATGAATCAGGGAATATACCACACAATCGGAGACCTCTCGCTATGACCCCAACCTTCCTCACTATCTCCCACAGTAACCCAGGCCTAATAGCTTGCTGTATGTCTGCTTTGTCCTGTATGGTAGTTAACTAGTTTTATGTAGGTATTTATATTTAAAGTAATGAAAATTAGAAAATTGAAAATTCAGTTCTTAGTCACACCAGTCCACTGTTAAAGTGTTCAACAGCCATAGTGTTTTCCACATTGAATAGTGCAGATACAGAATATTTCACAAAAAGTCCTATTAGATAGTGCTGACTTGTATAGCTGCTGAAATTCTACTCTCTGAGTGGCCTTGAATACAGGACTATTCCAGGACTCCACCCTCACATTACGCTCTCTCTTTTATTTGGCATGCTGTACTAAACCTAGGATTTTTTTTCTAATCCTCGTGATCCATTATCAATGTGACCACATGAGTGAAACCATACTAGCTCCCTCAGACGATGCATTCCAATGCTCCTTGGCTCCAACAATACCTTATTCATACCTCTTTGTTAAAACTTACCTAATTAGGCTCTTTCTCCTTACCCAGCTAGCTTTTCCACTAAACTATAAGGTATTTGGACATAGAGATTTTACCTTCTTTATATATACAGCTTTCAGCTCCAAGTCAAGCTCATAATGAACTTGAAAACTTGAATGTTGATTGGATTCTGTATTTATCTTTGGTGATTAGCTTGCTAAAAAAAAAGAAAAGAAAAAGCTGTTTTGCCTCAAGACAAGACTTGCCTCTCTAACATCAACCTTTTGTCCTTGATGCTTGCTACTATTCCCACTCCTTTAACCACACAATTAACACACTGCCTCCACATAGCTGCGTGTTGGCCAGTTGAACTACTGATGTCAAACCGAAGTAGGGTTACAATTCAAACCATCTGTTGAGTTTAAGTTATACGTCTAACTTGCACCCTTTCTACTTCTTAATTTATTTTCTTCTGTTAGGGAGTACGTTTCTCCATTATGCCTGGGGAACACTGGTAATTTTCCTCTAAGTAGATTCAATTACTTTAAAGAAATTATGGTTGATGACTTTAAGGAGATCTGAGCTTTGCTCGAACTACAATTCAGTGAACTGACCTAGAGCTAATCATCTTTTACTAGTTCATTTATCAAAGCGACAAGCACAACAATGGATGGATTCTGGCACACAGTCTTCAAGCACAAGCCAGATTAATTAATTCCTATTAAGGAGGTTTAAACAGCACTTGCAATGAACAGTGAGATGTTTAAAGACAACACATTTTTTGCTGGTCCGACTGCATTCAGCCATCAGAATTAGTAAAGTTATGTATTCGTTCTGCTTGTTTTCGATATGAAATAAAGATCATTAATTTGTGCAAGCACTTACCTACTGATAATTTCATATTCTGCTATGTTCAACCTTTTCTTGAAAAGAGAGATATATCACTGCTAAATTTTCCTATGTGGACAAAAATCCAGAAGAGTTTATGTACAACTTTGAACATGTTTATAATTTCTGAATTGCAGAAAGATACCAGGTATTAGATAAAAGAGAACCACTTAGGAATTATGTGTTAGAGATATATCTACATTTTTGTTTCCACCACCACCATCTCTATTCTCTAGCATTGCTGAAACTTCCCCACTTTTGGCAGGGGGCTATCATACCCTATACCACATCCACATGGAGCTCATAGGGATTCCTATGTCCTTATATGATCCTATATTCCTGGCTAGAGTTGACAGATCAAGGGCTAGGCTCAGACTGAGACAAACATAGTACTTTACCTCCTTAAACACATGAGCAAGGAGTGGGTACCTAACCTAGCCCACTGCATCTAGAGTCAAGTATCTACCCGTATCCCATCTTGGGATATTTGGATTTCAGACACTATCTTAAAAAACAACCAAAAAACTCAGGTTCATTTCCTATAGGGGTATAAAGATTTAGGCAACAAAACTTGAGCATTTTCAGAAACCAAGTTTTCTACCATAAGGAAAAGTCCAACCTGGAGTGAATCAAAATGAAGCTGACAACCTAAGAGAGGCAATGAGAAAAAAAACAGATTGATTTCTGACAGCGTGTGAATCCCTAGGGCTGGCCATTAATACTCTTCTTTCCTCAGCTTAGTTATTCAAGCCTCCCTTCCATTTTGGGAGCCAACAAATCTCCCTTTTTGCTTAAATGGCGCAGGCTGCTTTTCTGACAGTTACAACAAAACAATTCTAACTCATATTCATCAGTAGTGCACACTGAAATGAACAGTCAAAAAGACAGCAACATTTCAGAATATTCAAAAAAATTCAATGAGAGTGACAGACGTTTAAAATAGGACATCAGTATGCACCAGTAATAGCATCCTCATTACCCTGTTTCTTTTCTAATCACATTGCTATATTTTCGGAGTATTTAATATGAGGCAAAAACAGAAAGTTAGGGCTCAGGCTTCTAGCTTCTAATGTACTTACTTAGAGGGGAACAACTGCAAACTAGTAAGGACTCCAAAGCTTGAAAACAAATTAAAAAAGAGATCAATAAATAATATAGGATAGAAACAGAGAGTAGATTAGTGGTCGCCTAGGGCTGGCTGAGAAAACTAAGAATAACTGAAGATGGTCAAGAGTTTTTTTTTTTTTTTGGGTTGAAGGATATGTTCTAAGGTTGAATTGTTCTATAAATTCACTAAAACTTGTGGAACTGTACACTTAAAGTTGAGTTAATTTCATAGTATAATAACTAAGCCTCAAAAAGTCTGTAAAATAGCAAATAAACAGACAAAACATAAATATAGAATGTAGAAACTTCTTAGTATTTTAAGCAGCCACAGAAAATATTTACTAATAACTACCATTAGAAGTTAAAATTAGCACAAGTAGAAGAACCTTGTTGTAAACGATTAATTTTTTATGTTATATGCATTTTTATTATGATAAAATGCATATAACATAAAATTTACCATCTTAGCCATTTTTAATTGTACCATTTAGTAGTATCAAGTACATTTACATTATTGTGCAATCATCACCACCATCCATCTCTGTAACTCTTTTCATCTGGCAAAACTAAAACTATTCCATTAAACAATAACTACCCATTTCCCCTCTCTTCGACCTCTGGCAATAACCATTATACTTTCTGTCTCTTTGATTTTGATTAATCTATGTACTTCATATAAGTGAAATCATACAGTATTTATCTTTTCATGACATTATTTCACTTAGGATGTTGTCCAGGAATCTTGAATAAGTCAGACTTTATTCCCTTTTTAAGTTTGAATAATATTCTGTTGTATGTATATAATAGTCCTTATATGCAAATATATTCCAAGACCCCAGTGGGTTTGTAAAATCAAGAGTGTCAAACCCTGTATATACACACACAGAGTCCATAGAGTTCATGTGCCATTTAAAATGTAAACTATTAAATCTTTTTCCTATACATATATACAGTTCAGTATGGATATGGTAGACCAAGGAATAATTCACATTTCAGGTAAAACGGGGCAGGACAATGAGAGATTTTATCATATTATTCAGAATAGAATTTGTCATGTGTCCCCACTGCTGTTGGGGAACCTTGGGAGAGCAGGTACCCATAGACCAGCACCCACTGCAGCCACCTTGGTGACCCTGACCAACCACAGCTACTTTAGGACTCAGATGGAGAACATGCCTGTGGCCCTGGCCACCTGTTACTGTCATCTGGTCAGTGCAGCCACCAACACCATTGCCTGGGTAGCACCAACGAGTCTGCAAAGTGTGAATACTCATGCACATGCACTTACCACCCTCTGTGTATTGCCAACACCTGCTACACTGCCACTGCATGCTGACAGCCCATGAAAACCACAGGAGAGCAAGGAGAGCACATGACAGCAGCTGTGTTAATGGCTCACAGTGCATCTTCGCCTATCCTGACTCTTTGGTCAGTTTTTTTTGGGGTAGGATTCAACCATGTCATCTGGAGACCTCTCCCTCTCTTCACTAAACACTAGAGTTCCCAATAAAAGAGAATAGGTGTACAGAAAAGCTATCTTTCTTGAGATGAGAGAAGTTTCAGAATGGGAAAGAATCAGAATAAGAGCTATGGCAACAGGAAAAACAGGTTGTTTTGTCATCCACAAAGGATTGCAATTGTTCCCCAGCAATGGAGTCCAACCAATAGGAAATTGTTGAAATGTAAGATATGGAACTCAAGAATATGGAAAGCAAATGAATTCAGTGAAATTGATGAAAAAATTGAAAACCAATACAATGAAACCAAAAAAAAATTTAAGCCATTAATGAAATATTCAACAAAAATTAGATAATATAAGAAGAAATATAATTGAATTTCTAGAAATGAAAGAATTATTTAGGGAATTTCAAAATACAGTAGAAAGTTTTAACAGACTAGTTCAATCAGAAGAAATAATTTCAGAGCTTGAAACAAGGCTTTTGAATAAACTCAGTCAACCAAAAATAAAGAAAAAAGAATCAAAAGAATGAACAACTAAGAAATATGCAACTAAGTAAACTGAATGACTATACTGTAAGAATTATAGGTACCCCTGAGGGAGAAGAATAAAAAAGCAAGGAAAAAGTAATTGAGAAAATAACTTAGAAAAACTTACCTGGTATTGCCACAGATTTAGACTTCTAGATAAAGGTAATTGAACACCTGGAAGATCCATGGCAAATAGGACATCACCAAGGCACTTAGTCTGGCCAAAGTCTAAGTAAAGGGAAAATCCCACAAGCTGAGAGATGAAAGCATTAGGGAACTGATGAGGGAAAGCCCATTAGACTTATGGTAGATTTTTCATCAGAAACTTATAAGCCAGGAGATATTAGGGCCCCATTTTTAGTCTTCTTAAACAAAATAACTTCCAGACAAGGATTTTCTCTTCTTCAAAACTAAGTTTCATAAGCAGAGGAGAAGATAAGCAAACACTAAGAGAATTTGTCACCACTAGACCAGCTCCAGAAGAAATGCTTGAAAGAACTCTATACGTAGAACCCAGACCAACACCCACTAGTGTAAAAACACCCAATGTCAAAACCCATCACTCTTGTGAAACAGTAACATAAGGAAACAAAGCAACTAGGTAAAAATCAACATGAAGACCAGAAGACTGTTTCACATAGCAAAACTAATACTGCATGTAAATTGACTTAATGACCATCTTAAAAGATATAGATTGGCAAAATGAATTAAAACAAATAAAACCCAAATATATGTTGTCTCTAAGAAATGCTTTTAACTCACAAAGATTCTCATAAACTCAAGGTAAAGGGATGGAAAAAAATATTCCACAAAAACAGAAAACAAAAGTGAGCAGGATTAGCTACTATTCTCATAACAGATAAAATAGATATTAAATCAATAATGATTTTAAAAAGACAAAGATAGTCATTATATAATGATAAAGTGAGTAATTCAAAAGAAGATATAATAATCCTAAGCATATATGCACCTAACTCAGGTACTCTAAGTCTACTATATCTCAGCAAAGACATAAACAGCAACATCATAATAGCCAGGGGCTTCAACACTCCATTGACAGAACTGAACAGATTATTGAGGCAGAAAATCAACAGAGAGAAATGGGACTCTAGAATAAATAAATCTAACAGGTATTTACAAAAGATTATACATTATATCCCCAAAGTGAAGAATATACATTCTCATCAGCACATAGAACATTTTCTAAGACAGACCATATTTTAGTCCAAAAAAACAAGTCTCAGCAAATTGAGAAAAATCAGAATTATTCTATACATCTTCTAAGATCATAGTAGAATAACACGAAAAAATGATTCCAAGAGTAACCTTTAAAACTACACAAATACATGGAAATGAAACAATCTTCTGCTGAACAATCTTGGGCCAATGACAAAAATCAATATGGAGATAAAGTATTGTTTTTAATTGGGTGACAAAGAAAACACAAGCTTCTAAAATATCTGGGATTACGGAAAAAGCAGTGCTAAGGGGAAAGTTCACAGCCTTAAATGCCTACATCAAAAGACAGAAACACCACAGATTAAAACCTAATTTTATACTTCAAGGTACTACAAAAAGAACAAACCAAACCCTGTGCTAACAGGAGAAAAGAAATAAAGATCAGAGAAGAACTAAATGAAACAGAAACAAAAACAAAAGAAACAAACCAGAAATTTGCTTCTTTGAAAAGGTAAATAACATTTACGGAATACTAACTAGATTATCACAAATAGGAAAGATTCAAAGTAAAGCAGAAATGAAAAAGGAGATATTACAACCTACGCTACAGAAATACAAAATGTCTGTGACTACCATGGAAACCTCTGCACACTCATACTAAATAATCCAGAGGAAATAGATAAGTTTGTAGAAATACACAACCTCCCATGCTTGAAACAGTCAGAAACAGAAATCTTAAACAGATTAGTCGTGAGTAAAGAAATTGAAACAGTAATAAAAAACATCCCCCAACAAAATAGAAGCCTGAGTCTAGGTAGATTTGCAGCTGAATTGTACCAAACTTACATAGAAATATTTATCCTACCGAAACTTTTCTATAACATTGAGTAGGAGAAAAACCTCCCTATGTCATTCTGTAAAGTCAGTTATCACCCTGATTTCAAAGCCCTGCAAGGACACAATAAAAACAGACAGCTATAGACTAACATCCCTCATGAACACAGAGGGGAATATCCTCAACAAAATACTAGCAAATTAAACCCACGAGCACATCAAAAAGATAATTTACTGTGATCAAGTGGGTTTCTTCTCAAGGATGGTTCGATATATACAAATCAATAAACATGATTCACCACATAAACAGAATTAAAAAGAAAATCCTTAAGACCACAGCCATTGCAGTACATTGAGCTCCACAGACACAGCGCCAGAGCAAGCAATAGTCCAACAGGCATTGAGTGACTCTGTGCCTCACTGACGGAACTAAACATGGCAAAGGAGACCCTGAGAAGCCGAGAGGCAAAATGTCATCACACGCATTCTCTGTGCAAACCTGTCGGGGGGAGCACAAGAACAATCACTCTGGAGCTCCACTCAACTTCTCAGAATTTTCTAAGAAGTGCTCAGAGAGGTGGAAGAACGTTTCTGCTGAAGAGAAAGGAAAATCCGAAGATACGGCAGAGGCAGACAAGGCCCCACATGAAGGAGAAAAGAAAACCTAGATCCCTCCTACAGGGGAAACAAAAAGAAGTTCAAGGATCCCAGTGCACCTAAGTTGTCTCCTTTGGGCTTTGTCTTACTCTGTTCTGAGTATGGCCCCCTAATCAAAGGAGAACCTCCTGGCCTTACGGTTGGTGATGTTGCAAAGAAACTGGGACAGATGTGGAATAACTTTGCTGTGGATGGCAACTTATGAGAAGAAGGCCACAAAGGTGAAGGAAAATTACAAAAAGGATATTGCTGTTCACTGAGTTACAGAGAAGCCTGATGCAGCAAAACAAATAGTTGTCAAACCTGAAATAAAGCAAAAGAAAAAAATAAAATAAAAGAGAGGAAAAACATGAGGAAGTGAAGAGGATAAAGAGGAGGAGGAAGATGATGATGAGTAAGTTGGTTCTAACATGAGCTTTTCTTGTCTCTAAAGCATTTAGCCTGCCTGTACACAACTCACTCCTCTTAAAGAAAAAAACTGAAATGTAAGGCTGTGTCAGATTTGTTGCTTTACAGTGTTTTATTTTATCTTATTTTTTTGTATGGATAACACACTACCAAATGTGTCTTTACATAGCCCAGTCCTGGTGGTATTTTTAATAGCCACTAACCTTGCTAATGATACAGTATGGGGGTTGTAAACTGGCATGGAAATTTAAAGGTCTTGTTGTTACAAAGCACAAATTAGTGTACAACAGGGCTGGTAGTTTTATATCTTTAGTTGTCCGATGCAGCATATACAAAATAATTGTTCCATTAACTGAATAGCATATTGCAATTGCTAAAATGTTACAGTTGTTTTGTTGACATCTGAATGCTTCTAAGTAAATATAATTTTTTGTTAAAAATAAAAACCCATATGACCAACTCAAAAGAAACAGAAGAAACGATTGATGAAATTCAGTATCATTTTGCGATAAAAACTCTTAGCTAACTAGTCATAGAAGAAATATACCTCAAAATAATAAAAGGCATATATGATAAACCCACAGCCAGCATCATATTGAATAAGGAAAAGCCAAAAACTTTCCCCTTAAGAACTGGAACAAGCCAATGGTACCAGCTTCCAGCACTTCTATTCAACCCAGGATTAAGAGAAAGAGACAAATGGCAACTGCACTGGGAAAGAGTAAGTCAAACTATCCCAGTTTGCCAACAATACGATCTTATACTAGATATCCTAAAGACTCCACCAAAAGATTCTTAGAATTGATAAATAAATTCCATAAAGTCTCAGGTTACAATGTTAGTATACACAAATTCATAGCATATCTGTGTACTAATAACAGCGAAGAAGAAAGTCTAATCAGGAAATCATTTAAATAATAGGAACATACTTAACCAAGGAGGTGAAAGATCCCTACAAGGAGAAGTAAAAAACACTGATGAAAGAAATCACAGATGACACAAATGAAAAAATATTCCATTCACATGAATTGGAAGAACCAATATAGTTAAAATGTCTATACTCCCCTAGGTGATTTACATATCAATGCAATTACCATCAAAATACCAACATCATTTTTCACAGATCTAAAATAAAAATCTTAAATTTCATATAAAACCAAAAAAGAATGCGAAAAGCCAAAGCAATCTTAAGCAAAAAGGAAATCTCTGGACCCATAACATTATCTGTTTTCAAATTGCACTGTAAGGCTATAGTAACCAAAACAGCATGGTACTGGTATAAAAGTAGTCATGTAGATCAATGGAACACAACAGAGAACCTGGAAATAAACCCACACAGCTAGGCTTTTCCACAAAAAACTGATTTTCCACAAAGCAGATAAACACATACACAGGAAAAGACACTATATTCAACAATGGTACTGGGAAACCTAGATAATGACATGCAGAAGAATGAAAATGGATCCCTCTTGCATCCCATATACCATTTAAAGACTAAAATGTAAGACCTGAAATCATAATGATTCTAAAAGAAAATGTAGGAAAAATTCTTCCGGACATTGGCAACGAATCTAAGATTGAGATTCTTTTTGGGTCAAAAACAACACAAAAAATAAACAAATTGGGACTGAAATAAAAAGTTTCTGCACAGTAAAGAAAATAATCAACAGAGGAAACAGACAACTTACAGAATAGGAGGAAATATTTGCAAACTATATACCTGACGAAAGGCTAATATCTAGAATCTATAAAGAACTCAAAAAAATCGGCAAGAAAAAAATAACCCATGAAAAATTAGGCAAAAGAGCAGACTTTTTTCAAAAGTAGACAAATAACTAATAAACATATGAAAAAAATGCTCACTATCACTAATCATCAGGGAAATGCAAATTAAAACCACAGTGAGATACTAACTTATCCCTGTCAGAATG
The DNA here is from genome assembly GCF_027406575.1 of Nycticebus coucang. NCBI lineage: Eukaryota > Metazoa > Chordata > Mammalia > Primates > Lorisidae > Nycticebus > Nycticebus coucang. The sequence continues at coordinate 48,690,463 of NC_069783.1, forward strand.
GTCATTATTAAAAATCAGAAAACAATAAATGTTGGTGTGGATGCAGTTAAAAGGGAATGTTTATTCACTGTTGGTGGAATTGTAAACTAGTACAGCCTCTATAGAAAACAGTACGGAGATTACTTAAAGAACTAACAGTAGTCCTACCATTTGATCCAGCAACCCTACTACTGTGCACCCAAAGAAAAAGAAGTCATCTTATAACAAAGATAAGCACACCCAACTATTTATCACAGCACAATGGTAAAGATAGGGAATCAACCTAAGTGCCCACTGACTGAGGAGTAAAGAAAATATGGGATGTGTATGTATATACACCGTGGAGTACTACTGAGCTGCTAAAATATATGAAATGATGTCTCTTGGAGCAACTTGGATGAAACTGGAGTCCATTTTCCTAAGCAGAGCATCTCAGGAATGGCAAAAAATAAACTACACATTTTCACTTTTAACTAGGAAATAAATGGGAGACATATACAGACATGAAGAGGTATAATGGACATTGAAAACCTAGAAGGGAGAAGATGAGAGAGAGATGAAAATCTTATCACGTATATGTACACTATTCTAGTGACAGATACACCAAAACTCATTACTTCAGCATTATCCAATTTATCCATGTAACCCCAAACACTGGTACCCACTAAATCAGCAACTTCCACCCGGTATCCAACAGCACACTGGTGTTTCATGAGAGGATCTTAGGTGTATCGCAGAAAGTTTTAAAGATCATTAATTAAGTTATTTTTGAAAGAAGTTCAAAGTGCAGTAAGTATAGTCTCTGTTGTAGGGGGGTTTTTTTGGATCAATATAAGTGTGCTATGGAAGTTTAACTATAGGTTCAAGTGTGCTATGAGATAAAAAAAGGACGAAAACACTGCTCTAAAATCTACTAAAATTTAGAAAACATTCAAAAATTAAAAAGGAGGGAGATGTTTAAGATTAAAAGTCAATTTGGGGTGACCAAAGAATATAATTAGGTACAGAATAATATAGTGTTTCAATATGTAAATATTCTGGTAGTTAAACAAGTATAATAAATCTACACTCTATAAAGAATTAATTAATCAAGCAAAGCAAAAGACATCCTGTAGATATCATTCCCCTGCATTATTTTGCAATAACCATTAAGAACATCTTTCCAAAAGGAATTTAATTGGGAAAATGAGGAACAAGGAAAATCCTGAATACAATTCAATTTCACTGTTAAAATATAAAAGAGTATAATTCTAAGAAAAAATAAGATAAACATTAAATATAACCGTTTTAATAATCATTACCAAGATTACCATAGTCTAATAGTTGAATTAAATAACCTTTGAAATGAAGAAATCGAATAAAAGTATAAAGTTATTTAAAATAACATGGATATTAGAATTTCATAAAAGTTATAGAAGAGCTAAAATGATTAAATCCATTTTTTTTTCATTATGTATGTATGTATTATTTCATTTAAAGTGGTTACTCGCTAAGGTAAATTATAGTGCCCTAAGAACATGATTCAAGTCTTTGACATTTTTCTAAGAAGTATTTAATTATGGAAACAAGAGTAGAAAATATCATGCAAGTGAAAATAGAATTTTTTTTTTTTTTTTTTTTTTGGCCGGGGCCAGGTTTGAACTAGCCACCTTGGGTATATGGGGCTGGCGCCCTACTCCTTGAGCCACAGGCGCCACCCAGAATTTTTTCTTAACATATTCTCAGCCTACTCTTGGTAGTAAAACATCTCCAGCATTTTCAGGTCTCTAGAATAAGGTGGACAATGGTCACCAAGTAATTATTTGACAGTGCTCTCCTTTACTATTTTGACTGTGGTTCTTAAATATGTAAATACAATTCCACATTCCCAAAATATAAAACCTGCTACCCATGGGCTAGTAAGAGAAAAAAAAAAAACCCAAATGATAAAATCTATTATTTTAACTAAGACACATATATACATGAAGTTTAAAGGGTAACTCTACACTACAGAAAGGACGATGCAAATATAGTCAGTCAACCTTGGAGAGTCATTTCTTACAGTGTCACCCTGAATTTCTGGGGAAAACACTCTATTGTCAACAAGTAAAGAAGAGAAGGTGTTGTTCAGTGGAAAGCTCCTGTGAACATGTTGAATTTGAGGTGCCGAAGGGATATTTTCATGACTGGCATTAGAGTTGGGAATATGAATTTAGGAGTGTTCCCCCAGGAGTGGATAAATGAAAGCCTTGTGGGTAGCTAGTGAGTGAGAGGAACAAGAAAGGGGATTACAGGAAAAGAAATGAATGTGCCAAACACAGACTTTTCAAGAACAGCTACAAGGAGTGTGGATGTGGGGTGGGTGGATCAAACTGGGGGTCAGAAATTAAATGGTCGCAAGCATCTCCTGCTTTTCCGCTACTCCTTATTCATAATTCCCAAAAGCATAAATATGAACCACACCACTGATACATCTGTCTCTCTGTAAGTCTGTATACTACTCTTCAGAGCCCAGTGGGACGCAAAGGCAGTCGGAAGTGCACAGCTAAACACTCTCCAGTTTTAATCCATTTAACTATGAGGCATTGCCTAGTTAAGCCATTCATCACTGTTTGCTGACAGGCACGGACAGCTCATTTTCTTACATGCATTTCCTACATAAAACACTAGGAGAAATTAAATTATGTTGGAACAAAGTGATGTCCAGCACAACCGGGAGAGAAAGAAAAGGTTCTCCACATTATTATCCCGACGTGAATGTCCTGATCCTGATTTTTCTTACAAAGCAAATAGTTTGAAGTGTCTAATTGATGAATGTAATTAAAGTTCCTTGTGAAGGGAACAAAGAACTCCTCCGAAACCAAGAATCTGGGTGTTAAGCCACTGCTCTGTCTCCTATGTAGCTATCTTGTTACTTAATAGTACTAATGGCATCACAAGTGGAATAGCATTTGTAACAAGGGCAAACTGGTGAAAACACCGGTCTCATTAAGAGGGAAGAAAGAAATTTTGGCATTTGGAAAAAAAAAAAAAATTGATTCTACAGAACCGTATCAGATGTCCACAGAGATAGTGAAGCTTTTCTTGTTAGGATGAGACAAAAACTAGCAAGATAGGGGCATGCAAGGATCACCTACCACTCATAATGCAAGGTAACTGCCTGCCTCTCGGCTCGCTCGAGCAGAAAATGAACAGCTGCCAATGGTGATCAGAGAGAGAGAAAAGGCTGCTTCCAGGAATGAAAGTCTCTTTCCCCCTCCCTTTTAAAGTTTAAACAGTATTCTATACACTTTTCCTGAAATAGCAAGAGAGCCAGACTTGATAAGATCACAGTTGTGGAGCTGATCAGTTGCTCCTTGATATGTTTGCAGATTTTACAATGATAGAACCAACAGCTGCTCAAAAGTAGCCTCAAAACCAACAAACATTATGTTTTCAATCTTTGGTGAATTATGTAGAAGATTCAAAGAATATTGTTTTGATGGAATTTTACCAAGATCAGCTTTAGATCTTGACTGTTTGGAAGATGTTAAACTTACCAACTTACCATTCCATTATTAGAAAATTTTGAATTTCTTTTGCCCCTCACAAAACTCAAGCTCTCCTAAAAAACAGACCTATTTCAATAATTCACCTCTTGTTAATTGTCTCTCAGTAATCAACTGATGCAATCAAAAATACATCTATTGCTTCAGAAATTATTTATAACACAAAGGCTCAAACTGCTAGTATAAAAACCTCCAGTGAATAAAGTGTATTTAGGGGCACAGTCTGTCTATTTAAAGATGCAGTCTTATACTTTATTGGGGCTGTCTCCCCTAAAGGAAAAGGTTGGGAAAGTGGATATAGAGGGACAAAGAATTAGGGAAAATGTCTTAAGAGAACCAAGGATGTTCCTTTGATGTGAAATAATAAAGTAGTTTTAATTTATAACCAATAATTTGAAATATTTTGAGTGGCATGATTACTTGGTGGAAGAAAACTCTTCAACGTCCAAGACTCGATGTGTTTGTGAAAAACTTGTCCTTAAAATTGTAAAACCATATAGTCCAAATGTTTAAATTAAAAAGCATTGTTTTCGTGACTTTTAGAATTTGATATGTGAGGAAGTATGCAGGGTTTGTGACTTCAGGATTCTGCATCAAACTCATCAATAAATAACTTGTGACTTGACTACAATTTGAGCCAAACCTTTGTGGCTTTTTGATACCATGAAGCAATAACTAGTGAGGGACCAAAGACTATAAAATTGAGTGTGATCGAGGGTTCATGCTTTTTCTTTTATTGGGTAATACTTCTTATAGTACTCATGAGATGAGAACTTAAAAAAAAAAGTCTGTTACAAAAATACAGAAAAATTTACAACAAGAAAATGCAAGCAGATAAATATACCCTAAATAAACCCTAAAGAATAGGTCAAACAAGACTCAAGTGGTGAAAGGACTTCCCAAAGTGTTCCCTATAATGCTTGTGAAATACTGTCTAAACAATCCTGGCTCAAGTTTATGATCTTTTTTGATAGTGTTCACTTGTTGCAATAAATCAATAATTTTGAAGAAGATAAGATGTCTTTAGAGTTCACTAAACTGTTTAATATTAAATACAGCTGTATGAGATTTCCTGAACTTTTAAAAATTATATATACCATTTTTTTTGGGGGGAAAAGGCTTTACAGTGGATAATGGCCAACTCTATCATGAAAACTTGACTTAACACTCAATTACATACAGTGTGTGTGTGATGATGTCTATAATTTGGGGCATTAGGGTGTTGGTCACTAATGTAATCTCCATTTTAATAGATTTTAAGGGAACAATTAAATTTGATATGTCTCATTTTAATTTACAGTACCTATTCTAGAAACATAATCTGTCATGCTCTGTCAAAACTGCCAGGACTGTCTCTAATACTTCAGTGGGACTTTACAGCTAATGTCATCACCACCCACCACCCATCTGCATAATTCATTTCACTTTACAGAGAATGTTTATATCTATTGTCTTCAAAATGGTCCTATAAAGTGGTTGTAGAGGAGACTATGAAGTAAATTCCATTTATGCAGAAAATGAGGTCTGTGGCAAAATCTGGACTAGAATTCAAATCCCTTGGCTCTAAGCTAATGCACCCCTCCAAGAACAGCCCTATATTAAAATGTTGAGAAGGTCAGGCTGACTCTCACTGAATATACCTCTGGAGTAAGATGCATCCATACTCTTGTTTGTTAAAATAATCTAAGAGCAAAAGTAGACTGGAGGAAAACTATTTTTCCTTCTAGACACAGCTACTCCTCTTTTTGGTAAAACCTGCTTCAAGAGCATCTGCAAAGTCCATAATAATTTTGATTTATCTGTATCAACAAAAATATTAGCTGTTTACCTTCCCAATAGACAGTTTGTTCCTTTAAGGAAGAATCTCGCTTATTTTTTCCGCTCTGTTTAGTGTCACGCACATTTAAGTTGCTCAGTAAAACCTGGGAAGGCAACAGGAGGGAAGCGGAGGGACAGGAAGGGGACTTCCTTTGAAAACCACTCTGCTGATGGAGTCAATAGCATAACGTGTTCATGAGGAACAACATCTGAAGTCATCAATAACAATCATGAAAACAAGAGACTGACTTGATCCAACTACTTGATTTGAAATCTACCAGTAGTTAGCTTGCATTAAAGACGTCAATTTTTTAGTACAACTCAGTAGCAAATTGGGTGACATGATCAAAGTTGTACCCAAACTCATCTATCATTATGGGCAATAAACTATGCAAGAATTAGGTGGAGTTTTATACATGTTAAGGAGAAAACATTATTATTGGCACTTGTATCAAATAAAATTGCTTTATTTGGCAAGCTAACTCAAACTGGGACAATAAATTTTTTAAAACTCTTCATAGAACCCATATAAAGTCCGCAAACCCCAAACTGTAAAACTCTGCTTATAAACATTGTCAGGGTAAAATTTCATCTGAAAATAGTAATTGCTTCTATTTCCTCTGATGTTTACACAGCAGCTCCCATAGAATTACTCTAAGAAAGAAATAGAAAAGAAAATCAATAGCAACGGGGCACTATGAAATAACCTTTGAGGCAGGAACAGAACGAAAAGATTAAGACAAAACCATAAAAGTATGAAATAATAAAAGGGATACCAAATTAAATCCCACAAAAAAGAGAAAAGATGGTTTCAAATGTATACTCAATATATATACAATGAAATGTAGACATTTTTACTAATTCAAAAAAATTTTAATAAAAATGAATTAATGAAATTTAATTTTCAAAAATTAAGTAGTGATGGATACTATTTTTTTCTAACCTTGTGGTATACATGAGTTTTAATCAGTTTTTTTTTTGAAAAATGCACTTTTCAGCATTACTGCATATTTCCCCTTTTCCAAATAAATTCTTCTTTGAAATGGTATTGTTATCTTAAATAAAATTTTTAAAGTAAAAAAAAAAAAATTCACTTAATATCTTTGCTCTCCTTAAAAATGACAACCAGTAAATTCACAAATAGTTATAGCTGTTCTTACTGTTTGTAGGTAACATCCTTCTTCATTGTTTATGTTTTTTTTCTCTTCTCTAAAGGTTCTATAGTCTTGCAAGACAGATTTAAAATACCTACCAATGTCTGTCTTCAATATTAATTTGAGTTTAAAATTAGACATTTTTACTTCAAATACTGAGCAAAAAAATGACTTTGACCATACATAATAATACAGAATATAGTATCCCAAGTAATTTTGAAATTGACATAAATTCCCATATATTTCTTTGGACTCAGCAGATCTCCCAAGCTACATAGTTGTAGGTAATCAGGTCAACTGAAGACTAGGATCAAATAATTAATTTTTCTTATATCAAATTATCCCCAAGGCTCATGCCTGTAATCCTAGCACTCTGGGAGGCCGGGTTGGGGGGGAATCTCTTGAGCTCAGCAGTTCAAGACGTGCCTGAGCAAGAGAGAGACTCCCAACTCTAATAAACATAGAAAAATTAGCTAGGCATTTTGGCGGGTGCCTGTAGTCCCAGATATTTGGGAGGCTGAGGTAAGAGAATAGCCCAAGAGTTGAAGGTTGCTATAAACTATGATGACACCAAGGCACTCAACCCCAGAGCGACAAAGTGAGACTATATCCCAAAATAAAAAATAAAGTAAAATAAATAAGTAAATAAAGAAAATAACTTACCCACAAGGAACAAGTGAGTTCCCCTATTCAAAACAATGGCCTCTCTACCATGGAGTAAGATAACGGAGGGACACAGATCTACTTTTTGATCAATCTACAGATTATCAAGCCTTTCTGCTTTTTGCTAACATGCTTTACGTTGGCGAACCTGCTTCTGCCTGAGGGTCAATCAACTTTATGTCCTAGTTAAGAAAATGCCCTGATGTTCTTTTGCAGCTGATTGGTATCTGTCTTTTGTTTTTGTTGATAAGCATTCCTCCAAAATTTTCTTGCCTGATGAAAACCTCCCACATACAGATGTTAGTCATGATTTTGAATGGCAAAAAGTTCAATTAGTATTCACTTTCTCTTTATGTGTTTTAACATACACACCTTTTGCTGTACTCTTAATGTTATTAACTTAGAAATGCGAATTACTAATACTGTAAAACATAAGACAACATATGGATTTCCAGGGCTGAAGCAAGTTCATAAGCAAGATGACAACCTGGAGAGAACGTCTGCACCTCATCTTGTTGCAACTAGACCCTGAGTTAAGTTTATAGAGTGTGAAGGAGAAATCATTACTTGGATCCTTTAAAAGCAAATCCATCCTCTCAAATGTCCTAGTTTTCCTTCTCTCAGGGCGTAATGATTTACATTGTATTTCAGTTTTTTTGTTGTTTTTTTTTTTACTGTTGGGAATTCATTGAGGGTACAATAAGCCAGGTTACACTGATTGCAATTGTTAGGTAAAGTCCCTCTTGCAATCATGTCTTGCCCCCATAAAGTGTGACACACACCAAGGCCCCACCCCCCTCCCTCGGTCCCTCTTTCTGCTTTGGAAATTCACAACAGATCAACTTCAAATTGTTAGTAACTTTTGATTTATACAATATTAAGATTAATTCCATTATGACCAATATTCTGTCATAGCCCTCAATTACACTGACATTTATTGTAATTGCATCTAATGAATTGGACACATTTAAATAAATTCTAGCAAAGAATTTAAGTAAATGAAAGCCACCTGATAAAATGACCAGAAGAAACTCCTTCAGTGTAGGAGTGGAAAAGATACTCTCTACCCTCCATGGTAAGAGGATTTAGTTTGAAAGAACTTGCAGGGTTTCATTGTGAGCAGGATTATTTTCTCTCATGCCTAAGATACAAGACCTGAAATAGAATTTGGTGGTAATAAGAAGACAGAGAAGACCAGAGACTCTGTTAGATTTATCCAAAAATGACACTATAATCCTTGACAGTCACTTTCAATAGGCAATTATTGAACATATAATATGTAACCAGAATTAAACTGAATTATCAGATCACCACGTGGAACTTTTTCCATTGCATTTCCTCTGGCAGCTTGAGCATAACTATCAAGACCAAGAAGAAAAAATACTTGATATTCTAAACATCTGGGGCCAGATCCCCTACTGGCTATACTCCCCCCATACTCCCTATCCTAATACACTTGCTAATTTTTATAAGATGATTTGAGGGTCAGGAAAGAGACAGGTATTCCTAAAGTAGAATGCACGGGTTTTGTCCTTTGTTCCCCACCAAAGTTCTTAAGTGAAATGAGAGAAAACTCCAAAAGAAATAAAGACTGGGCATCTGTTATGTCACTTCAGGGCATGTCATGGAGCGAAGCTGAACTGGCTGAAGAACTGGCAATTCAATTTAACATATGTCCCCTGTGGCTTAAGGCTATACGTGGAGAGAAAGAAGTGCCTTCTACTCACCTGGAGGTTTTAGAAGGGAAGAGCATTTTTGAAACAGTCTGTGCCAGGGTGAAAGAACCCAAGAAGTAAAGGAGAAAGACTCCTGTCATCTTCACATACCCCCGAGGTCGTAGAAGACCTCAGAGGCTAACTGGGCTTGCTCTGGGGACTATGGGACAGTGGGTGGGAAAAGAACTATAGGCTGATCAAGTTAAGAATCAAATTAACGGATCCTTATTGGGGATTGAGGGCCATCAGCTGCTTAGAGAAAGTATAGCACCAGGTGTAAGACCATGTAGTTTTAAATTAGTGGCGTCTGGCTTGTGCCTGTAGCTCAGCAGCTAGGGCTCAAGCCACATACACTGGGGCTGGTGGGTTCGAACCGGGGCCTGACAATCAACAATGATAACTACAACAAAATAGCCAGGTGTTATGGTGGGTGCCTGTAGTCCCAGCTACTTGGGAGGCTGAGGCAAGAACATCGCTTAAGCCCAAGAGTTTGAGATCGCTGTGAGCTGTGATGCCACAGCACTCTACTGAGGGTGACATAGTGAGACTCCATCTCAAAAAAAAAAAAAAGAAAGAAAAAGAAAAAAATTGGTGGCATCTGTGTTCAAGCCTCAGGTCTGAAAACATTTCTGAGGCCTTTGTCAATTTACTTAAGGTCTCTGAGCCTCAGTTTTCTCCCCTGCAAATTGAGAGCAATGAGCTCTGCCTCATAGGGTTTTTATGAAGAACAAATTGGACAATGCTTTTAGAAATAATATCAAATAACTACACCAAGCAAACATTACCATGATGACTTAATCCACCTTCACCCCTTGCCCATATCATTGTATATTAGAGTACTCTTAGGTCAGCTAGAATCCTGCCCAGTTCTGTGCATTGTATAATACCTAGAGGTGATATATCCAGTGGATATATCCTTGTTCAATTATCCTCGTCCCTGAATAATCCTGTCCCTTTTGAGTGTGGGTGGAACCTGTAAGCATGATATATCACACCAGTGATACATGCGAATATTCTAAATCTAAGAATCTGAAATCCTAAACATTTGGGGAGCTAACATGATGCTCAAGGGAAATATTCAATGAAGTGTTCTGGCTCTGGAATTTTAGGATTTGGAATGCTCCCTGGTTCAGTATAATGCAAACATTTCAAAATCCAGAAAATTTTAAATCCAAAACATTTATGGTCCTAAGCCTTTTGGATAAGGTATATTCAACTTGTGTGTCTACATACAGACATTTGTATATGGCAAAAGGGAGATTAACTAGGTGGGCCTAATCTAACCACGTGAGCCCATTAAAAGCAGAACATTTTCTCCAGATTGTGACAGAAGTAAAAGAAAGATGTGAAGCCTGGGAAGGACCCAGTATTCCTCTGTTGCTTTGAAGATGAAAGGGTGGGGAATGAGAAGAAATGTGATCAGCATCTGGAAAGAAAAAGCAGCCCCCCTACAGCCAGCCAGCAAGGAAACAGGGACCTCACAGAACTATAGCCTGGAGCAACTGTGTTCCCTTGAAAAAACTGAGTGGATCTCCTTAAGAATTCTTCCCTAGTGCCTCCAGATAAGAGTCCAGCCCAGCTGGTGTTTTGAGCCCAGCCTTGGGAGGCCCTGACCAGAGAACCCATCTGAGCTTGCCTGAACTTCTGATCTACCAAATTGTGAGATAACAAATGGGTGAGATTTTGATTCACTAAATTTGTGGTAATCTATTATGCAGCAATAGAAAACTGATAAAGGTACCACATCTCATTTATTGAATGTATACTATTCATTAAATAAAAGCCATGGACTGAATTTCATGAAGCAACTACCCTGTTTCCCCGAAAATAAGACATCCTCCGAAAATAAGACCTACTTACAGGAAAGATAAGACGTCCCCTGAAAATAAGACCTAGCGCATCTTTGGGAGCACACCTTAAAATAAGACACTGTCTTATTTTCGGGGAAACAGGGTAATATGTAATCACTGAGAACATTTTATGTGAGAGCCAGGCTAAAAATTCTTAAGAATTTTGAATCCTTGATGGTTAGAATCTGAAAAATAGTATCAGAGACTGATTACAACTAGGATTAATTGGCAGACTAGTATAAGCACCTCTAATGATGTTGAAAATAGTTGCTGAGGGCAGCAGATTGGTGTCTTGTAAAAGCTGCTGCCAAGTAGCATGAAGACTCAACACCAATATAATTTGATTATTAACTTCCCTGGTTTCCTCATAAACTGATGACATGCAGATTACCTACAATTAAAAGGTAGCTTTTCATAAAAAAAAAAAAAAAAAATGAAGTCTCAGACACTTAAAAGAAAGGGTAGTTCAGTAGTTTGGAATGGCTTTATGGAAAGGCAGAATTTGCATTGAGTCTCAACGTTAATAAGGACTAAAGTAAAAGAACATTGGTGATGGACCTAAACAAAACTGCCGAGATGATCCAATCTGCTCTCCTGCCTCTCCCCCCCAACCATGTATTATAATATCTCATCATCTCCTGCCAAAAAGAGCATCCCTTTTATTTTAGTATATCTCCAGGGAATAAGATCAAAGAACACTCTCTCAGGAACTTAATTACCCTTCCTTGGAGGAAATCCTCTTTTTCAGCATGAAGGCAAAAAGTATAGGCCATTTCGTCTTGCTCTGCTTCCATCCATGCTAATCTTACAACACTGGAATATTTTAAAAATATAACTACTACACTGGCATCTGGTACTGTTGGCAACAAGTACAAGGTTAAACTCCAATGAGAATGTAAAAATCCCTTTCCTAGGAAGGAATGGTTATAAAAATAATCTTCTGATTATCAATTACTCCCTAATTCACGAAAAAGGGGAGTCAGCAAAGAACTATAACTGGATTTAAAACCTATAGGTACAAAGTCTGTTTATAATGATGATTCTCAAAGGTGACTGCACACTAGAATTAACTAGGCACTGTTATCGAATTCTGATACCCGAGTTCTCCCTCAAAAATTCTGAGTTCATTGTTCTGGAGTGCAGTTGGGGTATTACGATTATTTGAAGAGCTCCCCAGGTGATTCCAGTATATGGTTGGGGCAGTAACCTCTACCTACTTACTGGTCTTGGCACACCTACTTCTGGGCCAGGGCCCAGGATTATACTCATGATTGTTTCCTGAGGAAAGAAAACTACGAGTCCAATTTATCTTCTCCAGTAGGAGTGGATTCTAGAAATCTCTCAAATAAAATATCCATGTTTATTTGCACTGAAATGAAAATGTTACAGAACACTGCTTTTATATCAGTGCTCTCGTTTTTTCAAAGGTTTTTTTCTGATTGCATCAGGGCAATGTCTTCTTTGAATGCAAATTTAATCTTTCTTTTAATAAGAAGGGTGTATCTCTGCCTCAGGACCATATATAAATAGTTGAGTGATGGAGGGCAGGCGGTGGTCTCGGAATGCTCATGGTGGGTCACAAACCTGAACTCCAGAAAACCAACAGTTATAATTTTTTTTTTCTTTTTTTTTTTGTAGAGACAGAGTCTCACTTCATGGCCCTCGGTAGAGTGCCGTGGCATCACACAGCTCACAGCAACCTCCAACTCCTGGGCTTAAGCGATTCTCCTACCTCAGCCTCCCGAGTAGCTGGGACCACAGGCGCCCGCCACAACGCCCGGCTATTTTTTGGTTGCAGTTTGGCCGGGGCTGGGTTTAAACCCGCCACCCTTGGTATATGGGGCCGGCGCCTCACTGACTGAGCCACAGGCGCCGCCCAACAGTTATAATTTTTAAACCAACTTCTGTTGGTCCCACAGAATATTTAGCCATCATTTATCTAAATTCCACATGTTAGCTTTGGAGAAGTAAAGCCCTCATCCTGAGAACATACCCAAATGAAGACAGCTTTAACACTTTGATTTGGCTGGAACTTGGGTAACAAACAATTTAGCCTTTATAAAAAAAAAAAAAAAATCAGGGTGGACAGCGCCTGTGGCTCAAGGAGTAGGGCTCCGGCCCCACATACTGGAGGTGGTGGGTTCAAACCCAGCCCCAGACAAAAACAGCAAACAATAAACATAAAAATTAATATTACTTTTTGGTGGCATGGGGTTATTGTATGTTCCTAACTTGAAAAATAAATCTAGTATATATGGATTCTTACTAGTCTCTTAGTTTATACACTATTTTAGTGTGTTTTTATTAGAAAAATAAAAGTGAAAACAAAGACATGTGTAAAAAAAAATGAGTTTAGCTCAAAAAGATACAGGTAGCTTCTTGAAAGAATCTCCAACTTGATTTTCTTGAAATTGGAGGCAAGGGCAAGAGTCATTCATTCAGTCTGTGGATAATGAGGATAAACCAGATTTCAACAAGGGGATATTTAACTCCTGCTTCCCTAGCTGCCTCACCACCCTTTAATTAAAATAAATAAATAAATAAATAAATCATTAAAAGAAAGAAAGAAAAAGGTAGAAACACTGCCACTGAGATTGGCATTTTTGGAGAAATTGGTTTGCCTGTCAACATTCAGCTTCCAGAAAACCCACCTCCCCTGTAACTCATCCATTTTAGCCTTTGATTTTGAAGGATTTCCTTCCTTTCTTACCAGACCTGCTGTCCATAAATAAATACACACACAGCCCACATTTATCCTTTACCCTGTGATCATTTCCTTGTCACTAGAAATGTATATTCTATTCCAAGAGAGAACTAATGAGGACAGTCATTCCCAAGAAGGTGCAAGTGCTACCTGGAGCATCAGAAGCAAACCCTCATCAAGAAACATCTGAAACACACTTCAAGCAAGACTGAGTATAAACAAGTAAGTGCACACGTAGTAAAAGTTGAAAGCAACTAATGGTGGAAAGGTTTTTATGTAATTGATTATCATTGTTCCCAGTTCAAATCAGTTTAGGCATTCTCTGTGGTAATGCATAACTTGAATGACAAAGGCCAGCTTCTCAGCCCAGCAGCAGAGTAAAGAGGGCTCTAATGATGGCTAAAATCCCATCTGTCTTTTGCAGATTTAAGAGAGTAGCCAAAACTAGCTTTGGAACAAAGCAATAACCTTCATTCAGCCCCAAACTTCCAGTTAAAACCTTGAACCAATGACACGCTGACTGTATCTGTGGTAATCATTGGCCCTGCAAATTATGTTAAATCCTTAGGAGGCAGAACACACCTGCATGTGTAACAAGCCCATTTTTATGTTAGCATATCCCAAAGGACCTTCCTGCTGTGTGTTTTATGCTGCTGCTTCTTTATATTTTATGTGTTTGCATTAATGTTTTAATTTTCATATATATGTACACATCCTTAGGCCATTTTATGAAGGGCATGACATTAAAAATTCAGTCAATATATTAAATTAATGTATAAAAAGGTCATGTTTCAAGTAGTCCTAAATCAATTCTTTCTGTTTTCCCTGTACGGTCAACCTTCCAATATGGTTTATTTATTATGGGTAATACAGAAGTCAGATCTGACTCTCAACTCCCACCATCTGTCAGATTAACATGCTTATGTATTGAATGTCTCTCTTTAAATGACGAATCCTACCATAAGTCCTCCCTAAAAGAATATATCCATACCTCTTCCCCGTAAAAATAAGCAAAAAAGTTGATTTATATAAAGAATGTGTATGTAAGTAAGATAAAACTTTCCCCGAATTTGGGAATACTATTTTATCACCTGAGAAAACTTGTACAGTTTTATCCAAGTAGATGAATGTGGCAAGGTGTCAAAAAGGGAAAAAAAGAGACCAAATATTGTAGTGATTAGGAATAAAAGTCTAGAACCAGAGAGTCTTCATCTAGCTCAGCCATTAACTACCTGCTTCATGAGTCTGGTCCAGTTAGTTCATCTTTTTTAAGCTTTAGCTTCCTCAATTCAAAACAAGGACAAAAATAATAAGAGTACTTACCAAAGGTTTATTGTAAAAAATAAAATATCTATATAAAATATTTGTCTTTTATTCAACACATTTATTATTATTATTATTATTATTACTACTAATAGATGACATTGTGAGTTACTACTAAAAACCAAGTAAGGATGTGGGTGGCAAGCTGTGTTTTAGATTCTGACTCAAGCAGCCACTTGTTCACATTTATATGACATTTATGTCATATTAATGTCATAGCATAAGCCTAGCGGTTGAGAAAAAGCATCTGATTTTGAATCTTCTAATATTCACCAGTTATGTTTCATTCAGTAATCAATCTTAACATCTTTATAAAATGCATGATAATAGTATTACCTACTTTATAATGTTGTTGGGAAGATTAAGTAAGTTACTCTACATCAAGCTCTTAGGAAGAAAAATCTGAGATATATCATAAGTACATGACAAATGTCCAAATACTTTAAAAGCTATGAAAGCATGAGAATCAGTCTAATAGCCATTACAATAATAATAATTTTAAAAATCATAAAAATAACCATTAAAACAGTAATGCTATGCTTGGCTCTAGGGTCACATGCTATCATTTGCTTATAATTTCACACATACTAACCATGAACTTCTCAACAAACCTGTAATGTGATTAGGCTATGGATTATTATCTTCAGATTATTCTGTGCAAACTTGAACCTCAGAGACCAGGGACTAGCTAAGCCACTTTACAGAGACCAGTGGAGCAGAGAGGCATGGGCCTGCTGATGCACTGTCCTTCCTACTATGCTGCTTCTCAATGGACAAAAAGATCAAAATGCAGAGCAAAGCCATCCAACAGGCCATCCTGGTAAGAACCCCTCCCGAGGGTGACGCCTGTGGCTCAAAGGAGTAGGGTGCCGGCCCCATATGCGGGAGGTGGCGGGTTCAAACCCAGCCCCGGCCAAAAACTGCAGAATAGATAAATAAATAAATAATAAATTAAAAAAAAAAAACCCTCCTGAAATAAGGAAATGTGGTCACAGAAAACAATAGTACAATGTTTGCTGATTCAATAGTTCTATAGAACTATTATAGGTAACAACCACTAGATCTGCACAAACCACAGGGTCATTGCCACAGAGAGGCGTTTTAAAGCTAACTAGTTCTGGCAGACTCCATTTATTTAAAGAGGATCTATTTTGTTTTGTTTTGTTTTTCTTCCTTTTTTGGTACTTTATAGTCCCTTGTTCTCCAAAAATCTTTTAACAATTATGTAGCTGGATGGGAAAGTCATGAATAAGTCATTTTTAAAAATATCAGTTGGTTTCCAATTTTCATTCAAGCATTAAAACTGACCACTTTTAGTTTTTTGTGTCATTATAGAGGAAATAATATATGTGGAGAAATACACACACACACTCATGCAAATACATATACTTATATGTATACAGGGTGAACATAAAGTTGGTGTGTAATTTAAAACAGTTTTAGATAGCAAATTGCACATGAACTTTATGGACACCCTGTATATCTTTGATTTATAACAAAAAATGATATAAAAGAGACTTCTATATATCAGAGAACCAGACTAGATAGGACTCAACCCAGAATTTACACTTCATTAAGGAGAAGAAAAAAAATCGGTAAACACAAAAATCTTGCCCTTTCTGAGCTTCCCTTCACTTTACCTCTGATTTTCTACCATACTGTGGGCTTCAGACAATTTTTGCACATTTTCTTCCTCCTGGAGATCAGTCATCAAAAGGATGTAAGAAT
The DNA here is from genome assembly GCF_027406575.1 of Nycticebus coucang. Lineage (NCBI taxonomy): Eukaryota > Metazoa > Chordata > Mammalia > Primates > Lorisidae > Nycticebus > Nycticebus coucang. The sequence continues at coordinate 48,706,924 of NC_069783.1, forward strand.
GTCTTTTTGGAGGGAAGCACTTCGAGAACGCTGTCAGGCTCAAAGGCAGTAAACAAGCATTTACTGAATCCCTGGCTCTCTGAGCACCCTGCTCTATGCTTACAAGTGGGTCTTTTCTGCTGTTCACTAAAAAGGAGGGAAAAGCTAAGATTTCCAGCATCATCACTGACCTCCCCAAGCCAGGAATAAAAGATAAAAAGGTTTTCTTCTCTCATCTCACAAGTTTAAAAAAGGAAAACTTTGAAAATACATGTTTGGCACAAATGCATTATGGCTTCATGTATGTTTTAGCTCTTAAGAAAATCACGTAGATCAAATGCTTTTCTGGTACAGAAAGTTTAAAAAAAAATTCTAAGTGTACTATTCATTAGGCAATTCCCATCAGCTGAGTATTTTAGACAGAGTTTCTCAAACTCTTCACAATTGAAATTTTGTGCCAGATAATTCATTGTTGCATGGAGCTGTCCTTTAATTCTTAGGCTATTTAGCAGCAGAGTTGGTCTATACCCATTAGAAGTCAGCGTTCCCCCTCCAACCCAGTGGTGAAAACCAAAAATGTCTTTAGGCATTGCTGAATATTCTGTGAGAGCAAAATCATCCCTGACTGAGAACCCCTGTCTAGACCAAAACTTCACCTGCCACATAATTTTGTTAGGCCCTTATGCACCGCCCTTACATGCTTCCTGCCTAACAGAATTCTGTAAAGCCTTACATTTAAGCTTTACATTTTCTCTAAGACTGAGAAAATGTCAGTGTTTAATATCAAAAACTGTGTGCCCCTCCCAAATCCCCTTTCCAAATCCGTACTAAGTTTCTTTTAGTCCCTGTAGCTCTAAGGTTCTGTTTCCCGGACGGTCCAGAGATAAGACCTACAGGTTGATTTTAGTTCTTCAGAAAAAAGGAGACTGTGAAAGTCGATCATTATAAGAACCAAACACATTAAAAGAAAAGAAAGAGCAAATTGAGTTTCTGCTCTAAAAGAAACAGTGGACAAAAGAGAACACATGGATTCTCATTTCAAAGCAATTTATGTTAATGATAATTGGCCAAAACTGCAGATTATTATTGTGTGTTTTCAGAACTAATGTCAAGTTGTCCTGAAACTTAGAAAATTTAAGAAGTACCCTATATGCTAAATGTTTAAAAGTGGTATTAAACAAGATAAAAATTTAAAACCTTTTTTTATGGTTTAAAATCTTAAAAATTTAAAACCTTTTTTATGGAGTAGTATAATATGTTTGTTTTCTGTATGATTTACTTTGCTATCCTGTTTTTTACAATATCAAAAAGTAAATTCTTTGAATAGCTCTAGTATAAATATAAATTTATCATAAATATACTATATTTATACAAATCTAGTAAAAATATCTTCCTACTTTAGTATGTGTATAGAATTAAAAATTATAGGGTGGTGCCTGTGGCTCAAAGGAGTAGGGCACCAGCCCCATATGCTGGAGGTGGTGGGTTCAAACCCAGCCACAGCCAAAAATTGAAAAAAAAAAAATTATATACCCAACCTTCTCCAAAGAGTGCCTTAAAAGTATTAAATTAATGTGGCTATTAGTCTGGCACAGTAACCTGATGAGCAAGATGCCTAAATACAAAGAGATGTTCAGTAAGTGCCACATGGGGAGGAAAAGGGAAGGAAAAGCCTTAATACTTCAGCTTCTTGAAAAATCAGAAAAACGAGTACCATTTGATTGTACATCATCGCTCTCTGTCTCTCCCTGTCTCTCTCACTCTTCCTCGCTTCTGCCCATCACGCACACACACACACACACACACACACACACCCCGTAACACTGGATAAACACTTTATGAAGTGTTTCTTTATGACTGTAAGAAAGAAACAAAGGACGCAGCAGGGAACAGAGAAAGCAATGCAGCCTCCTGTGCCATATCATTGATTTGAATTCTAGTTCTATTTTGGATTTCAGAAAGATCTCATAATCTCTCTTCACACGTAAAATGTGAAGGTATACTAGAAGATACATATAGTCAATTTAAACAATATGTGATTCTCAATGTGTTTCGATGAGGGGAGTGGAAGGAACATTCTCAGTTTGAGGTTCTAAGGAAAATTAACTAATCTAAGTTACATTCTAAAATCAGTATAATCTTCAATTCTGAGAACAGTTTGGGCAGCTAGCCTGAATAGTTTTGGCCATGCCAGCAACAGATTGGCTGGATGGCACTGCACAAGAGAATCTTTTTAACACAGGCTGCTCAATCTGGCCTATCTAATGTTCTGCCTGGGATAACTTTAAATTTTAGTAGACTTAGAAGTTGTCCTTGATATATCACAGGCTGTCGAGAGGACATTCTATGATAAATGTCTTCTTCATTAAAAGTCAATGCTTGCCAAGGTTTTCATGCTACTTTTGTTCTATAATACCACACATAATTTGAGACATGCAATCCACAAAACGTGACCTACAGAAGGTTGGGAATAATATTCTACTCTCTCTTTCAGAGACTTAAGAGATTTGTAACAATAAAGTTCGAAGGAAATGCATTAGAAGTTGACTGAGGAATCTGGATTACAGATGGCCCACTGGAACAGTAAACACTTTTTCTGGATGAAAGAAAGCAAGCTATCAGTAGATTTCTCTAGAGGCGCAAAAGACACAACACTCATGTTATCTATCATCACAAGCCTGCTGTATAATATACAACTCAAACTTATTACTAAAAGACTTAGCTAGTATTTACATTGGAAGTCCGTAATGAAAAGAACTTTGTAGGATGTCTGCAGCTAAAATGGTAGTAGCTAGAATCAGGCAGTAGTTTTGGGATAATGAAGGACTCAAGAAAAAGGCCATGTCTAAATTTTTCCCCGTCTTCCATTTCAGAGACAGTGCTCTTTATAAAGAGAAGTTAAGAATATGACATTCTTGATGACATTTCATTAATAGATTCATAATAAAAACAAGGAATTACTGAAGACTGTATTTCAAGCTGCCTTAGTTACATTGTTAGCCTAACCAGAAAAGTACCTTAAGAACTGAAGAAAGGTGGATTTAGGAAGGTAAACAGGAAACATCTCATAAAATATTTTAATAATACCAAGCAGCTATCTGAACAAAAAGATGCATCTGTTCCCCATTTCAGCCCATCTCCCAGGGAGAAGGCAGTAGATAGGAGCAGACAAACATCCCTAACCTGTCTAGTCACATCAACAAATTAGCCACAGAGAAACAAAATAAATAAATTCTGGGACCACCTGAAGCGATTTGTTAATCAGCCATGTGCCTAATTATTGCTTTTGTTTCATTAATTTTAATTACCTGTTTTTCTTTTGTCCTTATGCCCTGAGGTGAGTTTTTCATCAATAATGGGCATGATTTTATGAATATCATATGCAAACAAGCAAATTAGACCCACTGAACTCAGGAGATCATTTCTTTCCCTTCCTTTTCAAAGGTTGGCTGCAATTTTCTGAAAATGATATTGATTCTATGGTAACATGCACAAAGGCATTAATGAGGGGAACAAGAGTATTTGTGAATTCAGTAAAGGACTTCATAATAACACACTACCAATCTATGGCCCCGATAATTGTAGTCTCTAAATTATAAATAAATTAGATGATTAAATAGCTATCTCTCTTTTTTACACTACATATTGATAACTCTTTACAATTTCCACAAGAGCTCTTATGGACAAAAAGAATGTGGATAATAAAGAAATAAAATGCAGCAGCTCCTTAGGGGTACTTCACTTAGAGGTAGACCTCTAGGCAGTCCCAACTGCCTATTAATCCTTTTTTTCCCTTTCTTACACTGCCTACAAATAATCAGTTTGCTTTTTAATGACATGATTTATAATTAAATACTATATACCATTATTTGTGGGGAATAAACTCATTTTCAAGTAATTGTTACCAAGGTTTAATTTTTATTTTTAATGATAATAGCCAGTCTGGTAAGGGCCCTGGAAGTAGAGCTTTCATGTCTTGCTGGTGTTCCTGAGAATATGCATAATTCCTTGCTATAGCCTGACAGTGTCTCCCAGGATTCATGTGCTGGCAACTGAATCCCCAATGTAACCATGTTGGGAGGTGGGGGCTTTGAGGAGACATTTAGGACATGAAGATTCCACTCTCATGAATACATTAATGTCCCTATAAAAGGGGCTTGCAGAAGGGCTCAATCTCTTCCACTATTACATCATGTGGGAAACAACATTCCTCTCCCCTGGGGAATAAAGCATTCAAGGCAGCAACTTGGAAGTAAAAACCAAGCCTTTACCAGGCACAAGACACCAGAGCTTCCTTCTTGGATTTTCCAGTCTCCGAAATCATGAAGGAAAAATCTCTGTTCTTTATAAACTGCTCAGTCTCAGGTACTCTTTTACAGCAGCACTAAAGAACTAAGACACCCCTTTTAAACGTCTCATATGTGTTGATAATTGTTGATGTGGTAAATTAAATCGAATGAATCTTAAATGAAAAAAATGTTTTCGGCTCACAAAAGTTCAAAATAGAATTATTCATAATTTTGTGTCTGTACAGTAAGCTCCTTAGGTACTTTATTTTATATTTGTGTGTTTTCACAAATTTTCCAATTTTTCATTAAAAAGTATTCAGTATTCTATTTCTCGTTAGTCTGGCCAATGGTTTATCTATTTTATTTATTTTTTCAAAAAACCAACTCCTTGTTTCATTAATTTTCTGAAAGATTCTTTTGTTTTCAACCCCGTATGGCTAAGGCAGTTCTTAGTAATAAAAATAAAGCTGGGGGCATCAGCATACCAGATTTTAGTCTGTACTACAAAGCCATAGTGGTCAAGACAGCATGGTACTGGCACAAAAACAGAGACATAGACACTTGGAATCGAATTGAAAACCAAGAAATGAAACTAACATCTTACAACCACCTAATCTTCGATAAGCCAAACAAGAACATACCTTGGGGGAAAGACTCCCTATTCAATAAATGGTGTTGGGAGAACTGGATGTCCACGTGTAAAAGACTGAAACTGGACCCACACCTTTCCCCACTCACAAAAATTGATTCAAAATGGGTAAAGGACTTAAAGTTAAGGCATGAAACAATAAAAATCCTCAAAGAAAGCATAGGAAAAACACTGGAAGATATTGGCCTGGGGAAAGACTTCATGAAGAAGACTGCCATGGCAATTGCAACAACAACAAAAATAAACAAATGGGACTTCATTAAACTGAAAAGCTTCTGTACAGCTAAGGAGACAATAACCAAAGCAAAGAGACAACCTACACAATGGGAAAGGATATTTGCATATTTTCAATCAGACAAAAGCTTGATAACTAGGATCTATAGAGAACTCAAATTAATCCACATGAAAAAAGCCAACAATCCCATATATCAATGGGCAAGAGAAATGAATAGAACCTTCTCTATAGATGACAGACTAATGGCTAACAAACACATGAAAAAATGTTCATCATCTCTATATATTAGAGAAATGCAAATCAGAACAACCCTGAGATATCATCTAACTCCAGTGAGAATGGCCCACATCACAAAATCTCAAAACTGCAGATGCTGGCGTGGATGTGGAGAGAAGGGAACACTTTTACACTGCTGGTGGGACTGCAAACTAGTACAACCTTTCTGGAAGGAAGTATGGAGAAACCTCAAAGCACTCAAGCTAGACCTCCCATTTGATCCTGCAATCCCATTACTGGGCTTCTACGCAGAAGGAAAAAATCCTTTTATCATAAGGACACTTGTACTAGACTGTTTATTGCAGCTCAATTTACAATCGCCAAAATGTGGAAACATCCTAAATGCCCACCAACCCAGGAATGGATTAACAAGCTGTGGTATATGTATACCATGGAATACTATTCAGCTATTAAAAAAAATGGAGACTTTACATCCTTCGTATTAACCTGGATGGAAGTGGAAGACATTATTCTTAGTAAAGCATCACAAGAATGGAGAAGCATGAATCCTATGTACTCAATTTTGATATGAGGACAATTAATGACAATTAAAGTTATGGGGGGGAAAGCAGAAAGAGGGACGGAGGGAGGGGGGTGGGGCCTTGGTGTGTGTCACACTTTATGGGGGCAAGACATGATTGCAAGAGGGACTTTGCCTAACAATTGCAATCCATGTAACCTGGCTTATTGTACCCTCAATGAATCCCCAACAATAAAAAAAAAAAGTGAGGATACAAAAAAAAAAAAAAAAGTAGTCAGTATTTTATAATTAAAATAGTTTTCCAAAAGCATTCTCATTTAACAAAAAAGAACTCACAACAATTGATTAAAGGTAAACAGCTTTCACAAATTTCTTTCTACATGGAGATGACATAAATGAATGAAGATACTCCCTAAAGAAAGAAAGAGAAGGCATTAAGTATTGTTAAAGCATGAAGAAATTTAAGGATTAACTTCTTAAAAATGCTCTGAATTGCAGTCAGCAATTTAAAATTCAAAATGTTGAGACATGGGCTGTAAGTTCTTCTGAAACAAAAAGCATGCCTTATGTATCTTTTTGTCCATTCTTCCATGCCTGAAATACAATGACTTCATCAGTAAATTCTTGTAGAATATACAAACATGGTCCTTTATGGGGGTCAGAACCCTGGACAGCGGATCAGCTGTTTACAGAGTGTATTGCTTTAAAAGGAACAGGACCTATTATTAATAGTTACTGACCATCAATCAGTTTCATTTTGGCCTTGTCACATGGGTAAATCAGTTCCCTTCTCCAGGCTTCACCTGTACAGCAATTCTTCCCTTTCCAACAGAGGAAACCTAGATCAGATAAATTTGGGCCATTCTAAACTTTTTAAATCTTTTCTCTCTGATACACAAATAAATATACTTTGATGTTTCTCTACTGATGAGTTTTGGTCCTTTGTTTATTTGAAGAAGGAAAATGAGTGGAAAAAGATTTTCAGGTTAATTTTCTACTTTCTTAATGCCTTAAATCTACAGTTCTAATAACAAACACCCATAAACGTGTTGACTTCATTAGGTATTCTTGGAAAATAAGTATTGTGTGAACTTTCCTTCTGATTAACAGAAAGGTCAGAAAAAGTCTGATTTGATAACTTCAGGCTAATATTATTTTTAAAAGTTTTTCAAAGTATAATACTTGAAATGTGGTATTAATTTTTACTTTGAAATATTTCCATGAATTACTACTTTTTATAAATTCATCCCACTTTTATTGTTTACTTTTAGATTTTACCAAAACTACAGAGCTATTTCTTCTCTCAATGATAATAAATGTCACTCTCATGTTTGGGGAGTTTCTACAAAATCTAGAACATGGTAGATTCTCAATAAATGGTAGGTCATCTTTTTTCTCCCTAACTCTTTTTTTATTTCTATAAATTACATTTTATAAAATACTGAATGTTTCTTTGAACTTAAGGATCAAAAAGAATTTTATTTAATGGAAAAGAAACAGTTTAAAATCCTAGATTAGTGTCTACAGGCGATGGTAAAACTTACTGGCTCCTATATTTTGATTGCTATGGCTCTATTTCTGTTCTAGTATTTCTCCTTGAATTTGCCACTTTCTCTTTCTCATAATCCATTGCTCTTGGTGTATTGGGATTCTCACTTAAGTTTTATTCTATTTTAATGGAGCATAAATCCAGATTTATCCAGATGAATTTGTCCTCACATTGCTACACATTGTTATTTGTATTGTTTCTTCTTTGAGTTGCCCCCATGCTTTCAAAACTCGCCCATGCCTTCTCTGGTGGAATGACACCATTCTCCACTTGTGCTGGAAATTCACAACCATGGGTATTAAACAGAAGGATTTCATATTAAAATCTATATATTCGTTATATAGGACCCATGGGTATGAAAACAAAGTTCTTCCAGAAAAGAACTTCAGTATTTTACATTTCATAGTTATGGGAGGGCTTTGAGTGTAGATCCCTGGAATGCTACTATTACATTATTCAATGTGGAGAGAAATTCAGCAGAAGAAATATATTAGTAGAATCAGAACCCATGCAAGAGCACTGGATACTAAAAGATCTAAATGATCTTATTTTACAGCTCTTTATAGCAAGGAATGTTAAAATGTGATCCTAAGACTGTACACATGTTACAGAGAGAATGATATTGCATCCAAACCTACAATTAAGTGTCAATATTAAAGACTCATGTCATTAGAAATATGCTGTCACTTATGTTTCATCCAATTTTAGAAGACATTAGGAACTAAAAATTTCCTGAAAGGTGATTTTAGATGTGAGCAGAGAATAAAAGACAGGGAATAAAGGTATAATTTACTTTTTTTTGTCTGTTAGGACAACACTGAATATTTGTCAGAAGCATCTGCTCCTTAAATGATATAATAGAATAGAAATTGGCAACTGAGGTTTGAAAGTTAATTTCAAAGGTTTATTATACTACTGGGTTCATATTTAGCAGCTGTCATTTTGTTACTGACAACTGTAATAAAAATCAGCGAAACCTGAAATCTTCCCCTGCCAGAAAGACAGATGTTTCTGAATGTTAGAGATTTGGGGGAAAAAGTTGTTTTTTTTTTAACCAACCTCTGTTTGTTAAAGGTTTTATTTCTACTGAAAAAAATTCATTTGACAAAAAATAATTAATATTATTTAACTATATTTTGAAAGATACACATATTTTTTAAACGTGGAATTGTGTTGTTCTTTGTCTTCAGTAGAAGACAGTGTTTTTAACTGGCAGTAATTCTGACTATCAATAGGATGTTTTGCAATATCTAGAAACAGTTTTCTTTGTCCTAACTAGATGTTAAATACTATTGGCATCTAGTGTGTAGAAAATGGGGACACTGCTCTAATATATATGACACTGCTCACAACAAAGAACTATCTGGCCCAACATATCGACTGTGCAGAAGTTAAAAAAAAAATCTCATTTAAAATAAATTGGTGTGATGGATTTAGATTAAAGATGGGTAAGTATTTGCAGATTTTCTTTTTCTTTTTTTTTCTTTGGCCGGGGCTGGGTTTGAACCCACCACCTCCGGCATATGGGACCGGCGCCCTACTCCTTGAGCCACAGGCGCCGCCCAATATTTGCAGATTTTCTAAGCTATGGTTTTCATAAGACTTGTGCTGGTAAGGTCCTCCAGGCAGGCACTGGCTGTGCTTTAAGTGTTATTTGAAACAACAGAGTAAAATTTCTTTGCGAGAAATGATAGCAAGTACATTTGCACTGATGTGATTAAGTTCATGCCAGATCTTATGCTGAATATGTTACTATGCACAACATTTTATAACTATAAAAGTTATATAAAAGTGAATCTTTAACTAAAATTGGACAGGAAGTTTCTTTAGGTAGTAATTATTTTCTAAATGTATATTATCTAATATTCCACATAGCTTCCTTAAATCACATAAAATAAATGTTGAAAATGCAAATATAGTTTTATTCCCACCCTTTCATGCTCAAATAGAAGGCATTTACAAGGAAATATATAGATATGTAAAATATATATGTAGAATACTTCTTCCTCAAAAAATAATCTTAAGGACGTTACTATATAACATAAATGACCACTTTCAGGCCAGGAATAAAGACCAAGAATCTATATTTTGTTCAATGCCTGTTCTGCTCTCTTTCAATCATTGAGACAAGTACTTTTTATCTAATATCAATTTATTTCAATAAAAATGTCATCTACAGGGCGGCGCCTGTGGCTCAGCGAGTGGGGCGCCGGCCCCATATGCCATGGGTGGCGGGTTCGAACCCAGCCCCAGTGAAACTGCAACAACAACAACAACAACAAAAAAAAAATAGCCGGGCGTTGTGGCGGGCGCCTGCAGTCCCAGCTACTCGGGAGGCTGAGGCAAGAGAATCGCGGAAGCCCAGGAGTTAGAGGTTGCTGTGAGCTGTGTGACGCCACGGCACTCTACCCGAGGGCGGTACAGTGAGACTCTGTCTCTACAAAGAAAAAAAAAAAAAAATGTCATCTACAGTGAAAGTATTTACGGAAAGTACTATTTGTGTGCTGTCTACCCCATTAAAAATAAAATAACAGAATAAGGGGGTCAGAAAATCGAATGTATCTAGGCCTCACAGCTAAAATATAAATTATGCTGATAAAAACTTAACTTTAAACAATGATATACAAAGAAAAAATTAAAAGAAAACATACTCCACCCTCAGCATGGTGATTTTCATTTAAGTCATGAATGTATTTCAAAATCAAAAACCTTGAATATTCTCTTTTTTCATTTGGACATCTAGAGCAGTCTTTCTTTTTTAATTTAACAAGTACTTACTTAGTATCCATAATACGCCTGATAATTGTATAGATGTTTTACAAGTATTTACTCTCTAATGACCCTTTGGTGTAGGCACGCATATTACCTACATTTATAGACAATGGATTTAAGTCATGTAGAGACTAAATAATTGGCCAAGATATCACAGCTAGTAAGAAACAAAGATGAGACTTGTATCCTCAGAGCCTGGTCCCAGAATCCTTGCTCTTTAGTTTTGTGGAGGTGGCTTCTCTTCTTTATCATATGCTACTATACCTCTTTTTTATCTCTAGCCTGCTTAGAGTGTGGGCTTGGAGGAGACTGAACACATGTGAAAAGTTTCAGACGAAGTCAACAGGTGTGGGGAAGTGGTAAGGAGACCAAGAGAAGTTGGATGGCCTCACTAGCTGTCCATCTGTGAAATTTCTTTACTCAGAAATCTCTTAGAAGTCAAAAAGGAGTTGGATCCGAATTAAATACATCTGACCTCTTACTTTTATCTCTTTATGGCCTATATTTTATATCATTGACAATTTCTGTCTTCTCCATAAAGGAAGGCAGTTAAAGAATGGTGGTTAAGATAATGAACTCAAGCTATCCATCCTAGGTTCAGGTGTTAGAGTTAAATTGCTATTATTATATTTCTATTGTGTTTCTTGAATGTTGGGCAAAGACTGTACTGTGTGGTCAAGAAGTTTTCTCCTTCCTGAGCACACTGTCAGATCACCCTTCCTTACTTCTTTCTACCTGGGGCCATGTCACTAATTCTCACCAACAATACAAGAGTAGACATGACGTGTCTACTCCAGCCCAAGATGCATAAGAGCAAGTGTATTTTATCTGTGCTCTCCTTCCTGCCTCGATTAACATCAGGTTGCAGAGGATCTGATGCATCAGAGGATTTCAAGGCCTTAAGGGATGGTGGACCCCATTATGGAAGCACCTGTTCCCGTGAATTACTACATGAAGTACAGCAGCCCTGCAAACACTAAAGTATATTTGATTATTCTATATCCATCTCAATAATAAACATTTATTTTATTATTAGTGAAATTTTGCATTGTTTCTTTTAACAGATAGCTTTTATTACTATTATGAATACCTATCAGTCTTGTCCCCCAAATGATCACTCTTTTAAAATCCAAATCATCTTGGCTTAAAATACTTTTCCTCTGTTTTCAGTTTGCATTTCTCTCCAGAATAGCTTTGACCATCCCTGCTATCTATAAATATTTTTCCTCTATTAATTACGCCTGTTCTATCAACTGATCACTTCGACATTTCTGGATAGTCCCAATAGTTCCAATAAAATAATTTAGTATAGGCACAGATTATTTATAGCAGTTAAACATTGATTCATATCATATATTTGTACAATCCTAGTGCAACTGATGGAAATATTTATAAGTGAAGTAAAATACATTGAAACTACCTGCCATCAAACATGACTTTTCTACTATGTCATTGGCACTTAAATGAAAAGAACATATAAAATAGTTCAAGGGGTCATAATTCTCACCAAGAAAATTATTTCTAATAGTTACATTACTCCTTTCTGTAAATATTACACTACTCACAACTAATAAGGAAATCTTTATTTTCTACCCACTTGACTAATTAGTAAATACATGTAAGCCCTAAGTCTTCATGTTAACATTTCAAAAAGGGCTCCCAAAATCTTGTCGATGGCCAAAAATAATGAATTTTCAAGGCCATGCACTGCTTTAAAAGTACTTAGAAGAAATGTTATGTTCAGGATTTCAAATATGAATTCATCGTGTTCTTTTTAGAAGTTATGTTTTCAAGGTCCTTGGCTTGTACTGGTTCAGTCCCAAGAAAAAGAAGAATGATTTGTGTATTACCCAGTTCTGGCAGATGAATAGTTTCTCCTATAACCTTTGCATCTCCACATGCCTCAAACAGTTGAAAAACTCAAGTATTAGTGGTTGATTTGGCTACATTCCTTGTAATCCTGACAGTGAGATGCTCAGAAAAATTTCCTTTGCTGTCCATCAGGCATGCTTTACTCACAGGGTGAAGAGATGCAGGATATTTCCTTGGAACTTTTATTTAACCACCAGAGTTTATGGTATATAATATTCCCATATCATATTGATAAAATATAAGCAATATCTCTTATTTGTGATTTTTAATTGCATATTAAGAAACACAATCTTTGGAAAATTATAAAATGGTTCCACCAAAATTTTTTTTTTTTTTGAAACAGAGTCTCACTTTGTTGCCTTCAATAGAGTGCTGTGGTGTCATAGCTCACAGCAACCTCAGACTCTTGGGCTCAACTGATCCTTTTGCCTCAGCCCTCCAAGTAGCTGGGACTGGAGATGCCTGTCACAAAACCTGGCTATTTTTAGAGACGGGGTCTCACTCTTGCTCAGGCTGGTCTTGACCTCCTGAGCTCAGGCATCCACCTGCCTTGGCCTCCCAGACCACTAGGATTACAGGCATGAGCCACCAGGCCTGGCCTCCACCAAAAATTTTTAGAGTATGATTTATTTAAAATACATTTAAAAATTCCTTCCTTCCATAATTGTTTATGCTTTCTATACAATTTTTAAAATAAACTCTGTGTAAAGATAATTCTGATGTAGTTTCTGACCTTAAACAACATGTGATGAATAATGAACAAAAAGCAAAGACTTTTCTAGAGGTAAATAAAGTCTATTAAAAAAAACATAAAATCATAGATAGTAAAATCATTGGCTAGATGAACAAAGTAATAAACATCACACCTAAAGCCCAAAGATCATATTATACATTCTGACTATTAACTGTCAGCAGGGCAGTCTTGACCATACGGCCTAAAACACAAGTTGAACAAAACAATAAGGACTGAATTCTTGGCAGTTCAAGGTCAAAAATATAGATTACATATTATATTTAATTAGCATTTAAAATAAATCCACCAACTTAGCCACAGAGAGCTCATTTTTTAAACTTAAGAGTCAGCTCAGAGAGTCTGAGGCAAGAGAATCGCTTAAGCTCAGGAGTTGGAGGTTGCTGTGAGCTGTGTGAGGCCACGGCAGTCTACTGAGGGCCATAAAGTGAGACTCTGTCTCTACAAAAAAAAAAAAAGTCAGCTGAGAAAGGGTTTCAAATCCACTACAAAACTAACATTACATTTTATTATGTTGTTGACATCCAAATATGCAAATGCATTTTCTTAAGAAATTAATGGCAAAACAAATTAAAATTAAAGTGTCCCTTAGCTAGTAAAATTTCATATTATGTGTAATGATATAGCATAAGAATCAGTCTATCTTGGTGGCAAATGATCAATTGGAGAATTCTTTTAGAATGATTCATCCCAATACTATAAAAAAGATAATAGCATAGTAGGAAGGGAATATATATTTGAAAAAGTATTAGAACCATAGAGCAAAGTCAAAATATAAATATATATTTAATTGTAAGTATATATTCCCTATATTAGGAAATAGATATTTGACAGAGTATTAGAAAAACATGTCAGCTTACGCCTCCTCAGTGTTCACTTTACATAAACACAGGGAACTGAACACAGGAAGATTGAAGTCACTCGAAGTCACCAAATTAGTTTATCAGTAGATTTTGGGGAGGAAAAACTTGGCTGAGGTCTTAGTCATAGACCCTTATCTAGGTCAATGTACAGAATGTTTTCTTTCAGAATGTTTATGGTTTCAGGTCTGCTCAACATTACTAATCGTCATGGAAATGCAAACTAAAAACATAATGACACACTGCTACCTTGCTCTTGTCAGAATGGCTATTATTAAAAAGTCAAAAAACAAGAGATGTTGGTGTGGATATGAGAAAAGGGGAACAGTTATATGCTGCTGGTGTATACAAGACTGTAAACCTCTTTGGAAAACAGTGTGAAGTTTCCTCAAAGAACTGAAAAAGAGACCTACCATTCCATCCAGCAGTCTTACTACTGGGTATACCTACCCAATGGAAAGGAAGTCATTTTATAAAAAAAGACACCCTCAACTGAATGTTTATGGAAGCACAATTCACAATCGCAAAGATATGGAATCAAACCCAAGTGCCAAACAATTGATGATTGGATCAAGACAATGTGGTATTTTATACACACACACACACAATCAAACACACACAAATATACACACACGTATATACATACATACATACCATGGAGTAGTATACATAAAAAGGAATGGAATGATGTCTTTTGTAGCAACTTGGGTGAAACTGGAGACCATCAAAATGAGTGAAATATCTCAGGAATTGGAAAACAAATGCCACATATTGTCACTTGGTAAAAGACAACCAATGGGCATATATGGTCATAAAATGGTATAATGGACATTGGAAACTAAGAAGAGGGGAAGGAAGAGGGTGAATTATCAAAAATTACCTGCTGGGAACAGCATGCACTATTGAAGTGATAGATACACAACTCATCCATTCAAAAACAAAATGCTTGTACTGCCTGAACCTATTGAAATAGTTTAAAAAAAAAAAAAAAAGACATTGGTTGCATCTCATCCTGGGCTCCTTCTGGCAATACAGTTTGTACACAGGAAGATCCCCAGGTAAATTACTCAGACTGACTTTTCTATATTTCAAAAATCGAAATAAAACAAAATCTGCAATGAAGTAATGAAAGATAAAAGGGTTGGTATAAAAATTAAAGTAGTGAATTCTAAGTCTATGTCATTGTTTAACAATGGAGCTTTTAACTTCAAGGTATTAGCATTTGTTTATTTATTTATTTATTTATTTATTACTTTTTGAGACAGAGTCTCACTATGTCACCCTTGGTAGAGTGCTGTGGTGTCACAGCTCAGAGCAACCTCAAACTCTTGGGCTCAAATGATTCTCTTGCCTTAGCCTCCCAAGTAGCTGGGACTACAAGCATCCTTCACAATGCCCGGCTATTTTTTGGTTGTAGTTATCACTGTTGCTTGGCAGGCCTCAGTTGGATTTCAACCCGCCAGCTCTGATGTATGTGCCGGTGCCCTAGCCGCTGAGCTACAGGCGCTGAGCCAAGGTATTAGCCTTTAAATGAAGTGAATACAGCCTTGTTTTGCCTAACTCACAGGACTATGGAAAAAAACGAAGAGCAAGATCACAAAAATGGTAAATATTGTGCATTATTGTTATTTTCAGTGACCACAGGAAGTTTTGCAAGTAAATACCATTTTTCCTTTAAAAAAGAGTAAAAATGGATTTACGTTACTGGAAGGTTTTTTTCTGTATCTTTTAGTTTTCTTAAAGTGGAGATGCAATTATTATACATTAATGAGTTAAGAATCCTACACTAAATGCTCCATATGATTTTCTCAGAGATGCATACAACTTTTACCATGGATGTCTTCTAATTTTGAAGATAATTTTGTCTGAAATATGTAGGGCACTTTTAAATCTCAAAATTAAATAATGTTAGTTTCAAATTGGACCAACAGTTAGGCAGCTGCTAGTATTAACTAAGGCTCTGTTGGTAGCCACATAGTGCCTTTAAAATAAAACACAACAATGTATTTTTCTATTGTTCTAGTATTTCTCCTTTGGAAGTCTCCCAAGACTTACCATTAAAAGCTCCTAGCACTTTTATCATTTTAAAACATTTCCTTTATTTACTAACTTTATTTTGAAGTAGAGAGTCACAGAAAGTTGCACAAATATACCAAAAATCCCTGTGTAAACCTTTACTCAGTTTCTTAAGTAGAATATCAATGGATGTTGGTCTAGGCTTATTCCAACTTCACCAGTTTTAAATGCAATCATTTGTGTGTGTGTTAGGTAATTTTATAACGTGTAGATATACGTGACCACAAACAAGATACTGAACTGATTCTGTCACCATAAAGAACCCTCTTGTTACCACTTTATAGCCACACACAATCTCTTTCCCCACATCATCCCTAACTCTTTTCAAATCAATAATCTCTTCATCCTTTTTGTTTGTTTGTTTATTGAAGGGGATTCATTGAAGCTATAAAGAACCAGGTTACACTGATTGCATTTGTTAGGTAAATTCTCTCACATAGTTGTGTCCAGCCCACACCTTGTGGCCCCCCGCCCTCCTTCCTCCTTCCCTCTCTCTGCTCTCCACTTCCCCCACTTCCTACCCAGTACTAGGTCATCAGTTGTCCTCATATCAGAATTGGGTACACAGGGTTCTTGCTTCTCCATTCCTGTGATACTTTACTAAAAATAATGTGTCCACTTCCATCCAGGTTAATACAAAAAAATGTAAAGTCTTTGATGACTGAATAGTATTCCATGGTATTCAAATACCACAGTTTGTTAATCCATTCCTGGGTTGGTGGGCATTTAGGCTGTTTCCACATTTTGGTGATTGTAAATTGAACTGCGATAAACAGTCTAGTGCAAGTGTCCTTATGGTAAGAGAATTTTTTTTTTCTTCTGGGGAGAACTCCAGTAATGGGATTGCAGAATGAAATGGGAGGTCTAGCTTGAGTTCTTTGAGGGTTCTCCATACTTCCTCCGAAAAAGGTTGTATTAGTTTGCAGTCCCAGCAGCAATATAAAAGTATTCCTTTCTCTCCATAATCCACGCCAGCATCTGCAGTTTTGAAATTTTGTGATGTGTCCATTCTCACTGAGGTTAGATGATATCTCAGGGTGCTTTGATTTGAATTTCCCTGATGATTAGGGATGATGAGCATTTTTTTCATATGCTTGTTAGCCATTCATCTATCTTCCGTAGAGAAAGTTCTATCCATCTGTCTTGCCTGGTGTTTATAAGGGATTGTTGACTTTTTTCATGTTGATTAATTTGAGTTCTCTGTAGGTCCTAGTTACCAAGCTTTTGTCCAATTCATAATATGCAAATATCCTTTCCCATTGTGTAGGTTGTCTATTTTCTTTGGTTGTTGTCTCCTTAGCTGTACAGAAGCTATTCAGTTTAATTAAGTCTCATTTGTTTATTTTTGTTTTTGTTGCTATTACCACAGAAGTCTTCTTCATAAAGTCTTTCCCCAGGCTGATAACTTGAAGCGTTTTCCCCACACTTTCTTGGAGGATTCTCATTGTTTCATGCCTTAGATTTAGACCTTTCATCCATGTTGAATCAATTTTTGTGAGTAGAGAAAGGTGTGGGTCTTTTACATGTGGATATCCAATTCTCCCAGCACCATTTATTGAATAGGGACTTCCCACCCCCACCCCCACCCCCAGTGTATGTTCTTGTTTGGTTGATCAGAGATTAGATGGCTATAAGATGTTAGTTTCATCTAATGGTTTTCTATTCGGTTCCAAATGTCTATGTGTCTATTCTTCATCTTCATCATTTTGCCATTTCAAGAATATCAGGGAAAGGAATCATATTCATATAACTTTTTTAGATGGAGTTTTCTACTCAGCATAGTCCTTGAGATTCATCTTAGTTGTGTGTATAGTTTGTTTCCTTTTATTATTTCATGGTATTCCATGCTATGGATGTATTAATATAGCACATTAACTTTCTTTTTTTCTTTTTTTTTTTGGAGACAGAGTCTCAGTTTGTCACCCTGAGGAGAGTGCCCATGCTGTCATAGTCATGGCACTCACAGGGTAGAATTGCTTGGAAGTATATTAAAAGTTCAAAATGTATTTCAACTTCCTCAAGTAAGTGGGCTCAAGTAATCCTCTTGCCTCAGCCTCCCAAGTAACTGGAACTATAGGCACCTGCCACAAAGCCCAACTAATTTTTCTATTTTTAGTAGAGACAGGGTCTCACACTTTGCTCAGGCTGGTCATGGAAAAATGGAAATAAAAGATAAAAATAAAAACAAGCGTTTTATTTCTCATCATAAGTTCCATCAAATTCAAGATACTTTTTCTTTCTTTCTTGAGACAGAGTCTCACCCTGTCACACTTGGTAGAGTGCATGACATCATAGCTCACAGCAACTTCAAACTCTTGGGCTCAAGCAATTCTCTTCCCTTCACCTTATGAGAAACTGGAACTACAAGCACCCTCCCTGATGGCCAGCTAGTTTTTCTGTTTTTTCTATTTTCTATTTTTTCTAGTAGAGACAGGGTCTCGCTCTTGCTCAGGCTGGTCTTGAACTCCTGAGCTCAAACAATCCATCCACCTCGGCCTCCCAGCATGTTAGGGATGGACCTCTTCTTTTTTTTTTTTTTTTTGAGATAGGGTCTTGCTCTGTCATCAGGGTAGAATGCACTGCATCACAGTTCACTGCAACCTCAAACTCCTGAGCTCAAGTAATCCTTCTGCCATAGTCTCTGGAGTAGCTAAGATTACAGGCAAGTGCTACCATGCCCTACTAATTTTTATAATTTTTTTGTACAGAAAAGGTCTCAGGCTGGTCTCGAACTCCTGCAGCAACTCAAGCTTACCTCTTGCCTCTGCCTCCCCAAAATGCTGGGATTACTGGCATAGAGAGACAATATGTATTAACTTTTTAAACGAACTTTTGTTTTTTCAACAATATGGCATTCTAAAAATAAAAACCTTGGCTCTTTTTCAACTATATGGCATTCTAAAAATAAAAACCTTGGCCAAAAAGACGTATCTAAATTATAAAGAACCGATTCTTCATATGTTATATAAATAAAGATATTTGGAATAAGAGAGCATACTTTTACAAAGTTTAGAAAAAATAACATCCCAAAGAGAGGATTTTTATATAAAATAGAACTAATTTTCTAAGTTCAGAAAATATTATGTATCCTATTTAGTAATTCAATTTGTAGCTAGAAAAAAATTGTGCATATATCCAATAAAATCTTATAAATAATTTACTCTTAATTTCAGCTTTTAATTCATTTAAAATTAGATGAGGTTGGATTATCCATTGCAATAAAAATGACAGAAAAATACCTTTTTCAAAGTTGATTATTATAGTATCATTTTCTTTGAAGTATGAAATGTATTTCGTCAAGTACTGAGTAGAGATTAAAAGTAACTTTGCTGTTATTTGTCTTTTAGACACATCCTGGAAGTAATCTGATTAAAAAATTAGTGAATACCATTCAATCAAATACTATGCAGAAATTTAGAATGGTGATAAAGATACACAATTTAATGACACGGGAATATATTCTCAAGCCTTTAGTATTTGGCACAGCAGACTACAAAATAGTTTATAATGTAATTCATGTAATTCTGTTTTTGTAAAAATTTTACATAAAAATTTGAAGACTTGGATTTTCTGAGCTCTTGTTTGGCATATTATTCTTAAAAATGCTTCAAAGATGCTAAACCCCAGTCTGCTTCTCCTGTCTAGGAATAGTGTTTTCTTTTCACTACAAGGTCAATGTTTTTGTATAGTACTATTTCTTTTGTTTTCTTATTCAGTTCTAACTAAGGTCATTAGTTAATTTGTTCACTTTATTCATTTTCATAAAAATAATCCAGTTGTTGGTGCTCCTTTCAAATCCTCATCATCAGCATAGCAGTTATTGCATAACACTGATTAAACAAATTGTTCCACAATCAAAACTACAAAAGAAAGGCTTCAGTGTCTTATTATTTCTAAATATATCAAATTCAGCTTCTAAAACATATTTAGAGCTTGTCAGCGTACTAGTATTTCTCCATTCACATCTTACAATTTCTTTTTCCTTTACTTTTTACCAAAGCTGCTGTAGAATTAATTGCTCAGCCATTTACCACTTGTCCCAGCTTCTTATTTCATTCCACTTTTAGTGATATTCATAAACTGTAGCATATTATTGATTAAAATTATGTATAGCCTTGGGTAGACTTCTGGTAAGGCCTATCCTTCTTTCCCTCTCCCGGCCCTATGGGCAAACATATAAAAATTGTTAGATCAGTGCATTTGCTATGATGGCCCCAAGTAAAGCTTTCAATTTATAGCATCTCTAATATCTAATTTTCTTTTGAATTAAAAGCTTACCTTTTATATATTAAGCATTACGATTAGTTCTTCAAAGTAATCCATTATAAAAA